>NC_140581.1:1006253872-1006853872 GCF_964204655.1 Triturus cristatus | reverse complement strand
TCCAAAAAGCAGCCGTAGTATCTACTGCCTTAAATTAGAGTGCGGACCACAATATCTTTATGCCATTAGTAGATTTTATTCAGCCTCAGCTCACACGATCGACATGACGCGTTTCGGTCCCGGAAGGACCTTGATCACATGACGCGCTACACATCTCGCGGTGTCTTAAATTGCGTTTTTTTACGTTTTTTTACATTTTCTTGTAATGCATTTAAAGGGGACATGCCGATGAGGTTCAATTTGATCATGGACATAAACAATGTTTCACAAGTGCGTTTCTGTACATATTCAAGCAATTACATTTGAAGTGCAAAATAGCAAATTTTAAAATAGTTAAAATAATGCTAAAATATACACTATGATCTGCTTTATCAATTTGATGTATACACTTGTATGGACACAGGCAGTTAAATTTAAAAGATAAATCTCATTTAAATAAATAAATAAGCTAAAAGCATAAATATTTCTGCTGTGTCAAAGAAAGGAATAATTTCCCACTTGATGGCCATGCTCATTTGAGTGTATATATACAACTATGTACATAGATGTTGTTGGTTTGTCCAGGTATGAATACCGGGTAGCAAAGTGTCTAGAAAGGATAATTGTTACTAAGACACTATGGTGAAATCAAAAAAAAGGGGGGGGGGGTGGGGTGGGGTCCTGATCAGTATGGTAACAACCTCATATTATCGTATTTGCATGTGGGGTAAATGTGCGTGGGGAACAAAGAAAAAAGAAAAACAAGTGAAGGTCCCTTTTCTTTCCTAAAGTGCTTAGTGCTTTGTGTGCATAGTATCCCCCAATTTTAAAAAATGATT
This sequence comes from Triturus cristatus, assembly GCF_964204655.1. Taxonomy (NCBI): domain Eukaryota; kingdom Metazoa; phylum Chordata; class Amphibia; order Caudata; family Salamandridae; genus Triturus; species Triturus cristatus. The sequence goes on along the minus strand of NC_140581.1, from coordinate 1,006,853,054 downwards.
ATTAACTTAATTTATCCAAACAAGAAGAACCCGATGTGTAAGTGTGGTTAATTGAGAAGTGTAAATGTACAAAAGCAGCATAAGGATATATAGAATATGGTCATAATGCTCCATCTTATTGGTTGTCTTGCAGATCTCAGTTTCCCTTAAATTGATCTAATTTTACCCAAGACTTTCGATTATTGGATATAAAGCTGATATATTCAGTTTTGGCCCTGGATAAACTGTGACAAAGGAAGTTATGGCAGAGATTTACAGACACGTGTGTAAATCTTCGGTTTGGTTGAGGCCATTAGGGTGCTTGGTATCTAGATTAAGAATATACCTAGTTTCTAGTTGTCTGAGAGCTCTGATCCTGTCTCCCCCTCTTTTTTTGTGTGGAATATTGTCAATTAAAAAATATTTTAATAGAGTGGGGTCGGACTTGTGAAGGTCCTCAAAATGTCTAGCGACAGGATACGTTTGGTCTAGGTTCTTGATTGCCCTCAGGTGCTGGAGCACCCTCTTGTGTCCCTGTAGGATAGTGCTACCTACATATCTTAATCCACAGGGGCACTCCAGCACGTAAATGGCATGATCTGTTTTGCAGGTCAGGTATTTGGAGATCGGGATTTCTTCCTTGGCAAACGGTGTCTTGAAGGCAGTTGTGTTTACGCCTTGCTGACATGCCTTGCACGATTTGCATCGATAGAACCCCTTTCTCTGGCTTAGCCAGGTGACTTGAGTCTGATTTTCCAAGTCGTTGCTGACTAATGCATCCCGCATAGAAGGCGCTCTGCTGAAAGTTATTGACGCTTTTTTTAGGGAGTAAATGGCCTATGATGGGATCACCCAATACTATAGGCCAATTGCGATTGATTAAATTCCTCAGGGTTTTGCCCTGTTTGCTGTAATTTATAATGAATCTAAATTGATCATCCATTCCCTTGGTTACTTCTTTGGTTTGTAGAAGAGTTGCTCTATCAAGAGCATTGGTTTTCTGAATTGCTTTGTCAATAACTTTTTTAGAGTATCCTCTTGCCATAAATCTACTTTTGCTGGCGGCCTGTTCCTGTGCAAGATCCCTATGATCACTACAAATACGCTTAAGGCGCAGCATTTCCCCATAAGGGATACTCTGTATGAGGTGCTGCGGGTGTGCACTGCTGGCATGCAGTGTTGAATTGCCAGCAGTTGATTTTCTGTGTAGTGTAGTGTGGATCTGACCCTCCTTGATAAAGACCTGCACGTCTAAGAAGTTAACTGACCTTGGGCTGATGTCTGCTGTAAATTGTAAATTTAAGCTGTTCTGATTAAGACTGTTCACAAAGATAATAGCATCAGAGGTGCTGCCTCTCCAAATTATAAAAAGATCATCAATAAATCTGACCCATTTCACTATGTTGTTGCTCAGTTGTGTGGAATGTCGTTGTATGAGGACCAGTTCCTCCCACCAGCCCATGTGCAAACATGCATAGCTGGGAGAGAAACTGGCCCCCATAGCTACACCTCGTTGTTGTTGATATAAAGAGTTCTCAAAGAGAACAAATGTGGACTCTAGGCCTTGTGTGTCAGGGATGTGTCAGGGATTGACTTCTTGTTGATTATTTTTTCAATTGAGAGGAAGTGTTTTTTTAGTTTTAATTTACGAATGCTTTTAAATATATATATATCCAGGAACTCCAGGAACTCCGCTAATGTCGCTTCTGACAACGGATACGGACCACAGTTTCGTGCAGAAATTAAGTTTATTAAGTTTATAAAGCTTAAGGTTACAGGGACATTATAGTTAGGAAGTACAATTATAAAAACCTCAGAATATCATTGATAAAAACTAATTTACAGGGGACGTTATAGTTTGGCTCAGATTTCACACGTACGAAACCATAGAAATTCAGCAGTTATAGTTAATTGAGCTAACAATAACTTACACCCCGCAATGCACTGCTTATGACCGCACATATTACATCACTCATGAAATGGTCAGTGACATCACTCATGACATCACCTGAGGTAATTTCACATGTTGTAATTTCAGATGTCATTAGTGATGTTATCATTGCTGTCATTGAAAATGTCATGAGTTATGTAATATGTGAGGGTATAAGTAATGATTGACAAGGGCATGAGTTACAGTTACTTCATGGGGTGAGTTATAGTTACTTCAGTTAACCATAACTGGTGCATGTTTAGTGGATTTTCAGTGTAGCTTTTTTAATGCAAAGTAAGATGTTATTACCATATCTAGCTATAATTTCACTTTAACCGTTGGTTTTTCAGTGAATTTCTGAGGTTTGTCTAATGTAACGTAACAATAAGATGGTGGATATTTTAAGCAAGAAAATACTAGCTTCATCAAAGGGTCAGAAGTTTAAAATAAAATAGATAGTTCTATTGGCTTTATCAGGGGTAGGCACATCAACCTAAATATAAACTATACCTATTGCATTTGTAAATAAATAAAAACAATAATTTATCAATAACTATAATCTAATCTATTCCCATGTACATGGCTATGTTTTATAATAATTACTGTCATAAAAACATTTTAAATAAAACATTTTTGAGTCTATTTTTTCACACTCTTCAGGCCACAAAGTGCAGCCATAAAACCAACCACCAGGGCTCTCTGCACACTAACTGAAAAATATACAGCTCAAACTTGGAGTGCAAAAAAAGGGTAAGCTCTCTTAGGGTCATTTATTCAATGACCCAGAAGACTTATTCCCAGTTTTGTTTAAATGCTCTTAGGGAACATGCTGTGCTCACTGCAGCCTCCCACCTCAACATTAAAAATAAATTGCGCGGTTGTGTCTCTACCCTTTCTAGGGGCACCACACGGATCTCAAAAAAAGTCAAACAACAAACCTGTGCAGGGCATAATGGGGCACTCCTTGACTGGAACAGTGAATATGGAATGAGTGGCTACTTCGCCCATTATATATTCACCCCATGCTTTTTTATTGTTGTTTTTTAATAGGGTTCCGCAGTCCCACTGGGGGCACCCAACAACCTTAGGCAATGTTGGAGGCTGTGGGAGGAGCACCGCTGCCCCCATGACCCATCAGCTACCCTGCCAGCAACCATCCACCTGGAGTCACAGGCTGAGGCTCATGATCACCGCGACTCTGCTGGCTCCCTAGCCAGCAACGAACCACTGTGTCAGTATTCACTATTATGCTCCCGCCAGGCTGGGGACAGATATTCTTTTTGCTCCTGCCGTGTGGGAGCAATCTACAATGTCCTGTGAGGTTGTGTCCCAAGACACTGTAAGTCATCAGTCCCCAGGGGATGGGGATCTCTGGACCATTCTATGGCTCAGGGAGTGGGACCGTATGCCCCCTTCTCCATAAATAAGAGAGGTAATGTGGCCCCAAGGCCTTCAAAAGACTTGGGGAGAAGGGCCATACACCCCCTCCCTCAAATTTAATTGGTTTGATGACCCCACCAGGCACTGGTTCTCCCCTGGGGTTTCAAAATAACAAACAAGCACCTGCCCTTTTTCTTTTAAATATTACCAGGGATCCTCCACGGATCTTTGGTACCATTTAAAAAACAAATTACGTTCTCGGTGCCACTGGCAACCCTCCTGCACAAAACCACAAAAATAATCATTAATGGCATTTCCCTCTTTCTATGTGTGCAGCAGAATGCATCGTCCCCTCGATATATGAAAGTAGTTTTTGGGGACATGCATTTACGCATACACTGATCAATAAACCCTGAATCTACACATTTAGTTTCAACAGACTTACTCAGTTTAATATCCTGCCCCCACGAGCTTAGAAAATGTTGTCTGATCCCTTCAGAAGTATTGTCATGAATCTATCATGTGAATTTCTCTTTTAGGATATGTTTCCATAATATTTATATTTCATGTTGTCTCATCAGGTGGAATAAAAGGGTATCGAATTAGCCCATGGATTTCACTAGATATGAATATGTTTTTGCACAATCAATACGAGGCTACATTGCTTTGTGACTGCAGTCCTAGCAAAAAGGCTTCGAATACACAGTCATTGGCTGAGGTTTGTACTCACGAAGCGACATTTGTGGTGTGTTTGAGACATTTAGTGCAAGAGACTGTGTACAGGCCTTTCCATCTGGAGTATATTATAGCATAGACAGTGCACACACCCACTCGTTCCAGTGAGGTAAAGCAAAGCTTAGAATTTCCCCTGATCCATATTTCTTGCACCTTCATAACACGCAATGCAAACAAGATGTTCTTTCACATGCATAAACAGTCTAAACAGCTACCACTATTTTCTAAATGTCTTAGAAATAACGATTATAATATGGTGGGTTGTTCTGTAGCAGGTCTTATATACCAGAGGAGCTTGGATTATGTGGCAGAAATGCAACAGAGTCAACAGCAGTTTTTACATGTAACCTTTTCTAAATCAGTGCTTTAAAGGGGCCTGTACTCACAGATACTGAATTTGGGAGGCTGTGTTCAATACTTTTAGAGGGGGAGTACCAGCACTTCTAGATAGCACACAGGTACTCTAGGCTACTGAGAACATACACTTCTATAATTCCATCTCAACCAATGTTTCAAATTTTCCACAATATGTCTCCCTCACCTCTTAAAATACATTCAAGTGGTCTCCAACCCAAACATTTTGCCTTACTCCTCCTGTTTTTGCTGAATTTGTTTTTGTGGCCTTGGTTCTCTGCACGCTTTACCACTACTAATTAGTGCTAAAGTGCTTGTGCTCTCTCCTTTCAACATGGTGAAATCGGCTTATGCTCAGTTGACACATTTAATTTACTTGTAAGTCCCTGGTAAAGTGGTACTGCAGGTACTTAGGGAGTGTAAGTCAAATGCTACTAGGGGACCTGCAGCACAGATTGTGCCACCCACTTGAGTAGCCTTTTCAAACATGGCCATTGCAGCCTGTTTATGCAGTTTTAAACTGTTATTCCAACCAGGCTAAATAAACCTTTTGCCAGGCCTAAGTCTTCCTTTTTCATACATATATAAGTCACCCTTAGGGTAGATCCTAACAGCCCATCGGGCAGGGCATATCGTATTTAAAAAGTTGGACATGTACTTTTAAGTTTTACATGTCCTGGTAGTGAAAAACTCTCAAATTAGCTCTTCACTATTGCAAGAACTACCTCTCTCATAGGATTACATTGGGTTACCTTATTACATTTACTTAGTGATAACTTTTGATTGGGAGTTAGTAGGAAGGTAATGTTTGGTGTCTGAAGAATTGTGATTTAAATTACTCTTTCACAGTAAAGTCGGATTTTATGTCACAATTCTGAAAATGCCACTTTAAAAGAAAATTGGCATTTTCTTGTCTTAACAATATGGTGGCTGCCACCTGTCCCTGTGTCACATGACTAGTTGTAGTTGACAGTTGGCAGTTGGCCTTTGTGTATTCCTCCTAGACAGTCTCACAAATGAGGGTCTGAGTGGTAGCAGGATGGGCCATCTTTGACTTTATGGGGGTGGCGATGTCACCTACCACACTTGCACTTCAAAGCACTGGCTCAGCTCACACACAAAGGACTTCATACTAGCCTATTGTGCTCCTAGATAGACTGAGACTAGGGCAGGTAAAAGGGAAATTCCAAAAACCCAGTACGAGGAAATTCCAGAAGCTTCTTCCACTTCAAAGGTGGCACAAGGTATTAATATTGGACCCTCAGACCCCAACTCTTCAGATCACTTCTTGACCTGGGAAAGGCTCAGAAAGACGTCTCTGCAGCCCAGCTGCTCTGCTGCAAGAAGGACTGCCCAGCTGTTCTGCTGCTCTCTTGCTCTGCTGCAAGAGGGAGTGCTCTGCTGCCATGTTGCCTGAGGAAGAAGGACTGAATCTACAACTTGAACCCAGGACCAATGGAGTGTCTGCAATGGAAAGTTATCTGGTCTGGGCTAAAGGTACATAACAGGCTCCTCTGCGTTGATGCAAACCGGCGTGCCTCGATGCAGGACTGACCATTGCAGCACCAATTTGGTGGCCTCGCAAGCACTGGCCCAGCACGACGCATCTCGATGATGTCAACCATCTTGATGCATCTCGACACCGGACCTCGCACTGCAGCTTCTGATCGGCGGCTTCACAAGCACCAACTCAGAGTGAACATCTTGATGCCGGCAACCTACCTGTCCAGCTAGGGCCCCTCAGTTCAGCAACAACGCATTTCTACGCCAGTCAAGGTGAGCTCTCATCAATGACTCCATTGACCTCTACTCAACTCAACATATTTCGATGCAGGATAGCACATTGCAGCTCCCGCCGACAGCCCCTTGACCACCAAGCAGGCCCACACAAGGACTTCGCATCTCAACACACCAAGACACAAGGTACTTTTAACAGCAGACTGAACTCAGTCCATCCTCTTCTCTATTGCAGTCGGCTGAACTTGTGACTTGAATCCTGTCTACTGCGACCAGATAATCACAGCTGGAGCTTTTTGCTTCTTAGCACTTGATTTCTACACAACCTTTAAAATTCCATATCTCTGTTTCTCCAAAATTATTTTTTTTTTGTTTTGGTGTCAAATAAGTTATTACATGTTACTCTATTTTTCTACATTGATTTGGAATTTTTCTTGTGTTGAGTTCTGCTTGTGTGCCAAGTTACCAGATAGTTAAGCACAGCTTAATTTAGGGACTTTCTGTGGTTCACCCAGACAAGGGTTAGGGCTGTTGCTTGAGTAGGGTTTCACCCTCTGAACCAACAAACCAACACATATGGTAAAAGGCTTTAAAATGTTGTTTGGATTGCGCCTATCAGATAACACAGAATCTTCCACACGGTAGCCCAACACCCGGCGCAGTCAAAACACTTTAACACAGCACCTTTAGAAAAGGGTTTTATTTTACAAAATGCAAGGACTCTCTCTCTGAGATTTATATGTGTTTATATGAAAGCAAGATTAACACACTTGGTAAATATAATGCATTAATTATACTGATGAATAAACAAGCAGCAAATAATATGAGCTAAGACTCAAGCAAATATACTGGACGTCCTGCAAGAGATCAGAAACCTATGTATATATCTATATACATCAAATGATTACTTTGAAGGTGCACCTTGACTCACCTGGTGCAAAATACCGCAAATCAGACTGGGGAAGTAAACAGCCGTGATTGAGAGCATTCAGCAACCAGGGTTCATACTCCGAGAAAGACGCGTCCGCCCTCGCTCGGATTCCAATCTCCTGGTTTCCAAGCCCACAACCCTCAGCTTTAAACACACTTGAAGGTTCGAGAAAGACCTCCCCCTGGAGGAATCTTACCAGAACTGGCCAGGTTCCAAGCAAGCATTCTCACGTCCCCTTCTTCAAATTTCGTTTGATCCAGCCTCTATCTTGACGAAGCTCACAAGGCTTTCAGAATACATAAACAATCCCTCACCAAAACAAAACGACCTTGAACGTGAATAACCGAAGCAACTTGCAAGCGCTGCTGTGCACACAGAAAAGCTTAAGAAAGGCAAAGCCAGGGAAAAAGGATGACATGAGGCCATGTCAAAGCCAATAGTAAGAACTTCATAATAGCTGAAGCAAGGCAAAGTCAGAAAACAAGATGACATGAGGCCATGTCAAAGCCAATAGTCAGCACTTCATAATTCTCATACAACACCGAGCACATGTGTGCATCACTGCCCACAACACTGCACTTCGAAACCAAAGAGTACATTCCACACCTCTCTCTCCCTTTCACGCTTTCAAATGCACAACCCACACGCTCTGCTATTGGCAAGGTTATTCTACTCCGTGACAGCTCCCACTGAAAGACAGCAAGATTACAAGAACAAAACTTTTAAGAGAAGCAGGCATATGCAGAACATCGTAGATCCAAACTAAGATGAAACAACACACTAAAGTCAGTTAACATAATGGTAGTCAAAGGTCATCACAGAGTCTCAAACCACAAGAGTGCCTCTAGAACTACAAATGTACATATGAAGCATCTGCACATTTCACAGTTGGGGTTACATTGACTTGGCAATATCAGTACCAACAGTAGCTGAGAATTGCTTCTCTTCAAGGAAACAGTTGTTGCTGACAGCTTATAAAGCAGATGGTGTTACGTTCATGCCGCTGCTCTTCTACCACTTTACCAGGACACAGGTGCATGTTTGTATATTCCCTGTTACAGTACATTGTTTCATTGGGAATGGCATATATATGCCAGACCAATAATGTAATTTGTGATTCTGTATGCATGTCAACAGCAATAAACAGTAGTTCAGAGTCATAGAGAACCAAAATGCTAGGCAGTAGGGGAGAGAGCTCCTTGTGTTAATTGCATTTCTAATTGTAGTGCTGAAGCATTTAAATATAAACCCATCCTTTAACATTGGTAATGAGAAGTGGAAGTGGAGCTGTCAGGGAAATATGCCCTTTAACACTGATGTGGAGTAAAAATACAAGACAGCGTGTTCATTCTACAACACCTGGAGTGGAGCACAAGGCAGGAGAAATTAAGTAAGCACCTGACAATGAATGTAGAGTTAAACATAAGTAGGCAGGGATGGCTGTGAGAAGAATAAAAGGAAGAGCAACAGACTGAAAGACACAGCAAGAAGCACAGTGTCAGTTGGGTGGAGCTGGTAGGTCTTGCCAACAGCAACAGGAAAACACTGCCTCTGGAGGATCAATAAAACAAAATTTAGAAGAAATGTGTCTTTTGAAAAAAACAAGAGCACAGAATGCAAGTAGAATATGCATATTTATAAAGAATAATACAGGTTCTCCTGCAAAAGATGTAGAAATGCAAATGTCTTAGGCCCAAGTTATTAAGAAAGTTCCAAGTATTATGGATAAAAGTAAAAAATAAGACCTGAACTACAAAAAACATTAAAACAATACACAATTTAAGATTTGTTAAAATGGCAGGAGTAATGAATACCCTTTTAATGCAAGCAGCCTACTTGGACGTATCTGGTCTTCCAAAAGAAAATTGGTCCCAATGGCTCAGGAGTTTTGAAAAGCAGAAGCAATTGATATAAATAGGTGGAACAAAATTTGAAAGAAGGCAGCACCTAGTGTATAATTGCCTGAATATAGAATGGAAATACTATTCAATCTTGTAGATGTAATTGAGAAACAGAAGAATATTAAGAACAATCGTAGTATAAGTTTACAGAAACAAAGAAAATATTTGAAACACACTTTGGCGCTACAATTAGTGCCTCAGTGGAAAAACATTACCTCTTACTGTACATACCAAGCTGTGAGGGTAGTCTGCTGAAGCTTATGCAACAACATTGAGAACGTTACCAGATAGTTGTTATTTCAAGTACACAGAATTCTCAGATTGGAAGAGATGATCAGCTATGAGCACTGCTTATTTAAAGGCTCATAAAGTTATTAACCTTATCAAGACCCAGTATTAGACAAAATTATATCAATCTTCTAGAGTGTAGAACAATAGCATCCTGGCCAACATGAGCCAGAACTAAATGGCAAGACAAAGTTACAAAATTATCAAGAGCAAAGCTATGTTTCAAGTTTATTTTATTTAGCACAGTTACCTAAAACCATTGCTACAAAATATCGCATTACATATCTTCAATTTTTAAAATAATAAAACCAGTTTGCTAAAAAAAAACAGCTAAAAGTCAATACAAACTAATTGATTTTTACAATAAATTGATCAAATAAGCAGTTATTTAGCAGTGTCCGACTTTTCCTTGTCAGCTATATTGATGTTCTGTCTAGGCATTTTCTTCTCCACTTGTTTAGAAATTTTTACAAAGCAGCAGTTAAGCTGCGTGTCCTCGGGTGCAAAGCACGCCAGCACAGCCTGCCTCCGTGTGCAGATACTTCTCTGATTAGAAAGTGGTTTTAAAAGCTGTTTCCTTTCCTGTGTTAGTTCTTTGCACGTACAGAGAAGGTGCAGCATATCTTCTTGCGATATACCGCATAGGTGACAGGTGGAATCAGATTGTTTTTTCAGCCAATGTTGAAAGTGCTTTATGCATGGCAGTAGGCCTAATCTGTATTTTAAAAAATGGAATTTTAGTATATTTGGCAAACCCCAAAGCTAAATACTTTTGTGCAGCCAAGGAGGAATAAGAACTTAAGATCATCCAGCCGTGCGACCTTCTTGTTAGGGCTGCCTTATCTTCCATCCAGGGTTGTGCCTCGCTCCCGTGGGTTATTGTAGGTAGAAGTTGTGCCCGTATAACTTCAACCAATGGGGCAAAGTGAGGGGCCGGTCAGTTTGGAGTTGAGGTTTCTCATTGAGGCAGCTAGGGCTATTCCCCTCCTTTTGATTGTGTCCCTTTGGGGTACAAAATGCCCACCTTTGTCGATAATCACCCCCAGGTATTTCTACTATGTAGCTGAGTCTATGCAAGTCTTGTCCCAAAACCAGACAGGTGTTTTCTTAAGGTTCTTTTTAATTGTCATGGGTTTGGTTTTTCCAAGTTAATATATAAATTGTTTGCCTCTGAGTACGCAAACGTAATATCAAAAAGACGCTGTAGACCCACCTTCGTTTGGCTGAACAAAACTAAGTCATCAGCGTAAAGTAAGCTTGGTAGTGCTAGGTTCCCGATCTTTGGAGAATGTGAATTACTGGCATTTAGTAGTGGGATCAGATCTTCAAAAAACAGGTAAAATAACGTCGGGCCAATACACAGCCTTGCTGGAGGCCTTTCGTTTTTGGGATCTTCCTTGATAGAGTTGCCCGTCACCCAACTTTACTTGAACCCAGGTCTGAGTGTGCAGATTAATTAACAGATTCAGTAAAGTCTGGGGTATGCCCCAGCCTGCGAGTTTCGACCAGAGTCTATGATGGTTTACAAGATCGAAAGCTGCCCGGTAATAGATAAAGCAAAGCTATGAGTTAGAGCAAGAACAAGAAGATAAATCATCCCAAAACGTTGTGCTGCATGTGTGGATTCAGCTTTCATAGAGCCATATCAGAGAATGTCCTGCAATAGGAAAGAAAAACAGGAAGTGTGGTAAGAAGAGTCACCTTTTGATTGTATTCAAGGCATATCCGTAGAAACAAGTGTTTCCAGTGTCGGAAGAAGATTCAGAGTTTGAAGATCATGTAGAGGATCTTGTTTTAATGGCAGCATTGTTGGGCAGGAAGGATTACAAGGATCAGCCACCTACACAAATGAGCTAACCTAATGTAGATATATTAGTTACAGTTACAAGTTACAATTCAATCCACAACACGGAGGATTTGCCTGGAAGCTGCATAACAGTAGGACCATATGAGTACCATAAAATGTTGCTTGCAGATGTTTTCAAAGCAAAAACTCAGTTTTAAAACTTGGTAAATTATGCAAAAATCTGTATCTAAGGGTGAATACCCTAGGATGGTATGAGCAACACAAACTATCAATAAAGATTTACCCTTGTAGGATACAATATGTATTAAATGAGGAAGAAGACAACCTAAAAGCTGCTCCCCCCTCAACAGTATTTAGAGCAGAAATAGGGTGACTTAAAGGTTTCCATCACAAGAGTACATCAAAGGAAGAAGGGTAAGCAATCAAACAATAGTACGCAACTTTCCACATTTTGTAAGTACTCAACTCAAGTGAAGCCCATGCTGGACGATTTGTTCTGTGGGTGTGGTATACCCTTAAACTCACACCTCAAAAGACTCCTCAATGACATGCCAATAGGTAGGTAGTGTGGGGACGGTGTTAAAACTCAATTTCAGGAGGGAATGAGTCCCAAGATAGGGTGCAACCCAGCATATCAAAAATTACAGTCAAATAAGAACGGACTTACTCAATAAGTGAGCTCTAGGACTGAATTAGAAAACGTAAAAGGTTTAGTACAATAAATACATTGTAAAGTGGAGATAAATAAAGTCTCATTCAAATGCATTAATCCATCTCCATAAGGCTCTCAGTAGTAGGAAGATGCAGAATTATAGGTAAAATCAAAAATAAGCAAATGGCCTGATTATATGTTGCCAGTGTGTATACACACCACTAATATGAAGATCCGCCTACCAAAATAAAAAATGCAACTATGCTACTACTCACCGCCATAGCCAAACCTGTCCGATGACCTGATGGACTAAGGGTCATCTGAGAAATTGATACATGTCCTCCTACTTAATCAGGATGGGCGGACAGATAGCCATTTTTTTTTACTGCTCGCCACCGCCAGACAAACCCTGGCAGTGAGGGACAGTAAAAACCTAGGGCAGAGCGGAACTCTCAGAGTTTCACTCTGTGGAATTCTGCAGAGCTATATAAAAACTCTGTGAGATTCCAGAGAATTCCACCAACGGGTGGAACCTATGCAGCTCACATTGCAATTTAATGCCGCTAGCATGAGCAGCACTAAAAATTCAAAGCGCAAACGGCACCATGCATTGTGTAAGAGCGAATAGCCATCCGAATTGACTTTCCTGCCGATTGAGTAGACGATCTACTCGAACTGCAGCAAATCCACTCGAATGGTCTCTAACAGAAACCGCTCACTACCCTGTGCGTGCGCCCATATTAGAAAATTGTACAAGGGGATGCCAACTCTCGATTGTGCTAGCCAGATGGCATTTTCTGGATCCTTGCCCAAAAAAATTCTGCCGCGATTGGTGGAATATGGCTTTAACTGTGCATTAAAGAGTAATGCAGAATGACCAAAATTCCCCCAATTCCACAGGTGGAACAAAACATTCCACCCACCCCTAGTAAAAACTAAATAATGTTCCCCCCGCCATTGGGGGCTTATTTCCGTGGTAAGAGGAGCATTAATTTTTTATTTTCAATAAGAAAATCATGCTTTGAGATTTTATTTTTGAAACTAAAAACAGAATACTCTTTGATACAGGGTTGTGTCATGCTGAAGCAGCTTGCTCCAAACATCAGATTGCATTGATAGGAGCAACTGTGATGGTGGTTTCTGCCCATGCTATAAAAATTACACCCAGCTTGGTGGTCATTTATAAATTCTGAGCTCGGTACCTTTACCAGGCGGAAAAAAGGCCTGACCGCCAAAATATAAATACATGAGTCCCAAATGAGCAGTAAAATCAGTAAGAAATCGGACATCATCCCTAGTAGCATAAGAAAAGTCTCTGGCTGACCACCAAATTCAAGGGTTTATATGAGAAATGTTCTTATAGACAAGCATTTGACGTGCAGACTTAGCATGGTGCGAGCAGAAGAAATACTTTTTCAACAAAACAGAATATTGGATTAAATAAGTAATACAGGAGGAGTTTGGCCTAACCCTTACACATGGAAGCCGCACTGTAACTGGGTCGTATCATAATCTAACATAATCCTGGCCATACTACATCGTAATTTTTGCACCAGACACATATAGGGCTGTCATAGAGGTGGAGAACACTGAATGGCAGCTGGGGTTCATTGTTATCCACTGGGGCGGGCGGAGGTGACCGGGTGTGTTCCTGGGCAGCCACGTGGCATTTGAGGCGAGTGCGACGTGGTGGTGCAGAAGAAGCCAGAGGCCTGTGGAATGGATAGCCATTTAGGGCCAGAGGCCCAACCGGGGCTTCCCGGTGCAACTTCCCTTGGATGTCAACCCGGCGGTGTGGAGCACTGGGCTCGCATGTATCGTTGGCGGCACAAGTGTACAGCCCTAGGTGGAGTGCGGCAGTGTGCGCACTCTGGGCCTGGATGCTGTCGGCCCTGTCTGGGTCCCGGTGTGGGTGCGGCGTCCTGCAGGGCCCAGGTGCCCCGAGTGAGTAGTGCCCATAAAGAATCCATTCCGACCGACAAGCGGGTGGATGTGCTGAGGGGGCCAGCTGTGGGCCCAGTGATGCAGATAGGGATTAGCCAAGAGTCCCTGTGAGGTGCTGGAGTAACGGGCCCTGTCAAGAAAAGGCCTGCTTTGGTGCTGCCTGTGTGCTTCCTCCCTAGCACAGTGAGTGCAGCGCCCTGGCATGGCAGCATTGTGGCAGCCCTCATTACTGACACGGCAGCTTCTACAGCAGTACTGAGGGAGGCTTTTAAGCCAATGATTCGGGTGTTAGGTATCAGCTATTGCACTGGGGAGTGTACACGTAGAGATCAGGGCCTCATAGACCTTGAAGTTTGGATGTAGACCCTTGAGGCACGTGGTCGTCAAATAGATGGGGGCACTACTCGGCACCCCAGCAATAGTACTAACAGTTGCTACTAGAGTATGCTTAACTGGGTTCACTGATAGAATATCGATGCCTAAAATATCCCCATACACAAATATCGATACATAAATATTGATGTAAAAAATATCGACATCCTATATTTATAATGATAAGTATAAAAATATCGGAAAAAAAATATTGATGTAAAAAATATACATATACAAAAATCGATTTTTTTATATGTAACAAATAATGTTAAATATATTAAATAATAAAATTCTCTTTAAAAAAAATATTTGGATTTAAAATACATTTGAACAAATATAAGAAATAAATGTAATAAAGAAAATTAAACATACATATATAAAATGAAATATATATATTTATATTTTTACTTTAAAACAACTAAACTAGTAATTTTAATTTATTTTAAAATTTTATAACTATATAAAAATGTATATATATATATATATCCAATTCGCCAGTAATATGCACACTCAGAGTCACAGGTATCTCAAATAGGCAGTAGTTTATTGTTCGTAATGCGTTTCAACCGAAGTCTTGTTCACACAAACGTACAAACACTTTACATCAATATAAATAAAGTTTGTTGAGGTGAATTCACCCAAAAGAAGTGACAACAGAAATAGGACTATACCTTAAGGTAATCTGTTTCGATGTTACAATGCGGCAGACATGTTGGATTGTGCAAATCCCCATTTTGTAGATATACTTTATCTATTTGATTCTATACCAGCATTCATTAAATACTGAATTGTAGACACCACAATCATATTTCTAATTTTGAAACATAAAGGTTATACAATTTGTTTTAAACAAACGTCCGTTTCGATCGCCATATATTTTACAGCTTGATGTAATCTTCAATTGATATATTTGTTACTATTTTCTTTGTATAAATACACAATCGCCACCATTGTTGGAAATTTGGTTTGCTCATGTTCATTACTTCCAGCCTCTATAGCGACCAAGCAGTTTTTACAATGTCGAAAAACACCCGTTTCATCATATATATACACGCACTAGTGGCTTTTTAATATACATTGAGTGTCCATTATCAAAAGAATTTTCATCGGTCTAGTGCCTAAAATGCATATATTCTTTCCTCTATACACTGGTTTTGCACTGGTCAATACTTGTTGCTACATATAGATATACCAAAATCGTTTTATAAATTAATATCCTCACCCCAACTCGTGATATGATAAAGTGTAAAAAATTGTAAAAAAGAATTTTTGGGGAAAACAGATGAAACCAATTGTTTCGTTGAAACCAATAGACATTTCAATATAAAATTCTCTTATCTGTGTTTTAGTGTTGTCCCGAGCCCGGGGAAGAAAAGGTTAGGGAACCCGTGAGATGATCAACCATTGATTGGGCCCCTGCCTTTCCTCCTGTAAAAGACACAAATAAGAGCTATACAGCCATTACTTCCTATCTCAGAAGGGAACATATTATCCATATAAGCAAAGTATATACTGTTCATTCCTGTAATACTGCAACACCTCTTCCCAATTTTCCAAACGATTGTTACTCAGTATGGAGATGTGAAGCTAGTTCCTCGTCAAGGTTATGTCCCCCAGGGAATCTAGTTTCCAAATCTAATATCCATTTCAATTCCCGTTGTCTTAGTCTAAGGTCTCTGTTACCACCTCTTAGACCTAGAGCTGTTTGTTCAATGGCAAAATAACGGAGCAAAGTATTATTAGATTGATGGAATTCAAGAAAATGTCTCGCAAATGGGTACTGTACATTTACATTCGTAATTGCTCTAAGATGTTCCATAACTCTTTTCTTTACCATGCAGGTGGTGCTTCCCACATACCTACGTTTGCAGGGACATTCAAGTACGTACACAATAAAATTGCTACTGCATGTCAAAAATTGATTAATTTTCCATTCCTTGTTTCTTCCCGGGATATTAAATCCCTTAACGGGGTGGCTGAATTTGCACGCTCTACAGTGCCCACAGGGGAAGAACCCTTTAAGATCATGAAAGCTATTGTTTTTCAGTTCGGTTATTTCACCTCTTACCAGTATATCTTTAAGGCTTCTGCCTTTCTTGTAGGTAATTAGGGGTCTTTCTCCTATTTCTTTCCCTATAATGGCATCTGTCTGGAGAATCTTCCAATTATCTGCCAACAGTTTGCTTATTTTCTGTGATCTATTGTTGTACGTAGTTATTAATCTAATGCCACTGTCTGCATCATCCTGATCCTTTTCTCTCTGTTCTAGTGCCTTTGCTCTACTGACGCTGTTAATTTTCGTCACTGCATTATTAAGGACCCATTCAGGGTACCCTCTCTGACGGAACCTTTCGAGCATGTTATTTTGTTCTTCCAAGAATTTTTCGTCTGTACTACAGTTCCTTCTTGCCCTTAGTAGCTCTCCATACGGAATACTCCATTTCAGAGGTTCTGGGTGACCACTAAGGGCATGAAGTAAGATTTTTCCCAGCTGTATCTTTCCTATACAGACTCGTAGCGAGTTTACCATCTAGGACTTCTATACGGGTATCTAGGAACTCTACCTCCTTCCTACTGATGTTAAATGTAAGTTTGATATTGTATGGATTGGTATTGAGTTCACTAATGAACTCAACCGCTTCTTCCTTTGTACCACTCCATACAATTAGCAGGTCGTCAATATACCTGAGCCATAAAATCACTGACTCAAAGTATTTGGCGAAAGTCACATTAGATCGAATTTCCTCCTCCCATTTTCCCAGGAAAAGGTTTGCAAAGCCAGGTGCGAAGCACGTTCCCATTGCTGTGCCTCGCACCTGCCTATAGAGTACCCCATCAAACATGAAGATGTTGTTTTTTAAACACAACATCATCATGTCAGCTAGCATGCATGTATGTTCAAGGTACATAATGTTTCTTGAACCTAAAAAATGCATGCATGCTTCCACCCCCTGGACGTGATCTATTATAGTATATAACGAATTCACGTCCAGGGTGATAAGATGGTAATTTTCGTCCCAAATGAGACCATCAAGTTTATTCAAGAAGTCCTTAGTATCTTTTACAAAAGATGGTAATCTCATAACATACTCCTTAAGAAATTGATCTACGTATTTAGATACATTTTCATTCACATTGCCCATAGAAGACACAATTGGTCTCCTTGGTGGAATAGTGGGGTGTTTATGGAGTTTCGGAAGGAGATACAAGATAGGTAATTTAGGAAAATCACGTTTTAGGAAACAGTATTCCTGCCAAGAAATGATACCAAGTTCCTGCCACTCCGACAAGTTTTGCCATGTTGCAGTTATAGAATTGGATATATATAAAATTGCCGGTTTTTGGGTGTACCGGCACCTTGCACCAACTGACAACGGGCTCGGTCTCGAAATGACCCGCTTTCAGGAAATAAATATATATATATATATATATATATATATATATATATTCGAACAAAAGACGCCTTAGCCTTCTAAGGCTGGTAATGCACTCCGAGCCAGTAGATTTAGAAAAGCTTTATTCCACCATGCTGACAAACCGGTTTCGGTCTTCGCGACCTTTTTCAATGACAAAAAAAAAAAATATATATATATATATATATATATATATATTTACATACACCTATAAATATATAGGTGCCGATTCCGATCCATTAAAAATACTTTGCGTACGACCCGTATCCGTATTTTTTTACGTACGAGTCGTACAAGTACCGTACAAACGGGCAAGTACGATTCGTCCGTGAAAAATAACTACGAATAGCGTCGGGAAAAGTCTACGAGAGTACGTCGGGAAGTTTTCACGTCCAAATATCATCGGGAAAAGTGTACGAGAGTGAGCCGGACATTTTTTCGTGCAAATCGTAAAACACAAGTCCGAGCGCGCAAGTACGATCCCGACCGCCTGTCCGAATACACAATCGCACGTAAAATGGCCCGTACGGAGCCAACGCAGTAGCACACATGTACACGGGTAAACTTATGCCCGTGTACGAGCCGTACAGCCCCCCCATCCCCAAATATGTCAGCACTGTACACCACCCTGTCCTCACTGTACCCCAGCCCCGCAACTGAACGCGCCGTACCCCCCCATGTACGCGCCGTACCCCCATGTACGTGCCTTAACCCCCCTGTCCACACTGTACCCCAGCCCAGCACCTGTACGCACCGTACACCCATGTACGCGCCTTCCCCCCGCTACGTGCATCACCCCCGCATGTACGCGCCGTACCTCCGCATGTATGCTCCGTACCCCAGGGCTGCATGTGTACGCACCGTACCCCCACCGCATGTACACGCCTTACCCCACCCCCCATGTACGCGCCGTACCTCCGCATGTATGCGCCGTACCCCAGGGCCGCACCTGTACGCACAGTACCGCCACCGCCAGTACACGCCCTCCACCCTCCCATGTACGCGCCCTCCCCCCATGTACGCGCCTTACCTCCCATGTGCGTGCCGTACCTCCGCATGTACGCGCCGTACCCCAGGACCGCTCGTGTACGCACCGAACCCCCACCGCATGAACGTGCCGCACTCCAACACCGTACCCCAGCACCCTCACCCAGCATCGCGTATGTACGGATTGTACCTACGCAAAAAAGACTCTTACAGAACCAGGACACTGTAAAACAGCACAAGGAGGGTCAATTCGACTCGCACAACACCACAAAACACGTCTAAATGACAAAATACATCTCAATGACTGACCTGGCACATCCAAACAGGCAAACAGAGGCCCCAAATCACAACCAACTCTTATAACACACCCACCAAAATTCAAACACAGCCACACCCAAAAGTGGACCAATAAAAAGGGCCCACACACACAACCCATGAGCCTTTGCAACAGACCCACTGCTGCCAGACCCCACTGAGAAACAACTCCACTGAGAAACAACTCCACATTACTCATACCTCCACTACACCTTCACTCACACACCTTCACACAACCTCCTCCACAAACATCCCCCTCTTCACATTCACACACACCGTCACATTCACACCCACACACCCACAACCATCCACACCCACTCCCACACCCCACACCATGCCCACAGACAAGAATCCAAAGTTCACAACGGCGGAGCTGGACCTCCTTGTCAACAAAGTCATCAGAGTCGAGCCACAGCTGTTTGGAACATTGGTCAGACAGACCAGCATAGCTGAAAAATGTGGCAGAGGATTGTAGATAAGGTGAATGCTGTTGCGCCCACCCGAAGGACCAGGCATAAATGCCAAGCCGGGTGGTACGATCTGCACAGGGCAGTCAAGAGGAAAATGAACGAAGAATATGCCCAGAGTAACATCACTGGAGGTGGGCCGCCCCGCAGACCTGTACACTACCATCCCTGGGAGAAGAAGGTGATGGCCCTGCTACCGCCGGTGGGAGTACACGGAGTGGAAGGAGTCGCAGAGCCTGGTGAGTACACAAACAACTTACGTAACATGGAGGCAATGGGGTCCACACCACATATACACCAAATGCACGCCACTTCCCCCAAGCACTCACCGCACACAACCACACTCAAAAACCACGCTCATGCCAGTAACGTCTCCATGCACCCTTCACAAATCAAGGCAAGGCCATGAACAAGGCTACAACAACCACAAACACAAGACTGGATGTCCGGGAGGCTGGGAGGGTGGGCCCCACACAACACATTGTGAAAATGAGACGCAGACATGAATGCCCTCAGCCCATATGGCATAGGTACATACCCATGCACAATGCACAGGGACTGGCAAAGTACTGACAAGGTAGCTGACACTTGGCCCTGCTGTATGCAGCACAAGGCCCGCCTGGGACCACTGTACACTCAAACACCAACTCCACAAGCACAGGTATCTAGCACAGGAACTCACACTCACTGTCATGCCAGCATGCACCATGAGGGGACAGACACATCACCTGGGAGACCCAATGACAGGCAATGGATTTACACACTCCCACAATGGACATGTGACACAACAAGACCAATCCAGAGCAAAATAAGCATCAGAGCCAACAATCTACACGTCAAACCCTCAGGAGAACATCCCAATCTGTCCCCTGCAACATACCCATCCCCAAGTGGACATTGAGAGGAATGCTAGGCACATCCAACTACCTGGAGGAACTGTGTCAACTTGAATATGTATGAAACATAGATGTCGCATGAAACACCATTAACATTGTCTCTCTCTCACACACAGGGCAACGTCGACGATCTCCCCCCAACACTGGGGGGGAAGAATCACAGTCCCAGGCTCCGCGTGAAGATGATCCCACCGGCAAGGACGACTCTCACCACTCCGTGGATGACCCCGACCGACCTGGACCATCTGGTGCCCAAGCCCCTGCAGCACCTGCGTCAGGTACATCTGTGCCAACCACCACCCCCATTCCTGCCACATCCCAGGACACACCCAGGAGCCCTGCTTGCACTGAACAACAGAGCCAGTCTGACCAGGAGGGACAAGGTTCTCCGGGCACCCAGGAGGAGGCAGGCAACCCTGCAAATGCCATCCCTCAGGGGTCCCGTAGGCCCGATGTGCCCACAAGGGCAGGCCAGGCTCAAGTGGGCAGGGGTGGTGGGAGTGGAGGCAGGCGGAGGCGCGAACCTGACCAGCCAGCTCAGGACACCGGTATGTCACACATACGCAACATCCTGGACTCATACCGGCATGATACAAGAGGCATCAACCAGGTCGTGTTCAGACACTCCAAGATGCAGGGGACCCTCGATGAGATTAAGAACCTGCAGGTCGAGCATCATGCCAGTCATCAACAACACCAAGGACGGATGGAGGCAAGACTGGCTGAGCTCCTGGTGGTGCACTTGGACGTGAGCCAATCACTCCGTCAAATCGCCCAAAGCATCGGCAACCCTCCCTGTGCCACCAGGCGTAGACCAGCACCAGACACAGGGAGGGAGGAGGAGGAGGAGGATTCTTCTGACGTCCCCAGCATCGTCAAGGCCTGCATCTGAGGGTCCCCAGAAGAAGGTGGGTCGTCCACGGAAAAGACCGTTAGACTCAGCGGACCATCCACATCTCCCAGGTCACCTGGCCTGGCACCTGGCCCTCTGGCGCAACAGCAGCACCTCATCCAATGACATTCTCTGCCACATGGACTTGCTGGTCACAGTCTGACCAATGATGACCAACACTGTGCCCTGGACTCTGATGACTTCCAATGCCAAGGATACCATCTCCCCCTGTGAACTTTGGATTCTATTCCCACGGTAGAGCACCTAATTGCATCTACCAAACCACTTACCCCACCGCAAATAAATATATCCCTTTGGACATGAGAAGTTCCTGTCATTTTGCATTATTCAACGACATATGTGTGTGGAAATGTCAAACTATGCCTGAGTGTTGAACTAACTCCAGCCATCCATACCCTGGGATCAGAGTCTGGTACAGGACACACATGGGTCACAAGGTATCATTCAATGTAGGCATGGAGCACAACACTCACCTGTGATGGCCTCTGGCTGCTGAGGGGGTGCTTGCTAAACTGTGCGGAGAGACCTATTTGGGAGATCATCATCAAGGCGTAGAGGTCATGGCTCATGTGGAGGTTCCCGGGGAGGGAGTCCCAGGTATGTGTGGCCAGGTGGGAGAACAATGTCCTGTATGCTGGAGTACGGTGTATGTGAAGAACGGTGGCCAGGGCAAGGTTGGATGCACGGAGATGGCCCAACGGGATCTAGGATGACAGACGTACAAGGTTGGTTGGGGTCGGGGTTGTGGACTGCCTCCTGAGTGTGGGTGGGGAGTGTGGAGGTCATCCTGCAGCAGACAGTGATCCATTGCAGCTATCTATGGTGGACGGTGAGGTGGCTGGGGCGCAGGGTGTTGAATCTGAGGTGTGCAGATGCACCCTGGAAGTGGACCAGTTTCCTGGGAGTTTGGATGTACTTGCTCCGTAGAGGGTAGGGCAGTATTTGACACGGATGTTGTCATGGACCTGGGGGATGGTCTGTCTTTTCTTGGAGTGGATCTATCTGTGGATCATGTGCATAATGCAGAGGGCGTTGCAGCATGAGGTACAGATGGTGTGGACTAGCATGGCATATGTGAGCGAGCCAAACATGATGCACACCATCTTGTGTGTGTGGCCACTGGGTGCTTGTGCAGGGCTCTTGCGGGTGGGACACAGGCACTTGACCCAGCTGGAAGGGGACAATCCTCAGATGATCACCTCAGTCCTGTACAAGTCCAGCCTCAGGTGGCTCATGTACAGCCATTCATCAATGGATCTCATGCATACTTGAATGATGGAACTGCCAATGTCTGTGTCTTTGTTGAGGGTGAGGAGCACCTGGCTGTCAATGGCATACGAGCTGATGATGAGGTGCTGTGCGCATGTGATGGTGGAGAGGGGGGTCCTGGACACTCTGTAGATTGACATGCTGAGAGATGATACCTGTGCCATGTCCCAGACGATGACACCATACTACATGCTGAAGCCTTGAGTCCCACTCCCATGCCCTTGCTGGGCTACAGAGCCTGTGGGGAGTATTAGGGACGTGACCTGGTTGGTGTGACAGGGCCTGGAAGGCGGGGCAGCGCAGTGTAGGCAGTTGGAGTTACACACTCAGCATGCAAAGGTGTTGTGTGTGTGCCCAGGGTATGTCTGACAGCAGGCGTTAGATGTGCGGATGGACATAGCTCGGAGTGTGGCTGATACATCAGACTGTAGTGTGATGTGGGTTATGCAAGGACAGGATGGTGGTGCAATGTGCACCTTGCATGTGCTGATGGTCCAGCCTTTGGCACCGCGTGGCGGCAACAGTGGCATAGACAAGCTGAGGACAGCCAAATGAATGGGTGGAGGGAGGAAGTGAGGAGCATCTTGGAGGCGTGTGTGTTGCCAAATCTGGATACTCTGTGGGCCCTTGCTGCAGGGGCCGCAGCAGCAGGCGGCATCTCCTTGCAAAATGACAGAATTTGCACACATAGACTAGGATGTCAGAAGGACAACTGCAACAGGCGCGTGTGTAAAGTAAGGAGTGTCCAGTGTCACATGGCACACCCAGAGACAATGCATGCACAATCACCAAAGAAGCATGACACCGGATCAGGAAACTGAAGGCCAACCTGCGCACAGGAGACACACCCTCAGCAGGTGTTGATGGCCCATTGTGTGGACCAACATGCCAAAAAACATACACGACCATGTACTTCATGCCCAATAGGGAGCCTAATCCATGAGCAACTGCATGCATGTTGCTAAACTACACATGGACTCTTATGCATAATCTTCCACAACTATGCCAGATATGCCGCATGCAAAGTGGCAAGAGTCCTGCATTGACAGAGATGAGGCACCTTGGAGTGTGATGAACACCTTTATTACTCAGCCTCACACTAAGGGAAATGCATCAATTGGAACAGACTCACAGGTCATTTGGCTGACCATGTGTGACCTACACTGGACACCCCCTTCAACACACAGATGTGTAAATCCTACTGAGCAGGCACACAAGTGAAGGGGTTGAGCCTAACACCCCTTGCTGCACACGGAGAGTCTACAATTCCCCATTGAGCCTCATATGGGGATGTCCCACACTATGTCCACCATTAGCATCCCGTATGTTCCTGAGGGACGTTATACACACATTGATGCCTTCATCAGAATCCACAAACCATTACAGATGACTGTCAGGAAGGATGACTATCAATTCATGGGAGCCATGCAACATGTCATGTGGCCCATGGTGAGTCGACATGTATGCATGGTAACACAACATGCACAGGAGCAGTCCCCACATATCACAAACACGTACCACCCACAAAATGCCTTGCTGCCCTCCTTACCCCAAATTACTTTTCACCATGTCTGTGCATGTAACTCTGATCCAACACACATTGCAATACTCATGAGGAATAGCAGGAGGGCAATGATGACATGAGCAGACGACAGCCGCAAGAACCTGTGGAGGCCAGACACACAACAAGTCAGCGAAGAGCTAGTAATCCTCAGACATGTACATGTACTCTACAGGAATGATGTTGTCACCATGCCCTTAATAAATGTAGTGTCCCAGCTAATATGTGTGGAATGACATCATCACTTAAATGACACATCAGAAAACACCTCCAAGTCAATTAGCACACAGTCAGCTCGACACACACATTGCAACACATGCCACACAAGGCTCAAAGCGTGCAAACTCAGACACAGGGACTCACCATCATGAGAAGAAGTTGCGGATAAGCTGACTCCGGATGTCCTCATCCTCATCCTCATCCTCACTTGCCCCGTGCCCGAGCCCTTCATCCTCCACGGGTGGATGATCCTGCTCATCCGGATCAAGGATGAGTGGCACGGCCTTCTCCACTGCCATGTTGTGCAGCATGCAGCACACAATGAAGATTTTGCAGACCTTCACCGGGGCATATGGGAGGGCGCCGCCGATCTTGTGGAGGCACCGGAATCTGCTCTTCAGGAGTCCAAACGTCCTCTCAATCACGCGCCTCGTCTGCCCATGGGTGTCGTTGTACCGGTGTTCTGCGGCTGTTCTGGGGTTGCGGAGAGGCGTCATCAGCCATGGCATGTTGGGATAGCCAGAGTCCCCTACATGGAAACATCATGTGAAGAAGTGGGTCAGGAGATGCCGTAAGATACAAAGATAGCGCTGAACACTGGACTAACAGAGTATACCCACCAACAAGACATGCTCGTTCCGCGTGCAGCTACAGCATCATTCCTGGCATCCTGCTACGCCTCATGATGTATGCATCATGTGCGGACCCTGGAAAACGTGCACAGACATGGGAAATCAGCATGTTAGCAAGACACACCACAAGGGCATTAATGGAGTGGTAATGTTTTCTGTTTCTATAGGCTACCTCCTGTGCCTGTGGTGGTACCAAAGCCACATGTGTCCCATCAATGGCCCCAATTACATGAGGCATCCCTCCCAGGGCATAGAACTCACCCCTGACACCTGTCAACTGCTCACGAGTGGGAATATGGATGAATTCATCCAGGTGCACCAACATGGCTTCTATAACATCATGCAGGACACGGCTGAACATTGTCTGGGACATGCCACCGACATCAGCTATGGTCAATTGAAACGTGCCGGTGGCAAAAAAATGTAGGGCTGCCATCCCCTTCACCTTGGGGGTCAGAGCTGTAGGATACCTGTGTTGTGGTTGGAGGTGTGGTGCAAGCCGGAGGGTCAAGTCCTCTATCAACTCTTGCGAGAAGCGGTATCTGCGTATGCAGTCATTTTCAACAAAACAGAATATTGGATTAAATAAGTAATACAGGAGGAGTTTGGCCTAACCCTTACACATGGAAGCCGCACTGTAACTGGGTCGTATCATAATCTAACATAATCCTGGCCATACTACATCGTAATTTTTGCACCAGACACATATAGGGCTGTCATAGAGGTGGAGAACACTGACTGGCAGCTGGGGTTCATTGTTATCCACTGGGGCGGGCGGAGGTGACCGGGTGTGTTCCTGGGCAGCCACGTGGCATTTGAGGCGAGTGCGACGTGGTGGTGCAGAAGAAGCCAGAGGCCTGTGGAATGGATAGCCATTTAGGGCCAGAGGCCCAACCGGGGCTTCCCGGTGCAACTTCCCTTGGTTGTCAACCCGGCGGTGTGGAGCACTGGGCTCGCATGTATCGTTGGCTGCACAAGTGTACAACCCTAGCTGGAGTGCGGCAGTGTGCGCACTCTGGGCCTGGATGCTGTCGGCCCTGTCTGGGTCCCGGTGTGGGTGCGGCGTCCTGCAGGGCCCAGGTGCCCCGAGTGAGTAGTACCCATAAAGAATCCATTCCGACCGACAAGCGGGTGGATGTGCTGAGGGGGCCAGCTGTGGGCCCAGTGATGCAGATAGGGATTAGCCAAGAGTCCCTGTGAGGTGCTGGAGTAACGGGCCCTGTCAAGAAAAGGCCTGCTTTGGTGCTGCCTGTGTGCTTCCTCCCTAGCACAGTGAGTGCAGCGCCCTGGCATGGCAGCATTGTGGCAGCCCTCATTACTGACACGGCAGCTTCTACAGCAGTACTGAGGGAGGCTTTTAAGCCAATGATTCGGGTGTTAGGTATCAGCTATTGCACTGGGGAGTGTACACGTAGAGATCAGGGCCTCATAGACCTTGAAGTTTGGATGTAGACCCTTGAGGCACGTGGTCGTCAAATAGATAGGGGCACTACTCGGCACCCCAGCAACAGTACTAACAGTTGCTACTAGAGTATGCTTAGCTGGGTTCACTGATAGAATATCGATGCCTAAAATATCCCCATACACAAATATCGATACATAAATATTGATGTAAAAAATATCGACATCCTATATTTATAATGTTAAGTATAAAAATATCGAAAAAAAAATATTGATGTAAAAAATATAGATATACAAAAATCGATTTTTTTATATGTAACAAATAATGTTAAATATATTAAATAATAAAATTCTCTTTAAAAAAATATTTGGATTTAAAATACATTTGAACAAATATAAGAAATAAATGTAATAAAAAAAATTAAACATACATATATAAAATGAAATATATATATTTATATTTTTACTTTAAAACAACTAAACTAGTAATTTTAATTTATTTTAAAATTTTATAACTATATAAAAATGTATATATATATATATATATCCAATTCGCCAGTAATATGCACACTCGGAGTCACAGGTATTTCAAATAGGCAGTAGTTTATTGTTCGTAATGCGTTTCAACCGAAGTCTTGTTCACACAAACGTACAAACACTTTACATCAATATAAATAAAGTTTGTTGAGGTGAATTCACCCAAAAGAAGTGACAACAGAAATAGGACTATACCTTAAGGTAATCTGTTTCGATGTTACAATGCGGCAGACATGTTGGATTGTGCAAATCCCCATTTTGTAGATATACTTTATCTATTTGATTCTATACCAGCATTCATTAAATACTGAATTGTAGACACCACAATCATATTTCTAATTTTGAAACATAAAGGTTATACAATTTGTTTTAAACAAACGTCCGTTTCGATCGCCATATATTTTACAGCTTGATGTAATCTTCAATTGATATATTCGTTACTATTTTCTTTGTATAAATACACAATCGCCACCATTGTTGGAAATTTGGTTTGCTCATGTTCATTACTTCCAGCCTCTATAGCGACCAAGCAGTTTTTACAATGTCGAAAAACACCAGTTTCATCATATATATACACGCACTAGTGGCTTTTTAATATACATTGAGTGTCCATTATCAAAAGAATTTTCATCGGTCTAGTGCCTAAAATGCATATATTCTTTCCTCTATACACTGGTTTTGCACTGGTCAATACTTGTTGCTACATATAGATATACCAAAATCGTTTTATAAATTAATATCCTCACCCCAACTCGTGATATGATAAAGTGTAAAAAAGAATTTTTTGGGAAAACAAATGAAACCAATTGTTTCGTTGAAACCAATAGACATTTCAATATAAAATTCTCTTATCTGTGTTTTAGTGTTGTCCCGAGCCCGGGGAAGAAAAGGTTAGGGAACCCGTGAGATGATCAACCATTGATTGGGCCCCTTCCTTTCTTCCTGTAAAAGACACAAATAAGAGATATACAGCCATTACTTCCTATCTCAGAAGGGAACATATTATCCATATAAGCAAAGTATATACTGTTCATTCCTGTAATACTGCAACACCTCTTCCCAATTTTCCAAACGATTGTTACTCAGTATGGAGATGTGAAGCTAGTTCCTCGTCAAGGTTATGTCCCCCAGGGAATCTAGTTTCCAAATCTAATATCCATTTCGATTCCCGTTGTCTTAGTCTAAGGTCTCTGTTACCACCTCTTAGACCTAGAGCTATTTGTTCAATGGCAAAATAACGGAGCAAAGTATTATTAGATTGATGGAATTCAAGAAAATGTCTTGCAATTGGGTACTGTACATTTACATTCGTAATTGCTCTAAGATGTTCCATAACTCTTTTCTTTACCATGCAGGTGGTGCTTCCCACATACCTACGTTTGCAGGGACATTCAAGTACGTACACAATAAAATTGCTACTGCATGTCAAAAATTGATTAATTTTCCATTCCTTGTTTCTTCCCGGGATATTAAATCCCTTAACGGGGTGGCTGAATTTGCACGCTCTACAGTGCCCACAGGGGAAGAACCCTTTAAGATCATGAAAGCTATTGTTTTTCAGTTCGGTTATATCACCTCTTACCAGTATATCTTTAAGGCTTCTGCCTTTCTTGTAGGTAATTAAGGGTCTTTCTCCTATTTCTTTCCCTATAATGGCATCTGTCTGGAGAATCTTCCAATTATCTGCCAACAGTTTGCTTATTTTCTGTGATCTATTGTTGTACGTAGTTATTAATCTAATGCCACTGTCTGCATCATCCTGATCCTTTTCTCTCTGTTCTAGTGCCTTTGCTCTACTGACGCTGTTAATTTTCGTCACTGCATTATTAAGGACCCATTCAGGGTACCCTCTCTGACGGAACCTTTCGAGCATGTTATTTTGTTCTTCCAAGAATATTTCGTCTGTACTACAGTTCCTTCTTGCCCTTAGTAGCTCTCCGTACGGAATACTCCATTTCAGAGGTTCTGGGTGACCACTAAGGGCATGAAGTAAGCTTTTCCCAGCTGTATCTTTCCTATACAGACTCGTAGCGAGTTTACCATCTAGGACTTCTATACGGGTATCTAGGAACTCTATCTCCTTCCTACTGATGTTAAATGTAAGTTTGATATTGTATGGATTGGTATTGAGTTCACTAATGAACTCAACCGCTTCTTCCTTTGTACCACTCCATACAATTAGCAGGTCGTCAATATACCTGAGCGATAAAATCACTGACTCAAAGTATTTGGCGAAAGTCACATTAGATCGAATTTCCTCCTCCCATTTTCCCAGGAAAAGGTTTGCAAAGCTAGGTGCGAAGCACGTTCCCATTGCTGTGCCTCGCACCTGCCTATAGAGTACCCCATCAAACATGAAGATGTTGTTTTTTAAACACAACATCATCATGTCAGCTAGCATGCGTGTATGTTCAAGGTACATAATGTTTCTTGAACCTAAAAAATGCATGCATGCTTCCACCCCCTGGACGTGATCTATTATAGTATATAATGAATTCATGTCCAGGGTGATAAGATGCTAATTTTCGTCACAAATGAGACCATCAAGTTTATTCAAGAAGTCCTTAGTATCTTTTACAAAAGATGGTAATCTCATAACATACTCCTTAAGAAATTGATCTACGTATTTAGATACATTTTCATTCACATTGCCCATAGAAGACACAATTGGTCTCCCTGGTGGAATAGTGGGGTGTTTATGGAGTTTCGGAAGGAGATACAAGATAGGTAATTTAGGAAAATCGCGTTTTAGGAAACAGTATTCCTGCCAAGAAATGATACCAAGTTCCTGCCACTCCGACAATTTTTGCCATGTTGCAGTTATAGAATTGGATATATAAAAAATTGCCGGTTTTTGGGTGTACCGGCACCTTGCACCAACTGACAACGGGCTCGGTCTCGAAATGACCCGCTTTCAGGAAATAAATATATATATATATCTATATATATATATATTCGAACAAAAGACGCCTTAGCCTTCTAAGGCTGGTAATGCACTCCGAGCCAGTAGATTTAGAAAAGCTTTATTCCACCATGCTGACAAACCGGTTTCGGTCTTCGCGACCTTTTTCAATGACAAAAAAAAATATATATCTATACATACACCTATAAATATATAGGTGCCGATTCCGATCCGTTAAAAATACTTTGCGTACGACCCGTATCCATATTTTTTTACGTACGAGTCGTACAAGTACCGTACAAACGGGCAAGTACAATTCGTCCGTGAAAAATAACTACGAATAGCGTCGGGAAAAGTCTACGAGAGTGCGTCGGGAAGTTTTCACGTCTGAATATCATCGGGAAAAGTGTACGAGAGTGAGCCGGACATTTTACGTGCACATCGTAAAACACAAGTCCGAGCGCGCAAGTACGATCCCGACCATCCGTCCGAATACACAATCGCACATAAAATGGCCCGTACGGAGCCAACGCAGTAGCACACATGTACACGGGTAAACTTATGCCCGTGTACGAGCCGTACAGCCCCCCATCCCCAAATATGTCAGCACTGTACACCACCCTGTCCTCACTGTACCCCAGACCCGCAACTGAACGCGCCGTACCCCCCCCATGTACGCGCCGTACCCCCATGTACGTGCCTTAACCCCCATGTCCACACTGTACCCCAGCCCCGCACCTGTACGCACCGTACCACCATGTACGCGCCTTCCCCCCGCTACGCGCATCACCCCCGCATGTACGCGCCGTACCTCCGCATGTACGCGCCGTACCTCCGCATGTATGCTCCGTACCCCAGGGCCGCATGTGTACGCACCGTACCCCCACCGCATGTACACGCCTTACCCCACCCCCCATGTACGCGCCGTACCTCCGCATGTATGCGCCGTACCCCAGGGCCGCACCTGTACGCACCGTACCGCCACCGCCAGTACATGCCCTCCACCCACCCATGTATGCGTCCTCCCCCCCATGTACGCGCCTTACCCCCATGTAAGTGCCGTACCTCCGCATGTACGCGCCGTACCCCAGGACCGCTCGTGTACGCACCGAACCCCCACCGCATGAACGTGCCACACTCCAACACCGTACCCCAGCACCCTCACCTAGCATCGCGTATGTACGGATCGTACCTACGCGAAAAAGACTCTTACAGAACCAGGACACTGTAAAACAGCACAAGGAGGGTCAATTCGACTCGCACAACACCACAAAACACTTCTAAATGACAAAATACATCTCAATGACTGACCTGGCACATCCAAACAGGCAAACAGAGGCCCCAAATCACAACCAACTCTTATAACACACCCACCAAAATTCAAACACAGCCACACCCAAAAGTGGACCAATAAAAACGGCCCACACACACAACCCATGAGCCTTTGCAACAGACCCACTGCTGCCAGACCCCACTGAGAAAC
This sequence comes from Triturus cristatus, assembly GCF_964204655.1. NCBI lineage: Eukaryota > Metazoa > Chordata > Amphibia > Caudata > Salamandridae > Triturus > Triturus cristatus. Next base: position 1,006,822,049 of record NC_140581.1, on the reverse strand, counting down.
AACTCCACATTACTCATACCTCCACTACACCTTCACTCACATAGCTTCACACAACCTCCTCCACAAACATCCCCCTCTTCACATTCACACACACCGTCACATTCACACCCACACACCCACAACCTTCCACACCCACTCCCACACCCCACACCATGCCCACAGACAAGAATCCAAAGTTCACAACGGCGGAGCTGGACCTCCTTGTCAACAAAGTCATCAGAGTCGAGCCACAGCTGTTTGGAACATTGGTCAGACAGACCAGCATAGCTGAAAAATGTGGCAGAGGATTGTAGATAAGGTGAATGCTGTTGCGCCCATCCGAAGGACCAGGCATAAATGCCAAGCCGGGTGGTACGATCTGCACAGGGCAGTCAAGAGGAAAATGAACGAAGAGTATGCCCAGAGTAACATCACTGGAGGTGGGCCGCCCCGCAGACCCGTACACTACCATCCCTGGGAGAAGAAGGTGATGGCCCTGCTACCGCCGGTGGGAGTACACGGAGTGGAAGGAGTCGCAGAGCCTGGTGAGTACACAAACAACTTACGTAACATGGAGGCAATGGGGTCCACACCACATATACACCAAATGCACGCCACTTCCCCCAAGCACTCACCGCACACAACCACACTCAAAAACCACGCTCATGCCAGTAACGTCTCCATGCACCCTTCACAAATCAAGGCAAGGCCATGAACAAGGCTAAAACAACCACAAACACAAGACTGGATGTCCGGGAGGCTGGGCCCCACACAACACATTGTGAAAATGAGACGCAGACATGAATGCCCTCAGCCCATATGGCATAGGTACATACCCATGCACAATGCACAGGGACTGGCAAAGTACTGACAAGGTAGCTGACACTTGGCCCTGCTGTATGCAGCACAAGGCCCTCCTGGGACCACTGTACACTCAAACACCAACTCCACAAGCACAGGTATCTAGCACAGGAACTCACACTCACTGTCATGCCAGCATGCACCATGAGGGGACAGACACATCACCTGGGAGACCCAATGACAGGCAATGGATTTACACACTCCCACAATGGACATGTGACACAACAAGACCAATCCAGAGCAAAATAAGCATCAGAGCCAACAATCTACACGTCAAACCCTCAGGAGAACATCCCAATCTGTCCCCGCAACATACCCATCCCCAAGTGGACATTGAGAGGAATGCTAGGCACATCCAACTACCTGGAGGAACTGTGTCAACTTGAATATGTATGAAACATAGATGTCGCATGAAACACCATTAACATTGTCTCTCTCTCACACACAGGGCAACGTCGACGATCTCCCCCCAACACTGGGGGGGAAGAATCACAGTCCCAGGCTCCGCGTGAAGATGATCCCACCGGCAAGGACGACTCTCACCACTCCGTGGATGACCCCGACCGACCTGGACCCTCTGGTGCCCAAACCCCTGCAGCACCTGCGTCAGGTACATCTGTGCCAACCACCACCCCCATTCCTGCCACATCCCAGGACACACCCAGGAGCCCTGCTTGCACTGAACAACAAAGCCAGTCTGACCAGGAGGGACAAGGTTCTCCGGGCACCCAGGAGGAGGCAGGCAACCCTGCAAATGCCATCCCTCAGGGGTCCCGTAGACCCGATGTGCCCACAAGGGCAGGCCAGGCTCAAGTGGGCAGGGGTGGTGGGAGTGGAGGCAGGCGGAGGTGCAAACCTGACCAGCCAGCTCAGGACACCGGTATGTCACACATACGCAACATCCTGGACTCATACCGTCGTGATACCAGAGGCATCAACCAGGTCGTGTTCAGACACTCCGAGATGCAGGGGACCCTCGATGAGATTAAGAACCTGCAGGTCGAGCGTCATGCCAGTCATCAACAACACCAAGGACGGATGGAGGCAAGACTAGCTGAGCTCCTGGTGGTGCACAGGGACGTGAGCCAATCACTCCGTCAGATCGCCCAAAGCATCGGCAACCCTCCCTGTGCCACCAGGCGTAGACCAGCACCAGACACAGGGAGGGAGGAGGAGGAGGAGGATTCGTCTGACGGAGCGTCCCCAGCATCGTCAAGGCCTGCATCTGAGGGTCCCCAAGGGAAGGTGGGTCGTCCACGGAAAAGACCGTGAGACTCAGCGGACCATCCACATCTCCCAGGTCACCTGGCCTGGCACCTGGCCCTCTGGCGCAACAGCAGCACCTCATCCAATGACATTCTCTGCCACATGGACTTGCTGGTCACAGTCTGACCAATGATGACCAACACTGTGCCCCGGACTCTGATGACTTCCAATGCCAAGGATACCATCTCCCCCTGTGAACTTTGGATTCTATTCCCCCGGTAGAGCACCTAATTGCATCTACCAAACCACTTACCCCACCGCAAATAAATATATCACTTTGGACATGAGAAGTTCCTGTCATTTTGCATTATTCAACGACATATGTGTGTGGAAATGTCAAACTATGCCTGAGTGTTGAACTAACTCCAGCCATCCATACCCTGGGATCAGAGTCTGGTACAGGACACACATGGGTCACAAGGTATCATTCAATGTAGGCATGGAGCACAACACTCACCTGTGATGGCCTCTGGCTGCTGAGGGGGTGCTTGCTAAACTGTGCGGAGAGACCTATTTGGGAGATCATCATCAAGGCGTAGAGGTCATGGCTCATGTGGAGGTTCCCGGGGAGGGAGTCCCAGGTATGTGTGGCCAGGTGGGAGAACAATGTCCTGTATGCTGGAGTACGGTGTATGTGAAGAACGGTGGCCAGGGCAAGGTTGGATGCACGGAGATGGCCCAACGGGATCTAGGTTGACAGACGTACAAGGTTGGTTGGGGTCGGGGTTGTGGACTGCCTCCTGAGTGTGGGTGGGGAGTGTGGAGGTCATCCTGCAGCAGACAGTGATCCATTGCAGCTATCTATGGTGGACGGTGAGGTGGCTGGGGCGCAGGGTGTTGAATCTGAGGTGTGCAGATGCACCCTGGAAGTGGACCAGTTTCCTGGGAGTTTGGATGTACTTGCTCCGTAGAGGGTAGGGCAGTATTTGACACGGATGTTGTCATGGACCTGGGGGATGGTCTGTCTTTTCTTGGAGTGGATCTATCTGTGGATCATGTGCATAATGCAGAGGGCGTTGCAGCATGAGGTACAGATGGTGTGGACTAGCATGGCATATGTGAGCGAGCCAAACATGATGCACACCATCTTGTGTGTGTGGCCACTGGGTGCTTGTGCAGGGCTCTTGCGGGTGGGACACAGGCACTTGACCCAGCTGGAAGGGGACAATCCTCAGATGATCACCTCAGTCCTGTACAAGTCCAGCCTCAGGTGGCTCATGTACAGCCATTCATCAATGGATCTCATGCATACTTGAATGATGGAACTGCCAATGTCTGTGTCTTTGTTGAGGGTGAGGAGCACCTGGCTGTCAATTGCATACGAGCTGATGATGAGGTGCTGTGCGCATGTGATGGTGGAGAGGGGGGTCCTGGACACTCTGTAGATTGACATGCTGAGAGATGATACCTGTGCCATGTCCCAGACGATGACACCATACTACATGCTGAAGCCTTGAGTCCCACTCCCATGCCCTTGCTGGGCTACAGAGCCTGTGGGGAGTATTAGGGACGTGACCTGGTTGGTGTGACAGGGCCTGGAAGGTGGGCAGCACAGTGTAGGCAGTTGGAGTTGCACACTCAGCATGCAAAGGTGTTGTGTGTGTGCCCAGGGTATGTCTGACAGCAGGCGTTAGATGTGCGGATGGACATAGCTCGGAGTGTGGCTGATACATCAGACTGTAGTGTGATGTGGGTTATGCAAGGACAGGATGGTGGTGCAATGTGCACCTTGCATGTGCTGATGGTCCAGCCTTTGGCCCCGCGTGGCGGCAACAGTGGCATAGACAAGCTGAGGACAGCCAAATGAATGGGTGGAGGGAGGAAGTGAGGAGCATCTTGGAGGCGTGTGTGTTGCCAAATCTGGATACTCTGTGGGCCCTTGCTGCAGGGGCCGCAGCAGCAGGCGGCATCTCCTTGCAAAATGACAGAATTTGCACACATAGACTAGGATGTCAGAAGGAAAACTGCAACAGGCGCGTGTGTAAAGTAAGGAGTGTCCAGTGTCACATGGCACACCCAGAGACAATGCATGCACAATCACCAAAGAAGCATGACACCGGATCAGGAAACTGAAGGCCAACCTGCGCGCAGGAGACACACCCTCAGCAGGTGTTGATGGCCCATTGTGTGGCCCAACATGCCAAAAAACATACACGACCATGTACTTCATGCCCAATAGGGAGCCTAATCCATGAGCAACTGCATGCATGTTGCTAAACTACACATGGACTCTTATGCATAATCTTCCACAACTATGCCGCATGCAAAGTGGCAAGAGTCCTGCATTGACAGAGATGAGGCACCTTGGAGTGTGATGAACACCTTTATTACTCAGCCTCACACTAAGGGAAATGCATCAATTGGAACAGACTCACAGGTCATTTGGCTGACCATGTGTGACCTACACTGGACACCCCCTTCAACACACAGATGTGTAATTCCTACTGAGCAGGCACACAAGTGAAGGGGTTGAGCCTAACACCCCTTGCTGAACACGGAGAGTCTACAATTCCCCATTGAGCCTCATATGGGGATGTCCCACACTATGTCCACCATTAGCATCCCGTATGTTCCTGAGGGACGTTATACACACATTGATGCCTTCATCAGAATCCACAAACCATTACAGATGACTGTCAGGAAGGATGACTATCAATTCATGGGAGCCATGCAACACGTCATGTGGCCCATGGTGAGTCGACATGTATGCATGGTAACACAACATGCACAGGAGCAGTCCCCACATATCACAAACACGTACCACCCACAAAATGCCTTGCTGCCCTCCTTACCCCAAATTACTTTTCACCATGTCTGTGCATGTAACTCTGATCCAGCACACATTGCAATACTCATGAGGAATAGCAGGAGGGCAATGATGACATGAGCAGACGACAGCCGCAAGAACCTGTGGAGGCCAGACACACAACAAGGCAGCGAAGAGCTAGTAATCCTCAGACATGTACATGTACTCTACAGGAATGATGTTGTCACCATGCCCTTAATAAATGTAGTGTCCCAGCTAATATGTGTGGAATGACATCATCACTTGAATGACACATCAGAAAACACCTCCAAGTCAATTAGCACACAGTCAGCTCGACACACACATTGCAACACATGCCACACAAGGCTCAAAGCGTGCACACTCAGACACAGGGACTCACAATCATGAGAAGAAGTTGCGGATAAGCTGACTCCGGATGTCCTCATCCTCATCCTCATCCTCACTTGCCCCGTGCCCGAGCCCTTCATCCTCCACGGGTGGATGATCCTTCTCATCCGGATCAAGGATGAGTGGCACGGCCTTCTCCACTGCCATGTTGTGCAGCATGCAGCACACAATGAAGATTTTGCAGACCTTCACCGGGGCATATGGGAGGGCGCCGTCGATCTTGTGGAGGCACCGGAATCTGCTCTTCAAGAGTCCAAACGTCCTCTCAATCACGCGCCTCGTCTGCCCATGGGTGTCGTTGTACCGGTGTTCTGCGGCTGTTCTGGGGTTGCGGAGAGGCGTCATCAGCCATGGCATGTTGGGATAGCCAGAGTCCCCTACATGGAAACATCATGTGAAGAAGTGGGTCAGGAGATGCCGTAAGATACAAAGATAGCGCTGAACACGGGACTAACAGAGTATACCCACCAACAAGACATGCTCGTTCCGCGTGCAGCTGCAGCATCATTCCTGGCACCCTGCTACGCCTCGTGATGTATGCATCGTGTGCGGACCCTGGAAAACCTGCACAGACATGGGAAATCAGCATGTTAGCAAGACACACCACAAGGGCATTAATGGAGTGGTAATGTTTTCTGTTTCTATAGGCTACCTCCTGTGCCTGTGGTGGTACCAAAGCCACATGTGTCCCATCAATGGCCCCAATTACATGAGGCATCCCTCCCAGGGCATAGAACTCACCCCTGACATCTGTCAACTGCTCACGAGTGGGAATATGGATGAATTCATCCAGGTGCACCAACATGGCTTCTATAACATCATGCAGCACACGGCTGAACATTGTCTGGGACATGCCACCGACATCAGCTATGGTCAATTGAAACGTGCCGGTGGCAAAAAAATGTAGGGCTGCCATCACCTTCACCTTGGGGGTCAGAGCTGTAGGATACCTGTGTTGTGGTTGGAGGTGTGGTGCAAGCCGGAGGGTCAAGTCCTCTATCAATTCTTGCGAGAAGCGGTATCTGCGTATGCAGTCATGTTCACGCATGGCATCCAGGTCTGGCATTCATCTGGGAAGAGGCGGTGCCCTGCAGAGATTTGGAAGGAATAACGAAGAGTGAGTAAATTACCACACCAATGTCACTGAAGTGAGCACATGTTCAACAGCTAATACACATCTGATTAATACAGAGTCTGTGCTGTGCAATACATCCAGGACACGTGGGCCAGCCAGGTGATACTCCTACGAAGAGCCAGCCACAATAGTTGCATGGCAATGTTGACGTGACATTCCATTAAAATAGCTGTGGGCCAGTGTAAGGGACAAGCCAGACACATTACATGAGTGACAGACATCCACATATCAGCATTTGAAGGATGTCATCTCATACAGACAGCTGGCGGGAGTCTAGACGCACAGGTCACATGTCATCTGGAAATGGACAGATAACACACATTTCCATTAAGGGGTCCATGTCAAAAACTGATGACACAGACATTGAGAGAACGCAGATATTGCCTCATGTCAGGAAGTCATCTTCGAACCATCGTGACACATGTAACGTGTGAGTGCACATGTGGCATGGTGTGCGTATATGTGTGTCATGCACATATGCACACAGACACATGTTGGATGCTACAACAGCAGATGGAGTTGACGGAACACCAACGGAAAGCTCATGGGAACACATGACACGCACATGACATAGTCACATCGTGGCACGCTGGGAGTCACATGTCAGGTGTAATTATCCGTGTACCTGGCATCAGGGGACAGTTGCGGGTGTTGCTGACTGTGCCATACCAGTGATGCAGTGCTTGACACGTGTGTCGTACATGCACACATGCACACATGTGCAAAGTGTGAAGGGGAAGTGTGCCACGTAGTGCCCCATCACACATGACATGTGTAAACAGCTCATCACACATCTATTGTGCCACAACATGAGGAGACATGTGCCACATCACTGCCTGACACACCTAGGCCCTGCACATGAAGGACTGCACTGACAATGACTTGATGTACAGCCTTGTGCGAGTCTGACACCTCCATTCCTTTCGTGTGCACCTCCTATCACCAGTGTAAGCAGTGAAATGCAGTAGACATGCTCTGAGGGCGTGTGTAGGGCCCGTACTAATGCGTGAGTACCTGCCGTACACGCGTGAGTACGTGCCTATCACTATAGTTGTGTTACTGTAGGTCTGAGTGATACGGCACGTACTCACGTGTGTACGGCCCGTACACGCGTGAGACCGTGCCGTATCACTAGGCCCTACGGTACCCCCAACTATAGTGATAGGCATGTACTCACGCGTGTACGGCCCGTACACGCGTGTGTACGTGCCGTATCACTCGGACCTACAGTAACACGACTATAGTGATAGGCACGTACTCACGCGTGTACGGGCCGTACACGCGTGAGTACGTGCCGTATTACTAGGCCCTACGGTACCCACAACTATAGTGATAGGCACATACTCACGCGTGTACGGCCCGTACACGCGTGAGTACGTGCCGTATCACTCGGACCTACAGTAACACGACTATAGTGATAGGCACGTACTCACGTGTGTACGGCCCGTACACGCGTGAGTACGTGCCATATCACTAGGCCCTACGGTACCCCCAACTATAGTGATAGGCACGTACTCACGCGTGTACGGCCCGTACACGCATGAGTATGGCCCGTATCACTGTAGTGATGGTGCCCTAGGGGTACGTGTGAAACGCGCCGTACCTGTGTGGGGATTTAAGAATTACAATGGGGACACATGAGGGACACGTATTAGGGCCTAAATGCATGCTGGTTGTCATGGATACCGAGTTTCAAGTTCAAAATTTTACATCATGTGGTCTGGAAAAAGCAGTTGGCCACGTTTTACATTGTTTCAAAGTGGTTGTTGACTTTACATGATGCTGCAAAATCGAAAGATGCAAAGGCTGTCACTGGTGTATGTTTAAAGGGATTGGAGGAAACGTAGGATGCAAATGAGTCTGACCAATCACTCTGTACTCCTGTAAATGAAATAGGCCAGCAAGGCAGATATAAGGCAGGCAGAACCCATGAGAGGGCACTTGCCTGCACAACATGTCAGTCGATACCACTGCTGCTGTATTGTCTCCCTCTAGCACCATGTCAAGGACTGTGGAGAGGGCCCAGCCTTTCACCCAGGAGGAGAACGAGGCCCTGCTAGATGTGATCCTCCCATGGTACCCCATGCTGTATGGTCGACCAGGGGAGCAGGTGAGTGCTGACTCCACTACCTTTGCCTGTGCACCTTTATTGTGTCTGTCACTTCTGGCATTGTGGCCAGGTGTGACAGACATGCAATGTTGGGTGGAGTGGGTCCCGGGGGGGGGGTGGCTTATGTCTCTCATGCAGGGCTTGATGTAGTTAATGTGTGCACTCCTCACTTGCATTGTGCTTACTGTGACATTCACTGCATAGTGCATGGCACATTCTGCCAGCCTAATCCTCTTGGGCATTCTTGTTCTATTGTCCTGCGGTGATTCAGTGGTCACCCCGGTGTGACAGATGACTGTACTCACAGAGGTGTGTGAGAGTTGAGTGGAGCTGTGGTGAGAGTGGTGAGAGTGTCCAAATGATGTGTACGCCCCCTGGACATTGATGTGTGTGAATGTTTCTTGTTATGTGGGTGAGTGTCTCTGTGGAGTGTTGCACCACAGCTGCATGGAGGAGGCAACTGCTCAATCCATCTGATGTGTGAAGTAAGCCGTGCTGTGTGTCTGACTTGCTGAGCTAGCCCCACACCTGTGACCCCCCCCCCCCTGGCAAGTGGCACATGTGCAGAGTGAGGTTTGCATCCGCTGTTGCCAACGGCAGGTGATTGATGTGTGCCTGTGTGTGTCTGTGTACTCTGCTGAGGTTTCGTCAGTGACCTGGGGCATGTGACTGCTTTGCGGTGCTGTCCATCAGCCTTGTGTTGCTTGGGATGCACAGTGTGTGCCATGATCAGGGATTGTTTCACACCCCTCATGCCACCTGTGTACTTACTATGCCATGTAGTGCATTGGTGCGTCCACAGTGGAAAAAGTCCCTATGACTAAGGTGCTATTACTTGCCAGCATACTATGCCCTGTTCAACAAATCTAAGATGTACAAATGTTTGTCTCTGTGACATGGTGCAGGTGCAGTGATGTTGTCCCACTTTGTCATCCACACAGATATCCCCCTACCACAAGGGGAAGATCTGGAAGGATGCCGTCAAGGCCGTGCAATCGGCGGAGGGTCGCAGTCGGCGCCTGCCACAAGTGAGGAAGAGATGGCAGGACATCCGGTGCTGGACCCGGAGGATCGCCCGGGTCATGCTGAAGGAGGAGGCTCTTCGCAAGCATGGCGGGCGCCGGCGCCTGACCCACCAGATGTGGCGTGTCCTGGCGGTGGTCTTCCCTGACCTGGATAGGCGGATACAGGAGTTACAGCAGCAGGAAGGGGGTAGGTACATGTGTGTTTGTTGTGTGTCGCCAGCTTTTGGAGCTGCTCAGTCGCCTGGATACACTGCCAGGCTATATATGTGCAGTACATATCCTGTACCCCAAAGTCAACCTGTGCTGTTCTTCCTCCCTTCCCCTCCTTGACATGTGTTACCTGGTCTGTGTGTTATCACTATTGCACATGGTCATCTAGGCTGCCAGTTTATCAAGGTGCACACTGCTTTCAGCATCATGTGTGGGGGTGGTCTGCCTGTGCCCTGTCCTGTTCAGTCATTTGGGGGTGCATAATTGTTGGCACTGATGCTGAGTCCCAACATAGGAGTGTGAGGGTTCAAGTGAACAGACTTGCTGCATGCATTACCAATGTTGTGGCCTCAGATATGATGTGCATGAGTGGGATATATGCATAGTGCCGGGACGGTTGCTTCTATAACAGTCAGCTCATTCCAGGACCATGGAGCAGTGTGCACACTACAGTCCCCTGACACAGCCTGCCCTCCTACTCCAACACTGTGCACATTCACTGTGGGTTCATCATGGCTCTGCCTCTGTGGCATTGTTCCCTGGCCTAGGTAGTAGTTTTCACATGTGTGATACATTTGCCCACTGGACAGGGATACACCAGTTTGCTTGTGCATACTCACACTGGGCAGTGCCTGTGTGGCTATTCACAACAATCTGTTGATGTTTGTTTGATACCAATATGTTTTGGCAGCCCTACAAGGTGATGTCGTGTTAATGAGGCTAGTTTTCAAGCACAGTTATTGTAACCCTGAATAAGAGGTTTCACTTCTTGATCGGTATCAGTCACATTGACTCAGGTATGGGTGGGTGTGTGCGGGAGGGGCGTACATGTTCAACCCTGATGTTTCATTGCCAGTTCTGACTTGTGTGTGATGATTCGCAGTACAGAAAGTCATCGTGCAGTGCCCCCGTGATGTTGGCCAGTGCTTAATGTTGGTGCTTCATTGCCTGTGTCAGTTTTTGACAATCATGTATTCTGCTTGTACATTTTTGGCACCTGTGTGTGGTTCAGATGCTACACAGTTGTGACTTTGTGTGCTGACATCTGTGGGTACATTCTGGCTTGCCATGAGGGGGAACCCACAGTACAGCTAGGCTTTTTTGCTAAACAATTGCAGGCCCATTAGCTTATGCATAGTCCTGGGTGTGGACATGTGTGCCACTCCAGATGACAGTCAGTAGGTCATATGTGTAGCCAACTGTGTGATCAGGTGATGGATAGCCATGTGACAAATGACATTATTCAAGTTGTTACTCAGAGAAAATGTCCATTGGCACTCACTACACCTGTCAACATGTCTCAATGTTTCATATGCTTGACCTTGTTGTTTGGTTGTGAAGGACAATGATGTGCCTGCATGACTGATGTCTCCCAAGGAAGTGCACAAGACACCACCTTTACACTTTCCAGGGACACGCTGGCACATTTTAAAGTTCATACATATACATGTTCCCACAGTGTGCTAGCATTTGGGTTAGTCCTTGGTTGTTGCTGATACCAACGTACGAGTGTCAAGTCATCCAGACCACCCTGGTGCCATGTATATGTACTTACTGATACGCCATTTCTGCCTAACAGTGGCTGATTTGAATGAGTCTGGCAGCTCAGACAATGACTGTGTACATGTAGTTTGGTGTGCACCTCCTTGTGTGACTTCTGCTATACAGACACATGTGTGTTGTGTTCACAGAGTGCCACATTCACACATGCTAGACATGTCCATTGTGTAAAGGGTTGTGATTCTCCAGGAGTCACAATGTATTTCTTTGGGGTGTCAAAAGTACTCACAGGTCTCTGAGTGTGGGGACACCTTCTGCATTGGCATGTGATATTTGGCCTTGGGTGCGACAATACTGTTTGGTTCACAGTGAACAAGAGGTGGCATGCCTTCATAGTCTTGCTGTGCTCAACTGATCCCAGACACTAGCTTCTCATGATCTTGTGATTTCAAGTTATTTGCTGTTGTGTCCTAGTTTTCATTGTTTCCAAGTGGCATGGTGGGTCAACCAACTAGGGAGTGCAGGGCTTACATATGTGGGGAGTATCCTAGATGTTACTCATGATGCCTTTCTTGATATGCACTGTTGCTTATTTTGTTTGTACTCATGTGTCAGATGTATACAGGTGACTGATTTTTTCCTGTCTCTTCACCTTGCCCACAGCATCATCGGAGGACACCGAGGGAGACACCGGCACGGACGTGGAGGAGGGATCGAGCAGTGGTGCCACCACTGCTGTGGAGTCGGTGGAATCTAGTGGCACGGAGGGCGAGGGGAGTGAGGCGGAGGACCTGCCCAGTACCAACACTGACTACGAGGCAGACGGGTCCGAGGCTGAGCTCCCAGAGGGGGCGGAGGCTGCTCCCACAGCTGAAAGCAGCAGTACATCTCTCGCCGCCCCCTCCATTCCCATCACCGCCCTCCCACTTGCTCGGGTCCCTTCTGTCCGTGCTAGGCCACACCTTGTCTCCTTTGTGCCAGGCACCGCACCCCCTGCCCCTGTCCCCCCTGCTGCCCTCACTGCCGAGTCTGTGGCCATTTAGCGGCAGTTGCAAGTTGGGCAGACATCGATCCTGACTGTCCTCCATGGCCACACCAGACTGCTGACCCAGATGGTGTCGTACATGGAGGGCATGTCATCAGCGATGTCTGACCAATGGATGTTGCTGAGGTCCCTGGACTCGTCACTGATGGCAGTAGCGAGTCACCTGCAGCGCTGCCTCCCCCCCTACTCCTGCCCCATCCACAAGTCCCACACCCATGCCTGCCCCAAGCACACCAAGACATTCACACACACGCACCCCACCAGACAGAAGCAGCACACCACCACGTAAGGGCAAGTGCACACCTCCTGACACACACACTCAGGGGGTAGCAGGCACACCCACTGGGTCTGGGGCACACAGGCGGGCACGCAGCCACAGTCCTCGTCCACATGACTCACTCCCCAGTCCCTCCGATGTCACTCCCCTTGGCTCCCCTGCCCCAGATTCGGAGAAGGAAGCCTACTTTGCTGGGCTGGGCCTCAGCTCCACTAGTTCACCCGGACGCAAACGGTCAAGGCACTCCACGGGTAGGGGAGTTAAGTCCCCCAGCCCGTCCACCACCTCCCCCAGTAGCGCTGCAACCCATCCCTCCGACCCACCCCCCTCCTTGGGGCCTGTTGTTTCTCCGGGTGCAGGGGAGACGCTTGAAGAACTGGCAGAAGTGTGCAGCGCCAAGCTCGCCTCCACCTTTGGCGCTGCCCCACCCCCTGTGGTGGAGTCGTCCATCCCTGCACCCACCACACCTACCCTTCCCCCTCCTGTCCCTGCGGTGCCTGGTCCTTTCCCACATGATGCCCCCCCCCCTCAGTCGACGACACAGTCTTGTGATGTGCAGGCAAGCTAGGGGAGACGCATGGCCATGTGTCCCTCCCCAAGGACTGATAATATGGACTGGCCATTGGCCTTTGTGAATAGTCTTGTTTACACATTATTATTTTCATGCTGAATAAAGCATTTTCTTTTTCGTTTGAAATGTCTTGCATTTCAGGTATTGATGTTGATGCTGATGCTACAGGAGTTGGGGTTGTGGGCATGCGTTATGTTTCAGGGAAATGTTGTAGTCTGCTGCTCATGGGGTGGAACCTGGTATCTGCGTGCCATCACAAGGTCTCTGCAAAGATTCTTTGTCGTGTATGCTCTTTGTGTTTGGAGACATTGTCCCAAGGAGTGTTCCTTCCTCTGTGTCACCTGACATCTCCCCTGCAGAGAGTTGCACAATTGTTGTGTTGCCCTGTATCTACATTTCCTTTGTTGGTGATGGATCCCTTCAACTCTGGCCATGCCTGCTCAGCAATGTGTCCGGCTGCATGGTCTGTGCCATCCTTGGTACTCACTGTACTTGTGTATAAAGTATTTTGCCATGCCTTCATGGAGAAATTGTCCCTTTTCCGCACAATGCATGTGTGTAATCCCAGCCTAGTACACATATGGCACTTGTTCTGCTGGGTATTTGAACACCTGACTCACAATTGTGACCATTATATCTGTGGGAACTCCACCCTATTCCTTCCATGACAGACAACATCTTGGTGGCTAGCCCAGCACCTGAACATTCCTATCAGTCCTGGGATGTGCGTGACAGTGTGTGTTCTGTTTGGCTCTCTTAGTTTATTAGGCAGTGACATGACTATACAGTCTTGTGGCATGATCTCAGTGTGTGTATTGTGCTGCATCTGCCAGGGGTGGGTATGCATGTGTTATTTGTCCTCACACCCACATGTGGTGTGTCATGCAGTGGGGGAAAGACATCCATCCTCCTGGGAGTGGGACACTGCTGTCAGTGATGTGTTGTTATGGCACTATCATCTTTGTCCAAAGTTAAGGATACGTACATTCACCCATGGAGTTGTGGTCATCTGATAATGATGTACACCCCCCCATGTCTCTGTCCACGGGTGGTATTCCTCTGCACCCACCCCCATATCTCTGTCCACTGCTGGGAGTGATAGGCACCCACCCCTCATATGTCTGGGCACTGCTGGGAGTGATGGGCACCCACCCCTCATATGTCTGGGCACTGCTGGGAGTTATAGGCACCCACCCCTCATATGTCTGGGCACTGCTGGGAGTCATAGGCACCCACCCCTCATATGTCTGGGCACTGCTGGGAGTGATGGTCACCCACCCCTCATATGTCTGGGCACTGCTGGGAGTGATAGGCACCCACCCCTCATATGTCTGGGCACTGCTGTGAGTCATAGGCACCCACCCCTCATATGTCTGGGCACTGCTGGGAGTGATGGGCACCCACCCCTCATATGTCTGGGCACTGCTGGGAGTGATAGGCACCCACCCTTCATATGTCTGGGCACTGCTGTGAGCTATAGGCACACACCCCTCATATGTCTGGGCACTGCTGGAGTCATAGGCACCCACCCCTCATATGTCTGGGCACTGCTGGGAGCGATAGGCACCCACCCCTCATATGTCTGGGCACTGCTGGGAGTCATAGGCACACACCCCTCATATGTCTGGGCACTGCTGGGAGTGATATGCGCCCACCCCTCACATGTCCCTGTCCACTGCTGGTATTCCTCTGCACCCACCCACTTGCGCCCTTGCTGTGGTACACTGCTGTCCTGGGCATACACCACCCCCAATTTACAGCCGATGTGCTGCACCAAGCTGTACACCTACATCCGTGGCGTGTGTACGCCTTGTATCCATCATGTAATGGGGCTGTAGGGGTACGCGTGGTATGGCCCGTACCCATGCTCTGGGGGGCGTGGGTACAGTCCGTACCACCATTGTAGTGGTGATGTAGGGGTACGCGTGTACGGACCGTACCCACGCTCTGGGGGCATGGGTACGGGCCGTACACGCGTACCCCTACATCACCACTACAATGATGGTCCGTACCACCATTGTAGTGGTGATGTAGGGGTATGCGTGTACAGACCGTACCCATGCTCTGGGGGCGTGGGTATGGTCCATACACGCATACCCCTACATCACCACTACAATGGTGGTACGGCCCGTACCCACGCTCTGGGGGGCGTGGGTACGGTCCATACCACCATTGTAGTGGTGATGTAGTGGTACGCGTGTACGGACCGTACCCACACTCTGGGGGCATGGTACGGGCCGTACACGCGTACCCCTACATCACCACTACAATGGTGGTACGGCCCATACCCACGCTCTGGGGGGCGTGGGTACCGTCCATACCACCATTGTAGTGGTGATGTAGGGGTACGTGTACAGACCGTACCCACGCTCTGGGGGCGTGGGTACGGTCCGTACACGCGTACCTCTACATCACCACTACAATGGTGGTACGGACCGTACCCACGCTCTGGGGGGCGTGGGTACGGTCCGTACCACCATTGTAGTGGTGATGTAGGGGTACGCGTGTACGGACCGTACCCACGCTTGGGGGCGTGGGTACGGTCCCTACACGCGTACCCCTACATCACCACTACAATGGTGGTACGGACCGTACCCACGCTCTGAGGGGCGTGGGTACGTCCTGTACCACCATTGTGGTGGTGACGGGTACGCGTCCACGTCCACTTCCGTTGTGGCGGGACGTGGGATTGGTGGACACGCCCCCCGAAGTGACCAGACCATGGAGGTAATTAATGTGCAGGATGTATTAGTATTTTGTGGGGTGTGGGTTATGTTTCCTGCCCCTTGCGCCCCCCCCTTTGCCCCTGGGGTTTGTTCTGACCTGAAGGTCGTAGGCTATGAGGGCCGGGATGATGCGTAGGTTGGGGTCCATCGCTGTCCGTCGCGTACCGGTGCTCCTTGTTCGCGTCGTCCTCAATTTCCCGGCAGTTTTTGGCTCCCGTAAAAAATGCTACGTGCGGAGTGATGTCGGCACGAATCGTACTTGATGGTCCGTAAAACGCTGCCTGACTCCGTCCGGACGTCACATATGCGCCGTCCAGAATCAGATTTGTATGTATTTTTTTGCCGGTCGGTGTTTTTTACGACTCGTACGGAAATGGTATTTCTGTGGGAATCGTACTTGCGAGTTTGTAAGGTATTTTTCCCAGGTACGAGTCGGACGGAGAAAACGGTCCGTACGACCATTTGTACCCGGGTTTTACCGGATCGTAATCGGCACCTTAATAGTTAATAGTCTTTAAGCTTACATTTTGCACTCCATTAAGTGCGACAGTAGGGAAAGTGTTGGATAGCAAAGGGGTCAAAATAACGATTCCCACTCCAGTGAGTGCAACAGTAGGGAAAATGTTGGATAGCAGAGTGGTAAAAATTACTATTCCCACTCCAGTGAGAGCAACAGTAGGGAAAGTGTTGGATAGCGGAGGGGTAAAACTTACTATTTCCACTCCAGTGAGTGCGACAGTAGGGAAAATGTTGGCTAGCGGAGGGGTAAAAATTACTATTCCCACTCCAGTGAGTGTAACATTACGGAAAGTGTTTGATAGCGGAGGGATAAAACTTAATATTCCCACTCCAGTGAGTGCAACAGTAGGGAAAATGTTGGATAGTGGAGGGGTAAAAATTACTATTCCCAATCCAGAGAGTGCAACAGTAGGGAAAGTGTTGGATAGCGAAGGGGTAAAAATTACTATTCCCACTCCAGTGAGTGCAACAGTAGGGAAAGTGTTGAATAGCGGAGGAGTAAAAATGACTACTCCCACACCAGTGAGTGCAACAGTAGGGGAAAGTGTTGGATAGCGGAAGGGTAAAAGTTACTATTCCCACTCCAGTGAGTGCAACAGTAGGGAAAGTGTTGGATAGCAGAGGGGTAAAAATTTATATTCCCATTGGAGTCAGTTCAAAATGAAAAACAAACAAAATACCAACTACGACACAAAAGATTTTAAAATACAAAAAAAGAAAACATATATAAATATATTTAACACTTACAAAAATAAAAACATATTATAATGTTAAAAAGATCTAACGAATACATGGAAAGATTTTCTTTTTTTAATTAAAAATAATTTACAAACAAATAACTATTTTTAATAGAAATTGTTTATAATCAAAAACATTAATTATTACTTAAATATAATCGTTTTTATTTCCTGCCTTATAACACCACACAATTCACAACACACATCGACATTTAAAAAAATGTACCTCCATAATTAACATAATTAATTATCAATTAAAGAAACATAATTAATTAAAAAACAAATTAAAACAGATAAAATTTAATTTACTCCCCAAATGTTACCCCTTTAAAACCGAAACACACACACAAAATAAAAATAAAAAAATTACCATAAATGTGTATAAATTGATTAATAAATATTAATGATCAACTAATTATTAATTAATTAAACATAAATTACTTTTCACCCTCTACCCCAATAAACACCACAACCCACACCTAAAAATCATTACACAATTTCCATAACTAATTTCACATTAATAAATTAATATCAATTACCAACAACTTATGAATTATTTTAGAAGATTTTACTTCCCACCCTTTACCACTATAAACCCCACAACTCATATCTAAAATTAACAACACAATTGTCAAATTTAATTTTTAATTAATTAATTAACATTAATTAACAAATAATTATTAATTAATTATAAATAAATTAATTCCCGCCCTATTTGCCTATAAACCCCACCACCCACTCCTAAAAAATAACACAATTAATATAATTAATTACCAATTAAATAAGTAATAATAATTAACAAGCAATTAATAAATAACTAATAATAAATTAATTCCCACAATTAACACTATAAATTATAAATTAAATAAATATTAATAAATACAAATAGTATTACATTTATTATAATTAAATTACTTCCCACCCTATTCCCCTATAAACGCACAACCCGCTCCTAAAAAAATGACACAATTAACATAATTACCAATTAATTAATTAAAAATAATTAACAACCAATTAATAATTAATTAATTATAAATTAATTCGCACAATTAACACTATAAAATCTAAATTAATTAAATACTAATAAATGAAATATTATAATTATTTATTATAATTAAATTACTTCCCACCCTATTTCCCTATAATCCCACAACCCGATCCAGAACTAAAAAACACAATAAAATGTATAACTACTAAAAAGGTAACACATATATTAAAAAACAAAAGCAATACTTATATAAAAAAATAGTTCACATACTTTTAAAATGCATGCTAAAATACATAACACTAATTAAAACATCGATATTTTAAACAACTATATTTTTGCAAATGATATTAATGACTTCGATATTTTCAAAAACTATGGGCATCTTTAGGATGGCGGGTGGACTTTGTCCACCAGCCATTCCGAAGTAAAAAGGGACCACCCGCCATAGGTGCGGCGGTCCCATGGGGGAGATTAGGATGCGCCCACCACACTGGCGGGCGCATCCTGCATTTTTAACATTGTGCTTCCAGCACCACCCGCCGCAATGCCAAAAATGCATGTTGTGGATTTGCATGCACAATGTGGCAGGCACCGTGCGGTGCCTGCCATGTTGTGCATGCAAATGCAGGGGGGTACCTTAGGTACCCCCATGTGCACCCCCCAGAATTCCTGGGGGCCTGTAGCAGGCCCCCAATGGCAAGGACCCCATGCCTTTCGCCACCACAGAAAGGCAGCTTTCTGCTGCTGTCCAAATGTGGTTGGCGGTGTCTAACAGACACCGCCACCATAGCAGGCCCCTTTTCCACCCGGTCAGCTGTCTTTCCGTCCTCCGGGCTCCCCCGCCATACTAATATGGCGGGGGGAAATGGGTGGCGGGCGGAGAAGGATGTAGGGGGAATTGCGCCCTACATCCTAATGGGCCCCTTAATTTCTTACCTCCAAGTTGATATTCTTGACCACGATATTCTTGCTGTTGATATTTCTGCATCACGATATTTCCAACTTGATATTTGTGCATGTCGACATTTAAAATTTGATATTCTGTCTGTGCACCGCTTAGCTGGTCTGGCTGGCAGCACAGAGTCGAATATATCAATGGGGATACAAATCGGTCAGAATGCTACATCGACTGTGTCATGCTACCCACCTTACTGCCTCTATACCTGCACTTCGAGATGCACATGGGCAGTTGCTGTCGGACCCTGGGAGCTGGCCCAAAGCGGTCAGCCTCTGGATGAAGAACAGCTGCCTCAAGCCTAACTCAGTTAAGACTGAAATCTTCATTTTGGGCTCCTCCCACTCCGCCTGGGAAGACTCGGAATCCACCCCACACCCACGGACCACACACAAAACCTCAGCATCATCCTGGACTCCTTGATCTCAATGAACCACCAAATCAACTCTGTTTCATCCTCCTGCTTCCACACACTCACAGGTGAGTGGTTGCGTTTTATAAGATTACTGATTGATTGACTGAATGAGTTTTGCCCCATACTTTAGAGAGGTGTATGATGGAAGGAGACATTGACTCTAAACCAAATTGTTGCGTTAGTAGATGCCCTACCTCCTAGGTTCTTTTCAGATGCTGTCCAGGCCCAACTGGAGGAGGCCCTGGTGGGGTTGCAAACGGGAAAAGCTTGGGTCCCAATAGATTCCAGTGTGAATTATTTAAGTCATTTGTGCCTCACCTGGGGAAGCACCTCTTGGGAGTGATTCACTCTGCCCTTGAGGGAGCCTCACTCCGCCGTACTGGGGACATGTGGAACTCATAGTCTTACCTAAGTCAAGTTGCGCAACAGAGGAATACTCTCCATATCACCCGATTTCCCCCCTAAATATGGAGGTGAAACTCCTTGCCAAAAAATTGGCCAAACCAGGCCACATGCCATAACATCAGACAAGTCTATAATGCCTTAGCTCCTGCAGATCGCGTGGGGAGGCCGGCAGTAGTGCTTCTGGCAGATTTAGACAAAGCGTTTGACTCCGTCAGCTGGGATTACCTATTCGTCCTTGTCCAGAGACTGAATGTAGGTCTCAGATTCCTTTCTTATGTCTGGCTATAATATACTAACTTGTCTGCAACAGTAAGGATTGCACGTGCAGTATCTGATCCATTCTCGATCTGTAGGGGTACGAGGCAGGGGTGCCCGCTCTCCCATTATTATTCGCACTTGCCATCGAGCCGATGGCCGTGTCGGTCAAGATTGATGCCCAGGTGAGGGGCTTTGAGTGGAATGTGGAACTATCTGATAGAATTGTTCTCTATGCAGACGATGTCCTGTTCTTCCTTACTGAGCCAGAGACCTCATGGCCACACATTCTACAAATCATGTATCATGTATCTTCAGTAAAACCTCCAGGCTCTACATGAATGTCTCGAAATCCGTAGTGTTTCCTGTGAATGGCTGTGCAGGGACTGCAGAGAGGGCGTCGAGGTTGAAGTTAGCCCACGGAGGCTTTAAATATTTGGGAGTGTATATCTCCCCAGATGTGGCACTCATGGTCCCATAACCTGGAGTCCGCACTAACACAGGTAAAGGAGGAGGTGCGGATCTGGTCACTTCTGCAGGGTTACTGACTGGCAAGTTAGCAATCTTCAAGATGGTTTTCCTGCCTCGGTAGCTGTATCAACTGCAGCCCTATCTCTATGCTATCCCCCAGTCAGGGTTTAGGTCTTTTAATTCTGTTCTCATTGGGTTCTTATGTGGGTGCTGCCAGCATCGCCCTTAGAAAATGCTTCAAATCCACGTATTATGGAAGTATCACCACTACATAAGTATGCTCAGATTATTCCTCTTCTCATCTTTTGATCATCAGCACGTGGTGCCTGCCACGCAGTGCAGGGAAATGCAGGGGGGTACCATGGGTACCCCCCCAGTGCAGCAAAACCTCCCCCCAAGACAAGGGGGG
This sequence comes from Triturus cristatus, assembly GCF_964204655.1. Classification (NCBI taxonomy): domain Eukaryota; kingdom Metazoa; phylum Chordata; class Amphibia; order Caudata; family Salamandridae; genus Triturus; species Triturus cristatus. The sequence goes on along the minus strand of NC_140581.1, from coordinate 1,006,801,015 downwards.
GGCCTGCAACGGGCCCTTAAACCCAATCCCGACAGCCTTTCGATGGAGAGGCTGGCTGATGCCAGCATTGTAATCTGGCACCACCACCATTTCCCCGGTCATGTCTGCTCCAAGCACCCTTGAATTTGACTATCGATTCCTGGGCCTCATCGTGTAGCCAAATGGGTTGCGTTGTTAATATTTGAGTAGATTGGACGTGGAATGCTAATTCTCTTCCCCTCAGTGCAACAAAAAAAACATGCATCTGAGGACCAAGATAGAGAGTAGGTAAGAATAAAGAGATCCATTAAGAGAGCTAACAAAGAGTTATGGGCCCAGAAACGCTGGATCACACTTCAATGCTGCTAATGATAAGTGAAATCCAACTCTGTCTTTATAAATGAGAGTCTCTGCACCCAACTACTAACCAGATAAAGCAGAAGTTAGGGGGGTTGTAACACGCCTACACCCTGCTGAAGCTACGCCCCTGGAGAGGCTGTTCTGTGACTATGACGAGCTGAAAATATTCCGGACTTTAGAGGTTGAAAGGACCGTGCCTGCCCCCTAAGAGAAACAGTTATACTGCAAGAATTTCAAATAGGCTGATCCACAGGATGGATTTTTTTCAGATTCATTAGTATTTCTTTACTCTAAATCCGCCTGAAAGTCTTGCAGCTAATTATTAAGGGGCATATCATCAAGGAACGGCGATAATTATCGCTAAGCGCACTTAGCGCTAGGATAATTATCGCCGGGTAACGTGGAATTTTATCGCTGAGATAGCGTGCTATTAGCAACGCTAATCTCAAAATCGATAAGATTCCAAGCGCTAACTGCCAAATGTGAGATTATCGCTGGAAATCCAGCGATAATCTCACAAAGTTTGGCAATAGCTTGTTGATAGGGCAGGGCAGACTTAGCCATGATATCCACCTTACATTGGATATAATGGCTAAGTCAAACTAAAAGCAGGTGTAAGGAAAGTAGCGATAGCCAAGGTTAGCGCTACTTTTCTTATCACTATGCCTGTTAGCGTGCCCATTGATAATTGGAGAAATGTCGGTTAGCGACATTTCTCCAGTTATTTTGGGACGGAACGCCTACTTTGCATCTCATTAGAGATGCAAAGGGGGGCGTTACGGGAAAGGGAGCTAATGCAAGGATTCACGCGATAGCGTGACCTTGCTGATAAGGCGATAAATTTATCGCCGCTTTTCGTCCGAAAACGGACGCAAAAGCGGCGATAATTTTATATCGCCTCCTTGATGATATGCCCCTAAGTGTGGCAGGGAAGACACTTGTTAAAGGAATATAACATGACCGTTTATCGAGTTCTAAATGTAGGGAGGCCTGTTAGAAATTGGATTTTTAGTAGGCTTGGGCATGTGCCAAAGCCAGGCAGAAACCACCACTCTAGTCAGGATAAGGGAGTTATACTCCTAAAATAACCCCTGCTCACCCCCTTGGTAGCTTGGCATGAGCTGTCAGGCTTATCTTAGAGGCAGTGTGTAAAGCATTTGCACATAACCAACAGTAACCAACAGTAATACAGTGTAAGCACTGCACCACACCAGTTTAGAAAAATATACAATATTTGTATATACTTAAGACAAGACCAAAAACAATAAGAATCCACAATACAGTACTTAAAATCTTCAGTTATCAAAATATGCTTGAAAAACAGTTCCTTGATGTCGATAGCTCCGTCCGGGGCTATCACGGTGTCGTGAACAAACAAATCCAAACAGTTCTGCCTGACCACGTCGAAGCGGGCCAGCTACGGTGTCGGAAAGACCCGCAAACAGTACCTTTTAGAAATGCAGGGTGTCGGCGACCTCTCGTTGAGCTTCTGAAAGCACGGCGTCTGCAGGCGTCGGTTCCGGAGGTCGGTGCAGGAGTCTTCGGGGCCCTCGAAGTCACATGCGTTGCAGATCGAACTCCTCTCTGTTGAAGTCAGGAGCGCTGGCATCGGTAGGCGTCGGGTGCTGTGGTGCGAAGTGCAGCGGTGCAACGTGCGGTGCCCTCAGGTCGTGGTGCGAGCAGCGACTCAGTGGCGGCTTCAGATGGCGGCGTTGGTGGGATCAGGGTCACAGTGTGAAGAGAATGCGGTGCTCGTCATGGTGCTGGCAGGTCGCGGTGCAAGCAGCAGCGTCGTCATTGCTGAAGCGCTGTCGTCGGCTGAGGAACAGGAGTCGATGGCGCCGGCATCGTTGGCCAAGGCTGCGGTGCTGGATGAGGGTGGTGCAACGTGTAACATTACGAGCGGTGCCCACGAACCACGGTGCAAGCAGCGGCGTAGATTTTGGCGTGGAGCGGCGTCGTTGGGGATACCAAGGCGTCGTCGTGAAGTGAGGCGGTGCGGAGTGCGGTGCCCACAGGTCGCGGTGCGAGCAGCGGCTCAGTGGTGGCATCAGCAGGCGGCATCAGTGAGACCAGGATCGCGGCGCGGCATTGTGGCAGTGCCCTCTGCGGTGCCTTCAGGACACGGAGTTGGCAGTGGCAGCGTCGACGTCGTCGGGTTGCTTCTTCTTCTGTTGCAGCACAAAACACACAGTCCCCAGTGCTGAGCGCAGAAGAGCTTTAAGTCTTTGCTGTTCCTGAGACTTCTTGAACAGGGGGCAAGCTCTACCTCAAGCCCTTGAAGAAACTCACAAAAGTAGATTGCAGAAAGTTCAGTATAGTCCTTTCACTGCCCAAGACAGATGCAGCCACTGCAGGCCAACACAGCAAAGCACACAGCAAAGTGGTAGTTCCACCTCACGGCTTCTCCAGCTCTTCCTCTTGGCAGTCCTCTTGGTCCAAAAGAGTTCTAACATTCAGGGGTCTGGGCCCCAATATTTATATCCCAAAATCCTTTGATCTCTTAGGCAGAGAGTGTCTGTGTCCAGCCAGAACCAGTTCTGCCTTCTCTGGTGTGACTTCCTAGCACGAGGTGGAGGTGGCATGGTACGAGGCAGTCCAGGCCCTTTGAGGTGCAGGAATATCTCCTCCCCCTTCTCCAATTGCAGCCCAGGTCTATTTAGCCCTTTCCTGACCCACCTAGACTATCTGGAGCCACTCCTGCTCCCCAGCCTTCTGTCATCCAAAACCCAGACAGGTAATCCACATTCCAGCAGAGGCACACGGGATCACTGAGCAAGAAAATACCTACTTTGTAAAAGTGGCATTTTCAAACACAGAATGTAAAAATCACCTTCACTAAAAGATGCATCTTTAGATTCTGAGTTCAGGCATACAAACGTTATTTTCATACCTAATTCCCCGGGCCAGTGATGTTTATAAGATGTTATAAACAAACTCCCCATTATGTCCTTTGGGGAACAGGTAGCCTTGCAATAGCGAGAAACGAACTATCAGGACATGCCACACACACCAGGGCATGTCCTACCTTTCACGTACATTGCACTCGGCCCACAGGGGTACCTTGGGTCTACCTTAGGGGTGGTTGACATGTAAGAAAAGGGAAGGTTATGGACTGGCAAGTGTGTGCACTGGCCAAGTCGACATGGCAGTTACAAACTGTGCGCAGACTCCGCAATGGCGGGTCCAAGTTACCTTTTCAGGGCTACTCACGTGGGTGGCACAATCAGTGCTGCAGACCCACTAGCAGCATTTGATTCACAGACCCTAGCACACTCAGTGCACTTTACTAGGGACTTACAAGTAAATCAATATCCATTCATGGAAACACCAATCCATAACACAGAAAGCAAAAACTCAGGGGAAAAACGCCCAAAGATGCCAAGTCTAACAGACGCCATGTTGAAATTTGATGTGGGCAATATATTTCAATTCGAATGAACCTCAGGTATCAAAATGGCTGCCGACGTAGGTTTTGCATCCGGCATGGGTACAAATGTCTTAGGGAAGCAGAATGAGGCGCTTTCACTGCCGAGTAGAGTGCTGTTTTTGCTGGATAGATAAGAAATTGCTCGAGTGTAGAGACAGCTGTCTGGCAAACAAGCAACGTACATTTTACACTTGACTAGGCCGGGGGCCAGCAAAGTGATGGGTGTGAGGGAAAGACGTGGTGGCCGTTCATAAGATTAGAAATAGCACGTTCTGGCGATTGCAGTATTTTTATGGTACAGGTGCTATCCCCTTTTTTAGAAAAAGTTATCGTAGCCCAAAGACCCACAGCTGTTTCGCCTGCTAGAGGGACGGATATCCAAATGCAATGGAGTTGGCACATGTGAAAAAAATGCAGGTTTAACAGCTGAACGCATCTACCGGAGGTGAATTAATTGGATGTCAAAAAGGACTCGGGTGTTTCTAAATATGAGCTGGGCAGTGGATTCCAGACGGTACAAGACATGGAATGGAAGGAAGTCGTGGGATTGTGTTAGGAGACAGAAGTTTGGAGCGAGGCTCAGTTTTTACCTATTTAAATGGGACATAAGGTGACGGCAAAATAAACGACACTGTTCCTTCCTATTACTGTTTTAACTTATGTTAGACTTTTCAGACTTTTCTTTCAGAAACTGCTCAGGCATGTTTTTTTCGTAGCTGCCCTCAGTTCTATGACCTGCGTTCTACCAGGAAAGCAAGAAGTGCCATCTTTAAATTTATTACACCTGCAAAGTTGAAAAGATTTTTTTTTTTTAAAGCTACGTATTTTTAACTTTTCATTATATACCCTTCCCAATGCCAAAGACCATTATACTTGGAAATCTTACTCATCCCACACAAACGTACCAGTCTTATGCACCATCCCCTAATACAAGTACATTAATCCTGTCTCAACTCCATAGATATATTTATATACCTGGAAATCCTGTTTTGCTACCCCTATTATATTACTACCTTTGTCACTGCACTGCTATTACTGCTAGTGTATTGCAACCTGCATAAGTAGAACATGAACTAGTTCTGCTACTAATGGCCCTATTACTGTAAAGTAATACCTGTAGTACTAATAATACTAGCACTATGGGTATAATTACGGGTAGCCCTATCCAAGATAATATGAGTAACATAACGAAAGCGGCAGCACTATGGTGATGAAGGCTAGTATCAGTATTACTTTCTGCCCTTTTGGATAATACTGCCTTTACTGCAGACAATACTAGAGTATTAGTACTACTATGCAGACTTGTACCACTACTGATATTATCTTTAATTCTGCTACACTGTAACTGAAACTACTGCTGATGTCATACCCTTATTCTATATTAACTCTAATAGACATGACCCTACTGGTATTACAGGTACCTCTGCTATGAAAAATACTAATAGTGCTTTTGTGACCTGATGAAAAAAGTTGTGATTTTTACTAAATCATTTCAGCTCCCTGTGGGTAAAACTGTCGATTTGTGCAAGTTAACACAGCATATATATTTAATACATATAGAATGTAAAAAATCTAACTGTGCAGGAAACAATACATTACTCCACTATCAACGCTGAATCCCCTGATGGACTGATCCCTTCTTTGGCAACTATTTGAAAATCCAGTTTAGTATAGAATTCAAAAAGTAATAATATAAAATATAAAATTGTCAATAAATGTTAAACAGTTGAAATCTTTAAAAGTATGTGCTTACTAATTTTCACAATCATACAACATTGGCATATACATGATTTCTTTATCTTTTTCTTTAGTGGCCTGGCTCAGCAGGTATGAAGCAATTTTACATTACAACAGAGGCTAATAATTTAAGCAGTACATTAATATGAGGAGATATTTATCCAAAACGTTGAGAAAAATTACTTTTAATCAGAGTTCAAGCTTACAATATGAATCCATAGACTCATTAAGGGATTTGCGGCCCCATCTAAATTTTGGTGGACAGGGAACTCTGCCACAAATGTAGTGGAATACCCTGCGCGCCGCCCTGATGGTCCACCTGCCCTATTGAGTGTCGGTCACACTGTCATGTTTCAGACAGCTCTGCAATTGGAAACCTCTCTGCAGTTTCATGAATTGAGACCATTAGAACATTTTATTGTGCTAAAATACAGGAATACGTGGCTAAGAAACACACAGGGGGTTGTCGCCCCCTTGAATGTTGATTGTATTGCCATTGTGATAAGGTATTTGCATCAATCTTAGAATGAGACTGTGTGACCGTGACAATCTTACATGTCTGAACAACTGTCCAGCAGTTAGATTAATGGAACTGTTCCCTTTAACATCAATACCTTCCCTTTTGTGGGCTTTCATATGCTGCAACTGAACCGCAGACAGCGTATTCTGCTTATCTTATAAGATGTCTACGTTCACCCAAAGCTGTTTTGCTTATTTTTTTATTTGCCTTTTTAATTTCTGAATCCATTTAGGCTCTACTGAGGTGTGTTGTAAACCTGCACGAAGAAAGCAGATTCTGACTCTATTCGTGTAGGAACTGAAGGATCTGCTTTCCCTAGGGCTTGGCCATAGATATGGTAGAATCGCCTAAGGTTTAATGTCAGTCTGTACTACTTGGAATTTCCATCTTGGAAAACTTACTGGGCAGCAATGCATGCAGTGGAAGTAATCCAGCACTCCAGGGTTTAGGCTATAGTCTTGCTACCAAAGGAAGTTAAACAACATAGGGGCAGAACCAATAAGAAATGGTACCTCCTCAGACTATGTCACAATATATAATATATATATAGTTATGCATGGGACTACCAAACATATTAAAACAAATGCGGAATCAAAGCAGAGCTGCTCCAGCGCAGGAGCGGCCTGTGCAGGTAAGAGTGGTGAGGGGGTACTCGACAGATGACGATGAGGGAAAATTAAATACATGATTCATTTTCCCTCATCATCGTCTGTTGTGTCCCCCCTCACCCTGCCCCACCACTCTTATCTGCACGGGCCGCTCCTGCTCCAGCGGGTGATCTCAATATGAACGTGAAATTGTGATATGATTTCTGCGATTGTTGTCAGCAACACTAAAAGTGATTCAGCACTCCTGGGTTTAGGCCAAAGTCCTGCTACCATATCATGTGATCAGAAAAATCCAGCTAAGTTAATTTCACAAAATTCAACCTCCTTGGACCGAAACACATTGGGCATACAGCGCCCGCTATGACAGCAATTCAAGCCTTTTTAGTGCCCCCTGCAGGCTTTTTCAGAGCCCACTGTATAACATGCATATTTATACTCATTTACGGGGACAATAATTGGAATTTAAGGTATTGCCTACTAGCAATGCAAAACCCCCTTGTTTCTGAGTGTAAAGTATATCGTTTATGACATATAAGAATCTATGGGGCATATTTACAAGCCCCTATCGGCACGGGGACGTCACTTTTAGTGACGTTCCTGTGGCGATACTGGCTTCGCCTTATTCATGAGGTGGTATTAAACCACTTAACGTTGCTTAATGCCGCCTTGTAAATAAGGCACCCTTTCACGCTATACTTAACGTGAACGGGACGGGCAACGGGTGTTATGGTGAGTGTTCCACTGCAACACCCATTGATTTTGATGCTGCCCCATATTTACAAGGGTGGCGTGAATATGGGGCAGTGCTAAAATTAAGACCAGGGGAAACCTAGTTTTACCCTAGTGAAACGAGAAGAAATTCTTTATTTCTCCTCGTTTTTGTTGTTTCAATGTGCGCTGCATTGTGCAGTACACATAGAAACAGCAAAATGGCATTGATTGTTTATGTGCAGGAAGGTATACTTTCCTTCACATAAACAATCATTTAAAAAAGATGACACGTTGCAACTTCTATGTGTGCTGCACAAAGCAGCACAGAAAAAAGTTACTAATCACCATTTCTGATTATTTATGTGCAGAAAGGGACATCTTACTGCACATAAACAGGTGCCTGCGTTGGCGCTAGGCAGCTGTAATTAGTGCCAGCGCAGGGGGAAACGCAGGGCTGCACTGTACTCTTGTAAATACAGTGCAGCCCTGCATTTCAAAAGTGGCTGAGCGCGGCGTTAAGCCAAGAAGGCTAACGCCAAGCTCCGTCACTTCTCTTGTAAATATGCCCCGATGTTTTGAAAGATATTTGCTTAGAGCTCCATTTCCTCCAATTCATGTAAAGAGGACAATGATAGAAATGTGAATGATTGTTTTTTAGCTGGTTCTAAGCTGGGTATTTTGAAGGCTACTATAATCTTTATACTTTGTCCGATGAGTGTCTGCTTTGTAATGGTAGGTAATAAGTCAATTAAACTTAATTTAACCAAAAATGGCCATAAAATAATACAAAGAACAGTAAAGCATTCAAGTAAAAAACAACCGTTGTTTTGCACGCAGTTTTAAATCTGATAAAAACGTGTCGCAAAAAAAAAGGTATACATATCAAAGTGTGTCTATAATTATCACAGAATAGCAAGTACATATGTGCAAGAAATACAGTTTAAGAGATGGCCATTCAAGGTTCACTATGTGCCTGCCAGACCCCTGAAATCGTTCCTAATCCTTTAAGAATGGCATATAATTGTAATGTAATGTAGTGGTAGTCAAAGTCACAATGAGTATATTCGCTATTGAATTAAATAACTGCTCAGCACCTGAATACAAATGGGGTTTGTGGGCTACAAGGGTGGTTTGCCCCTCCAAGAAAACGATGTAAGTATAGACCAGAGTGCTAGGAACAACCCCAATGATCAGGTTCCATTATTTGAGCCTTGGAAGCAGAAATTGTGATTGTCACATGTATGCTTGTAAGCAATGCAGAATATCCGTATGTGCATCACTCCAGTTGATCTCTGAGAAGGAGAGAGTAACCACAACATAAAACTGTTTTATTTACTCTGTAGGGAATGACAGACACACCCCACCAAAATTAAGAAAATTCACAAGTCTTGAAATGTTTGTAATATATGTGGAGGCATCATGGTGGTAAAATTATCCAGGAACTTTCATCCAACACCTTGCCTTCAACAAATAATTCATATTAGAAAAAGATCACACTAGGGAAAGCAATTTTATACTTTAGGAAGTTTATGTGATACCAATATTTGGCTAAAATAGTAACTATTGGATCTATCATTTGTAAATGCTCATCTAAGTCATCCTCAGTAAAGTCAATTTCGTCAATGTATGATATTTCCTCAGAATGCTCCTGTAGGACTTTTCGTAATCATGGCTGAGAACAGTCCATATTGTTCTTGTGCCCTTTCGGTAATTACATACATGCATAATGAATGACTGCAAGCATGAAGGCAGTCAAATATTGTGATTTGGGCTCTGTTATGACTGAGAAATACATTGACAGTATCAAGAGTTATAAAAAAGAAATCACATTCATGAACCAGATATTGTGGGTGTTCTGCACCGCAAGCGTGCGCGTATAAGAGGTCAGGTTTATGTAGCCTAATACGATGGCAGTAGCTATCTGGTATAACCTCTGAGAAAAGAGGGGAGTTCACTGTCGGGTGACAAGGAGCTAACACTCCCTGGTTTGATAACTCTGTTATAATGGCTTTTATACTTAGCTTGGCCTATGGCTTTAAAAGCTTTTTAGTTTATATATATATAGATCACTCAAATGAGGAAGCGTATGAAGATTTAAGGATTAATCCACTGTTCTTTGACTGTTCTATAGTGCAGAAGGTTGTTTTGAAGCCCAAACTTGTGCATATTTAGGCTTTGGGTAGAATGTGGGAATAAACACTCTCTTGGATGATATTTAAAGAATTCTGAGGCCCAGGGATCCCAAGTTCTGGAAAGAATTGCTCAATTTGTTGAAATAGTTATTAATTTCTTGGAGGAAAGACTCAAGGCACTGGACCTCTATGGCCTTAAAGAGTTTGTGGATACTTATAGTAGTGAGTCAATTTCACTCCCTCTGTAGTAAGCAACATCCAATAAATTGGTAAATCCAGAGTGTTGTTTATTTATATAAATAAGAAGACTTATATTTCAATTGGTCCAGTTGATTGAAACAGAATACATTCATCGGGGTAAGATGAACAGACCAAATATAGAACAAAGGTGAACAGCCAACACGTGTTTCGCCCTTTTGGCACGGTTTCTGGCCAGGGCTTTCTCAAGGCTGTACAAGAAAAAAGAGAGATAAAACAGGGAATGAATCTTAGGAGTGAGGGGATATTTTCTAAAAAATCTTAAAACACCCAGTGATATTTCAAGAAAAGAATAACTGTGTGATGTGTAAAGCCCCAACTCCATAAAAAAGTGCTCAGGAGACATATTCGGTGAGTACTGTTGTTGGAAGTTTTGTTATATATCATTTAGTTTATCTTTGTTTAGTCGGAGGTGTTTAGCCTTTGTGATAATCCATAAGTGAAGTTAATTCCACATAGTTTTGACATGCTTACAAAAGCAAGATGAAACGGCAACCAGGCAAACAAAGAGAGAAATATATATTACTACACCAATGTTTATTAATACGAGTCAGTGAGACATGCGGTAAGATTAGAAGTGCGAGTTAGAGTAAATAAGTAAGGCCAAGTTTATACCTTAGTATTTATGACACACAAAAATTGCATATGTTTCATTTGACATGGTCCAAAGTCACTGTATAATACAGGTGGTCCAGCCTCTGCACAATAAGGAAAAAGTAACCAGAAGGGGAGGGGAAGAGCAAGTAGGCATAGAAAGAAAGCAGAGAAAAAACATAAAAGATAGGGATGAAGGGAGACAATAAAGAAAAATAGAAGAAAAACACAGTGAGTATAGGCACCAGCTGACAAATGGAATTTAGTCATGTTACTAAACATTAATCCTTTGAAAAGTCTCTCTTGGATGATCTCAACACATAGCATCACTTAAAACTGACAACCTCTATGCCGAGACTTTAATAAGTTCAATGCCTTGGGGTGTGTCCCTTATAAAAAGGAGGGGGTCTGCCATCCTCTTATAAGATTATATCACATACCTTCGATAAATGTAATCAGAAGTTCATTTTTATGGTGCACAACATGTAGTCTTCCACTCAGAATTATATGTTATATATTTATTAGATGAATTCAAAAGTCCATTGGGTCTCTCTATCTCAATATAGTTATAAGTCAGTGTCACAGAGAGTAAGGAGAGCTATCATGATTCCAGCATTGCTGCCTACGAGCACAATTGCCCATCTCCAGTCACAAAGCAAAACTTTCTGGGGATTGATGTTTCTATTTATCACTAATCCCACCACTTTCTTTTTCTTGAAATTAATCTTTTGATCCAAATGTTTATTTTCTCTTTTACCACTCTGATCAGAGTTCTGAAGTTGGGGCTGTCCCTTGTGTAAGGCTTTATCTGGAGTACTCCTTCCTTTCCTGATACTCAGTTTGGTTATTCCTCTTCTTCTTGGAATAGTTGTCTAAGGGTCTTCTAATGTCAGTGTCCCATGAATAGTGGGAAAGAGTGTCATCAGTATGACAACATCAATCAATCAATCATTTGCACTTATAAAGCGCGCTACTCACCCGTAGGGGTCTCAAGGCGCTGGGAGGGAGGGGGGGGGGGGAGGTCAGTGCTCGAAGAGCCAGGTCTTGAGCTGCCTTCTGAAGGAGAGGTGGTCCTGTGTGGCGCGCAGGTGGCTGGGAAGAGAGTTCCAGGTCTTTGCTGCCAGGTAGGAGAAGGACCTGCCTCCGGCGGTGGCTTTGTGGATGCGAGGCACGGCTGCCAGGGCTTGTCCGGTCGAGCGTAGGGTGCGAGGAGCGGTGTAGAAGGAGACGCGGTGGTTGATGAGTTTTGGTCCGATATTGTGCAGGGCTTTGTGTGCGTGGTTTGGTTTCTTCAAAGATGTATAATTACTCAATTGATAGCACCCTCTGGACTCTTGCTATTGTGGTGATCCGGTCTTTTTCGTAACAGCTTGCCCTTTATCTCTCCGAATCTCATCTTCCTCTGTCTTTGGGTTGAGTTGCTGTTATAGCGAGCTCTGTATACCCAATGTGTTTTGATCTAAGGACGTAAAAGATTTGTGAAATTAACTTAGCTAGCTCTACCTTTCTCTGATCACATGATATGGTAGCAAGATTGTGGCCTAAACCCAGGAGTGCTGCATCACTTTTAGTGCTGCTGACAACATTCGCAGCAACCATATCACAATTTAACATTCATATTGAGATCACACGCTGCCGCAGCTCTTCATGCATCCTGAATTTATTTTATTACATTTGGTGCTCCCATGCATAACAGTGTGTATATTTAAACAAATATATTTCCCCACATTGTGCACTCTTGAACATGGGGTACCATCCTTATTAAGAGGCATGTAGTAGTCTATACATTTCTCTGTACATAGTCTGAGGTGGTACCATTTCCTATTGCTTCTGCCCCTTTGTTGATTAACTTCTCCACGGCCATTTGGTGGGGGCAGCAGTTATGTTAGTCTCCCTATGAAATAGTTCCAATGCTCATAAATAATATGGGCATTTGTTGATGAAAACCCTTTGTTAAATATAGTAATAAAGGGCTATACATGACATATACAGCAGGTAAGGGTTTTACATTGTGAATTCACCGAAAACTATAGGAGAAAGGACTGTTGAGCAGTCAGTGGCATCAATGAAAAACTAGGCAGGGCGGCCCTGCTACACAAATACCCACTAATACTCCTTGTAAGGGGCAGACTTCCCTTGTGTGTAAACACTCTATGGTGGATGTCAGAATACCTTTTCAGAGGGCCATGGGGCAAGCAGGGGTTACTGGACCCAACCATGTGGGTTGGGGATCTTTAATCCCAATGTACAGGGGCCTGACCTATAATAGACCTTGAGCAGCTGGGCCAAGTACCCATTCAGCACGTGACTCTCAGTAATAGTGTAGGTTGAGCTTTCTTGGGGTTCTCAGGGGGTAGGTACATGGGGGTAAACACAGGCTCATGACTCAAAATAGGCGCAACAGCAGCAATAAATGATTGTCTAGCCCAGTACTTGGTTTTATAGAAAAGAAGGCTTGTATTCTACTGCTACCGCTACCAACATAAAGGGAATATGACATTCACAAACAATTTCCAGGGTCCCCTGAGGTCAGGACAATAAAGGGTTTTTAAGCAGTTTCCTCAGTCCCACTCCCTCCTTTCTCTAGAGATAGTGGTTATTGCCTAATCACTGTAGGTGATATTCCAGTGAAGCCTCACTAGAAGTCTCAATTTAAGGAGTTCCCCTACAACTCTGTTTTGAAAGTCAAAAGTGTTCCAATGCCAAAGCACTACATAGCAAGCAAGTTCCCATGTGGCCAACCGGCCTGAAATCAGTCTTACCCTCACCTTTAGGATCGGAACAACTAGAGTCTCTGAGTTAGTCCCCTGCACTGGTGCATGAGCTGCATTGACTGTCTCTGGTAAGTTCTCTTGCCCAGGAGGGCTGTGCTCTCTGGTCCTTAAATTACTCACAAGCAGTCATGTAGCTGCAGCATCCGGATGTTCTTCGTGGCTCCTCCAAGATGGTAAAGTTCTTTGGTCGTTCCCATGGTGAGTGGGGACACAGTGAGTGGAGAGGGTGTAGTGCAAGGGTACCGACTGTGGTCTCTGGTGATGGTGCAGGTCCATACGGGTCTCCGTGGAGGCCTATCTCCTCCGGTGACAATACCAATTAGTTCACACTTTTGCTTGATCCTGGTGGCCCCCTCTGGCATACAGTCATGGTCTCTTCACTACACACAGGCTCTGACCCGATCGGCACAGCAGATTTCCTCACAGTGGCCCCTCCTGGCATGAGGGGTCTCCGGCTCACCACTGCACATGGGCAACTGAATCTGTGAAGTTTATGTTGGGGGGTCTGCTCCCTTTTGAAGTACCCACCATCCTCTGTTTTCTGTTCCTCCAGAAAGCAGTCTGTCATGGCAGGATTGACTCCAACGCTGATAGCCTCACAATAGAGGCCACTGAAGTGACAAGAATTTTGCAGCTGGATATCAGCCACACTGATATGAGTATCAAAAGGTTAGCTCAGTGCATCTCTTTGAATCAAATAGCATCATTTAAAGCGTACTGGTGGAGCCTGGCTCTCTCATTTTCCAGTGTGTCCCACCCAGCTTACAGGAATGCAGCAATACCAAATCTGAATGGAGGCATTACTGTACCTCCTCATGTTTCACTATGCATCCTTGGATCTCCCAAAATGGAACCCAGAGTTACTCATGTACTGTACAATTCACCGGCACACATTCAACTAGCAGAGTTATACAGCATACATGCACTTCATTATCCTTCATGTATTGCACCACTCACAGGAACACATATACCCAGCACATGCATCTAACATACATGCACTGCACAGTATGCATTAGTCCTGTATTGTAGCATTCACAGGCACACATGCACCCAGCACATGTATACCACACATGCACTGTGCAGCACTACACACTAAACCAATGTAGGCCAAGAGTGAGCTAAGTGCACAGCAGCGGGACTTTAAATGATTGGCCTCAAACCAGTGACACAGGTAAAAAGATTCTGGTCATTCCTACTGAACACTACACATTATGCTGCCACCACCACACTCGTGCTGCTTAACTCCTAGTAAAGGCAGTAGCCTTTCACCATTATGAGGGTAGCGCTTTGGGCAACCCAGCTAGTCTAACAAGACAGTGAGACAGGACTATGTCATGGCACACACTAATGATCCTTGTTTAACTATGAAAACAAAAATGTTATGTTATAAATACTTCTAAAGCACCCAAATACCCAGAGATATCTTGGCGCTAACTCTGAATAAACAGGATGAAGGTGAGCTTCCAGATTTCAAAATAGCCAAGTTTTTAATGCTTTCCTGAAGGATAGCAGGCTGGTTATGGATTAAATATGCAGAGGTAAGGTATTCTTCGCCTTAGCTGTGCAAATAACAAAACTTCTTCTGCCCCACAGGGACCATTTGAACTTAGGGACTATGGCATTTTTAGCCCCAGCGGAATGCAGCATCCTACATAGACAGCACCATTTGAGCCTCTTTCTCAAATAATCCTGGCCCATATTGTGTATTGCTTTATAGGCAATGCACAAGGCCTTGAAACTGATCCTTTGCCTAATTGTTAGCTAATGTTTTCAGAGGGCTTGAGAGGCAGACTGAAATTTGGGAATGCCTAACACAGGTGTGCCGCCACATTTTGTAATGCTTGGAGTTTATTTAGGTAAAGATCATTGCAATAATCTATTTTCGAAAGCACTAATGATGTGACTACTGTTTTTTGTGAGTCAGGAGGAATGTATGGAAGGATTTTCTGTATTATCCTCAGGGTATAAAAAGAAACAGAAATGATTGCATTAACTTGATCACCATAGGTTAGTTATCAACTAATACACCAAGATGCCTTGCCTTTCTCACAGGAATCGGAAGAGTTCCTAATTCCTGCGGCGACCAGGACAGGGGCCAGAAATTGACCTGATTTCGAAACAGGATTGCCTCTACCTTCTCAGAGTGGAATTTCAAGCAGTTGTTCTTCACCCAATTACTCACTGCCCGCATGCAGTTATGGAATCTAGTTCCGGTGTTATTGTCACTGCTGGAAAGAGAAACGACAATCTGAGTGTTGTCAGCATATGATGTTAAAGATAATCCAAAGGATCTGATCAGAATGGCCAAAGAGGTGGCATAAACGTTAAACAACGTTGTGATTAGCGAGGATCCTTGCAGTACCCCACATGGCAGTGAAAAGGGTACTGAGCCAAATTACTTTATGTGACAGATTGTTATCGCCCAAACAGAAAGGAACTTAGAAGGTCCAAAGCAGCCCCTCTGATCTTGATGTTGTAAATACGGTCAATCAACAACTTGTGATTGACAGTATCAAATCCTGCCGATAGATCAAGTAAGACAAGGGCTGCTCTTCCTCCCTGATCAAGAGAGGCCCTTATATCCTCTGTTGCCATGACCAAAGCAGTTTGGTGCTGTGGCCACTTCTAAATCCAAAATGGGTAGAGTCCAAAAGATGGTTGTTCTGTATGAAGGAAGCCAGTTGCTGATTCATGGCCTTCTCCATGATGTTGCCTTATAGCAGAAGACGCGAGATGGGTCGATAGCTATTGGCATCCTTAGGATTCAGATTAGATTATTTAATCAATTGGAGCACTGAGGCTACTTTATATTGTTTGGGGAAGTGGCCTGTCTTGAACATTCTGTTAAAAATGCTTGCAAGATTAGTAGCAGTAATCTCAAGTGCTTATTTAGACACCGCAGGAGGGCATGGATCAAGCAGCAACTCTGACTTTGAGGATTTAATTTGCAATGTATGAACAGAAAATTCAGTGAAGATTTCATAGTCAGGGCAGGAAGGGGAGACTTTTCTCCTTCTGAGATGGGTACTTTGTTTGAAGAAAACCTGTTTTAAACCGGCATCCCGTTATTATTTTTTAAAAAAGTCATCAAGGGCATTGCAGAAGGATTGGCTGCTATCTACTTTGTTGCTGCTAGGAATCGCGGTCAGTTTAATAACTGTCTGAAACAGTTCTTTTACTGCGTTTTTGGAAGCTTCAATTTTTTTGTGTAAAAAAATGTGATTTCTCTTTTTCTTACAGAGTTTTGTAGTCTGCCATTCATTGCTTGTATTTTTCTTTCTCCACATTCTTGTATTCTTTCCCACATTTTTGTTCCTGTCTTCTACAACATTGTTTCTGGGCCCTGAAATTGCCTGTAAACCATGGTGCTGAGATATCTTGTTAGGTGCTACGGTGGTTACAGCTTGGTTTAACCAATTCAAGAATTTTAAAGTTGGTTAATCTAAGTCCTCTACACACTTGGGCAGTGAATGAGTTAAAATCGAATTACGTTGATTGAACTGAATTTTGTGCCAAGCATGTGATGTTTGAGGGTTATGAAAAGCTTTATTATAAGCCCACGATGAAGGAGGTTTATTTCAAATAGCACTGCATTATGGTCTGACCAAGTCAGGGGTAGGGTATCAGTTTCGGTTTAAAGGACATTATATGTAAAATCCCTTCCAAGGTATGAACTTGTCAATCCAACTATCACTTAATTTAAGCCTAAGCATGATATGGTGTCAATTAATTCCTCTGTATCTTGATCTGTTTGGGCTTCCAGATAAAAGTTAAAATCTCCTCGTCCAATGAAGAGCTGATAGCCGCAGTGAAGGTATTTCTTGGGTGGTCCTGGTGGAATATGTACTAAGGGCCCGATTACGATGTCATCTGGAAGGGCTCCGTATGGGATTTGGTATTGCAGAATCCGATTAGAAACCCTTGTTTCCAAACAAATCATACACATTTCCAAACGACCGATTACGATGCCCGGAAACCGTTCGTGCAGTGCGAATTGGTTCCAAAAGGCATTCTGACAGCCCTTGTAGTTTGGAACCAAATTGTACAGCTCCATGCTCACGGTTTCCGAACAGGCAAGCACGATGACAGATTCACACAGCCGTTCTGAATTGGTCTGCCTGACACGAAATGCCTGTTGCAATCTGTCTTTAGGGGACTGTTGCGGGCCCCCTTCACCAGGAGGCGTCCAATTCCAGCAGGTGGGGGTACCCAAGGGACCCTTCTTCCAGTAATGCACAATGTGGCAGCCACCAAGGTGTGCCCGGCACAGGGTGCAAGGTTTTCCCCAACCACCCCTTTTTTCAATGGAAGGCTGTGTTCTCATTCGGAACACAACTCCCATTAAAGTCAATCCAAGTCTGACGGAACGTTGTTGGGAAGCATCGTGATTTTGTCCATCCAGAGGCTCACTGCACACATGCAGCTCTGAAAGGTGTTGCTTATGTCGGGACCCTTATCAGATACAGAATCCACAATCTAGGTGTCATCTGCGTAAGACACCAGCGACAACCCAAATGATTTGATTAATGCTGCCAGGGGGGGTCACGTAGAGATTGAACAGTGCTGGATTCATTGGTGAGCTCTTTGGTACCCCACATGGCAGCGTAAGGTGTTCAGACATGAATTCTTTCAAGTAAACCGATTGAATACGATCTGTGAAGAAGGATCACAATAGGTAAGAGCTACACCCTGGATCCCCAGCCTCTGAAACCAGTCAGTCAGAAGGTCATGATTTTGAGTGTCAATATGCCAAACAGGTGGGGAAATAAAACACAAACTGAGGCTCAGCAACCCCTCAATCCTTCCACAGGCTCCTCTCTCAGCATTAGGGATCCAGACATAATTACAGCTGGTGCACCTAGGGAAGCGGTGCACATCCGTTACCATGCAGAGGACTTTCACATCTCAACAGAGGGTTACCGGAATTATGAATACATCTGCACCCAACCGCTGCTGGGGGACAGAATAAGCCAAAGTGGACAATCAGCTTTCTTGCTCAAAGCACTGCAAGACCTAGTGTGGCATTTTTTGTGTGTGGTATCCAACCTAACTATTTCAGAGAGATTTTGAAAAGAAAGTATGTATATGTAAATGCAATGGAACAAACATGCTGGTGAATAAAATGCTGTTTGAAACAAAACAACATGAAAATGTTCTTATGTGAAAACAATAAAACAAAACTGCTTCTATGTGAAATGCTTTAGGTATTACACAAATCAACATTGTTCTTACTGAGGAGGAGCCTAGCGCTTGACCAAGATGGCCGCGTGAGCTCTGAGCTCCCGAGACCCTCGCGCCCTCCGTCGACTATCCTGTCTCTAATCCTGTCTGTATGCATGGCATCGTGTAGATGACCTGCCAGGGAGGCGATTGATGCTACCCGCGGTCGGATCGCCCACCGGGAACCGGAGTTATGCATGGCGGAAGATTGCGGCCTATCTCCGAGGGATGCCAGGGGCTAGAGTTGGCAGGACGCCCGACTTCTAGTTGAACAACAACGGCCAGGCGAGGTGTGAACTGTCGGATGGAGGTCCCCGTCCTTTCACTTTCGCTTTCTCTCCCTTTGTCTGCCCTGCCCCTGGAGAGCTCTTGGTGGCTTTATTATCCTTTGGACGCTCTACATGCTACTCTGGCGGCCCATTGCAGAACTGATCACTCCTGATTCCTCTCGTTGAGAGAGGGCCGTCTTATCTGAACCGACCTGCTTGGTACCAACCATGTCGGGCAAAGCAGAGGTGGATCGGCTGAAGCCTAAATCTACCAGGCGGGGTGCCTATACTCAGGTCAATAATATGGACCGCTATGCTCTGCAGAAGGGATCACCGAGTGGGTCGAGCCAGTCGCCGGATACCCAGAAGGAGGCCTCGCCCTTGGCCCCGGAGCTCTCGCTGCAGGATGTCATGGGCGCGCTTGAAGGGATGCAGACTTCGATTGGGAGGCAGTTTGATGCCCTGGCGCATAAGGTGGATGCCATCTTGGTGGATGTCAACCTGATCCGTGCGGACTTGGGCAAAACGAATGAACGGGTTAAAACCCTGGACCTCAAGACCACGGGCCTCGCCGATGATGTCGCGGAACTGCAGACCGAGGTTCATAAGCTGAGAACCGAGAGTGATCTCGCCGCCCGCCGGCTGGAGGACTTTGAGAGCCGGGCCAGGCGCAACAACGTGCGCGTTATCGGGGTCCCGGAGTCCTCGGATGAGGCTTCGGTTGACCTGCTCGTCGAGGACTTGCTGCTTAACCATCTGCAGCCTAAGGGTCTTGGGAAGTTCTTTGCGGTTGAAAGGGCCCATAGAGTGCCGGGTGGGAGGCCCAAGGTGGGAGCCCCACCGAGGCCGATTGTCGCCCGGCTCTTTCATTTTCGAGATCGGGACGCTATCCTGCAAGCATCGAGGGTGACGGGCCCGGTCCCCTTCCAGAACGCGTCGGTGAATTTCTATCCGGACTTCACCCAGCAGGTGCAGAGGCAGAGACAGGGATTTCTGGGGGTGAAGAGGCGACTTCGGGAGAGGGATCTGAAGTATGCCATGCTCTTCCCTGCCAGACTACGTGTGGTGTACGAAGATCGGACATTCTTCTTTGAGTCTCCTATTATGGCCGATGAATGGCTGGACGCTTTGCCCCGGCGGCGGACGGGAGAGGATACTGCCGCGGATGGGGACAGTGGCCGGGATGGGCAAGGCTGATTTTTCGGAGCCGGTCTGACTCGATTTGACTTTATTTGATGACTTGATTAGAGTGCAGTAAATGCGGAGGGTTGCGGGAGGACGAGGGGAGCTCTTTCCTCCCTTAGGGTGCTTTTTGTAGATGTTGGGTTTTGTAGGGCGACAGGCACACTGCAGGTTGGGGGGGCTTTGTAAGCTGCAGCAGGGGTGCAGGGTGGGGGGGATGGTTGGGATTTTGGGGTTGTTGTTGGGGGGTCTGTTTCTGCAAGGCGTAGTGATCATCTTCGGTATTGTCCCATGGTGGCTCTTCGGGGGGGGGGGGTCCTCTTTGTGTTTGGGGATGGGGGTAGAGGTTTAAGTGTTATTAGCTGGAATGTTAATGGTTTGGGGGATCGCATTAAGCGCGGGATAGTTTTGCAATACTTGAAACGGTCAATGCCAGATGTTGCCCTACTGCAGGAGACACACCTTATAGGTAACACGTGCTATGCTCTTAATAGGAAGGGTTATAAATTCATAGCTCATTCGGGATTCTCCTCCGGGTCTAGGGGTGTGGGCATCCTTGTCAGGGCCTCGCTGCCATTTGAGGTGGACTCCACCGTTGTTGACGATAGGGGGAGGTTTGTGGCGGTGGCGGGGAGGTGGGAAGGTAGAACTTTGGTTTTAGTTTCGGTTTATGTCCCTCCAGCCCTGCAGGCCTCCACGTTTGTGGATCTGGGTAGGGCCTTGCTGGATCTCCCGGGGGGTATGTTAGTGGTAGGGGGGGACTTCAATGCTGTCGGCTCTGGGCTGCTGGATAGGCACCCGCCCAGAGACACAGGGGGGGCTCAGAAGTGGCTTCCAGACTTCCTAGACACACTCGGCCTGATAGACTGCTGGAGGCTCCGACACCCCACACAGCGTCAATACACCTTCCACTCCGGGGCGCATGGTAGCCTTTCTAGGATTGACTATCTGCTCACTTTGGCTGTGCACGCCCCTTTGGTTTCTGAGGCCAGGCACATGGCGCGTGGCATATCGGACCATTCGCCAGTGTGGGTCAGGCTGGATGTCGGCCGAGAGGGAGGGGGAAGGGTGGCTCCTATTAACCCCTGGTACTTTCGAGATTCCAAGATGCGCAGCGCACTGGTGAAGACAGTTGATAATTTTTTCAAGGATAATCAGGGGTCCGTGGACTCGGCAGTGTCGCTCTGGGAAGCATTTAAGACCGTTCTGCGAGGGGAGGCCCTCTCACTTGTAGTGGCGGCCAAGCGGCGGAGAGATGGCGAGGTTATGCAGGTGGAGGAGGAGATCATGGCTTTGGAGGGAGCGCTAGAGGAGGAGGTAACAGCGGCCTCACTGCATGAGCTGAGCTTGAAGCAAGCCGAGTTTAAGGACCTTGTGACAAATGCCGCTAAGACCCTCAGTAGGGAGCAGCAGGGCCGCCTGTATGATGTTGGTGACAAGGCCGGGAAGCTCCTAGCTTGGCTGGATAAAAAATAACGGGTTAATAGAGTAGTGCCGGAGCTGACGGGAGAGGGGGGAGAGGTGATTGTGGAACCTGAGGGGATTGTCCAGTGTTTCTCGGACTATTTCCGTAAGGTTTATGCCTCAGTGTCGGATAGGCCGCCCGGGGACTCGCGTGACCTCTTGCGGGATATCGCTCTGCCCTGTCTTTCTGATGTAGATAGAGATGATCTTGATGGAGGCTTAACGGTCGATGAGGTGGCGGGAGCTATTCGCGCGCTGAACTCGGGCAAGGCCTCGGGCCCGAATGGCTTGCCGATTGACCTGTATAAACTGTTCCCGGATAGGGTAGCCCCTCACCTGCGCGCCATGTTTGTGGAGGCGCGGGGGAGTGGGACCCTCCCGTTGGACCAGAGGCTGGCGGCAATTGTTGTGATACATAAAGATGGTAAACCCCGAGATAAGTGTGCCTCATATAGGCCCATATCACTCCTCAACGCCGAGCCGAAGATCCTGGCTAAAATCCTGGCGGGCAGATTGGTCAGGGTACTTGGAGACTTGATTCACCCGGATCAATCCGGTTTTATTCCGCATCGCAACACCGCGTTGAACCTTCGGCGCCTTCATGGGGTGATCGCCAGGGCTGGCACGCTGCGAGAACCGGCTATTGTGGCGTCTCTTGATGCCACGATGGCCTTCGATACGGTGGAATGGGAGTATTTGTGGGCTGTGCTAGCCAAGTTCGGCTTTGGCCCTGGTTTTGTGAGCTGGGTGAGGTTGCTGTATGAGGGACCCCTTGCGAGCGTGGTGGTAAATGGCCGGGCATCGACTCCGTTCCGGCTTGGGAGGGGGACTCGGCAGGGCTGCCCCCTGTCGCCTCTGTTGTTCGCCCTTGCTCTTGAACCTCTGGCGGCGTGGATACGCTGGCACCCGGATATACGTGGCCTTCGGTGGTCGCCCGAACACGAGGACCGCATTTCGCTATACGCTGATGACATCTTGTTGTATCTTGCCTCGCCCAAGAACTCACTCATAGTGGTCTGTGACGTTCTTACATCCTTCGGTAGGAATTCGGGTCTCGTCATCAACTGGAGTAAATCGTATTTATACGTCCTGAGTGGTGAGGTTCCGCCGGACCCGCGAACTTGCTCGATCCAGATTGCTCAGCAGGGCTTCGTGTATCTGGGGATCTTTATCTCCATGGACCCCGCTTTGCGGTATGAGAGAAACCTGCTCCCCCCCCTGGCGCGCCTGCGGCGGGATGTTGAGGGCTGGCGGAGGCTGCCGCTCTCCCTCGTCGGGCGCGCTGCCTTGTTCAAAATGATGTCCCTTCCTCGGTTCCTCTACGCATTGCAAAACACTCTAGATTGGGTGCCGGCCAAGTACTTTCGGGAGGTCGAAAGCCTCCAACGGACGCTGTTGTGGGATGGGAGGCCGCGGATAGCGATTGCTAAATTGACGCTTCCATGGTATGACGGGGGTATCGCGCTTCCAGACATCCGACGCTATTACTGGGCCAACCAGTTGTCCGCGATTAACCACGGTTTCTATGGCCCGGCCCTCAGCCCTGGTTATGCCATGGACAGATGGTTGTTGCGCGGTGGGAACTATCTTAGGGCGTTGTACTCGCGGTCCCTCGACTCATCCCTCATGGGGCCCACTGGGGTGGCAGTGCGTGTATGGAAGATGGCGACTGACTCTCTGGGCTGGAAGGATAGGCTCACCTTAGCTGCCCCGTTGTTTGAATCTGAAAGGTTGGGTAGGCTTTGGCATACGAAAGGGTTTGATAAATGGGATTTGATCGGCATTTCCAGGGTTGGAGATATGCTGATTAAGGGTAGGGTGAAGTCCTTTGAAGAGTTGCAGAAGGAGTATGAGTTGGGGGCGTCTGAGTTTTACCGATATGTTCAGGTGCGTCATGCCCTGCGGTCAGTCCTTGTGGAGGGTGAGAAGGTGCCTGAGTCCTCTCCTTTGGAGGACCGGATCCTTGATGGCCATATGCCGGAGAGCACGATCTCGCTCATCTACAAGAAACTGATAAATGTTCGGGCTGATGTGCTACTGGGGCTGCGGGACCAGTGGACTAGGGACGGACTCGAGTTGGATGATGAGGACTGGCAGTCTGCTGTTTCCTCTCCTAAGGAGGTTGCGATCCCGTCGCGTCTGAGGCTGGTGCAGCTTAAGATCCTGCATCGAGTGTATGTGACGGGGCCGCGACTGGTTCATATGGGATTCTCTGAGGAAGGCCTATGTAGGAGGGGATGCGGTATGGTGGGTACTTTCCTACATATCATCTGGGAATGTGGTGTCATCACGGAATTTTGGAGGCGAGTTCATGCGGTGATGGGGGAGGTGACGGGCATTGCCATGCAGCCGGAAGCGCGGTGTTGTCTCCTGAATGTCTGGGGGCCCACTGACCATGATGAGGCACAGACCCAGTGGGTGACCCTGGGTAACATGGTTGCTAAGAGGGACATCGCGCGCTTGTGGGGTTCCGGGGGGCCCCCCACGTTAACTGCGTGGAAAGAAAATATGGACTGGAGTATGCTCAGGGAGAAGACAGTATATTGCGCCAGAGGCCGCCCTCGGAGGTGGCATGCCATCTGGGGGCGGTGGAACCAATACAGGGGGGGAATATGTCTTGCCCCTGATCTGGATCCCCCCGAGGAACAGCTTTCTTCTTGACCTTCTTTCCAGCTCAGTATGTAGATGTGATGGTTAATTGACTTCTTGGGCCTCTGCTTTTCCCCCTTTTTCCTCTTATCATAGTACTGTGACCGTTAGACGATTGGGGTCCGGCTCCCCCTGAGGGGCTACCACCGTGGGCAGTCAGTGTTGTTGCCTTGCTGGGGTTTGTTGTGTGTTTGTAATTATTAAAAATGGAACCTTCTCACTGCTCCTTCAATGTACTGTGGACGATTCTCTGTACTCTCCTAATGAAGCTGCCGAACCTCCGGGTTGTCGGCTGAATAGCTGTGTCCAGATTCTTGAAGAAATAAAGGTTTTTAAAAAAAAAACAAAAAAAAAAAACATTGTTCTTACTCTGTTCTTATGTAATGAAACAAAACTTTCTTTAAGCACAGACACTGTTTTTATGTTTAAGCTCCGTGTTACTTATTGGATCTCCTTTGCACTGTATGAAAGTTCTATAGTTCATCAAATAAAAAGATAAGAAGAGATTTTAAAGTTTGAACTCTCTGAAAGAAGCAATAGGAAGGGGATTTATGTTTTGAACTCAGTGACAAACATCATAGGGTAGGCCTTTACATTGTACAACACTAAAGTACCTTCTGGCACAGATCCCTAGTTCAGGAAAGGCTAGAGAGGTCTAATTTTCTTTGTATACATTTGTAATTTTATGTTTAGTCTTTAGCTGTATGTCAATTAAAGCAACTTTGTTTTAGCTGGAAAATGATTAACTGTTACCGTGTGAGGTATGAGTTTCTAATACACACCACCTGTCTGAGCAAGCCTACAACTGTTCTACCTCACTGCCATGTGAGCCAAGAGCTAAAGGACAGTACTTGATCCTCAGTTTGTGTCCAATAGTAAAGCATCCCAAGGATACCAGAGGTAAAAGCTCAGTTTGTCACAACTGGAGCCCAGTTGCCCTCTGGTTACCCTGGGGAGTATCCCCAGAACCCATTCCTAAATTCCCATCCGAGGGCACTTTGCTGCAAATGATCACTATGGGGCTGAATACTGTGGGGCAGACAAAACTATTGCGGTTTGGAACCGCTGACCTTAGGTCAGTGGTTCCAACCGCATGATTACAATGCAAACATCCATTTTCCAATGGAAGCTTGTAAGACGAATGGAAAAGGCCTGCAGCACAAGCTTCCATTGAAAAATGGATGTTTGTGAACATCACTGCACTGTGTGGCAGGCACCATGTAGTGCCTGCCACACGGTGCAGGGATGTTTAGGGGGGACACAATAGGCCCACAAGGCCCTATTGTGAAGGGCCAGGGGGAAGAGGCCCCTGCTAGGGGCCCCAAATGTTGCTTTCCATCAGACTTTCCATGTCGGAAAGGCCATTATGGAATGGCTGTCGGAAACCGACATCATCGGAACCGCGTCGGAATACCCACACAGGTTTAGCTCTGACCGCCGCCATCCTGATATGGCAGTTGGACTGTAAACCTACCACGTCAGGCGCAGAGCCTCCCACATCTGGTCGGAGACTTTCAGACTGACATCGTAATGAGACCCATTGTGTGCAAAAATGCAGTGGAACAGGAGTAGCTTTTGGTTTAGGACAATGTGACTGGCATTAGTCACTGGGAGAAGTTATTTAAAACGTCTGTCGAGCAGTCTATGTGCGGAAGGAGGTAGTTTCCCGGACCAGGACATCAGTGCCTTCAAGCACTAAGGAGTCTGAAGGAGAGATCAAGACTCTGTTAATGGGTGCAACTGGTGCTTTGTTGTAACAGTAAACACATCTGACTGTGCACCTGATGTGATCATAAGTAAACCATGATGGGGGTTGGTGGGTGGGGTTTACCTGCCAGCAGTCACTGGGTAAGTGTTCACAGAATAAAAATATGGATAGCCTTGATCATTAATGCACCACCCAGTTTTTGGTATCCTCATTAGGTAAAGACTATCAAGGCTCACACGTGAAGAAAGAAGACTTCTCTTAGGAACTGCTACTGTTTTTTTGATTCAGGAATATCACACATCCGTCATTAAATAGGTCCACAGAATATTTTCATTCATGGCCTCAATTAAAACATGAGGCGAACTGTTAAAGCCTTTATGGTAGATTTCAAAACATCCTAAATGCTAACAGCACTCTCACATCCCTCACAGATAGCAGTTACGTACTACTGAAAGCACTTTCACACCCCTGACTGTGTCCAAGTCACACACTACTGAATGCATTCTTACACCCACTACATAGAAAGAGATCAAGCATGACTGATAGTACTCCCACACCCATCAGAATAACAGTCACACCGTACCAGAAGCCCTCTCACAACTCTCACAGATGACTAGTTACACACTAGTGACTGCATTTATACCAATCACAGAGAAACAGCCTGACACTACTGACAGCACTTTCACATCCCTCACAGAGTACCAGTCACACAATACCAGAAGCATTCGTACATCCTTCACATACTAGCAGTCTGGCGCAATTGATAGTTCTGCTACGCCCATCAGAGTAACAATCATCCACTACAAGAAGAACTGTCATATCTCTTACAGACCAGTAGTTGCACAGTTCCGGCAGCACTCAGAACTCCCATAAAAATATCTGTCTGACAGTACGGAAATCAGTTTCAAAGCAGTCACACAGTAGCAGTCTCAAACTACCAACAGATGGATGAAAAGAAGTATGAGTGCAAGAGTGAAAGATTGGAAGCATCCAGACAGTTTCATGCATAGGCCATACCTATTGGCTTGGCAAATTGTTGTGTTTTTTAGCAGGAAAAACAAAAACAGTCTTTAGTGCAATTTCAAAGATTTCCACATTTGCATCTGTAGATGTTGCATAATGATGTACTTCCATAGATGTGTAATTACATCAAAAATATAATAAAAAGGTAAAGTTCACATACTGTTGCATGTCAGAGGGATCAGTGACACAAGATTGATCCAATAAATATTGAGAAACACATATATCGGAAATTTTATATCGAGAACAAAATTATCGATTACATATGCTCAACTATAAAAAATTACTAATATCAAGCACAAAAATATAGTTAACAAAAATATTGGAAACACAAATATCTTTACCCATAAATAAACATGTACGATGTCACAAATATTGATTACCACAATATCGACTACAAAATTATCGTCAACATGACTAATAAACTCATTGTTAAACCTATCAAACAATGTTGTAAAAAATGTTCCTAAAATTGCATAGTATAAATTAAATATTAATATAACATTTATACCATTATTTAATATATACTAATAATGATTATGTTTAAAAATGTTTTTAAAATATATGTATTAAAGTTAATTAAATGTTAAATGTAAAATAACGTATCAATTTATACTATGCAAATATATATAAAATCATTTTTTCTGGTTATTTTACAATTAAAAAAAATATTCACCATGTCAAGTATCTTTATTCGATTGTATTCTTTACAATCATAAAAGTTCATATCACAAATATACATACATAAAACAAATTTCACAAATAGACAATTAGAAAATTCATATCATAAACATACAATCATGGGCAAGATTACACAAATAGAGAGGTGAATCCTCCAGTTCCCCTTTTTTTTTTTGAGCAGCAAGGATATGAGACAAAATATATTGCGAAACTGTTTTAAAACCAGAGCAGCAGACAAAACGAACCAGTTAAAAATATAAATAAGAATGCAAGATTAAAATAAAGGAGAAGTACAATATTAAGTACAGCATAATTAACCCTCCATACTATTCCTGAAAGTGATAGCTAGTTTCAGGAAGCTGCATATATATAAAGTGCAGTCACTATTTAAAAGTTGAAGGTGAAAAAGTGCTGGTTTAATCTGTGTAAAATTTAGTTTTTTTAAACAAGGCTTTAGGTATAACTTCCGCGGTACTGTATAATAAGGACAAATAAATAAAAAGTGCACCAAATCTTGCGGAGACTTCCCGTCGCAGCCGCAAGCAGGAAGCACTTGACCTCGGTGTGCCCCTTTCGGAGTTGCTAACAGGAGGTGGAATAAATCAAAGCGGAACCTTATCAATAAAAAGCGCTCAAAGCCGGACATAGGCCATGTTAGATATGGTTCCATACTTAGGCTTGTTTGAAGTAAAGCATGTTTCCTAATACTAGCTTTCAACAATTCACCCTCCTCCCGGGCAAAGTACCTAGTGAGTAAGAATGTTTTTTTCACAAAGGTTACATCGGCTCTAGTTATAGTCTCTGGGGCTGAGAACAAGTCAGGTCGTCCCAATTCCGTGAGACGGTCATTTATGTACCTCAACCATGGTACCTTAAACCTGCCGTCCCAGGTTAAGGCTTCCTTTAAGATGTCATGAGTGAGTGGTATATCTTTATTTAGCCAGGAGGTCAGCCAACATAACAGGGGACTTGCTGCTAATCTATCACTTAGAAAGGGTACCCCTAACTCCTCATGCACCGAGAAGTTTCCAGCTCCCCTTGGCAGCCTCAAAACCTTCTTTAAAAAGTTATTTTCTACAATCTCCAGGGCTTGTGTTTGGCTGTAGCCCCAGAGCTCGCTGCCGTAACAGGCAATGGCAACACTTTTAGCTTGGTAAAGTTTAAGTAAAGCAGCCACCGGGCTATTACCCATTTTTCTGGCAAACCCGAGTATGGCTGCATTAGTTCGTGTTACCTCACCCTTCTTTTTAACAACGGCTGGGCCCCAAGTTAATTGGTTGTCAAGTAGGACACCAAGATAAGAGAAGGTTTTAGAGTTTGGGATTTTTCCACCGTTTATGGATAAAAAATTAGGCTTTCGCATTCCTTGGCCTATTTTCATCACATATGACTTTGAGTTATTTATACTCAAGCCTCGAGAGCACATAAAATCTTGAAATGAGTTTAAAAGTAACTGGAGACCATTTGCCGTCCTAGAAATAAGGACGGCATCGTCCGCGTATAGCAGAACCGGGACGCCTTTTCGGCCGACATAGGGGTAATCAGCTCCTGTTTTTATCAGGTAATCTTCTAGCTCATTAATGTATAAATTGAACAAGAATGGGGCTAGGATACACCCTTGACGAACTCCCCGATTAATTCTAATGTCACTTGTTACTTTCAGGTCTTGCGTGTAACGGACATTAGCTCTTGTATCTGAGTGCAGGTCAGCCAAAATATAAATTAGGTTCTGCTCAACGCCCATCTTGAACATGATGTCCCACAGTTTACCTCTATCGACGCAATCAAAGGCGGACGATAGGTCCATAAAGGCCAAGTGAATCGTTCCCTGCCGAGCCAGGGTGTATTTGCCCACTATTAAATATAGATTCAAACATTGGGTTATTGTAGAATGACCAGGTCTGAAACCATATTGTATAGGGGATATGATTTTATTCTCTGATGCCCATGTTGATAACCTATTCAAGATTGCGCCACCTATCACTTTAGCTACAGAATTAATTAACGATATTGGCCTGTAGCATAGTGGACTACCACGGTCGCCCTTCTTGAATACAGGAACTATAGTTGATTGTCCCCAGGACTTTGGACAACCAGAGATTATAGCTGCATTTATCACCCTGGTAAGGACAGGTGCCCATACCGAGGTACAAGATTTAAAAAGATCCGGTGGCAAGCCATCTGGACCTGGGGCCTTATTTCCAGTTAAACCTTGGATAGCCTTTTCTATTTCATTATCTGTGAAAAATAAAAAGTTCTCCTTAGGTGTTAAAAGATCAGTTGCTGTCTGTTGGTCATTACTTTTAAAAATTGCACTAAAATGAGTAACCCAGTCTTTCTCTGAAATGTTTGTACCTAATGCAGTATCACTCGGGTTGTCAAACATTGGTTTATTTATAATTACACAGAATTTACTACTGTTACCCAAAACTAAGGGATCAAGTAGACGCTCCCAGGTATAGGCTTTTATTTCCTTTTTCCGTTTAATAAGAGTTTTTTTATATATCATACGGAGATTTTTAATATATCCTGGGTCTCTGGGTTTAATTTTTAACGCCTTTCTTAAGTTATTACTTGCCGAGGAACATGTGTTATCAAACCATTTAGGGTTATTTTTAGCCGTCCCCTTTACTGGGACTGATAACAGCGACCCTACTGTTGTCACAATTCGTTCAAAAATGTCTAAAATTTGTTCTGGGGGCAAACATGTTAATACACAATCCATTAAGTCCCTGCCACATGTTTTGTTAATTTCTATATAAAAATTTTCTTGATTTACCATATGCCATTTCAAGCGACGCTTTCCGTTAATACATTT
This sequence comes from Triturus cristatus, assembly GCF_964204655.1. Lineage (NCBI taxonomy): Eukaryota > Metazoa > Chordata > Amphibia > Caudata > Salamandridae > Triturus > Triturus cristatus. The sequence goes on along the minus strand of NC_140581.1, from coordinate 1,006,770,901 downwards.
TAATATACCCGCATCTTCACGGTGCTTCCGTTGTTCAAATACACCCCCACTCAAATTAATAGAAAGTGGGTTATGATCACTGTGGATGCTAGTTTGAATCACAAAATTAGAGGCCTGATTGGCAAGATCGGCAGATAGTAATATATGATCTATGAATGACCCAGGACCAGAGCCTTTAAATGTTGGGACATCGTAGACTTTGGTCTCAGGGACCAGCGACATGGCAACAAGCAAGTTATTTTCATTTAGCATGTCATTTAAATATGACCCTTGCCTAGTGTGGCGGAAATGAAATCCATCCATGCTGTTACATCCCAGGACACCCATAGGGGTGTCTCGGGGGTTACCGCAGGGATGAACGTTAAAATCTCCTACAATTAAAGCGTTACTCGGCAATGTACCTGGACCTTCTTTCAATAGTTCATTCAATGATAATATATTACACTCCCCTTCGTCATTTATAGCATTATAAAAATTAACTAGTGTTAAAACATGTTTGCCTCGCTTCAGTACAAGCAATTGGATATTACAATTAACAGTTTTAAGGCTGGTTATATCACACAAAAGAGCCAGATTGACAAAAATAGCAAGACCCCCCCTTGCTCTGCCGCTAGCTGAGGGGGCTGCTGGCCTAAGAAAGCTTTGATATCCTTCAATGAAGGCATTATTTCCTTCCATCCAAGTCTCTTGAAGACATATAATTGCAAATTTTCTAACAAATGCGAGCCAGGTTGGATCACTTAACTTGTCAGCCAGGCCTGCTACGTTCCAGGAGACTAAATTCATATTGAAAACAGCAGCATTCACATTATCGGGTGCGGCCTCAATGCCGCTGGGAACTAATGTATGATCAAGTTGTTCAGCACTAATAGCTCCCACAGTTACTGCTGCAGAGGGTTCTGAATCTATATGAATTGGATGGATATTAAAAGCTTCTATCTGGTTTTGCATTGTACTAATATGCTCCAAGCCGTCAAGTTCAGAGCTAGCTGGAAAAGAATCTGTGACCAATTCTGTAGGGACGTTACTATCTAAGTTAATGAAAGGGGGGGAGAGATTCTCGTCATGGACAAGGTTACTAAATTTAACATCAGTAGGCAGGGATGTAGCTGATAGATCACACAGTCAATCAACACCCTCCAAACCATTACGTTCATAGAGGGCATTGAACCTGTTTGAGATAGGAACATTGTATTGGGTGTTAGAATATGTTAATCGGGGAGTGTTATTCACCATGTTTATTTCACTTTAAAATTGCTATTGTTTTATGTTAAAAATATATTTCATAACATTTAAATTATACAATAAATTAAAATTGTCATAAAATAAATGTTTAAAGATATGTGTGTCATCTATTTATAATACTAAATTTGGGGAAAATGTTAAAAACTAAAGTAGTGAAATTTTCTATTTCCCACTCCAATCTAAACCAACTAAGGAAAGGTGTTGGACACTAAAGGGGTAACACTTACTATTCCCACACCAATTTTAACTAATTTGGGGAAGGTGTTGGACACTAAAGGAGTGGCATTTACTGTTCACACTTAATCTAAAACAACGCAGAGTAATAAGTTACCGAATCGCAAAATTGGGTTTGCTGCATCAGAAGGGCATTTTTGTATGTTTGCCAGCAGCCGATTCTACGAATCTGCCGTTTGCGAAGGCAAGAAATGCTTCATGCATCTGGCCCTAAAGAATTTAAATTTACTATTCCCACTCCATTCTAAACCAACTGAGGAAGGTGTTAGACACTAAAGGAGTAACACTAACTAGTACTACTCCAATCTAAACCAACTTGGCGAAGGTGTTGGACACTAAAGGAGTGACAGTTACTATTCACACTCAATCTAAACTAACTCAGAGAAGGTGCTGGATACAAAAGGGGTAACACTAACCATTCTCACTCCAATCTAACCAGTTTGGGGAAGATGTCGGATACTAAAGTGGCAGTAGTGGCTCCTGGAGGGAATGCTACGGGGCGGGGGAGGGGCAGAGTAGGGGGTAGTAAACCCCGGCATACGGCCGAACAGAGGTAAGTACATAAATAGATAAATAAATAAAACGAATTACATTGCGCAGCTGCATCGCCATTTGGCGACACAGTGTGCGCCATGTAATTTGTTTTATTTATTTAATTATGTACTTACCTCCGTTCGGACATACGCTGGAGTTTACTACCCCCCAACCTGCCCCTCCCCCGCCCCACCCCGCCCCGCAGCACTCCCTCCAGGAGCCGCTTCTGTAAAGGGGTGACAATTGCAATTCTCACTCCAATCAAAACCAAGTCAGAGAAGGTGTTGGACACTAAAGGGATGACATTAACTATTCCCACTCCAGTCTAAACCAATTTGGGGAAAGTGTTGGACAAAACATGTTGACATTTACTATTCCGACTCCAATCTAAACTAACTCAAGTAAGATGCTGGATACTAAAGGGGTAACATTTACTATTCCCACTCGAATCTAAACTAATCTATCTGGGGAAGGTGTTACACAATAAAATAGTTACAGTTACCATTCCCACTCCATTCTAAACCAACTCAGGTAAGGTGTTGGATACAAAAGGGGTGGCATTTCCTATTCTCACTCCAATCTAAAACAATGTAGGGAAGGTGTTAGACACTAAAGGGGTGACATTTACGATTCCTACTCCTATATAGCCTGCTCAAGAAAGATGTTGGACACTAAAGGGGTGACATTTACTATTCACACTCAATCTAAACCAACTCAGAGAAGGTGCTGGATACTAAAGGGTTAACACTAACCATTCCCACTCCAATCTAAACCAATTTGGGTAAGATGTTGGACACTGAAGGGGTGACAAGTACTATTCCCACTCCAATCTAAACCAAGTCATAGAAGGTGTTGGGCACTAAAGGGGAAAAATTTACTATTCAAATTTCAATCTAAACCAATTTGGGGAAGGTGTTGGACACAAAAAGGTTGAAATGTACTATTCCAACTCCAATCTAAACCAACTCAGGGAAGATGTTGGATACTAAAGGGGTAACATTTACTATTCCCACTCCAATCTAAACCAATCTATCTGGGGAAGGTGTTGGACAATAAAATAGTTACATTTACCATTCCCACTCCAATCTAAACCAACTCCGAGAAGGTGTTGGATACTAAAGGGATGACATTTCCTATTCTTGCTGCAATCTAAACCAAGTCAGGGAAGGAGTTGGACACTAAAGGGGTTGAAGGAAGTGACCCGATCAGGGTCACCAGGGTTACTCGTGACCACCTCTCAGCCTTCCATACAAATGAAGAGTCGGTCAGACAGTAGAGAATACAAACCAAAGGTATTTATTAGTATGCGCTCGAGCAGAGTCCGGTCTGACCAGCCTCCTGGGATTCCTCAGAGGGACTCAATCTAGACAACATGGGAGAGCATAAAGTACATTTCCAATACCCCTGAAGACCCGCCTAGACAGGAATGTTCCAGTCTGGGAGCTGGTGAACAAAGGAGGTACAGAAGGGTGAGCTACGATCCTGAGATCGGGTAAATGTTATCTTAGTTTCAAGGCTACTCTGCCTGTGCCCGTCTCTCTGAGAGGGGGAGCAGGCCTATCTACTGCAAAAGGTATGCATTTGTCACAACAATCTATTCATTAGTGCAGCGAAGTTCAAGCTTGGAAATAATAAAGAGAAACAATCGAGGCTGCTTTCTGCTGAGGTAAACAGTATGAGACAGAAGCTTAGTTTTGATTATGGTACAAAATGGCGGCTGAATACAAAATGGTGCCGCAAATGCTAACTTAAGTCGCGCAATGCTATAAGGAGTCCATCAGGGGCATTTTCCATCCAACAGGGTGACATTTACAATTTCCACTCCAATCTAAACCAACTCAAAGAAGGCGTTGGACACTAAAGCCCCGATTATGAGTCTGGCAGTCCACGGACGGCCAGATTTGCGGGGCACGGCAGGTGCAGTCTCCTGACTGCCCTATTAAGATATGGGCAGTGGGACCACCACAGCACCACCGCAGCCACCATGGAACCACCATTCCCTCGCAGTGTTGTGGCGATCAGGAGGCAGCATTATGCTTGATGGGACCACCATGGTCCCTCCAAGCGTATTACACGTTAAGCTCTCTGCCAAGGCTTTCATGCCTGTTCCACCTCCATGAAAACTGTGACAGAGAGGAAGCAAAGGGGGGGCCCTACAGAGCCCCCTGGTGTCTCACGTCCTGAGGAAGCACACAGGTCGGCACAACATATGCCCTCTGTGTGCATGCACACTAGTTCCTGCACTGCATAGACTTTCGAGTCCATGCAGTGCAGGAACTGTTTTTAGCGTTCCCATTTTGGTGCCCATCTTCAGGGCACTGCCATAGGAACATCAAAAACAAAGCCCGCCAGACAGGAGGGAACTCCAAATCTGGCGGGCTGTCTGACGAAGGCTTTGGCGGTGTGGTGGTGGGACGGACCCAAAGTGGTAATCGGGCCCCAAAGGGGTGACATTTACTATTCCCACTGCAATCTAAACCAACTTAGGGAACGTGTTGGACACTCAAGGGGTGACATTTGCTATTCCCACTCCAATGTAAACCAACTCAGAGAAGATCTTGGATCTAAAGGTGTGACATTTACTCTTCTCACTCCAATCTAAACTAATCTGAGGAAGGTGTTGGACACTAAAGAGGTGACATGCACCATTCCCACTTCAATCTAAACCAACTCAGGGAAGGTGCTGGTCACTAAAGGTGTGATATTACTATTGCCACTCCAATATAAACCAACTCAGGGAAAGTGTGGGACACTAAAGGGGTGTCTTTTACTATTCTCATTCTAATTTAAATACATTTAGGGAGGGTGTTGGACAGTGAATGAACAACATTTACTTTTCTCATTCCAACATGAAAAAAAAGAAAAACTTCAGGAAGGTGTTGGACACTGAAAGGGGGACATTTACTACTTCCACTCCTATATGAACCAATTTGGTGAAGGTTTAGGACAGCAACGTAGTGACATTTACTAGTCCCACTTCAATCCAAACCAATTTGAGGAAGGTGTTGGAAAATAAAGGGGTGACATTTATTACTCTCACTCCAATCTAAACAAACTTGGGTAACGTATGAAAACTTAAAAATGCAAATTAGCCTGGGTGACAATAGGCATGATGGTCGCAAAACGAAACATAGCGCAGAAGTGGGGGTCCAGCCAATCCCCTACCTTCCCCCAGTGGTGTAGAGACATGGACTCCATCATGGTTGCCGAGAAGGCGGTTTATATTCGCAGAGGGTGCCCCAAGAAATGGACACAGATATGGGGGAAATGGAACAGTTACCGAGGAGATATATGCGAACCCCCGAGGGAGAATTCAGATTCAGAACTTGGCGAATGGACATGCCGGGGGACGGGTGGGGAGGTGGGTGGGTGCTGCTGTGGTCATAGCGGGAGTACTGACACGTACAACAGTGATACTGTGCCCGATCATGATTGTAATGTTGTGTTTGAAGTGGAATGACACCACAGGTACTGATGTAATGATTCTTAAGCTCTGCAATGTCACAGATTGTTCTATAAGTTATGAGAAAACCAATAAAAAGTTTTTGGAAAAAAAAAAATGCAAATTACATAATTCCAATTCAATTCAAAATAAACGTTTTACCTACAATATAATGTTAAAAAATACAAAATACACAATTAATATTCCACATTATCATACTTAAAAAAAATTATACATTTCTCTAAAGTGCTATAGCAGACTAATTTAAACTACTAGTATTTATATAAAAAAGTACATTAAAAAATTGAAACTATTTTTAATTTACTAATAAAATTTCCCACATTTTACGTAATATTTTCTACCATTCATAAACTTTGAAAAAGTACAACAAAAATACAATGTATTACCAAAAATGTCATTGTAATTGTTTTCTACAAATGTATAAACGAATAAAAATGTCATACAAAAATGTATAATCTTAATTTAAACTTATACAAAAATACAAATATAATATTTTATATAACATTTCTAAAATATGTCCACTAATTTTAAATATTTAATATTTTATTTTCAAAACAACATTAAGGTGCTGATTCTGATCCGTTAAAACAAATTACCGTACGACTCGTATCCGTATTTTTTTACGTACAAGTCCCGTACAAACGTCGAAGTACGATTCGTACGTGAAAAATACAGACGAATCGCCTCGGGAAAAGTCTACGAGACGTCCCCGGACAGTTTTACATACAAATCGTAAAACTGAAGTCCGAGCGCGCAAGTACGCTCCATACCACCCGTCCGAAAACACAAGCGCATGGAAAAGGCCCCGTACGGAGCGACCTTTGTACGACCCCTACCCCGAGTACACTTGTGCCCGGGGTACGAGTCGTACGGCCCCCCCAGCCTCCCACCCCTCCCGCGTACGTCCGCACCGTACCCCCCACCCCTGTATATACGGGGGTGGGGGGTACGGTCCGTACAAACGGGGGGGGTGGGGGGTACGGTCCGTACATATGCAATGTTGGGGTATGCACTGTACATGATGACACGTACGATGTGGGTGATGGCGTGTATGTCGCATAGCGGGCCCCCTTTTCGTCGTGCATCGCAGCGTACTTAGCTTTTCCGGCACTGTTTGGCTCCCGTAAAAATATAGCCGTGCGGAGTGCTGTAGGTACGAATCGTACTTGCTGGTCCGTAAAACGCTGCCTGACTCTGTGCGGACGTTGCGTACGCGCTGTCCAGGATCAGAATTGTATGTATTTTTTAGCCATACGGTGTTTTTTACGATTCGTACGGAAATGGTATTTCTGTACGAATCGTACTTGCTGGTTTGTAAGGGGGAATTCCCGGGTACGAGTCGTACGGAGAAAACGCTCCGTACGACCATTCGTTTTACAGGATCGGAATCGGCACCTAAATATCTTTATTTCACATTACATTTTTAAAAACAATTATATAAAATAATAAAATATATTTAAAAATTAATAAATAAAAAAATGTCCAGTATTTGTAAAGCGCGAACAATTACCCAAGGGTGCCAAGGCGCTGGGGGCCGTTGGGAAGAATAAGTGAGCTATTGCTCAGAGTCACATGGTGCTGGGCTGATCTGCCGCCAGTGCCGGGGATCGAACCGTGTGCCACCGGGTTCAGGAGTCAACCGCCCTGGCCGCTGCGCCACACCTGTTCCCTAAAACAATTTGCATATAAAAAATAAAATAACTTAATATCAAAAAATTATAATACATGTTTTCCAAACATCTCCCCACCCTTATCCCTTTTTAAGCCAACATCCCACTGCTAAAAACAAACAATATTTGAAAACGAAATTTAACACAATTAAAAATGACAAATTTGAACAATTTAATAAATAATACAATTCCAAAATATTTTACATAATTTTGAATATTTAATATTTTCTTTTCAGAAAAACCTGAAAAATATCTTATTTCACATAAAAGGAAATTTACAAAAATATATGATAATATATATTTTAACATTAATAAAACAATGTTCATATAACAAATTATTACCTTAAAATAATACAATTTGTTTTATTCTCCCCACCCTTGTTCCCTATTAACCCAAAATCCAGCTACTAAACAATTACAAATTACAAATGTAAACAATTTAATAAACAAAAATATTGTAAAATTAAAATATATTAAAAAATATAAACACATAAAATAAAAAAAATACATTGCATACTATTTTACACAAAAAAAATGTATTAAATCCAATGATATTTAGTACATCAATAGTTTGTGCATCGAAATTTAAAACAACACTTAAAACGATACTTTTTACATCAATATTCATGTCCACCATATATAAGAAATCCCAATATTTTTCTCATTATATTTCTGCAACATGATATTTTTTGTCCGATATCTTGTCCAAATACCATGACAGAGGTTCATGCTGATCACACCCAGTAGATTTCCTTTGACTCTAAGGCAAGCACAGGCTCACCAAATTCATAGTGGAGAAATTGGACGGGTGGGTTCCCATGAACCTCTACTCACATCACTCAGAGAAGGTGCACATTTGGAACACAGCAGTAATATAGCAATTCTTGTCAGAGACATTGGGGGCCTAATTTGCAATCTTTTGATGTAGGGCAGTGCCGCAAGCCACTCTGCTGTGCTGCCCTATGTGAAAAGAAAAGGGCAGGAATGCGCTGTATCTACCAGATACAGTACTTTCCTGTCCTTTCCCCCTATACTGCAGCAAAATTGGATGGCATGCGCCAGTGCAGGCACCTTTGCACCATGGTGGAAGGGTGTCTGCCTTTTAGCGGTGATTGTTTTTGTGCAGGAAGGTAGCCTCCCTGAACTAAAACAATCAATAGAAGTGATTTCCTCTTTCTATGTGCGCTGCACACATACAGCACACATAGAAAGAGGGAAAAAAGGAGAATTAATGTTATTTCTCCTCGCAGCGCCTCTCCTAGGCCACCCCTGGGGAGGCATAAGCTTTTGACACATTCCCAAGTTTACAAAATCTCATAAATCTGTGTCAAATGCCATGGGTGTTACGTGGGAACACCCATCGTTACCGTGGCATGCCTCCCTATCGCAGGGTGAGGCAACGCAGCGAATTGAGCTGTGTTGCCTCAGTCCATATCTCCAAGGCTATGATAAGCCACACAGGGTAGCTTTACATGGCCTTGTAGATATAGCCCTGCATTGTTTCCTGCCGCACTATCACTAAAAGCGATGTTTCAGCAGTACAGGGGCCTTGTAAATGAGACCCTAGAATTTTATGTGGGTTTCCTTCTCCCTATCTCTCAAAAGAGCACACTTGAGAAATCTGAAGCATTATTTAACAAGACTTTAGTTGAAGTCAATCCAATGCAAAGCATATTTAGACCAGATATTAAACGAAGTGTGGTGATCATAAATTAACACAGATTAAATATTATGAAAGGAGAAAACATGGTACATATTATGAATTCCCACAATAATCCATTTAGCACTGAAAGGTTTAGCATCATGAGTGATATCTTCTGAAAACTGAAAGAAAACAGTCTGAAGCCCCCTGTATTCCATGTTTATATTTTCTGTTCCCCTCCAAAAGGAAAAAAATAGTTTCCCCAGAAGCTGAAATATTCCTCTTTGCAGAGAGGTTTAAAACATTGCTTTTAAATTAAACCACAAACTATCGTGAGACGTTCTCTTAACCACTCATGATATATAGTGAGAGAATCATTTCACCATTTTACAAATTCAATCACTATATGCTAAGAATAGGTACCTTCAGCTAGTAATAATATCACAATCACTAATAAGGTCCAGTAAAGTCTCAATAAATTAATCCTTGTGCATCCCTTGGCAGCTTGGCAGACAAGCAGTCAGGCTTAACTAAGGAGACAGGTGTGTAAAACATTTATTATCACAAAAACACTAAATACATAAAAGACACAACACAATAAAAAAATTCAAAACCAATTTATAATAGAGAATAATTTTATCTTAAAAACGACACCAAAATGACAAAAATCCAATGTAGAGAAACCGGAGATATGAATTTTTAAAGTTAAAATAAAAAAGTGCATTCCAGCACCAAAAAGCTTAAAGTGCCACTCGCAGCTATCTAATCGCGTGGGACTCGGGCAAAGTCAACGTTTTGGGCCCACCGCGATGGAGCATGGGTCAGCTAGGTTCAACGCTATATTCCAACCACGATTTAACCTTCGCACTTAGGGCCTGATTACGAGTTTGGCAGTCCGAACGCCGCGGCCACGATCTCCAGAAGTCCGAAGCGCCGGAGGTGTTCCGACCGCAGTATTATGAGTTGACCGCTGAGCCTGCGGAATGCCTGCAGAGATCTTGCGGCCGTGTCAATGGTTTTCCATATTTATTGATGCCTGTGTGTATATTTCTAGTGCACGTGTCGAATGTACACATATGCATAATACATGAAGAAAAATACCACCTACCCATTGCAGGGGTCTGGCCCATATGTGGCCAGTCGAGTCAATCGGTACATGATACAAAACAGACTTACCTGTATTTTGCCGAAAACAGGGTAGTGTTCTTCGGGGTGCAGATGCTGCTTTGAAGGGGGGGCCTGGAGAAAGGGATCCACGTCGAACATAGACAAGAAGAACAGGAGAGGGGTGAGTATGCCGCTTTAGGCTTGTCTGAAAGCAAACTTGTAGTACGGAATGGTGGGGAAACTTCTCTATAGCACTCTATGGCAGCTGTTTTTCCCCACCTGCAGATGTGGCGGTCGGTGGTGTGCTGGTGGTGTCGGCGGTTCACCAGCAGTCTTTCCAACAGTCTCATAATGCAACAGTCAGACCGCTGAGGCTGTCAGACCGCAACTGCGGTTACGGCGGTTTACAGGCCGCCATACTCGTGATCAGGCCCTAAGTCACTTTCTTGGAGCTTTTTCTCTCGACGACGAGCCTTCAGGTTCCTTGGATCCGGACTTGGCTTCAATGACAGTGGCCTGCTGCAGCACAATGCCTCAGTGAGCACATGGAAGTCTTTGTCATCAGCGTCAGCGGCGAGGAGCTTTGGAGCTTTCAGTGGGACAAACCAGAGCGGTCAGACTGATTCTTGAGTTGACGACGGCAGCTTGACGGTAGCTTGACTCTCGACATCGAGTCGGTCCTCTTCTGGAGCATTTTACCAAAACTTTGCAAAAAGTTCCCAAACTTTCAGAACGTCTTCTGAGTAGTTTCCTTTTTGAAAAGTGCCCAGCAGCCACAGTAATGTGTTCAGAAGCTCCTGATTGCCTCTTGGGGCCTGGGACTCAATCTCCCACAATCCACCTGGTCAGTCCAGAACAATCCGTTTGGCTAGCTGAAGTAGTCCTCTATTTGGATGTTGCAGGTGGCTTCTTCTAGCACTTTTCTACCTGTTCATGCTCAGGGACTCTACTCCTTTTCCTTAAATCAGGCACAGTTCTTCTTAGGTGGAGCCTTGAGAGTGTAGCAGGTGCAGCCCTTCTAAGTGCAAGCCTTCCGTGGTGCTGTCCATGGGTCCAGCAGGGTAGCCCTTCTTTTCCAGATGTTTCATGCAGGCAGGGATCCGAGGGGCCTCTACAGTTCCACCATATGTATTTACCATTCTGGGCTGGAAAGAGAGGGGGCTCCCCAACCAATAGAGGTAAAGTTGCCACCCTATGCTATGGCCACTTCCTGCAAAGTGTGGCATATTTGTGACCTCAAATCCACCATAGTAACAAAAATTAAAATGGAGAAAATCTCTCCTCTAAGTGTGTGTCAGTGTAACCCAACCCAGGGGTGTGGCTAACATTGGACTACACTCTTCTTTGAGCACCTCTCCTAATCCAATGATGGGGGTCCCATCTGGCTTGTTATCAAGGAAGTGGGGGCTGACCTGGGTCCTGGGACATCTATTCTCCTGCCTTTGATGTTCAGCTTATTTCCCAAGCCCCTTTCCTCTTCCTGGCTTCTCCAGGAAACAGATCTCCTCCCAGTATTGTTGCAGCCCCAGGCCTCTTCACACCTACTCAGGTGGCAGCCTGGCTCTGGCTGAGAAAACGGACCAGTCAGAAGAGACTGCTACAGGACTGCGTTATGTAACTTTAGGATAGTACATTCTAAAACTACTCTCCTGTAATAGTTATAATAAATCTAACTTTGGCAAGTTGTTGGATTTACTGTAACCATTATTTTGATTCTTTGACTAATATTGCTAGCTAGTTTCCATCAAAAGTTAGACAGTATTAAATTTGAATAAAGCCTTCCCATGTTAACCAATGGGGCTAGCAGCACTACAAATGGAAAAAACAACTAAGGCTGTATTTCCCTACCAGGGCAGATAAAACATATTTTATATTGTCCCGACTTTTTATAACAATGCACCCTACCCTTGAAACACCTAGGCCAAGCCTTAGTGATAACTTATATATAATAATAATTTAGTTTTGGACTTTAGAAGTACTTTTAATTAGAAAGGTGAATTTGGACATAGTTTCATTTTAAAACAAGCCTCCAAGCATGCCTGGCTTTAATATGACAGCAGGCACCACAGCAGTCCTCACTGAAGTGCATTTAGTCCACTGGGGTCTCTAAACCTACATACTCTGTCACATACTAGGGACTTATAAGTGGGCTGTCTTGGCCAACTCTAAATAAACCAATTACCATATACCTTTTAAGGAAAGAGCAATTGCCTGGTTAGCAGAGCCCAGGGCACTTTCAGAGTCAGTAACCACCAGGATCAGTCAAACAAGCATTAAAAATGCAATAGGCCTCGCCTTTTATTAAGTTAAAGCCATTTGCTTTGCTATATAATACCATTAGCAAAGCAAATGGCTTTAACTTAATCAAAGGCAAGACCTAGTGCATTTTCAATGCTTGTTCATTCTGTGTTTTGTTTTCTCTCTTTTGCTCTGGGTGAAAGTTGAATGAAAAAAACGCAAGTGCAGACCTCAAACAAGACCAAAGCCCTATGTCGAGAACCTCGTCTCTCGATGGCACTCACGCGGGCCCTCAAGCTTACTCCAGTATCCCCATTGCCTTATCCCGCTATCAATCATCCTAATTGCCCTACTGCACCGTAACTCAACATCTTTATCCCCATAGCTACCTCCTCAATCACCCAGCATAACACCTCCACTTCTTGATACCCATCACCTTAACTTCCCCCTGGTGTCACCATTTCAAGTGTCACCCAAACATTTCACTCACCTCTTTCCCTTCCTCCTGTTCCCCCTCCTGCTGCAGCACTCTCAGGGCCCCGGGCTCGGTGTTCTCAAGCATGGCCCGAAGCTCGGGGTAGGTGTCCCGCTCCTTCAGACTGAGAGTATGCAGCAACCGTTCCAGCAAGAGGCCCCCACTTGCCGTCTCCAGCTCCCGCCACTCTCGCCCGCTCAAGGCCCCGTGATCCTCCAGGGCCGCCAGTAAACGATGGGGCTCTGGCAATGCGGCCGAGAGCTGCGGTAGGCAGCGGACAAGCAGCTCCCGGCGCACCAGCTCCATGACTGGTGAGGGATCCTGTTTCTTATAGAAGGGGGCCATTCCCCCGGCGCACCTCTTGCGCCCTCCTCAAAGCAACATTCAGTCCATCTCATCCCGTCGCCAGTATCCAGACTCCAACCCCTTCTGCTCGATCGTGTTTATAAACAATGTGTGCAGCCGTATGATTCGACCCAGCACAGTAGACCCTACGGCTGTACTCCTTACTCTCTTTGCCCCCTCTTACCTAGTGCATCTCAAGTTCCCACAGTACAAAACAGCGATAAAACACTAGACCACTAAATGAGTACGCAAACACTCGTCAGCCATGTTGGGAGTAGGTGAACAAACTTGAAGAAGTGAGATTTCTGTAATATGGTGTTGACGTGTTTTTTCTACGACGGATTTCCAACATGGCTACTGATGGAACCCTGCGGTCTAGTTTTCAAGACGTCCCGTACTTCCAGCCACCAATGCCTCATCAAATCTCATGGAAGCAGCTGGTAGGCTGCACTATCCATGGCTTAAACATCGCTGACCTCGCTGGTTTCTGTCAGTCATAACGACTTGTTCCCAGGGGAGAACCTCTGTTAACGACAGGGCTTCACGTCCGTCACGCGTACAGCCTAGGAACGTCAGAGCATTTTCCAGGGACTTCAACAACAACTCTCTTTTAGAGCGTCCCAGTTGGACTGGCACGCATGACTGGTTTCTTATCTTTATGGGGCCATGTGTTTGGCCCCATAAAGATACAAAAAAACATTTACGCCAGCAGTAAGTCGGGGCAGCCAGTCCAACTGGGACGGCTCTAAAAGAGAAAAGTGTACGTCACTAGACACTCTTTTCCAATGGCTGGCCACGTTTTAGCATAAACGGTGACGCCAGCCAATGGAAAAGAGGGGTGGGCTTAAAGCCCACTACAGAAATCTCCTCAAAATCATTAAATCTCGCCAGCGAGACCTAAAAATGGGGGTGATCAGGGCAAAAATTATGATTTTCCTAAATTATTCAACATATAAGTATATGAATAAAGGCACACTATCAAAACCAATAATGCATATAACATATATTGACATACCATAACAATCATATATGCAAAGAATTAAGCAACATTTATAAATGAGAAACAGCACTTGAGGCCCTTAGGCCCCATACGGAATAATGTGCAGGGGAATAGTATTATGGGTACTGCTACAATCAATGCAAAAACATAACACCCCCGGAATGAAAGTTGACATCTTCAGTAAAAATATGAATACATGAGTGTAAAGGACCTTATATTTAATCATATATGGCTTTGTATTATTATATAGTTGTGGTTTTGTGACTAAAGTAGAATGCCTTCTGTGCTCTGCATAGGTCTGTAGATGCAGAGATGTGGGGGTCAGTTAGAATACGACAGACAACCACCATCGATTCACAACAGGTGAGGCCATACATTCACCTATCCTGTAGGAGACCACCTGCTATATTTAAGTTCTCCTCCAGAGGGGCATTTCTGGTGACAGAACTTCTGCTGACATGGCAGCAGAATTTAGTCAAAACTGTCATGCCAGAAATGCTGCCAAAAACAAAAATGAATCAATGAGCCAGATGTGCAGGGTATTTTCTAGCTTCGTTTGACCGGGGCATTGATTATTTTTTGTGCCTGAGTCCGCCATGCCTTGCATGCTGGTCCCAGACAGGAAAAGTATGCATCACAAGGCCTGCCCTTAATAGGATGGCCCACCCAACCAGATGACCTGGCAGACCTCTGGTAGACTGGCTACAATCTAAAGGATTTCTGACAGCAGGGGAAGCTGTAGACCTGCCTTCAGGAGCCTTGCAGTTACCCCACCTTTAAATGAGGCTGGCAACCTGATGGGCTTGCAGTTGGGAGTCCAACCAATTTACAGTGGCTCAAAAGGAGCAAGCAAAAGCACATCAAGTAAGTTTGCAGTAGACAAAATCAGGTAAAAGCTTGGCACGGGTTTTTATAAGGTAAGGTAAACATCGTTTTCTATCTAGTCTACCTGTCCCTCATCATTATAACTACACTATTTTGATAGCTTTCCTTTATGGGGATGGACAACAATTCCAAAAGCAAAGAAGCCCCCATGCATTCTGTACCTGGCATCCCTCCTCATGATATGATGGCCTTGACCTATTGGCTTTCACTATTGTATGAAGACAACTGAAATAGATTCCATTTGCTTATAGTGAATCACAATAATATTTTTCAGCCACTGAATTAACAAAAGGAACTCAGTGGTCCTCAAACTCGACATAGATTATCAATAAAAGATTGTCTTCCATTTTTAGTTAAATTATCTTCATAAATATTCATGATCAAATATAAAAATGGCTTCTCGACCATGCTCTTCAGGGCAAATTTGCCAAAGGCCTAGAATAAGGTTTTGTTCGACTTTTGTATTTCAATATGCTACAAACCAACCTGCCTTGCCAACTTTTTCAAATAGATAGCTCTTTTTTCCAGTCTTGGGTTCAATCCACCGATTAAATGAATTCCAAGTTCTTCAGGACGTGAAAAGAACAGGTTTCATCATGCAGAGAGGATTGAAATAAAGTGTCGGCTTTGGGACTTCTTGACGGGGGATTTTCCTGTAATAGAAGCACATTAGGAAGGATATATACGACCACGCATAATTGAAAGACATTTCGTAGCTGGGAAATCGGACATTGCACATCGTGTAGTGTGACCGACGCCACTGTCGCTGTGCTTTTGGGCCAACAGGGGGGTGCAGCACAGAACACAAACCAGCTTGTTAGTGTGAAAAAGGCCGCTTTATTGAAGACAGGTGCACCTTACAAACAAATTCCTTGGCCTGTGCCGTACAAAAGTACACCTCACTAAATATTTTCCTCCTACCTTACCCCCCACCCCCTCCCCTAAAGTTTACCCTTTGCAACCATTTATAAATCCCCAAAAGGTGCAACTTCTTAACCTTTCCTAATCTAGTTATCTATGTAACCTTCCTATGCTACTTCCCCTTCCTGCGTGCTCCCGGAGTGACCTTTTCCAACCAATAAACTGTAACTGTAAACAGACCTACCAACTATTACCCAGGAAAAAAAGCCCCCACATGGCAAACCATCCGTATACAACCCCAGCACCTGCTTCAAGCGACAACCAAAACGTACATGCTTCCCACCCGGTGCACCTGTTCCCAACAACCCGACCACTTCCAAAGAAAAAGACCCCTTAGACCTTGCCCAGCTACTACCTGATATTGAAACCCATAAAGAAAACGGGGAGGGAGGGTGGGACAAAATCGCTTCCCTGCCATACCCAGCCGGCTGTCGTGTCACTACCTCCGAAATGGAGGCCAGTGACTCAAAATAGGCGGCTATATAGCCCCAGCCCAAACCTAGCCCACGTGCAGCCCAACAAGCCTAATTGGGCTCTGGCTGCACACCCGGCCCAAAATCTCCTCCAGAGGTGCTGGCCTCCGGATGGTCGGCCGCCCCCCCAAAGCCCTATTGGGCCAACAGGGGGGTGCACCACAGCCACAAACCAGCTTGTTAGTGTGAAAAAGGCAGCTTTATTGAAGACAGGTGCACCTTACAAACAAATTCCTTGGCCTGTGCCGTACAAAACTACACCTCACTAAATATTTTCCACCTACCTTACCCCCACTCCCTCACCTAAAGTTTCCCCTTTGCAACCATTTATAAATCCCCAAAACTTGCAACTTCTTAACCTTTTCTAACCTAGTTATCTATGTAACCTTCCTATGCTACTTCCCCTTCCTGCGTGCTTCCGGGGTGACCTTTCCCAACCAATAAACTGTAAACAGACCTACCAACTATTACCCAGGAAAAAACGCCACTCAGAAAATTCTGGCCCCCCAGACTTTTCTGACCCCCCCAACTAGGGACCATGTCGCCTCGGATATCTACGGATGTCCAATGCCCTGTCCAGAACCTCTTTAATCTGAATGATATACAACTCCATTCCGTAGCGGGACAAGTGCACCCCAACCTCTGTAAAAAAGTAGACTGCTGCATATCGCAGCTCTGGATGCTCTACTCTCCCAACACCTTCCCTGTCACAAAACAAACGCATGTCCCGGTTGATCTTCCTCCTTGCTTTATCTATCGCGGCTGGCCGCTCCGCTCCCTTCCACTGTCTCCTGGGAATAAACTCCGTCCAGACCACGTAACAACCTGACCACTGCTGTTTGATCTCTAATAGGTCCTTCTTCATTTGCTTCAACAGGGCCAAACCCTTACACTGCACCAGGTCATTCTCCCCCAAGTGAATAATCAAAATATCAGGGCAAATCCCACCTCTGATCGCCCCTTTCAAAACTGGAAACAAGTCATGCCATCGCATACCCCCTTTCTCCCGCCAATGATACCGAAACAACTCCCCAGAGCCCCTCAACCGGATGTAACTTTTAAAGCAATCCGACTTCCAATGCCCCAATCGCATAAGGTCTTCCCTCCCCCACCCCCTTTTGACTGCGTCTGTGGCCGCACTGATGTGGAATGAATGAGTCCCATATTGCCCAGGATCTACCACCAATCCTTGGAGGGCTCCCCTCAACACCCAAAGCAGCTGAGACACTGATACCCAGCTGCCCCCCTGTCACTGAAAAACCTCCCTGTCGTCCCGCTCCAAACCCCGGCCAGCCTCCCCCCCAGGCCACGGGACACACTACCTTGTCCACCACCGGTCCCATGACCACCCACTTCCGCAAACCCCGCTGGTCTGTCTTAGAACGCTTGAGCTGTATCTCCACCTCGTCGACCCGCAATTCCACTTCCCCCATCGAACCCCTCTTGCCCTCCTCGCACCCAACAACTCCGATACCGAAAGGCCCTGAAGTACATCCACGACATTAACATGGAAAACAAAACCACCTCTTCTGTATTGCGACATATCTGAGGCATAAGCCGAATCAAACCGGACAGAAGACCGACCGATAGAGGGCTCCGCTGCTTCGGTCTGCTACCCCTCTCCTGTACACAGCCTTCCAGTAATCGAGTACCCAATTCCGCCGCCGAAGGTGCGTAACCCCACCACAGTTTCCCCATGAAAGCTATAGTCAACAACTTGCCCGCTATTGTCACTCTGGACAAACCCTTGTCAACCATGGTCAATATGAATTGCACTACCTGCTCCTCCCGCACCCAGTGCTGCACACGCCGCGTTGCACCACTGTCAAGGAATTCCTGCCACGCCTGTTCGTATGCCTTCCACGTGGATGGGGCCAGCGACCCTCTTACCAACTGAACGACACTCCATCTCCTACCGACCACATCCCTGCTGGAACCGGCGTCCTGCCCTCGTCCGTCTCCGTGGCTAGCCCATGGAACCTCTGCCACTGTGAACGAGACAAAGCGTTCGCAATGGCATTGTCCACTCCCGACACATGTCTGGCTTGAAAAAAATATCATGCTCCAAACATCGCAGCATAAAAACCCTCAACAACTTGAGAACTTGAGCGTCCCTAGCCGATTGTCTGTTCACCACGTGCACGACCGACATATTATCCACCTTAAAGATCACCTTCTTGTGCGCCAAATCCCAATACGACACTGTCACGACCACCACCAGTTGAAAGAGCTCCAGAAACGCAATACTCCTCCCCCGTTCTTCCAATGGGGTGGCCACTCTTCTGCGCACCACCTCCCTTTCCAGTAGAGACCAAAACCTCCTGCCCCTGCCACGTCTGAGGAAATGGTAACATCCTATTCCCATTCTACAAGAGTTGCCATTGGAATGCCGTTAAAGTGCTCCAAAAAGGTCCGCCACAAAAGTCCTCTTTAGTGCCTGCCGACAGGTGCATATGGTGATGCAGGAGGGTCAAACCACACAAAGACAAACCCAACCGTCTGCAAAACATGCACCCCGCTCGCACCACCCGGCACGCAAAATTCAGGTGTTCCAGCAGGACCTGTACCTCCCTGACTTTCACCGCCTTTTTGGCCAGCAAGCTGTCAATCAACAACAGCATATGTACTTTTTTGTCCTCCGGCAAACGGGCTTCCATCGCCACTAAATCCAGTTCAATACCAAGAAATTACAACACGATACTGGGACCCTGTGTCTTCTCCGGCACCAGGGGCACACCCAGGTAGCCCATGAGTTCTTTAAAACTAGCCAGCTGCTGCTGACAGTCCGCAGAACTGGGCAATACCACCAGGAACAAAATCATCCAGGTAGTGTGTCACCGTCTCTTTGCCGGTGCGCCATGAAAAGGCCCACTGCAAGAATGTACTGAAGCGCTCAAACAAGGCACACGATATGAAACAGCCCATTGGCAGTGCTTTGTCTACGAAGCTAGACCCTTCGAACTGGATACCCAACAACTGATAATCCTCAGAGTGTACTGGGAGCAGTCGAAATGCCGACTTTATGTTGCATTTTGCCATGAGGGCGCCCATCTCTACTGTCGTGACCAATTGCCTCGCCACATCCACCGATGAGTAGGACACCGACGACAACTCGGCCGCTATGAAATCATGAACCGACGCCCCTTCCAGCCAAGACAGGTGTTGAATCAACCTGTATTGCCCCAGTTCCTTCTTCGGCACCACTCCAATTGGGGAGATGATCAGTTCCCGAATGGGGCTACTCCTGAAAGGACCCGCCATGCGCCCTTCCCGGACTTTTTTCAATAATTTCTCCCGCACCACTAGACCGTGCGACTTAGCGGACTTCAAATTCTCAGCCCACCTACCTGCCCTTGAACCCTCATAACCCAGCCGGAACCCCTCCTGAAAACCCCCTTGCAACAGTACTGCGCCAGGCACCAGGACAGGTCAGTTTGGCATTTTAATTTCTGCTGATATGTAGTCTTCAACTAATATTGGCCAATATTCTTGGCGCAATCGAGGTCTCCATGAAAATTTTGTCTCTATTTGAGACAGGACCCCAATAAAAAAAACACACACTTGAGAGGACTTTCGGTGCTTTGGTTACTTTAGTGAGTCTATCTAGCTTGACTACCACCGACAACACCTATTAGCTAACACCAAAGCCACTGTCTCCATAGCGTCTGTACGGGGGTAAGTGAAGAGTGGAACTCAAGGACACTGACCCGGAAACACAAGAGTTAGTTTAGTGAAGGTTAGTGATGAATATTCCTGACATGGCCACGTTCTTTCTTAAATGAGAATGCCCGTTAACTATGTGCGCACAAAATGAAATGATAGGTTTTAAAATGTTAAAACATTTTTTTTTCTTTATATTGAAGTTGCTATTGTGATTTTATTGAAGTTCTTACTTTGCAAAAAATTGTTTTATGTGCGGATCTCTGTGGAGGTCCAAATCCATAATGAATGTCAAATGTCAATGTACTTAAATGATAATATACCCAAGCCATTTTGGCCAGGAAAGAAAACAAGCAAAGCCATGGTGCAGGTATGCCGGTAAAATATTTCTCCCTTATCAAAAGCTCCACCATTTTGTAGATCGTTTGCAGTACTTTTGTTATACTACAAAATGTACTACGAAATGCAGTTAGTGAACCGGCCCCAAAGTATTTCTGCATTCTTTTGTCCCTTACGGTAATAATATTTAGCTCAATAACACATCATCCCCCGCACAATAGGTGGTCAACGTCAAACAGCTAAGGCACCAGGACAGGTCAGTTTGGCATTTTAATTTCTGCTGATATGTAGTCTTCAACTAATATTGGCCAATATTCTTGGCGCAATCGAGGTCTCCATGAAAATCCGTTCCACTTTGGAACATTTTCCTTCATGTCTAAGATACATTTTGTCGATTAAACTAAGATCTCTTAACATGGCATTTTAAATTTGTCTGTCCCTTCCTGGTCAGAAGTGCATGACTTTCAATGAAACAAGAGTTTTCCACTGTAAATGAACATCACTAAACAAGATTTTTCACTAACTGATTAAAGAACAAGCATTGGCATAGCCAATAGGTCTCGCCTTTGGGATCTTGTAAGTTTTTAGTTATGTTTTATATTATTGTATGTGAAAGCTTTAACAGATTTTTTTAAGTCAAAAGTTTCTTTTTTATTTTAGTGTTACAGTATTATATAGCACCTACAACAGTATACTAGCTATACTAGCATTTTACAAATTGTTGCTCTGAAAGTTACAACTAATTTATGTCGCACAACAGTTAAAAAGGTCACAACAGAATGCATAAGCAAAGTAAGAGAGCCCACGATATCCCTAGTGGAAAGGGTGATGCCACAGTACAGGTCAGAGCAAAAGCGTAAGAAAAGTAAAACAAGAAGGCACGCGCACATCTGAAAGAAACCCGGGGACAAACTGTGTGGGTTTGCAGTCGGACTTTGACGCCAGGAAGTTAACGCAATGTGATGGTGCCTGCACTTGTGAAACATAGTGCTGAGTGTGAACTGATAAACACGGTCACTCTGTGTGCATCGGTGAAACACAGCGAATGTGCACTAGTAAAACAAAGTGATGAGTGTGAACTGACAGGGCTTAAGTGATAGTCACAATTACTGTTCTTGTTAATTAGCACGTGCATAGCTCCTAGTTTGCCACTTGGATGTCATCGCACCGCCGCGTAACCTCTGCAAGCTGGCAAACAATCGCCGTTGCCACCGTAGGAAGGTATGAAATATCCAAGGGGGCACCCCATGATCGCAGCCATGATGGAACAGGCAGAGTAAAGCGGAGTCTGTTGCACTGTCCTGGTTGGCAGCAGCAGAACTTGTGAAAACCAGAGGCAAGGAAGCACAACCACCAGCTGAGCTCCAGCGGCACTGCCAACATTCAAGGGAAGCAGAGCACGTAATTACTGTTGGAAGTCACGCCGGAAAGTGAGTCCAGGGAGGGCGGGGCTCCCCAGGAGAATGAGATATCTATGATCACATGATCTATGCTGTAGAGCTCGAAGAAGAGATCTTCTGAGAAATGTGAGCTGCCAGCCACGTCCTAGACGCTGAGATGAGGAGAGAGAGAGAGCGAGAGAGTGAGGGGGGTGAGAGATCGAGAGAGTGAGGGGGAGAGAGAGGGGGAGAGAGAGAGAGAGTGAGGGAGAGAGAGAGAGTGAGGGAGAGAGAGAGGGGGGAGTAAGAGAGTGAGCGGGAAGATAGGGAGCGAAAGAGTGAGCGGGGAGAGCGAGTGAGGGGGAGAGAGAAAAAGAAACGATTTAGCTCGCCATTTAAAAGTATGAAACATTTTTTTAAGACAGACTACATGCATCATATGAAAAACAAGTACTTTGTAAAACAAATGGCACCTGCGCGCGCTGCTGCTTCCAAACACCTATGAAAAACAAGTATTTTGTAAAACAAATGGCTCCTGCACGCGCCGCTGCTTCCAAACGCCCGAGCCGGCTAGAAAGTGAAAGTGAACACGAGCAGGGAAATGTAAACTGGTGAGCGTGTGAAAGCTCATTAAAAAAAATATGGCCCCTGCGCGCACCGCTGCTCGCTCCCGCAAGGTGGATGCCGCCATGCACGAGTGTGTGCAAAAGAGCTGTCCAATTTCTAAAGGTCATCTCCTGGAGCAACGCATGCGCGCTGCCTAGGCGAGACCTAAAAATGAAGCAGGGCTAGACATTCTATGAAGAAAAATGGTTGATATCAAATGTAACTTAGATGTTGCATTATTTACCTTTGAAAAGGGACTTGAAATTGACTCGTTTGTCAAGATGAAATTACTCACCTATTAAGCTATTCCCTCAAGTTTTCATACTGATTATGGCAAGCATTACTTCCTTATGATTATAGGTAGTCCCACCAAAAATACTGTACCAGCTTCCACATGTACCACTATGACACTCAGAACAACATAAAGAAGCCTAAGAATCATAGAACTCGTCAACTTGCAATAGACCTCATCTTGCTAGGTCAGGAGTGGACAGGATGAAATTGAATATACCTCGGTGGAGAACAATACACATTATGCTGCTAGACTCCGGATGCCTTCTAATGCCCCACTTAATAGCCTCCTATGCTCCCCCACCTCTCGATACGTTCAACGTCAGTTTGCATCAGTGGGGTAATCTCCAACCTTGAGTTGTCTTTTATTGAACCAATCAACAGTATGAATAAAAGACAGTTTTTTTCACCTTGATCTCTTTCATAGACCTCTCCCTTCTTTTGCCCCCACACCACTAAATGGAGCTAACAGTTCCCATTTCCCAAGTCGAATTTTGCAGCTATGCCAGTGGTGGTTTTATGGCAAACACAAGGAGATGATGGACGGAGTGCTGAAACTTTTCAAACACTCACCCCCAGTCACATATCTGGGTTGAATCCATCATCATTCTTTAGCTCACTTTGCCACCCCAGTTCAGACACAGCTATAGGCAAATCAGTCTTGACCCTGTGCCTCATGGGAACAGTCCAGCCCGAACTGCCAAGCCACGTCTTCCCTGGACCGGAAACAAGCATCCTGGGAACAGTTTCGGGTTAACAGCCCTCATCAGCCAGGCTAGCTTGAATCCAGTGGCAAAGTGAGCAAGGGACCCACGTCTGGGCATACCCTGCCAACTTAGGGCGAACAAAGCAAACACAAGGAGATGGTGGACGGAGTGTTGAAACTTTTCAAACACTCACCCCCAGTCACAGATCTGGGTTGAATCCATCATCATTCTTTAGCTCACTTTGCCACCCCAGTTCAGACACAGCTATATGCAAATCAGTCTTGGCCCTGTGCCTCATGGGAACAGTCCAGCCCGAACTGCTAAGCCATGTCTTCTCTGGACCAGAAACAAGCATCCTCAATCAATCAATCAACGCATTTGTATAGCGCGCTACTCACCCGGAGGGTCTCAAGGCGCTGGGGGGGGTCCGCTACTGCTCGAACAGCCAGGTCTTGAGTTGCTTCCTGAAGGTGAGGTGGTCCTGGGTCAGGCGGAGGTGGGTGGGGAGGGAGTTCCATGTCTTGGCGGCGAGGTAGGAGAAGGACCGTCCCCCTGTGGTGGCTCTTCGGATGCGGGGGACGGCGGCGAGGGCGTGGCTGGTCGATCGAAGCTGGCGTTTGGGAGCGTAGAAGTTGAGGCGGCTGTTGAGGTATCCTGGGCCTTGGTTGTGTAGGGCTTTGTGTGCGTGGGTGAGGAGACGGAAGGTGATTCTCTTGCTGACCGGGAGCCAGTGCAGGTCTCTCAGGTGTCCGGAGATGTGGCTGCGACGGGGGATGTCCAGGATGAGTCGTGCTGAGGCGTTCTGGATCCGCTGGAGTCTCTTTTGGAGTTTGGCGGTGGTTCCAGCGTAGAGGGAGTTGCTGTAGTCCAGACGGCTGGTGACGAGGGCCTGGGACCAGTTTCGGGCTAACAGCCCTCATCAGCCAGGCTAGCTTGAATCCAGTGGCAAAATGAGCAAGGGACCCACGTCTGAGCATACCCTGCCAACTTAGGGCGAACAAAGCAAACACAAGGAGATGATGGATGGAGTGCTGAAACTTTTCAAACACTCACCCCCAGTCACAGATCTGGGTTGAATCCATCATCATTCTTTAGCTCACTTTGTCACCCCAGTTCAGACACAGCTATATGCAAATCAGTCTTGACCCTGTGCCTCATGGGAACAGTCCAGCCCGAACTGCCAAGCCATGTCTTCCCTGGACTAGAAACAAGCATACTGGGACCGGTTTCGGGCTAACAGCCCTCATCAACCAGGCTAGCTTGAATCTTGGTTTTAAGTCAAGTTAATGCGTAAGCGCCACTGAGCACAATAATTTGCTGCACAGCTCGATCTTGAATCAAGGAAGTTTGACCATATCAATGTAGGTGTGCTTTTTTCCACTGGTTGACACTTGGTTAGAGGGTCAAAGACATGATATGTTCCTTATACATTACATGAAGACTCAAATGTTCTAACTAGGACTATTTTGAGTATTTGAGGTTGGGTTTTGGATTTGGGAATTTGTTTCATACATAAGCCCCTGCAAGGTGCTGCACTGGAGTACTGCTCATGCTCTTATACCCTTTCTCACCTAGCAGCTGCCTATGACTATGGTGGCTTCCCATGAGCATCTTTTGTTGCTTTCCATAAGACAGAAATGTGTTGGCCAAGGGCACTGAATTCATGATCCTTACTACTTTGGAACTTCTTGCCTCAGGCTCTTCGCATCAGGTAAATCATAAGGTACCATTGATATGTATTGATTTATGTGTTAAAATGTTTATATGTGTATATGTATGTAATAGTACGAGCTATAATTGGCCATTACATTACCATAGGCACTTATGAATTACTGGATAAGTCAGAATTAATACAGCATTATTTTCTCTATACAATACATAAGTATGTGTTCCAGACAGTGCCGAATTTGTGCAGATGGTTACAGGTGATGGGCTTCAACACTTATTTTCGGGCAACAAGACTTATTTTTCATGATCAGACTTTGACCAAGAGCAAATTGCAGAAAGGCAGAAAAGGAAGCAAAAAGAGAAGCGATAAAACAGGAATGAAATAGTAGCTGCTAGAGTGAATTAAAGAGACAAAATGTTTAGGGTGGTTGAAGGACACATAACACAATGTTCTATTGTGAGATAGAAATAGTGAAATAATGTATACAAATTAATTTATGCTAACGGAGATATCTCTTTTTAGAAAAGATGTCCTCAACCACATTTTGTGACTTCATCAATGTTATTTGGGCACAGGATACCCATGTACGAACAGTTTCATTTAAATAGAAAATGTGTTACCCAAGTTAAACAATCAAAAGCAATCATAAGACAATAATGGCACTCGTGGGATTTCATAAACAATACAGAAAATACAAATAATACAATGTGTAATCAGACAAAGTGGCTGAGGGGCAATATACAAAGGCAGGGTTTCAGAAGAAAACAGAAAAAACACACAGCAAAAAAATGTGTCCTCTTCATTTACGGCCACATTAAAGCGCCAACAGCGTTTCAACCAAAAATGAACTTAGAAGGTCATCATCAGGACAAAACAATAAACATAAGAGCGTCCAAGGAATTTTCAATAAAACATCTGAATCAAGAATCTCCAACAGAAACAATTGAAGCTTAATGTACAACAAGTATTGAACTTCACTTTGCAATGGTGAAGTCACCCCTTGATGATTAATCTGGAAACTAGTACAGATGAGAAATCCATATGGAGAGGCAAAACTCCTTCCAATAACAAAGCAGACCGTTCCGTCAAATAGATTAAAAACCCCATGAATTCATGACCAATCATGGGGCCAGAAATGATGTAATAATCAGGGAGACTTCAAAGTGTTATTCTAGGATACAGGGCCAGTTAGACTGTTCTGCAAATGCCCAATTTTATGGATAATTCATGTGGAGAATTGAACAACCAAGCTGGCATATGAAATCACGGTCGGTGGGCTCACCTAGATGCCCCTCTTAGATTTGCCCGGTCCCACCAACATAACAAGCAGAAACTCTTCTTTTTTCTTCTCTCTTTCTTTTTTTATTGTCTAAGTTTCCTCTATTGGCGGTTACTTTGTAATTTTCTGAGTGCTATACTTGAACCCTTGTTTGGATTCCAGAGTTACTTTGCCCCTGATTCAGGTCTTAGGGCTGCCCCTTTTGTCTGTAACTAACATGCTTCATCAATGGGCTGTTCCCTTATCCGCTGCATATCATTTTGTCCAGATGGGCTCTGCACACCAGTGGAGATTATGATATTATATTTAGGGATCAGACTTTTTCAAGAAATAATAGAGGTTAAAATTTTCCAGCGCTTCGACCACCTCAATGTGTTTAGTCTTGGCGGCCATGACACAATTAAAAAGTATATGGTGGGATGTTGATGAGGTTACATTGACCTTTCATACTCATACATTAATTAATCAACATGTTTCAGCTGATCATAAGTACCAAAGCTGGGTCAATGACTTCATCATTAGTTGGAGATTCCTTTGTATGGTCCTGTCCCCACAATCAGCTGGTCATACTAGTAGACAGACACACAAACAGACATAAAACAATCAATAAAATGCTTGCATGAATCTTTTTCATATAAATTTGCCTGTGCTTTTGGGGTAAATTTCGAAATGAGAAAAGAAGGAGAACATCTTCCTGTAGTCACACAGTCATTAAGGGACAGATGTCAATTCAGCCTAGTGCATCCGTCTGTCCCTCTGGCAAAGAAGGCATGAGATGGAATCAAGACAAAGCAGCTTTGATATTTTACAGGCTTAAAGGTAGATGAATACCATCAATGCATTTAAACATGTCACTTGTTAATACTCTAATTCAGATACAGCACAAAACATTATTTCCAACCTAAACTCAACTGTTTGTAGGATTACAGATTGCTGATATGCCTAGTATAAACAGGTAGAACACTGGGTTGCTTGGCAGAATTAATTTAATTCTGATTCTGAGTCTCCTGGTATCTTATAGCAAAATTATCAAGTAGGGACAAACTAGACTATGAGAAGAAACTAGAATTTGCTAGCACAGAATCCCATGCAGAAGTTTGAAAGTCTCAGAAGTGAATCTACAGTGGAGATAGGAACATTTCTCATAAGACAAGTGGGCCCTGACACCCAGGGAAGCTCACTGGACTGATGGTGCATGACAGATTTCTTACTTCCTCTCCTGTCTGATTTACTTTCAGAGTTCATTTAGGCTGAGGATAAAAGGCAGCCATCTTCAAGTGGATGCAGAGGACAGCATAGGGGCGAGCTGTGGTGATGTGGATTGTGTAACTGCAACAATGTGGAGGGGCAGAGCAAGCTCATGCAGGCCGAATGCTGTGCGAGCCACGAGCTGCACACAGAACAGCAAGCGGAATGATTAAGAGCAGCAATGCACAAAGACAGGCTACTACAGGGGCCAAAGGAAATGGACAGTGTTAGACTTCACTGCAACAATAGATTTGTCATTCAGTTGGTTCTCTTCAGTTTCCTTGTGCAGCTGAGTGTGGGCACTTTTGCAATGTCACTGATGCACAGATTGTGACAGTAGTGCAGCGTGCATGTTATAAAAGACGAAAAATAATGTTAAGTCAGCCAATTATTTTCAACTTCCGGTTTGACAAAGGCTATCTTAGCAACCACTAGGGTGGGCCTGCAGGTGAGCCTGAGAGAGGGTCTTGGGGACCTCACCGCCAGTGTATACTAGCCCTCCTCCCAAGGAGTCTCAGTTTAGACATTGAGGCAAAGGTCGGAGAGGACAAGGGTGAAACATTGTTTGGGCCTGGTTGGGCAGAGGACCTGAAATGCTGCCCGATTCACTATTGATATCAATGAACTAGAGGACCTTCACAACAACTAACACACTGACAATCCCTCAACAAACACACACCGACTACTCTCAGCAAACAAGGCTGCTCTAATCAACCTTCACCCACAAGCAGCATCCACCTCTGCAAAATACTCCTACATACCTTTTTACCCATACATCTAGACAAAGACCCCTTCACTTCAACACAAACCACAACTCAATGAAAAACCTCAATCAAAAACACCTATGCCCTCAATAACCCCTCCATCTCACAGGCCCTCTCCCTTCCCTCTAAATCCGACTGCTGTCCTTTGCCAATTGATGTCCATGCCAGTCCTCCTAACCTTCCACTCAACCCTCTATCGTACAGTCCCCCACACAACGCTCCTGTTAATGCCACCCAAAGCTCATGGCAACACTCTTTCAACACTCCTCTCAAATAATAAGCCTACCTCTTCTCCCACTCACTCACACCTAACCCTTCTAACTCCTCTGTACTTCTTCTCCCACTTCCCCAAAACTCTCCTTTAGCTCTCCATGAATATCCACACCACTCTAGTGCTTGACCTGCAAATCCTAAATGTAAAGTCAGTGCACCACTATCAGTCAATATTACCCCACCCAAACAAACATAAACACCCACACAGCCTATCTCCATAAAACCTTTGAAGCATTTATAAACTCCCATCCTTCCGAGAATACTACACACATCCATTATGAACTTAATGTCAACATAACTAATACAATTTCATACTCACCTCTACCTCACACTTTCCAAGCAACAAAGACACCAACTACTCTATTCACAAATACACAACAGCATAACTCACTCACCCGTTTATCATACATTATGGAATTCAGAGCCATAAAACCAGGCCCTCGTGCTCCATTACCACCTCTTACCCATGCCCCTTCCACCTTCAACATATGCAAAAAAAAGCCACTCCATACCTCTTCATAACCTCACATCCCCTTATCTACCACACAGCAATGCTACTATTCAAAGATAAAGCCCCAGCCCATCCCCTCAGGTACAACCAGTCTACCCACCAACCACAAACACAGACTATACAAAATGCCTTTCAGGTTTGTTGGAGGAGGATAACAACACCCCAAAACTACTTCATTTCTGTCCTGCTACAGCTAATACAATTTCCAATAGCACACCATCTACAACCTCCAAACAGAGTACACTCTCTCCCGCAGCACATAATCACATCATCTCCTTAGCAGAGCCTTTAAACTTCAGACTACTAAAGACTTGGTCTATGTCCAAAAAGTCCAAAAATCTTCTACCTACTGATAGACACAGAACCTGACTTACACATCATAAATAAATCATGGCTCCGGGAAGATGTGGATCCTGTATTGCATGAAGGTGTTCCACTTAGCTATTAAACTTTTACAAATATTCGCGTAGGCAAAAGAGGAAACAGAGTAGCCATCATATTTAGGGAAGTTTCAATCCTCACCATTGCTGAGGATATCTCCATACAAAGCTGTGATGTCTTCCTCATCAGATGCAAACCTACCTTACATTGATCCTGTAACATTCTCTATCTTTACAGACCACCTTCTAACAATCAAACATTCCCAGACACCTTTCTATGTACAGTTTCCAACTTACTGACCAAATATGTAACCCTGTGTATTGCTTGTGACTTGAACATGAAACAGCACAGAACAATCCTCACAGGCCTAGACACAATCAACCTACACAGCTAATTCCCAAACCCAGACACAATGAAGAACACACATTAGATGTCAATTTTGGCAAGCCAGACCTAGTTGCATACAAAAGGATTATTCGGATCAAGTGGTCAGATCACCATCCAGTTGCCTTCCAACACAAGACACCACAACTCGCCCCAGCTAAATGCAGCTTATCTGGATTGGCATATTGACCTCAGTTCAAGATGATTTTGGATGACTTAGAAACCTAGCTAACTTCCAACACAGATTTAGACACAATGAACTCAGCTCAAGAACTCTAAGGAAGGTTCCAAGAAGCGTTTGATATATTAATCCCACAAAAAAACAGCAAAGCTGAGCAAAAGAAAAAAGGCCTCTTGGATGAATGCAGACTTAAAAAAGATAAAACAACAAATCACAAAGCCTTAATGGATCTAGCTCAAAACAAATTGCCGTCAAAACAAAATACAACTTCACAGGCTTAACATAATGTTCAAGTTAGAAATATAAATACCAAAAGTAAGCTATTAATCAAGTTGACCCACAAACCAAAATGCCCTAATAAAGATTTTTTTTTAATATTCTCAGAATTTCGCAATCCAAAATGCACCAATGGAGCCCATCCCATATCTCAGGAAGTCTAACACAAACTGGCAACTCATTATACAGCCAAAACTGACATGTTTGGTTCATACTTTGATTTTTATTTTAAAAACAATAACACTGAGGGTCTGATTTCGACTTTGGAGGTCCTACAGTGGTGTCGCCAAAGCACCATCTGCTGTAGGACTGCCAAAGACGTTGTGTGCCAGCCAACCAGATTAGTAGTTTAATCCTGATCTGGCGAGTGGTGCTGCGGTGGTCTAACGCTGGCTGCTGTTAGGATCATAGAAGAGCCTAACATGCAGACCACCGCCATCCGAGTGCTGACTGCACCATCCTGTACAGTGTGGCATACATGCCACACCATTCAGGAACTTGGGGTGCAAATCCAGGGGGGGATTACATGAACCCCCTTGCATGCACCCCCAGGCCCATGATCGGCAAGGGACCCCATTAGGGCCCACTTTGTTGCTTCTCTGCCACCACCATGAATGGGCAGTGGAAAGACAACTTGTAATAATCTCTTCAGTGCTCAAGTGGCCCCACCAGCATATTACAGCTCCCTGACCGCTGCACGACTGCCGCAGGATTCTGGATCCCCTGTGGACACAGCATTCCTGTGGGGGTCCAACCGCCACACTTGTAATACTGTGGATGGGTCACAAGTGTGGCGTGGTTGGACCGCCACCCCGAGTACGGCAGTCCTCTGGACCATCATACTAGTAATCAGGCCCTAATACATTTCCAAGAAAACCCTGCCAGGGAAAGGTTAACACAGTCTCTGCGATCCTTCAAATAACTATCATCAACTGAATTTCAGTATCTTGACAAAGCTAGCAGACCAGCCAGTTTGTTGAGTACAAATACACATAAGCAAATAAGTGTAAATACTGGTTTATTGTCTGGAGCTCGCAGTAACATGTCCAGCTTCCCTGCTCAGTCTTCTCCAACGAATACATTCTCTAAATTCTAAATGAAATATTCCAACATAAAATCCCCAGTCGCTAGGCAATACTTCAAGTAACAACACAACACATACCCGTTCTTATAACAAAATTAACTAATACATAAGGAACTATCCTACTAAAGATGAAAGAAAGAAAGTTAACATAACAATAGACCAAACAATGAATAACATCTCTTCAAAGCTATTGAGCTTTACGAGCCTTGACTCCATCAAGTACATAATCCGCTAACCATTTAGGAGGTCTCCTTGTCCTTTCAACAGTACATTCATCACAATCCTTAAAAGGAATAAATTGCTCTGGTGTCGTTATCTCGGGACTCACATTCGACTGATTCACATCACTGCAAGGCTGAGGTGTTACACATGGTGTTGCACCATCAACATTCACCGTGCTCTCCACAACTTCTTCACAGTCAGTTCACACACTAACTCCATCCTTGCATCCACTTTCACCTGCAAGATCAACATCCAACCAATGAAAATCACCAGGAGAGTTTTGCTGTGTAGGAACCACACGATGCATATTCCATACTTTACCACTCCTGACTCTAACAGCATTATGAAGAACTTCCACCACTTCCCCCGGCTCAAAAAATAGATTTTTACCCTTTTTAACCTTTCCAGGTTTCTTTATGAGAATCCAATCGCCAATGTCAACGCTGGCAGGTTTGGCTCCCCGTTTTTCATCACAATAAGCTTTAACCTTAGCATGATGTTCCATCAACTTATTGCGAACTGAAGAAGGAGACCAATGACATAAGGAAGAATTATATAACCAAACAGGGTTGTACTTAGATCTAGGCTTCCGTCCTCTCATCATTAGAAAAGGTGAGAAATCCATGCACTCATTCTTAGTCACTCAGCACGCCCACACAGCCTTGTACAACTGTTTCATCCAATCTAGACTAGCATTACATGCTGACTGAATAACACCTTTAATCACACGATTAAATCGTTCCACAGCACCGTTTCCGCTGGGATTGTATAGTGAAGTAGTCTTATGGATAATGCCAACTTTTGTAAAATAATCCTTAGCAGCATTAGACATAAACTGAACATCATTATCACTTAAAATGGTCCTCAGTAACCCTTGAGATACAAATGTCTTATCCAAAAATTCCCAAATCACAGAAGTGTTAATTGCATCCACCACTTCTACGATTGGCCACTTTGAAAAAAGATCAAGTAAAACAATAACATACTTTTGCTCATTCCCAACAGGTCCAAATAAATCAATAGCAATAGAATCCCAAGGACATTGAGGCGGTACACATTCCAACATGGGGGGGCGTAAGGTTTGTAATGTTTTATCCGCCATGGAACAGTTCCTACAATTCCTTACATAACTCTCCACATCCGCATCGACTCCAGGCCATGAAAACAAATCTCTTACAACACTTTTGGTCCTTACAATTCCAAAATGACCATCATGACACAACTGGATAATTATTTTACGCAACCCAGTTGGCGGTACAATTCTCTCGCCTCTAAGAACAGTGTCATTCTCAATACTCAATTGTGATCTGACCTCCCAAAAGGGTCTCAAATTCTCATTACATTTGGACTTATTTGCCCAATTATTTTGAATGCATTCAATAACTTGTTTGAGTACATAGTCTCTTCCACACTCAAGCAACCATTCCTCTTTGCTTACAGCACAACCCCCATCATCATGCACAAATGCCACTATAAAATTGTCACAAACATCATCTTCACAATCTTCTAACTTGAGTGGCAATCTTGATAGGCAGTCTACCAATATGTTGTCCTTACCAGGTAAATACACAACTTTGTGAATAAAATCCTGCATTCACATAGACAATCTAGCAATCCTAGCAGAAGCATTCACAGTACCTTCCATTGTTAGCAGTTTAACAAGAGGTTTGTGATTGCAAAATATAGTGACAGGTTTCCCCCACACAAAGGCTCTAAAATGATTGAGGGCCCAA
Organism: Triturus cristatus; assembly: GCF_964204655.1. NCBI lineage: Eukaryota > Metazoa > Chordata > Amphibia > Caudata > Salamandridae > Triturus > Triturus cristatus. The sequence continues at coordinate 1,006,737,682 of NC_140581.1, read as the reverse complement.
GCACAGGCTAAAGCCTCTCTTTCAATTGCAGGATACCTTGCTTCAGTGGGTGTTAAGGCTCTTGATTCAAACAAAATAATTACCTCTTTACCAATAGTATCGTTTTGGGATAGTACAGCTCCTAATCCTTTTCCACTAGCATCAGTGATAATGTAACTATCCAGATTCGGATTGAATTCTTCTAAGGCATGAACTTTATCAATGGTTGTCGTGAGGAAAAGGAATTCTTCTTGACATGCTTTTGACCTTTCAAATGTAACTCTATTTTTTAACAATTGTTGCATATTGAAGCATCTGGTAGCGAAATGGGGAATAAACATTGAGCAATATTCCACACGTCCTAAAAAGGATCTTAACTCATCCTTGTTGCAGGGAGTAGGTGCTTCTTTAATGGCATTAACCAAAGTAGCTCTTGGTTTTACCCCATCAACGCTAATTTCATGCCCCAGGTAAGAAACTTTCTCTTCAGCGAATTTGCACTTGGACAATTCAACTGTGAGACCACTGTCTCTTAAAATGCCCATTACATTTTTAAGTGTACAATCATGACTTGCTCTGTTTTCCCCCAAAACAAGGATATCATCCTGAAAAAATCTGGTGCCAACAGTTTTGTTAAACAGTTTAAACATCAATCTCTGAAAGACTGTGGCAGCGGACGCTATCCAGAATGGCATTCTTTTAAACTGAAAACAACCAATAGGTGTAATGAAGGCAGTAAGGGCCATAAGTAGGAAGCCAAATTGCGATCGCAAATGGTGAAATTCGCCGAATTTCAGCGTTTGCGATCGCAATTTGGGCAGTGTGCTATGTAGCACACAAAAACCCACACGCAAAATAAGGAATCGCAAAATTTGCGATTCCTTATTTTGCTAATGCATTTAAGGAATCCCAAATTGCGATTCCTTAAATGCAATGTAGGAAGCACCCAAGTTGTGCGATTTTGGCTTAAGGAATCGCATATTACCACCAACTTCAGAATGGTGGTAATTTGCGATTTCTTTGAAAAATGCACTTTTTTGCATTTTTCAAAGTGCCATGTGGCGCACATACATGCCCTTAGCGCATGCATGTGCGCCACATGTGCACACATGTTTATTTCAGGGGTGCAAAAGGGTGTCCTATTGACACCCTTGCAACCTTGAAATTGCATTCTCAATTTGCGATTCTCTAATTGAGAATCGCATATTGAGAATGTCTTCCTATTCATTCCTATGGGCCTTCTAGCCCATAGGAATGAATGGCAAGGTATTCCTTATTTGCGAATCTCAATTTGGGATTCCCAAATAAGGAATAGGTGGGAATCGCAAAATATTTTGCTAATCCTACCTACATTGCGTTTTGCAATTCTCTAATTGCGATTCCCTAAAAATTGCAATTAGAGAATTGCAAAACACGTTTTACCTACATATGGCCCTAAGTTTCTTAGAATCAGGTGTTAATGAAATTTAGTGATACGCCGATGACAAATCGATTGTCGAAAAGACTTTAGCACCCTTTAAGCTACTCACCATTTCGTTGATTTTGGGTAAGGGAAAATGGTAGGCCTGGGCCAAAATTTCGTTCCGTTCGCGGAAATTGCGATAATTTGGCATTTTCGCGTTCCGCGGAAAGCGCGAAAATGTCAAAATTTCCGCATTCCGCAGCTTAGCGATAATTTGTTTCTTGCTTGCGCTGTAAAATAATACATTCTCGCGTGCGCGCGCGATCGCCTTACCTGAATCCCCGCGTTCGCCGACAAGTTTTCCCGATCCGGTCGCGTTCTCCACGAGATGTTGGATTGTTGGTAGCCATTTGCTCTGTCTCGTGACAGTTCGCGCCCGCAGTAACGTCATGCGTCGCGCGATCACGTCTTTCTTCTCGCGATCATGCACCGCGAGACAAGTGAAAACAATATGGCCACGCCCGCGAGCCACCGCATGGGTAAATAGGCGAGCCGCGACCACGCAGAAAATACCGCAAACGGGCGGGAAAAAAACTTCTGCATATTCGCGATATTTCCGCGTGTTTGCGGAGATTTTTAACATTTTCGCGATAATTTGCGAAAATGAATTTCGCAAATTCCTCCCACCCCTAGAAAACGGTCAATTACAATATTTTCATTAAGATGGCATAAATCAAGACACAAACATTTTTTACCATTGCTTCGTAGTGCGACAACTATTGGAGAAATCCAATCCGAACCATCAATGGGTTCAATGACATCCTCTACAACCAATTTGTTCAACTCATTGGTCACTTCATCCCTGAGCATAATAGGAATGTTCCTACATTTATGAATTTTAGGAGTCGCACTGTCTTTTGAAACTATGCGATGCTCGAAATCTTTCAGCTTGCCCAAAACATTACTGAAAAGTTCAGGGAATCGAGTGGACATAGTGTTAGCTACAAAAGTTACATCATCCACCACTTTAACTTAATCCTCACTATTAGGATCCAGCGCAATGTGCAGTTTACCTTGATCTACCCAACCTAATACTGGTGGACCTTTCTTTGCAATGTATAACTTAGCACGAGTACTTCTTCCTTTGAATCTAAAGGTAAACCACTTGTACCCCAGCATTTCAATGTTTTCACCAGAATATCCTTGAGGATGTATATCTGGTTCAAGTAAGGTATCAACCACTTTATGTATGAACTTAATGTTCCACAATTCTTCATTGATGATAGTATATGGTGAGACAGAATCTGCAAAAATTTTTATCTCAACACCACCAATGTTAAGTAAACATTCAGGTTTGTTCATAGTAGCGTTGACATCAATGTTAAGAACTAATTTGTCAGAGAGCTTTAAAATATTGTCAACATTATTATCATCAAAATCATACTCATCCTCTGGAAAATCTTCCTCCAATACGCATTTAACTCCAACTCTTTTCCTCCTGCACACTTTGGCATAATGGCCCATTATACCACAATTTGTACATTTCTGTTTTAAGGCAGGACAAGATTTGCTGAGCTAAATGGTCCCCACTATCACACCTGTAACATCTGAATTTACTTACGATAGTTGTTCTGGTTTGAGGTTTATACTGCTTTTAAACAGCCTTGTTATTAACCTTAGCCACAGCACACAAACTATTACTTTTGTCAGTTAGCACATCAGGCTGAAATTTCACCTTTACGTGCAATACTGATAATGTCAACCAGGGGAGAGTCACCATTCACCCATAAACGATCTTGAACAGCTTGATTATTTGAATGTATGACAAGCTGATCTTGTATGAAATCATCTAAAAGATTCCCAAACTTACAATCCAGGGCAAGTTTTCTTAACTCAGCTACATATTGGTCAACAGTTTCTCCAGCAAGCAGCTTATGTTGGAAGAATTTGTAACTAATTATGCCGATACACACCGTAGGTGCAAAATAGCTATCCAGATCTTTTAAGGCCACAAGAAAAACATTGGCATCTCCTACAATAGGTGTCTTAGATATTTGATTGCAAATCTTTAAACCAAATGGTCCTAGGGAATGTAATAAGATGTGTTTCTTTTGCGCAGCATGCATCTTTTCTGACTCATCAATAGCTGCAATATAATTTAAAAAATAGTCTTTCAACTCACTCCATTTAAGTGGGGGTTCTGCACCTGGTGGCCAAAAGGAGTGTGGAGTAGATATTGAAATTTTTTGAGTTGCCATGTTAAATAAATAAGTATAACTTGAACATACAATAAGTTACAATGAACAATATCAAAATGATATCCTGAAAAAAAAAATGGAGTAAAGTAGTAGAATAATATAACTTATGTTGCAGCACTAGAACTCAATATTATAAAATGTAGTATAAGTCAATGCCAATGTAGTACAGTACTGTAGTACACAGTAGTACTCAACAGAAGAAGTCACTTTTCATGTGGAAAAGTTCCTTGAATCCAATCATGATTGGATGGAGAAATCACCACAGAAGAGAAGAACACAATTGCCTAATTCGGTTGCCGTAAAACTTAAAGAAAGTACTCCGTGTACCTTGAATCCGACTGTAGTTGAATGAAGAATCACCAATGGTGAGAAATGCACGATTGTTGTATCCGGAATACTCCGTGTAAACTGTCCCGATGTCAATAAAGAAGAATTGGAACAAAATGGCGGCACGTACACGTTGCGTAAGGTCACGCCCTTTGACCTTGACGCTTGCGTGAAGACGTGCTATGCTGGTGACGTATTAGGAGGAACACTCACCACGACGAGAATTTCCGAGATGAGGCTCCCAGGATGAAGATTCCAAATGGAGTGAAGCTAGTCCAAAGCTCTGATGAAGAGGATTCCAGCTTCTACAATGATGCCTGTAGAGTCAAAGGCTTGAGCGTAACAGCAACAGCAGTTGAACAAACTCGCCGTCAAAGGTAAACAATCGATAATTCGAGCTGGTAATCGAATAAAGTGTGAAATCAAGGGGTCGGCAGCACATCCGTAGAGAGTGGTAGTATTCCTTGTTAAAGCATACTCTGTAACAAGGAAGGACGGTGTTCCAAGTGTCCGCACCCTTGAAATTCGAAGTTAAATCTAGTAGAGATGTAGGTAATAAAGTAATCCAGATATGCATCTATTCCAATAAGGATGAAGTAGTAAAAAATGGGCAGGAAGTCTGGTAAAGGACGTGAATAATCCAAGATAGTAGATTCCCCGGAATTGTTCCAGTAGTCAGGTAGCTTGTAGAGGTTTGTAGAATAAGTATTCATGGGTTCTGCTCCAGACAAATCGTCGCCAATTTGTTGAGTACAAATACACATAAGCAAATAAGTGTAAGTACTGGTTTATTGTCTGGAGCTCGCAGTATCACGTCCAGCTTCCTTGCTCAGTCTTCTCCAAGTAACAAATACATTCTCTCAATTCTGGATGAAATATTCCAATATAAAATCCCCAGTTGCTAGGCAGTACTTCAAGTAACAACACAACACAGTTGCCCCTCTGACCCTAGTCTGCCACAAAACTTCAAAAACATTCTGCTAACAGCTTCAGCAGCCAAACCAGTCAGAACACTGATCAACAACTCCTCAATTGCAGAAGTGTTTTCGGAGGAATTTAAAAAGGCATAGATATGCTATGCCCATTATCAAAGAAAAACAAACTAGACCATCAAAACTCCATCAATTACAACCCTTGTGCAACTGGAACAATCCTTGGCAAACTTATAGAAAGAGCAGCCTTCCCCCAGATGTCACACTTCATTGAAGAAAACACCGTACTCTCCAACTTCCAAACACAATAGCTGTTCTACGTCTCTTGGACCTTTCAGCTACCTTTGGCCCAGTCGATAATAACACACTAATCATAACACTCAAGGAAGCAAGCATAGGTGGTACCGCTCTTGTTGAGGATCTCATCTTACCTACGCAATTGAACAAATGTGATTCATACAGCTCTTTTGTCATCAAAACCCTACAGCTTACATCAGTTGTCCCTCTAGGCTCTATCATGTCACCCCTCCTTTTCAACATCTACATGAAATCCTTCTAAGGAAGGATCCGTTTTTTTGAGTTCACCTGCTCCTCTTATGCTGATGAAGCATAGATGCTTCTTAAATTAGAAAGCCCAAAGGACATTGGGAACTTCATTTGCCTCTGGACCTGTGACCAGTCACTGACATGTAGCTACCTCAGATTGAAGAACACCAAAACTGACATACATAACGGTAGCAAACTGCAAAACTTATGACCTTCTCTGTACCTGGCTTATCGATCTAGCACCATCACCGAAAATATCCAAGGAGGTAAGAAATCATGGAATTACCAATTAATTAACCTTTCTTACCATGAAAATGCTCTGATACATCTTCCCACATTTTGGATTCCCCCACATAGTCAAAGCAGCAATCTATCTTGTTGTATCCAAACTGCATTACGCTAGTGGTCTTTAGCAATGCGTCCCAAACATTTTAGAACCACAACTGAATTTTTAGAAAGACAAACTTTGGTGACCCACCTAGCTACAATGGACCCACCAAACAGCAAGCTGGGGGCCGCAGGGGGAGCCCTAGGGCCCCTGCAGCTCCGGCCAGCTCCCCACATGCTGCCCCACTGGTGGGAGCAGCTGTTTTTTGCTTGCTGCTGCTATGCGGGATCAATATGTATTTCCCTGCCCACACTCCTGCGGAAGTCTTCTCCCACCTGGTGGGAGCATTTTTAAAGCACCCAACGAGTGAGAGCAGATATGTCTTCATTGCACACGCAGTGCAGGCAGGGAGATTTTAAAATACTCTGGCCCGGTAGAGGCAAACATGTTTCCCTGCCCACTCTGATGTGGGCGTGGAAACTACTGTGTCCGGGGGGAAGGGGGGGGGGGGGGTGGTTCCTGGGACACGGCCTTAAGTGGCTCAGGGAGGGGGGCTTCGCAGGCTATCTCCCTTTTAAGCTCTATTCAGCCCAGGGGGGTAGGGTTCCCAGGGCATTTTATGGCTCTGGGAGGGAGGCTGTGCAGCCCCCCTTTTCTGGATGGGGTCCCTGTGGCCTATTATGTCTCAGAGGCTGAGTGCCAACCACATTTAATATGCAAATTCGTCTGGGGGACAAGGCTCCTGTGGACTCCCCAAAAAAAACATTGGATGCTGCCCCTTGGGCCCTGGCCCACCCCGGTTGGGAGGGCCTTAAAGAAAAGCTCAGGAGCCCGTGCTTTTTACATTTACTGCTGCGTATTCACACATTATCTGCAAATTTGTGGCAAAGGATAAAAGGAAACATGTTTGGCCCCAGACGGTATCACTCTGATACCCCACCACCAGGCAATACGGGTTAGGGTATCCCTACCCTGCCCCCTAATATCTTTTTTTTTAACCTTGTGTTTTTTAGGATTCAGGAATAAGTCCTAAGATGGCTGCAGCCACATCCTGGCTGATGTGGTGCCAGTCAATCAGATCTCTGCTTGAGATCTGTCGGGACCTGCGGAGCATCTGTGGTGTGAATTATGCAATGTTTTTTCAGCATTAATTGCTCAAAAACTACTGAATGGATTTACACTAGATTACAAAAAGCACTCTTTCCGGACCAAGGTCTCGCCTTCTGCCAAATTAGGTGTAAATTGGTTTAGTGGTTTGGGCTGTAGCTTTATCTAAAGCTCCTATGGAAAAATGAAAAGGAAAAAGTGTTTTGAGACCCCCTCCCCTTTTTCTCAGCCACAACTTGATGGACCCCCCTGAAACTTTCCATTTGAGAACTGGGGTGTAAACATTTTTTGAGGGAAAGTTTAGTGAAGATTCGTCAAATGGCATCAAAGATGTAAGCAAACCAAAAAATGCATACTCTATATGGGGCTATGCCTTGTATAAAGATATAACTATGGGTAATATGTGTGTGCATGTTTATATACATAAAACTAAATAAATACATATTAAAAAAAACCTCCCTCCTCTGCCTTTCCCTCTACTTTCAGACTGACCCCAAACCTTTCTGACTACAATGGACTTCCAAACATGCTTTGAAAACACTTCTCTAATTCTATCTAAATCATCCAACTAACAGGTGCACAAGTTCACCATTCCCAAAAACATCTCATATCTTTACTTTACTAATCGACTTCAATTCAGCTATCCTTATTCAACATTCTAGATTAAATACGTGAGATCATAAGAGCACAGCCTTAACAAACTCAGCATGACTAATCCAACAAGGGAAGAGGAAGCACATATTACTAATCTACTACGGGTTTCCTTTTAATCCGGGGTTCTGGAGTAGCATTCTACTTGCTGCAAAGCACTTCAACGCCTCGTCAGGGAAAGTAAGTGGTAAATGCAATTTACAGTTACAGTTACAAGTTTATCTCATGGTCTAATCAGGTCAATCCATGCAAAGAATTTTTTCATATCTCAAAAATCTTTGGATAAAGCTTCCGGCTTCTGATGATGGAAACAATGCTATCTAAACTGCTGACACCACTACACAAATCAATGCATCCAAGGCAAGCCCATACAATTACTTGAGAAAAGAGAACTTAAGCACTAAGGAAAAACTTATATCTCAGGACATAGTCTTAAAGTAAAATAGCAGACACATTGGGGCATATTTACAACAGGATGCGAAGTGTGGCGTTAAGCAAAAACTGCTAATGCCACGCTTTGCCGTTCTGAAAATGCAGGGATCCACCTTATTAACAAGAATGTGGCGCACCCCTGCGTCTCCCCTAGCACTGGCGTTAAATCTAGGTGTCTAGATCCAATGCAGGCACACTTGCATCATAGCGCAAGGGTGTCTGCGTTGGGGGAATGGTTGTGTATGTGCAGGAAGGTGCCCCTTCCTGCACATAAACAATCCAGAATTTGAAACTCCTCTGTGTGTTGCATTGTGCAGCACACATAGAAGTTGCACATCATCATTTTTAAATGATTGTTTAAGTGCAGGAAGGGGCATCTTCCATGCTCATACACAATCATTCATGGGGATTTGCTGTTTCTATGTGTGCTGCACAATGCAGCACCCATAGAAACCGCAAAAATGAGGAGAAATTAACCATTTCTCCTCGTTTCACCATGTTTCCCTGGTGTTCATTTTGGTGCTGCCTCCTATATACGCCACCGTTGTAAATAGGGGGCAGCGTCAAAATCAATGGGTGTTGCGGTGGAATGCTCACTGCAACACCTATTGCACACCCCTTTCACTCTAAGTGCAGTGTGAAAGGGGGCCTTATTTACAAGGCGGCATTAAACCAAGTAAAGTGGCTGAACGCCGCCTTGTAAATAAGGCAAAGGGTTTATAGTCACAGAAACCTCATAAAAAGTGACGTTCCTGTGGCGATAGGGGCTTGTAAATATGCCCCATTGTTTCTTTGCTAGCCGCCACATACAGAATACCAGTCCAATTAGTATGAACATGTAGCTAAATGGAAATATATTTTAAACAAGCTTGGCTAAGCCAGTAGGTCTGACATAGGCAACCAACCGTTTGTCAATTTTTGTTTTGTTTTGTTATAGCTTTATTATTTTTGGAACTGCTGGGCTCTCGTCAATCTACGAAAGTAGAAGAAAAAATAAATTTCGTCTCAAAAAGCACACATTACCCTTGTAGTGAGCAGCACTTTGTGGGTAGATATGCTCCTTGTGAGATGGCATAATGCCGTCAGTCACTGGGAAGTAAGACAATTGCTGAAATGGGCAGGTCCATTCCCTATTGCTGTATGCGGTGATGGCTGTAGTGGGTAAAAGAAAAATGTGAATGACACAATAACAGACCAATAGATGAAGAGGGTTGGCTGAAAGTGCCTATAAGTGTATTAGGCATATCATGTTTGTAAAAACAAAAGGTTTTGGCTAACGCTAGACAGAATTGGCTAAAAGCAATAATGCTTTAGGCCTCAAAAAGCATGCTTTGCCATAGTAGCCCTGGCACTGAAGGTAACTACTTTGTACTTCTTGCAAAAGAGAAGAAATGCTGTCACTCACGGACTTGCGGATGCGGAGTGGGCTGAGCATTGCCCCGTGCTGTGTGCTGTAGGGAGCGGATGAAAAATGTATATGACACAATTACAGAACTACAGCTGAAGATGGCTGGCTAAAAGCCCCTATACATAAGTAAATTATACATAATAATTTTAGTAAAATCAAAAGGTCGTGGCTAACACCAGACCAAAAAAAGCTCTGACACATGCCGCTTCTAATGTGAGTAGCTGACTCGTTTTCCTTTATTCATTCAGAAAGAAAATCCACTTCTCTCTGGGAAGCCCTTTCATGCCTCAGTGTTGGGCATTTTACACAAATCCCTTAACACAACATAACATAAACATTAATCAAGCAATACACAAGGGGAAGGACTAAAGAAATGTGCATGTGAGTTAATTATTGATTTGCTTGTCCACTGTAACTAATGGAAAAAGAAGACAGAGGCGGAAGCTTTTAAGTGTCTTTGACACCCAATTTCACTGAAAGTATGACAGATATTTTAAAACCGTTTGCACATGTAATGTGAGAGTGCTTAGAAAAACTGGAAACATTTAGAAAGGATAGGTTTAGGTCACTAACAACCCTCAATTGCAGCCCATATTCAAAACATGTATATATATATATATATATATATATATATATATATATATATATATATATATATATATATATTACCTACTGGCGGTCGCCAGTAGGTAGTTATAGTTAGGACCACGTTTCCATAGGAAATCCGCAACATTCTATTTTGAATAACTTTGGCGCCGGTTGACGAATCCTCGCGAATTTTTCAAAATAGGTGGGGCGCTACGCTCCGCTCCTACCCTGAAAGTCTTGGGGGGATTCGTCAAGCGGGGGCTGAGATAAAAGGGGGGTCCCAAAACGCGTTTTTCCCATGCATTTTTCCATAGGACCTTTAGACACAGCTACAGCCCGAACGGCTGAACAGAATTACTTGAAATTTGGCAGAGAGGTAGTCCTCAGGTCAAGGAAGTGCCTTTTGTAGGTTTGGTGTAAATCTGTTCAGTAGATTCTGAGAAAATAGCCTTTAAATCAATATATATATCTGAGCCAGCTTACGGTGCGCTTACGGTGCGCTTACCGTACGCGTACGGTGGCGTGCGCGAGCGCGATTCTGATTGGCCCTTAGATCTTAGTAAACATTCGAATCGGTCGAAACCAGGAAGCGGCGGCCGCCATTTTCTCTCTCGCACTCTGACAGGGGGTTGAAAAACAAAGTGCAAAAACATGTAAAGGGGCTGTTTACACAGCTCCCAAGCACCTAGCCATGTCGAGGGAGTCCCCAACGATCCCCCAAGTGAAAAAAGGCAATTTTAATTTTTCCGAATATTTCGCCGATTACGCTTACCGTACGCGTACGGTAAGAAATAATAAAATAAAAAAATATATATCCACATTCTCCCCACCTCGTGTGCAAAAGGTGCCCGAAGGGCACCTTTTGTGCATGGGTGATCAGAGCTAAACAAAACATATATTTTACCTGTCACAACGATGCTCATCATATGTCCTCCATGTGCGCACGGTGCGCGAAGCGCATCGTGCGTTCATGGCCCATGAACACCACCGCGTGGCACCGCGTGCTCACTGTGCGCGCACGGTGCGCGAAGCGCACCGTGCGCGCACGGAACGAACTGCGTTAAGTGGGCGCGCACGCCACAAATGGCGTAAAGTAACTTAGCATTTAAAAGAACGTACAAATTCACTGAAAAAAGCATAGGTTTCACACACGTTATAGTTAGGAATTAGCATTTAAAAAACCTTGCAAATTCACTGAAAAAACCATAGGTTTCACACATGTTATAGTTAGCTGGACATTTTACTGATAAAAAACCAATGAAATTCCCCCGTTATAGTTACTGTAGGCAACTATAACTCACGCGACCGTAATCCTCTGCTGATGACATATGTGTCTTTATGAAAAAAAAATATTTGTAATATATGTATAGCTAAAATTTAATGGAAGAAGACATGGGCAAATAAGTGTCTAAATACAGTATTAGCATCAGCAGAGGATTACGGTCGCGTGAGTTATAGTTGCCTACAGTAACTATAACGGGGGAATTTCATTGGTTTTTTATCAGTAAAATGTCCAGCTAACTATAACATGTGTGAAACCTATGGTTTTTTCAGTGAATATATATATATATATATATATAGATATAAATATATATATATATATATATATATGTATATATGTATATATATATATATATATATATATATATATATATATATACACATATATATTTATTTAAACCAACTGTATTACCACTGCAAAGCTCACATTCCACATTTAAGGGTTTGCATGTTATAATGCTTTCATACAGGGATGCAACCATTCCAGCAGTCAGGATGCCTCATTAATGTGATTGTATCCCACTGGACGAATTTAACCTCTTGCACCATGTTTAGAGTTAAATACTAAGGGGTTCATTTACAACAAAATGACGCAATGCAGCGCCGCAAGCCAGCTTGCTGCGCCGTGCCATAAGGAAAGTGCAGGGATGCGTCATATTTATGGCAATAGGACACATCCTTGTGCTTTCCTTTGCGCTGGAGCAGCCTTGCACCAATACAGACACTCTAGCACCATGACTCAGGGGTGGTTATGTTGAAATCCGGTGTTTTTTGTGTAGGAAGGGACACCTTCCTTCACAAAATCTGTCGTTGTGCCTGCCCTAGGGAGGCCCATGGTTTTGAAGCATTGCCAGATTTACACTATGCTGTAAATCTGGGAATATGTCATATACCATGGATGTTGAGTTGGAACACCCACCGCAACGCCCATGTCATGCCTTGCCGACACAGTGCGAGGCAATGCAGCGACTTGCAACGCGTTGCCTCACACCATGGGGCAGATTTACGAGTTCTGACGCATCCCTGCATATCAGCAGGGATGCGCCAGAAACCATTTGACATGCAATTGCCTCCCTGCGCCACCACGAGAGCGGCGAAAGGATAGGGCGATGTGTGTTGCATCCTGTGGCGTAAGGGCGGCGCATTGCTTGAGTCGTAGGCGACGCAGCTCCAGCAATGCTCAGGGGCACCCTATGCCTAACATGCTGCGTCACTCCTTACACCTGCTTCAAGCAGGCGCAGAGTTTTGACGTAGCATGGACGTAAAAGTGACTCCGTGAAATCTTGTAGACTTCACTGCGTCACTTTTACGAGGCATTCCTACGACGGAACGCCCACCCTGCACCGGAACGCCCACATTAAACCTAACACAGGTTTCATGTGGCGCAGGGCTTTACAACGTGGCGCATCTCCCTAGATGCGTCACTTTGTAAATAATGCGCAACGTGGCGCATGGTTTACGACGCCGCTGCGTCACAAAAGTGACGCTCCGGTGGAGGAAATGTGTCGCAAGGGGCTTGTAAATAAGCCCCTAAACATCTTTTATAAACAAATGCATATGGAAAAAAATGCCATCAGATAGATCCTGTATTCAAAAGTGCACAATGCGCTTCTACATAGATACATATATATACTTACACACATATGTAGACATATGAACATGATTATCAGATTATTGGATATGTATATTTCTAGTTCTGCATCGCCCCTGTCATATGTGCCATTTTCTGTTTTTTATTATTTCAAAATAATTGCTCGGTGTGTGATTTCTGCAGAGGTTGCTATGCCAAATTTAATTTTGCATTGTTACAGAATAAAATGATCTATGTGAACATGCGCAGCTTCAGCACTGCGAAGAACAGGAGAGCAGTCACTGGTTGAAAAGAGTACAATTTTCAAACATTTAAGCTTCGGTGTTTTAAATACCAGGCATTGGCAACTTTGAGCCAAGTACCACCTCATATATATATATATTTTTGCAAAGATGTGTAAGCAGAACTTGTCTGTTGGCAGCAGGAGGTGACTGCAACACTGACACACGGTGAGTGCCCTCTTTTAAATGCCTAATGCTAGTCTGTTTACAGAGGCACTCGGAGGAATGGCTAAAAAGATGGAAGCTGCAGTGAGTTAAATTGGCTTCTTTTTTGCTTCAGGATTTAAGTTTGCGGTAGTCCCTTGGGGGCAATAGCCCACAAGACAAATCTGACACATCCACACCGGCTGGCATTAATGCGGGCCTTTGTTCCGTGATATAATGAGTGTCAAGGGACTGACATTTCTCCGCTCATCTGAAAATGGCGGTCTCTCCGGGTCATGGTTGAGGTGCATCTGCCGACAGCTCCGGTATTAGGAAAGCTGGCATTACTCTGGCATGCGCGCTTACCACTTAATAACGGGTCCAGGGTCTCCTGTGGTATCCTTCTCTGTGTCTAGAAAAATGTTTAATTCACGACTAAATATCTTCTTTTTTTCACATAAGCAACCAACGCGCCGACCCTAATGAAACTCCATGATCCGGCTGCGCATTCATAATTATTTTATAAATAAATGGCTCTTCTGGAGAGCCGTATCTCTATCTCTTTGCTAGAGAGCATATGCCGTTCATTAATCCATCACGGTCCAAATGAGGCCTGCCCTGAGTGCTGCGCTTGCAACTTCCGCCTTCCCTCCATCATTGTCCGCGGATAGGGCTTTTGCGGTTCAGGGAGAGCTGCAAGGCGCACACTTCCTCGCACGACTGATGGCTCGTCAATAACATTAGCCAGCATTATGGGCCACATCGGTGTAGCGGAGGATCAATACGGCCGAGTAAAAAGTCTAATAAGTTGACATGGCCATCCTCAGCAGGTCTCGCGTTACAAGAGATGAGTTTTTTTTCTGAGGAGCCCGCGTCAGCGCTGCTTACTGGCTCCACGCCCTGATGCCTTGACTATGATTGATTACACCAAGGGCTCTGTGGGCAGGGCGAAGTGAGCTTGTAAAGGTGAAAACATCATTTAGATGAGCAGGGAGCTTTAAAAAAGACGGTGCTTTCTATTAGCCAACTATCTATTCTTTTAACCAATCACCGGCTGGTGCTGAAATATTCTATTTCCACCCCAACGGAGCCCTGTTTTATGCAACACGCATAATAATTTCTGTCATGCCGCCATTCTCGCGTCACCTCACGCGCACACGTACACTATTCATTGAGGGTCTTATGACAGCATGGCTGGCGGTGTCCATTTTACTTTGGGTTAGCACCGCAATATGCTAAGTGCCTTCTCAAGGGTCTAATTCAACACTCCGTGAAAAATCTTCTAGCACTTACCTCCAGGTGAGGTGGTGCCAGCCATTTGTTTAATAACTCACATAATCATCTATTCTGGTTTAGCAAGTTGTCTGAGGGAAACTCTTTTCAGTCAACTGGGGATGAGGCATTAGCAGAAATCGGTGGAGCAGCATGGCCAAGTTAATCAGGCCACAGGTCAGCCATTTTGCCAACCACCGCACACTACAGCACTTCGATTGATTTATTTAATCTATTTGCCTCAACACATTTAGAATGATAAGAACTGGAATTTCAACAGCTTGTAAGCAAATAATCACCATTCCTGTATAAAATCCTACATAATTTTTCTTCTGTTACTTTCTTCTTTCATTCTCTCTCTTCCGCCCTATTTTTTATTGTTTTCTGGCTGTATCTATTACAGTCTATTTGTGCTTTTCGTACTGACTTTTAAAAAAATCTAATTCTTAGTCTTTCTGTTCCTCTTTCTATGCATTTTTACTTTTTTTAAAATTTTCTTGATGCTTATCTTTTTAACTTTTTTTCTTTCCTCTAAAGATTCTTGTTTTTTCCAAACCTAAGTTTTTCTGTATTTGCTCATTCGTTTCTTCACTTAAGCAATGACATCTAAAAGAACCCATCGACCTAAGTTCTATTTTAGCAATACATTCCTATGCACCAATTATACTCTCACAACACTAATTATTGTGTTGGCCTCAGTGGTCGAAGTGGGCGGGAACGGAGGGGCACGGCGTGCCCCTACTTATTTAATTTAACAAAGTCCGTTCCCCTACTTCTTCGTTTCAAAAATGCGTCCCGGGACGGCAGGAATGCTCTGAGCTTAAAAGAAATACTACAGCATCATCCAGGCCGGTGTGCTGCATAGCGAGGAAGGCCTCTGCAGTTGCCAGGACCCCCGCCCCCTTCCCCACTGTATCTGTGGGCAGGGACCTGCCCAGCAACACTGTAGGAGCCGTGGTGCACTGGAGGAGCAATCAATCGGCACAAAAACCCGGCTACCTCTGATTGGCCCGGCTGTGCAGTGATTTACACCTCATTTAGTGAGGAGGCCACCCACATGCCCCCACTGTGACCAATACAATGGACACATTAGGACGCATTGGCGGCCCCGCCCTTCACCTCATCTGCCCTTTATTTTCGAGCTCACCCAGACAGGGCCGGTTTTAGGGCGGTGCGACCCACTGGGTGCTGGCTTCCTGGGGGCGCCGTGTTTGAAAGTTTATTGTGCTTTTGAAGCACCTGCTGCAGCGTTTCTTTCCTCCACAATTACCAGGCCTCACATAAATGTCAATAAAACTCGTGTGATTAATTATCTTCCTGGAGAGAGATGAGCATTTTGTATAGTTGAGGTTTTGACTTCGGTGAAGTTAGTGCAGAAGGTTAATATGCCTGCTGCAAAGAAGGTGTACCAAGTAGATTCCAGAGTGCGTATGATGTAAACAGATCAGCAGGTTACTGCTTTCAAAAGAGACATCCTTTTGTTACTTGCCATTTATAACTTAAAGTCCTAATATAGAATAGTGAGCTACTAACTTTCATCCTAGAACTGCATACACACTGCAAAGTATACATTATTAGAACATTGATTAATGTTGCAAAAAGGATTCATTTGGCTAGAAATCGATTCTTGTTATTAACCCCTTCCATGCCCATGACGGAACGGTTCCGTCATGAACATCGGTTGCGCTGTGCTCATGACGGAACCGTTCCGTCATGGCCCCGCCCGCGCTCGAACCCTTCAGCACCGCGGGGGAATTCCCGCCGCGCTGAAGGGGTTAAAGAAAACTCCCAACTATGCTGTTTCTTGTTCGACTCCAAGTTTGTGCTTCTCCACACCAAGAACTCTTAAACTATACTAGTATGGATGACATGTGACTCCTACACTTTTAGTCCTTTGGGTTATGTAACATTTCCTACACACTGATTTACACACGTATGATTGATTGTCTCTGTGTAACGTGTGTGTGATGCAAAGTGCTTGGACACCCTACACTGGTATGAGTGGCGCTATATAACTAATTCAATGCATCTGAGAGACTGTGGTTATGGAGACTTGGTCACTGTTAAAGGGTGCTAGTGAGAGAATCCGTGGTGGAGGTGGTCATTGGGGGGGGCGCCAACAAACATTGTCGCACAGAGCGCCACCAGCTCTAAAGCCGGCCCTGCACCCAGACTGACAATACCACACGGAAAGGAAGAGGACTGGAATTCGTGGTAGACTGTGCTCAAACCTTGGCGCGTTTTAAAAATAAATGTGGAAAATGTTTAATGTCTTATCTGCTGTTTTCCGTATTATATTTTATAAAATGTGTACTGCTTCTCTGTCTATGTTCAGGGATGTGGTCTTTTTGAAAATACTGTTTACCCTTTTCCAAGGATATAACATAAAAGCAGCCCGAGGTGTCCATTTCTGTGACACCCGAGCACCAGAGCCCCTTGTGAGCCCCATCCAGGGTCTGACTGTGAAAACAAATAAGCCCTGGCTCCAAGGCCGGGCTGGTGTACTGGGCATCTGGTTTTATTATTGGAGGCTGCAAAATCGACCCCCATTAACAAAACCCGCAGGGCTGTCCAGCACAATGACTCACTTCTCACTCTCAAAAACGCAAAAATCACTGCAGGATTCCTTGTAAGCCCAGCAGATTTCAGGCAACAATAAAAGAGTCAAGATTTATATCTCTGGTGGTTGATCTTCCTGTTGGAGAGAGATTGGAGTATTGTCTATTGCCAGTTTTGACCCATCCATTGTAGCGCAGAGGGTTAAAATGCCTGCTGCAAAGAACCTGTACCATACAAATCACAGAACTGTATTTAATGGGCAAAGCTCAGTGGGTTACTGCTTTTGTCACAGAGAGCTGCATGCAAACTGCATGGTGAGGGTTTGGAAGTTGTTTTTTCCCCAGTCATTCATTATCCTAATACTGCTAAAATTGGTTTGTTTGGGAAGAAATACATTCTTATTAGAAAAGCCAACTACTGTGTTACATTTTGAACCCTCGGGTTGTGTTCCAGATCTTAAAAAAATGCCAACCAGAATTGATGGCATGTGAATCCTAACACCGTGTAGCCCTTTTTGTGTTGTAAACATTTTCTAAACATTGATTTACACACGTATGATTAATTGTCTCTGTATGTGTGCATGATGTAAAGTGCTCCAAGTCCCTCACTGGTATGAGAGGCACTATCAAACAATTTAAATACATGTGAGAGAGGGGCAGTGGAGAGATGAGGGGCGCTGTTGGAGGTTGATAGTGAGGGAATCCTTGAAGGGCCCCAACAAGATTGTCGTATCCTGGTGCACCGTAAGGTCATCATTTACTGTTCTCTAAAAGCTAATACAATGGAATACATAATACAATGTGTTGTAGAATGCACCATTATGTAATTTTTTCCAAAATTTTCTAGGGGAGAGAACACCCTCTCCCTGTGTCCCTTGTGCAGTCATCAGGCTTGCTTGCTGCGTTCGCATGCATCACACTGTGCAGGGGATGGACACAAATTTCCCAGGGCTGCTTTGGGTTCCCAGTTTGGCCCTATCTGGCACCAAAGTAAAAGTGCCCCATTTAGTAAATGAGATATCTAAACAAGCATTGGCAAAGCCAATAGGTCTTGCCTTTGGGACCTCTTAGGTTTGTGATTTTGTTTTAGCAATGCATTACAGCCTAACTAATGTACGATTGTGTCACCACAAAAAATAAAGTTGGATGTATCCTTCACTTCCCGAATGAAAATATAATTTTGCCTTTTACCCTCAAGAGCTCTTTCAAGTTTTTTGTGGGTAGGAGAGTTAGCAAGCCAGACAGTTCAAAAGGTATAGTTAGCAGGACACTTGAATACATAATGTCGATGTTTGAGCAGCTTGCTGGCTGACATGAATGTGGAGGAGCCCTGTGGGTTTCTGTGAGTCAGATCCGATTTTCCTCAAGAATCCCTTAATCTTCTGAGCCCTGCTTATGCCCTTCCTTGCTGTCCACGAGTACACCAAAGGCTTACCTATGTAAACTAAGAGCACAGTTTTCATGTCCTCAACGTTTGAGGCAAAAAACACTCATTGATTTCTAAACAAGGAGTGTAAAAACTAAAGTAGCCATGTCGTTCCTGCTTATTTCGCACGCTTTACAGAATCTTCCTGTGCCTATGAGTGTTTGCCTTTTCCAGGATGTTGTTACTTTTTTCAGGCAGTGCGTAATTTGAATTGAGTCACAGCCAGGTGTTTATAATGGGGCAGAATTGGGTTGTAGCTGAAGGCAGTGCAAGTGTCTCTCAGTGGGACAGAAGGGTGCTCAGGGAGGATAGGATGTGGCACTACGGCCAGAGCTACCAAATCTGGAACTGGGGAATCGGGCTTCATGACCAGTCCACCAGACCACTCTCCTGAGGGAGCACATTCCCCTACTAGACCTTAGAAGGCCATACTAGACCATAGAAGCCCTGGTCTCTAAGCACCAGCAAGTGGACCCTACCGGTGGCCAGTGTGGGTTAACCTTGAAGGCCTGTCCATCACAATCCATACTGAAGTTCACCTACAGTCTTGCGAGTAGGCCTACGAAGCAGCACACCCAAGAACAGCAGTGACTTTGTCGCTGAGGTCACAGGACCCTTGAGGCCAGTCCGCCTCACACATAGGTGCCTCCATTGGCCTTGTTCCAGCAGTATTAATGCAACTCACCAGGGATTGGCAATGCAGGATTTGCATGCACACCAGACTAAGGGGCATGTTTACAAGGGCCTTGCGTCATGCTTGCACCACGGAACATGGTAAATGCACGTCACAAATCTGCAAGTGATATTTATGAAGCCTCGCAAAGTCACTTTGCATGGCTTTGAATGGTTTCATAAATATGGAGTAATGCAACACAGCGCAAATTGCTGCTTTGACTTACTCTGCACAAGGGAGACATTGCAGTGGGTGTTCCCACTCAACTTCCACGTTTTTTATGCATTCCCAGATTTACAAGGACTTGTAAACCTGGGACTGATTCAAAATCTTACGCCTCTCCAAGGGAGGCACAACAAGGAGAAAAATCTTTATTTCTCCCTGTTTTCCTCTTTCTATATGTGCAGCACTCATAACAAAGAAGAAAAAACCTCTCAGGTTTGCTTTTGTGCACAAAAACAATGCTGCATGCAACGGAGGTACCCTTGCACCATGGTGCAAGGGTACCTGCGTTGGCGCTAGGCTGACGAAACGGCACCAGCACACTTGGAAAAGGCAGGAATGCACCGTATTGGATAAAGACGGTGCATTTCTGCCCTTTCCCTGTGACGCAGGGCAGCACAGCAAAGTAACTTGATGCGTTGCACCACCATTCCCGTAAAAATGTCCCTAAGTTCTCAAACTTCACAGTGTCTCTTTGCTTCAAGCAGCCAGCACTTTTAACATGTGCTGCCTGCTTTTGGGCCGCTGCAATTACGCAGTAATGGAGGGCAAAATTATGTTGCAGTGTTGACTAAATTATGCAGCAATGAAAGACTGCAGCTTAATGTGGTACATTTTCTGATACTTTGTTATTTTGAAATTTTTACACATACTAACAGTTTCTGCAAAGCTTTCGCCTCATTAGTAGCAGCCCTGAGAACGTGACCAGTCAACCTTTGTAAAGGGCCCTCCACTTCACAGCAACACAAGTCACGTTGTTTTGATCCATTTGAGATACAAACAAATTTTTAGGTAAAACCATCAGCTTATGAAGCAGATGGTGCTTTATGTGGCAAACACGGCAGAGTTATAATTATGTGGAAAACATTTGCAAACTAGGATATTTTGCCATTCATGTTTGAACTTCTCTCATGCAGTCTCTGGTGGGTGGTATTCCTAGACACCTACAGTGCTTATGGAGAGACAAAGGAGGAAGGTGTCTAATAGTGATTGCAGAGGATAGTAGCCTGTAGGGGAGAAAATAACTGATTGAAATAATCTGAGGACCACTACCTATTTTTGACTCTACCAATGTTTGAGTCTCATAATTTCAGAATTGATGCATTTGCAATTCTGATTGCTATCTAACTTGAGTGGTAATTACACAAACTACTCATAAAATAGTTGTATCTCATTCATCTGATACTGCTAAAAACATCTGCAAAACCAACAGGTCTGGGTTGTTTTAGAGTGCTACGTCTAGATACAATAACAGGAAACTAAGAGGCATCTAATGCTGGCTTCATTACATGTTGCTTGAAGCATGTAAAAACACATGAATACAATTTTGCATTGACCGTGGGGCACAGAATGATGTCATCAACAGTGCTCCCCAACACGTGGGGCTTCCTGTCATCGAATCTAAAGCCAAATGTTATGTTCAGAATTGGTTAGAAAAAGGGAGGAGAAGTGCTAATGAAAGAAACTGCATGGCTCGGACACAAATGGCTTATGATTCCACCTATATGCGTATTTGGGACATTCTGTGATTGAATACGTATCCCAAATTGTAAATGTATTTTAATGCCAATAACTCATCTATTAAACCTCAAATAAAGGTGTATCTATTGGTTGCATTAAATAACATTATAAGCTGTAACTCGTCAGTGAAATGCCAAACATACTAAAAATTGGGATGTTTTGCTCTTTCTAGCCACACCTCTGACTCCGCCCACTGACCCAATCCTCGGAATATTCCCGCCCCCTGATGCTCCGCCCACAGTTCCCCTACTTTTTTTCCCCCACTTCGACCACTGGTTGGCCTTGACTGTACGATGGTTTGAACGTTTCACTTACAAGAAATGTCAGCAACAAGTGATGAACGCTGTGGCGGCTCCTCCGCTTTAGCGAGGAGCCTGGCCCCACTGCTTTTAAGCAGTGTGAAGAAGAAACATAAAATGATAATAACTTTAAGTTATCATTTTGTGCTTCGTGTCCTGCTGCTTTGCGGGTGGGCGGGGCTGCTCTGCTCTCGGAGCAGGGCAGGGGAGGAGTGTTTTTCCCACTCCTAAGTGCACAGTGACTGTTTGGTCAGCCCTCTCGGGCCACACAAACCAGCCATGTGCACTTTCCCCCTTCTCCATGCAGGCTGCATTACAGCCTGCATGGAGAAGAGGCCCACCATTCTAGTCCCTGGCTGAGCAGCATGTCACAGCGCTCAGACCAATCACAATGCTGCATTGCAGTGTTGTGATTGGCTTAGGGGAGGGAGGCTGGCTGCCTCTTCCTGTTCCCTGAGAGCAATAGCAGAGAAGAGGGATCCTGCCTAAAGGTAAGGTTTTTTTTAATTACCCCCCCCCCTGCGTGGCACCCCCACGACTCCCCTTCCTGCAGCCCCCCTCTTCTTACAACACCCACACATGCTGGCCACCCATTAGCCATGCCGGCCGCCGCTAACTGAACTAAATGTGCTCTATCTGTGGCAACAGTTTCATTTTTTTTTACTTCAGTCATGTTTTTTGCTAAATGTTTTTTTAGGTGAAGGGTTCATATTTAATCTTTGCTTGAGTGAACAACAGTAACACTAGATATCACCCAAACTGTCGACAAGTAACTGTGTATTCAAGTTGCTTTGGTATAATAGTATTAACTTTCTGTTAGTTCCACTAATCAATAATGCAATTATATAAATTAAGATAATTATTTAGAAACAAACAGCAATACACAAAATTTTACCGAGCAAAAAATAATGAATTGTGTAGACTTTGAAATATATGCTATTTTATAGCTAACAGTCATATTGGACACTTGTAATCTGCATCTAGACAGAAATTAAAATTTTGTGATTTTGCCATTCAATGTTGAGAACAACATTAAGCCCTAATTATCAGGAAGGACAGCATGGAAATGAAAAATCGCACCCTGCAATTTTTCTCAGGTATATTTTGGTGGATTGAACCTGCAGAAATTGACAGGGGAAAATGCTCAGTAAATATTGGTAGATGCGGATTTCGGCACAGCAAGCACCAAAAGCATACTGTTCTTCTTTTTATTTGCAATACATGGTATTTACTGCAACCATAAATTCGGAGCCTCTTGATATTGAATTTTGCGGGGTGTCGTATATGTTGATCGCCCATCAGGGGCACTCCTAATCAGCACCTTGGAGTAAGAGTACTCTAAGAACAGGGGGGCTTATTCTCAAGCACGGCGTTAACATTATCGCCAATTTAGCGGCAGAAAACTGCCGCTAAAGCGGCGATAATGGGCTTAATAATATGCCGCAGAGAATTCCAATAGAAGCCCAGGTTGACACCAGAACATGGGCTTCTATGGGAATTCTCAAGGGCATATTATCAAGCCCATTATCGCCGCTTTAGCGGCAGTTTAGCGGCGATAATGTTAACGTCGTTTCTTGATAATATGCCCCTGAATCCTTTGAAAGATCATGAGCAATCTCTCAAGAACCCAAAAAAGAGATGAAGAGGGGATCTCTTTAGGAATGACAATGTGATTTATGACAAATTCACTTTAATTTATTTTTATGGAGGGTGTCAACTGAGTACCTCCTGAGCGGTGAGGGTGTCCAACAAGTACCACCCGAGCAGTTCTCAGATATCTGAGTTATTCTCAGTAAAATACAGAGATAGACTGCTGACACTTAATGAAGATGTGGCTAAGTCCCACAAGCATATGAAGGAGACATTCATAGCAGGGTTTCACTCCGCTTCTTGCGGCACTCTGCTTTACTGTTTATTTTAGCATTATGAATGACAAATATTTTTGTCCGTATTTAAGATTGTCAGTGACACTTTCTTCATTGACCTTTCGTAATTCAGGATTCCATCAAAACGTTTTCCTCATGGGCTCACAGGCAACGGAGAGTAGGGTAATAAAGCTGGGACCATTAATAGGTGAGTAACCTATGGTCGCTTTGAGGTTTAGGCGCTCGGCTCCACGAGGACCTAAATGCAGCATGGACAATAATTAAATTTACCTGCCCCTGGATGTTCATGTAATAGTTTGGTGCTAAGAGCTAGGGATATACCACAATGAAATATTCCATGGGTACATCTCAATGCAGTTTTGCCTTATTATTATTATCAGATGTCAAACAATGTTCATTTATGGATACAGATAACAGCATTAATAGAGTCCCACAATAAAGTATGTGTTGAGCCCAGAATGGCGCAATGCTGAAAAGAAACCAAGATGGCGTCCTCTTCACCAATGATAACACGGTTAAGTACAGGTCAATGGATTGCCAAAAAGCGCACCCCAAGCGTAACTGCTTATTCTTTCATAGCCACCACCACTGTCATTAGAGGAAATATTTGAGTTTCCAAGAAAAGCCTCAAAACCAAATGCCATGGAGAGTAAAGAACAGCACGATATTGGCAAATGAATTAACTCGCGTGCAGAACACTTTATTAGATTTTAAACCTGTGCAACGTTTCTTAAAGATAATATTTGAACTAAAATGTAAATATCAGTTGGGTTATCCAGAGTTCAGCACCGGGGTTAATGTTTTCAATGAAAGGGAAAATAGAATCAGTCCCGAGGGATCCGGGACAAATATTACCGAAATAGCAGATTATGTCATTTCTATGGGATTGGGCGAAAATACAACCACAGCAAGAATTTAATGACCCAAGAATGCAGTAAAATGTGTGCCTGTGCAAAAGTACAAACATCAGCCAAAAGGGAAAGCAGTAACAAGAGCAAAACCCATAATTAGATCTACAACCCCCCCAAAAACTTTTTATCTGTGCAGGGCAGCAAACATATGGAAATGCCGCCAGTGATCTGCAAGCTTCAAAACAGCACTTTAAGTTCTGACTCTCCCATTCCTGTAAACTATTCTTAATTCCACCTAAATTTACCTTGATGATATAAATCTTCAAGGTAGTACATGTGGAGTTATGAAGAATAGTACATCTAAACCTACCTATATATAGTTACCTTTTCAATACTGTGGGAGTAGATATTCTGGCTGTGTTATTTTTGTAGCATAATATTTAAAATTCAATATTTCGACATAAAACCCCTTTGAAGGGTGAAGAGAAGAGGAATTTCTGAGGCACCATCGTGAGGCTAGCATGGCCTCCTCTACCACTGTGAAATTCACCCATTATGTAGGAATGGAACCAAAGCCTCAGAGAGATACAGAACCCATCACAAGAAGGAGATGGGACTTCTAGGAGGTTGAAGTTTAGAGTAATGGCTGCTGTACACACCGTACTTTTTGTGCCATTGACCCACAGAGCAGAAGTTTACCACGGGCATTCATACACCGATGAGCAAACTGTTGTGCTTTTTGCTTTTGTACTCCCAGTCCACAGCATGGAAAGGATTGCCTTCCCTCTGGAAGGGTTTAAGATTTGTATGCACATGTGAGGGAAAATGGGCACTATGCAGGGAGAAACAGTGCAGGAGTTATAGGACGAGGTCTTCATGTAGGGAAATGAGGGCAGCTGTTCTGAATATAGTTTATGGAAAAATGTACCCAATAATTTATTTGTTGGTGTTGTGTTAATAAAAGTACTCTCCTGGGGAACTTATTAGCCAATGATGTCAAAACAGGTCTTCTGGATGACACATGAAGTGTTGCACCCTATTCTTGGGAACAATGCCAGTCGGCCGGATAAACAGGAAGTCTAGTATATGTAATCACAGGTTGGATAAGGGGGAATTCCTCCAAATTGGAGAGTTGCCCTCACACACCCATCAGGATGTCATGCTTCATCATCAGGCATTTTGCTCCTCGTGGGGGTGGCGCTGCAGTCCCCTACGGCCCCCGAGAGGGCTCTTTGTCAGAGATCTTTTTAGAGGAACACCGCAGTGGTGAGTGCAGGTGTGTGGGGATTGGTGCAGGTGGATTAAAAATACCATGCTGGTACCCTCAAAGGTATTTATTCTTGGGTCTGAACACCGCAGTGGTGAGTGCAGGTGTGTGGGGATTGGTGCAGGTGGATTAAAAATACCATGCTGGTACCCTCAAAGGTATTTATTCTTGGGTCTGTACGGTATGTTTAAAAATAAGCTCAAGAGGGAACTAGTGACCCTGCTGTCAATGAGGAGGGTTTGTCCGTTTTTACAAATTGAAGTGAATGGTGATGCTGGAAAGATAATCAGGTCTAGTCAGGTCGACATGTTTCACGACTGTTAGGTCTCTAGTGGATCTGATGGCCTTTCGTCAGGACCAGGGGAGTGTTTAAGAAATAAAAAATAAGAAAGTGTGACACAAGGGTTCGAGACAACACCCAATACACCCTTTGATGTTACCCTGATTCAGGTATGTGGTCCAGGCGGCTCTGCACCCAATCAGTATTGACCACCTTAATGTATAAATCCAACCCCAAATATTCTCCAGGGATGCCTCAACGGCGGTAGAAGCGGCTCATGAGATAGCATTGACCTCCCAGAAACAAGTATTGATACCTGCCCTCAGGCGCATCATCGCCGGAGGAATTCCCCCTTATCCAACCTGTGATTACCTATACTTCAAGCTGCCAAATGGACAAGCTATCATCTATAGGAACAGTTACCCTCCAGTGATTGACATCACTCATACAAAACCAGTGAAATTTAGCAGTTATAGTTACCTGAGATAACTATAACTTTTGCCCCCACAATGTACTGCTTATGACCTCACATATTACATCACTCATGACATTGTCAGTGACTTCATCTCAAATGACATTACTGATGACATTACTGTTGACACCATCACACACCCACTCACCCACTCACGCACCCATACAGCCTCTCATGTGTCCCAGCAGTGTACCAAGAGCCGCATATACACATTGGTAGAGAAAGGGGTGTGTCCTTCAAAGTCCTCTCAGCAAACGCACTGTGTGGGACTTACTGAAGGTAACAGGAGGGCTTTTTGTCCCTAAGGGCCCTCAACATCTAAGGTAACTTCATCCCCCAACCAGCAGTGCGCCACAGGGTACTGTCTCCAGTGACCTTGTTTGCATGTAATTTCGATAATGTGATTGTTCCTCAAACGTCTTCATCCATAAATCTGTGATGACATGAATCCCTGTCAAGAGAAGGCAACAAGACTACAAAGAGGTGAATCTCCACCAAAGAGGGGTATTTCCTCTTGACTAACTGAAGTAAGTTCTACTTCATTTGATGGACTTCATTAAAAACAAGCGCGGGAGACCGCACTTTTTTGTTGTTGTAATTTTTGACACGGATTTGTGTCACCATTGTGATTTTGCAGCAAAACGTTTTTTTTAAATTTACTTTTTTTGCTCTGGTGGGGTCCTGTGGGAACCCAGGACCAGGGCTAGGGGGTGAGGGCATTCCTACCCTGCCCCCTTTTTAGGTCTCGCTGAGCCCCAGCGCTTGCGCTGGCTCGGAGAGACATTTTGTATTTGGGATTTTTAAAGTGCTGCCTGTGGCCTAAAGCTTGAGTGCACGCGAACGTGCACACGCGCAGCCACCAATCACTGCTGCGCGCGCACCACTCGCGTGCTTGCCACACAGCGCGTCCCATCCTAGCGATCGCGATCACTTTCGCTTTGATCGCGATCGCTATTACTTTTGCTTTCACGGCCGCGCGGCCGTTAGTTTCACGGCCGCGCGGCCGTTAGTTTCACGGCCGCGCGGCCAATGCTTGTGTTTTTTTACTTTAAGTGCAACGCGCGCGTGTGGCAATGCTTGTTGTTGTTATGACAGGAAGTCGCCAAAGCACAGGAAACCCCTCCCAGGAGTAACCTTCCCACAGAGGAAATGGTGGAGTTGCTGTAAGACTGCAGCCGAAGAACTCGCCCACAATACTGAAATATACTTCAGGTAAAAATTCCCTTTTTGTAACAGTTGAAGAGATTGGCTCATAGTAGAATCAGCTGTGCTGATCAGCGAATCCTCGGAAACCGGCAATATTGCTGCACATACCCACACTTTGTACTTCTGTTAAAATAAAGCTGTGCAGGTCAGCGAGACGTACTGGGACCGGCAATAACGCTGTACCAGTCAGTGAGATAATGGCATACCGGCAGACCACACTTATAAGTTACCAGCACTGTCTCCAGCGGCCAAACTGCATCCATCAGCGCCACAGGCTTTAATACCCTGGGGGCGCCTCCAGACCGGAGAGTGTGGTGCCAGCAGCCTAAAAACCTCTCCTCGATTCGCGCGGTTGTGTGCCAGAAGGCTAGAAAACACTCCTCACTTCACGCTGACTTGCCCTGCAGGCATCGCCGAACCTCCATCAGCAGCATGAAGGTGATCCTCCTCTACTCCGTGCTGACACTCTCACAGGACAGGATATCTCGAAGAGTACGGCAGACTGCCCAATGACACCGTCAGTTGCCGATACTCATCTTCTATGCGATGACGTCTCTCTAGATACCGGATTACCAGCAGACACAATGGCACACTGAAACTGTTGGCCTAACGGCTAGGGCGCTCGACCTCGGACCTGGGGAACTGGGTTTGAGTCTCGATAATGACGCTGAACCTCCCGTGATTCTGGGCAAATCACTTAATCTCATCGTGCCTAACAAAAAAACACGCATTTGCAATTCAATAGGTCTCGCATTTACGAGAGTTTGAGCAATTGGCATTGTAAATGACAATTCCTTTTATTTATGTGTCGACTTATAAAACATAAATAAAAGGCATTGTCATTTACAATGCCAACAGCTTAAACTCTCGCAAAAGCGAGACCTACTGCATTGCAAATGCTTGTTTTGTAATGTTTTTTCTGAGAATCGTCTGCCAACACTTCCTGGTCGAAGTGTTAGCAGCCAATCAGATATCAGCACAAGATAAGGAGTGTTCGGAAAGCCGTCATGTTCCTATATATACAAATGTGAATTTCTGTTAATATCTCAAAAACTACTGAATGGATTTATACTAACTCACGAAAAGGTCACTTTCTGGATCAAGAGCTACCTTTCTGCTAAATTTGGTGTAATTCTGTTCCGCAGTTCGGGCTGTAGTCATGTTTAAAATCCCTGATGGAATTTGCACTGGAAAACGTGTTTTGGGACACCCTCTTTTTCTCTGTCCTCGCTTCACGAATCACCCCGAAACTTTCAACACAGCAGTTGAGCCAACTATCGTACTAATTGTGAAAATTCCATGACCATTGATCAAACAGTGCTAAAGTCATTGGCAAAACAAAAAACAAATTTTCCTATGGCAACTAGGCCCTACATATAACTACCTACTGGTGACCATCAGTAGGTGATAGGGATATAGATATAATTATATAAATATAAACACATATACACACACACACACACATATATATATTCACTTAAAAAACCATAGGTTTCACACACGTTATAGTTAGGAATTAGATTTTAAAAAACCTTGCAAATTCACTTAAAAAACCATAGGTTTCACACATGTTATAGTTAGCTGGACATTTCACTCGTAAAAAACCATTGAAATTCTCCCGGTATAGTTAGTTCAGATAACTATAACTCGCGCGACCGCAATCCACTGCTGATGACGTCACATATTACATCACTCATGACATGGTCAGTGACATCACTCATGACATCACTCATCACATCATCCTTGTGATAGAGTGGCAGTCTCGCGAGTTATAGTTATCTGAACTAACTATAACGGGGGAATTTCAATGGTTTTTTACGAGTGAAATGTCCAGCTAACTATAACATGTGTGAAACCTATGGTTTTTTAAGTGAATTTACAAGGTTTTTTAAATGCTAATTCCTAACTATAACGTGTGTGAAACCTATGGTTATTTAAGTGAATTTGTAAGGTTTTTTAAATGCTAATTTATGTATGTATTATTATATTTTTTATCTATTTATTTTACAATAAACTACCTATGTATATAGTTATAGATTGACTGTATCCTGTAATATGGAATGGCTCAGCTCTTTTTTTTGTATTTGGATAAAGTTGAACAGCATAGTTAATATCTTCTATAAACTTATAAACAGTTTTTTTTTTTTAAGTTTTTTCACGGTGCACCCCGCGATTTTTTGAAAAATAAATAAAATGTTTTTTTCACCCTTCGGGGTCCTTCAGGGACCCCCTGACAATGGCTAGGGGTCAGGAACTCGCTATCCTGCCCCCTTTTCACGTTCTCCACCTTTCTTTTTCACTGTCACACACAAAATGGCGGCCGACACTTCCTGATTTCGACCAATTCGAATGTTGACTGACATGTAACCACCAATCAGAATTACGCTTGCGCACGTTATGGTGCGCGCACGGTGCGCGCACGGTGCGCGCCTATAGATATTTATGTACTTTTAACTGCAATTTTCTCAGGAACTACTGAACAGATTGACACCATATATGCAAAAGGCACATGCCTGACCTGAGGACTACCTCTTTGCCAAATTTCAAGTAATTCTGTTCAGCCGTTCGGGCTGTACCTTCGACTAAAGGTCGTATGGGAAAATGCATGGGGGAAACGCGTTTTGGGACCCCCCTTTTTTCTCAGCCCCCGCTTGACGAATCACCCCGAGACTTTCAGGGTAGGAGCTGAGCGGAGCGCCCCATTAATTTTAAAAATTTCGCGCCAAAGTTATTCAAAATAGAATTTTCAGATTTCCTATGGGAACTCGGTCCTAACTATAACTATCTATTGGCGACCGCCAGTAGATAATATACATATACACATACACACATATATATATATACATATGGAGGATATAATGGAGTTAATAGTTTGTGTAGAGTACTGAGGAGTCCGTGAGTTACCTGAGACTGATGCAGATGTGCAGATGAACTTGTACATACGTTCTGTAGTGTAAAGGTTTGGAGCTTCTTTGCTTTGATCAGTAGCTCCTGACATATTGCACATGATGCCAAACTGACAATGCATTTGGAACTGTGATGGGATGTGAACAGCTCCAGGTCATGCTGTCTGAGTTGAAGAACTCCTCGGACTACTTTAAAAAGGTTGGGGAGTGGCATTGGTGTTGGGCTGAAGAATTCCTCTTTTGCACATCTAGATTATATAGTGGTTTTCAGTTTCAATTGGAACAACCACCTGAGCTACTTGAAAAGAAGGGTCTTAAGGCCCTTCAGACAGCTCATTTCAGGATTAAAGGGAAGCATGAACCAGATTGGGCTAAGCTTGGTGATTTACCTCAGTCACTGAGTGAGTACTGGGAAAATGAAAGCTAAAGATGTTGACTAAAGATGACATTGCATACATGGAACCTATCATACAAATTGCTCTTGAAGCATAGTGGGTATTCACACCCATTGTTGAAAACCTGTTGCAATCTGGCTTCACAGAAGGGCTAGATGCTTTTGCAATTCATTCTGTAATATTCATTGTGCTTTGCAAAATCATAGCAGTGAAACAGAAAGTCGGTGTTTAATACTTTGCTTGCGGTCATGCAAAGAGACAATGTCTTTGACAGTGCCAATGTGCAATATTACAGACGCTGGCATAGAAAGGACCTGGAGGGATGAGCTATGAGGGCAGTACCCAGCACAGGGCAGACACTTAGCACCCCCTTTTCTGTTCGCTTTGGAAGAAGATGTGGAGGATCCCCCATGAACCTATAAGAGTACTGCTTAAACAACAACACAGACTACACAGGGTAACAAGAATGGCACACCACAGACCTTTCAAATTGTCTTTTTTCCACCTACATGTATCAACCACATGATATTAGTGAACAGAGCACAAGGTGGGTGGAGGCACAAGGGTTGCTGGAAAACAGAACCATGATTACACACAGGGATATACATTGATACATACAAAGCTAACTAGTAGATATCAAGACCATGATACATTTAAACACACTACACAGGAACCAAAACAGAAGGTGAGAGAAATAGGGGAGTCAACCAAGATAGGCAACAGAGTGAGTGTCGTGTGTAGTAGGAAGTAAGTGAAAGTGAATTGATCAAAGGAATAGAAAATATAATGGAGTGATGTAATCAGGGAGTATGAAAAATTATAGGTGCAATAATCACAGGAACAACAATCCAGATGAGAAAGGGCAAGCATGGAGCTATACATCTTAGCTGCTTATAAGGTTCAATAATCGGATGGGTTTTACAAGTCTTATTCAAGCAACAGATTAGATGTGCCTACAGCAAGAAACAGAAGATTCAAAGGTGATACCACGGTTGCAGGCAGAGACAGACAGATAAAGAAAATGGGGCAAACAGAGTAGTAGCAAGGTGATTGAAGGCTAGGGGGGAAGAAGCAATAAACAAGTTAATTTTGGTTTCAATCAGATTAGGATGGACAGGACAAGATCACATTCACATCCAAACTGCTACCAAAGAGAGAAGTTTAAAACCGGTGTCATTGCCCTCTCGTCATTTGTTGAGTCTTCGGGCTCTCTACATTCCACCCAGACTGGTTTCAGAGCCAAGCAGGGAACCGAAACGGCGTTGGTGGCGGTAGTCGAGGCAACCAGGAGTATTGTGGATGCGGGAGGCTGCGCTGAGGTGATCCTGCTGGACCTCAGCGCAGCCTTCGACACTGTAAACCACTCGCTCCTGTTGCTTCGGCTTCGCCTTGCAGGGATTTCAGGAATGGCTCTTAAATGGCTGCACTCTTTTCGGACAGATACTTCTCCGTTTTTGAGGATGAGGTGTCATCAAGCCAGCTGCAATTGAGTCACGGCGTTCCCCAGGGATCATCCCTCAGCCCTACACTATTTAACATTTATATGAGACCGTTGGCTGATGTGGTGCTTCCTTGGGGAATTCAGCTTGTCACCTATGCCGATGACACGCAGCTGGTTGTGTCCTTGTCGAGGGACGACGACTTACATCAGGGGATTAACAAACTAACCCCGTGTCTCACTAAAGTCCTTGAATGTATGACCTCGTCCTGCTTAAAGCTAAATGGAGCCAAAACTGATATCATGATGTTGGGCTACAAAGCCCCAATCAACTTGGACCCCTGGTGGCCGAACTGTCTGGGACCTCTTCCGAAGCCTAAGACCAAAATAAAAAGCTTGGGGGTCTGGATGGATTCCACCCTTAATTTCCAACAGCAGGCTAATAAGGTGGCCGCAACCTGTTATGGTTTGTTGAGATCCCTAAAAAAAGTACTAGACCTTCTTCCCTTTGAAGCCAGACGCGTATTGGTCCAGTCGCTGATTCTCTCGCGACTGGACTATGCTAATGCTATCTATTTGGGGACATCAGTAGCTACTATAAAAACTTTGCAAGCTGTGCAGAATTGCGCAGCCCGTCTGCTTATGAAAGTGCCCAAACGATGCTCAGCAAAGGCCTCAATTCGATCGCTCCACTGGCTCCCAATTCAGGATAGGATTATGTTTAAGGCTATGTGTCTGGCACACAAGTCCATTCACAATATGGGTCCTTCCATTTTGGATCCTTTGCTTCCTCGCCATCAATCAGTCAGATCTGTTAGATCCAATCAACGTAATTTACTCGTAGTTCCCAGGGTTAGGTTGGCCCGGATGGGCGGCCGGATACTTTCTGTCCAAGCGGCGAAAGGTTGGAATAAATTCCCCGATAACATCAGGCTTGAAGCAAATCACATCGCTTTCAGGAAGCAACTAAAGACATTCTTGTTCAACAATGTCCTATAATATCCTGTGGTTCTTACAGCGCTGGGATGCTCTAGGGTAGCCATGCGCTATATAAGAAAGTATTCATTCATTCATTCATTCATTGAGCGAGTTTGGAAGGTACACATTTATAAATCATCTGTGTAATAGTGATAGGGCAGACCAAACGAAGAGACTGGATGGAGGTTATCACTTCTGATCCAGCAGCAGGGATACAGTCACCAACCATGGTGCTATGCCTGAGCTAAACTAGAGTAAATCTTGCCAGGGGGCCAATAAGGGTCTTTACATGGAAGGCATGAGACCATGCAAAACACTACAATCCTATATATTTCTTTTTCATTGCACCTAGTCCCCATAATGCAAGGATTGCCTACCTCTTTCTCCATAGCACGTCATATTATATCTTCTGAAAAATTAGTGGACACTCAACCACCAGGAATAACACGTCTAACATTGAAGAGTCAGATCATTTAACTTATTTAGGGTGGGGTATGGAAGTGCTGAGGGTGGTGGGAATAAGTGGCAGGACACCACATATCTCATTTTTGAATATCGGGGACTTCCCAGTTAGTCACAGTTACCAATCTATAGTTCTGTATGTTTTGCAACCAGTATGGTGGTTCTGAGAGATTAACAAAAATCTTACAATGCAATCTTCTTATTGAATATTAATATGACGTGTGCTGCTCTCAAAATCCTGGTGTCACATCACAATGTGGCAGCTTTCAAGGGCTGATGTAACATACCCATCAAGGATCTGACATGTGACATATCTTTGCCAGACCACAAAGAGCAAACATCATGCATGTACCACAGCATGAAAAGCATTTTAACAAGGTTATCAACTTTACAAGCTTTTGCGAGTCTAAAATATCGGAGTTTTTAGCAAAAGTGCTTTTAATATCAACAATAAGCAAAAGGTTTTGAGCCTTTTAAGGTGTTTTAGATGACAAAGTGCATGGAAGCCAAAACTGGTCATGCCGTGAACGGAAAAGGGGTCGCCCTATAACCCTGGGAACATGGGCAATACGTCAATAGTTCAAAACATGGCCCCTCGGAGAGAGCTTACAGCCTATGCTCCCTTGGCAATTTCTTAACAAGGAAAAAT
This sequence comes from Triturus cristatus, assembly GCF_964204655.1. Taxonomy (NCBI): domain Eukaryota; kingdom Metazoa; phylum Chordata; class Amphibia; order Caudata; family Salamandridae; genus Triturus; species Triturus cristatus. Next base: position 1,006,703,665 of record NC_140581.1, on the reverse strand, counting down.
TACATACACAATCCATTGTTTGTTAATTCCATAGTTTTTACTGTCTTGCAAGAATAAATATCAATATAGGTGCTCAAAACGAAAATGGCATGGTGAAAGTTGTTTGTTACAAAGGTAATTCATAGGTGCGCAAAGGTATTTACAAGAGATTAGCTACTGTTGACAATGAATGCATTTCTACAAGTACAGACTTCATATGCATGAATTTTTGCTGTACAGAAGAACACCCCATTGGAAAACAACAGTGGAATTTGTTGACGTTTCAACCCCTATCTCGACTGCTATGGGGCTTTCATCAGGACAAAGGAACAATGGTAGCAACCTATAGTCATTAAATTTAAAAAGAAAAAGTCAGTAACAAACTAATTAAACTGGGTAAGGATCAACATTAACAAGAGGAGTAGCCATCTTTCCCTTAGAGCGTATCCAAAAGAGGATCATGTAATCATTAAATATTGCTAAAAAATAGCCATACTATAGATTGAATTAAAAATGGCCATATTAGTATAAGCAACCTACACCAAGTGCTGACCAAGAGGTGAAAACACAAAACACCCACCAGAAATCTATATAGGTGAAGCATAGTGACACTCTAAAAATTAGGAGGTCATGCTGAAAACATGCATCCCAATTTTAAGGGAGCACGACAACAGATCACTAAATCAACAACACAAATAAAATCTAATAATGTGGTATTCAACAACCTTCCAACATGTAAAGAGAAACCTAATTCCTTTCAGCAACGTGTCTGGGAAAAACAAGTGAAAACTCACATATTTCTATAAAAACTCATAAAAAAACTAAAATAAGTAGACCAGTTGAAAAAAAATTGCTCCATAACAGATTGCAGTGCCTACCATTGGTGAAAGAATCTCTCTCTGAAAGACCAAAAGCTACAAATTTGAATAAATGCATAACAACAACATCATCTGTGAACAGGGATTGCCTTATAGTGGATGGATCTAGAACTTACAGCACCTACAGCGCGGGCCCTCCTACATAAAGTTAATTTACATTAATAATGATGATACAAATATTTGTAATATTTATTTGCAAGTTAAATAAGCCTTTTTGTTTTCCACCTAAGATTTCCATGCTGAGATCTCAGCCCTGACTGTGAAATCACTCTCTGGTAAAATATAGGATTTTTTTTTATTTAATATAAGGATTGCACTGAAAAAGAAATAATAAAAATATTTATGTTAAATATTAATGTAGATTAATTTAATGGAAGAATATTTGAAATATTTGTGGACTCTGCCCTCAAATTCACATCCTGGTACTCCATCCTGCACTTCTTCCTCACTTCTTCTGCTTCCTTTGTTTAGGCAGCCTGAAGGAAATCCATAACCCAGACTCTAGTTCTTAAAATAGCCTTATGGCCCGCCGTAGGGGGCTATACTGGTTATTAAAGGCCCGCTGCAGTGTTAAAGGCCCGAGCCGAAGGCGAGGGTCTTTAACAAAGCAGTGGGACTTTAATAGCCGGTATAGCCCTGCTACGAAGGGCTGTAAGGCTATTAGAACATTCTGCCACTAGAGGGCAGAATGTTCTAACAAATAAAACAAAGCCTTCATGGAGCGCAAGGGGATTCAAATCCCCTCAGGCTCCCTGAAGCCTTTGTTCACAGCCAGAGCTGTGAACAAAGAAACATTGGAATGTTGGAGCTCCGGGCTTATGCCAGCCATTATAAGCCCGGAGCACTCCATTGTTTTCAGTGGAGCTTCCAACATTCCAATGTTCTAATATAACCTTATGGCCCGCCGTAGTGGGCTATACCGGCTATTAAGGGCCCGCTGCATCGTTAAAGGCCCGAGCCGAAGTCAAGGGACCTTAACAAAGCAGCGGGACTTTAATAGCCGGTATAGCCCTGCTACGAAGGGCTACAAGGCTATTACAACATTCTGCCACTAGAGGGCAAAATGTTCTAACAAATAAAACAAAGCCTTCAGGGAGCGCGAGGGGATTCAAATCTACTCAGGCTCCCTGAAGCCTTTGTTCACAGCCAGAGCTGTGAACAAAGAAACATTGGAATGTTGGAGCTCTGGGCTTATACCAGCCATTATAAGCCCAGAGCTCTCCATTGTTTTCAGTGGAGCTTCCAACATTCCAATGTTCTAATTATTGTTAATCAATGGGAACGTTGGCGAAATGTTGCCATAATGCGATGCTAGCGCCAACCTCAGCATGGCACTGTGCTCTGCAATTAATTCTTAGGCACTATTCTTCTAGGCTATTTCTAGACCTTAGAATCTAAGCTGTCTGTGGCCTAAAACGAGGACCGGTTTCAGGATAATTCCCCCTTTTCAGTGAGCATGTCTAAAGCCATAGAGGAGGTTTAACTGGGAATACAAATTCTGTCCATTCTTTTTGATTGTCAAATTTCCTAATCATGTTCAGCATATTCCATGTCTACAGCGGAGCGCTTTTAAGACTGGTTTTCTAAAGGGAGTCCATATTAAATTAATTGCAGCCATACCTGATCCTGTATCCTGAGCCAGGAATAGGAACTCTACTGTTTACTGTTCTGAGCTGATTGAAGGTAATCCAACCAGGCATGCTCTAAATTTGTTGCTGATTGCTGCTACAGTTAGTAAGATATAACACGTGCATACAAGTTAGCACATTCACATTGCTAGAAGGAGCTATAATCCCAGCCATTTCAGGGAGCACTCTGGTGGCTCCTCAGACTTACTTTGAAAAAAAAAGAACATATTGAGGCATTGGTGCAATTATTTGAGAACACAGTTGGCCTGGTTCCTTTATCAACAGGGTTTCAATGAAGAAACAATTGAGATGGGAGTTTGTTGGTCTCTCCAAAGATTTCTTTCATTATTTGTGAAAAAATGTTCAAAATCTAAAATTAAATTTTTTTTGTATATTTTTCAAAGCTGATTAGATATTCCTCACAACTTTTACACATCAGTTTTGGGACAACATCAAAATAAAATCCATAAAAAAGCAACATAGTGCAATTTGAATTCAGGTCCATCTAAATGGTTACATGTTTGTGGAAGACAGGTGTGGTTGGTCTCGTTATCCAAAGATTATTTTGCAAAACAAGAGTGTCTGGTTCATTCATGGTCCACTATTGTCCAAGTAAGTTAACAAGATTTGCCCGAGACTATGATCAACATTTTGCCATTAGATTGGTCACCATTTTCACAGACAATTATCCATCCCTGTTGCCCATTGGTGTAAAAAATGTATGCTGCTCCATCTGCCATAATATTTTCCACTCACCCCTTTTTAGGTCTCGCCTGACCCAGCGCATGCGCAGGTCTGGGGTGACTTATTGAGAGGGCTCCAAAAAGTGCTACCAGGCCAGCCTAGAGCTACAGTGCATGTGCAGGGGCGCGCGCGTCGCGCTTGACCGCGATTACTTTCACTTTCTCGGCGGCACGGCCGCTTTGATGTTTGATCGCGTTCGCGATCACTTTCACCTTCGCGGCCGCACGGCCGCTTGTTTAGTTTGTCACCGAGATCATGCAAGCACGAACACTAGACGTTTTCAATGCCGGGTTAGTTATTGCACATGTGCCTACTATAAACACGAGGAAGAAAAAATGGCACATTATGTTCCATAGGGAAAAGGGAGGCTTTAATGTTTAAATGCAGGAAGCCTTACCGTGTGGAAAGCAAGGGATTTCTTTTAAAAGCACATTTTTATGCTAGAAAAACAAAACGTTGTTGTATTACTAATCTGAATCCACTGGAGCAAGAATATAAACATTCGAAAACCTCTACTATTAACACTATGGTTTGTTTTCAATAGCATAGAAATCGCTGATATAAACGAATAAATCACCAGTCTGTCCTCGCACTCCAAGTTAACCTAAAATATTGTGTGTTCAAGATGCAAAGAGTGAATATTCCCAAACTGTTTAGTATACCAACTATACCCTCCCCCATGAATCCATTCCTAAAACTCCCCTTGCATAAATGATTGACAATCTCCCAAAGAGTTTAGCTCTCGTGCAATATTCATTGTATTTAACAAGTCGATTTAATCGGGAGAGAAAGTCAAAAGCAGGGCATTATATACAACGCATACACTGACGCATGTTTCCTCACCAGATATACCCCTAGAAGGTATACAGTATACTGCAGAAATTTTGAAATATTCAAAACACTGGAGCTAGATTGATGCCACACCTCCATTCAAAGGAGAACAAGGCACGGGTGGTTCCTGTATTGTACTGACCAACTGCAGGCCCCTCCTTTAAGGCACTTTGCGTTGTCTATCGAGCCATATAAGATAAAGGTCTGCGGTTCTATAAGCTATAGTTCAATGGTGCTCCCAGAACAGAAGACTCCACCTTGTATAACCACTCAAGTGTATGGGAAACAACTGCTGGTGGTACAGCATTCTCGACAGGGCCGGCTCTAGGGCGGTGCGACCGGTGCCACCGCGCCGGGTGCTGACTTCCTGGGGGCCTCGTGTTTGCAAGTTTAGTATGTTTTTGACGCACCTGCTGCAGCGTTTCTTTCCTCCTTCAATTACCAGGCCTCACATAAATGTCAAGAAAACTCGTGTGATTAATTATCTTCCCGTAGAGAGATCAGCATTTTGTATAGTTGAGGTTTTGACTTAGGTGAAGTTAGTGCAGAGGGTTAATATTCCTGCTGCAAAGAACGTGTACCAAGTAGATTACAGAGTGCATATAATGTAAACAGATCAGCAGGCTACTGCTTTTAAAAAATACATCCTTTTGTTACTTGCAATTTATAACTTAAAGTCCTAATATTCAACAGTGAGCTATTAACTTTCATCATAGAACAGCATACACACTGCAAAGTATACATTAGAACATTGATTAATGTTGCATAAAGGGTTAATTTGGCTTGAAATCAAATCTTATTATTAAAGAAAACTCTCAGCTATGACTCTGAGTTTGTGCTTCTCCACACCAAGCACTCCTGAACTATACTGCTTACCAGTATGGATGACATGTGACTCCTACACTTTTAGGGCCTGATTTATGAAAAGTGACGCATCGCTGCGTGAAAACAGCGATGCGTCACTTTTCTTTGCGCCCTCCTTGCGACATGCTGGATGCGTCATATTTACAGTATGCCACATCATGTCGCAAGGAGTTACAGATACGTCAGTATTTCTGACGTATCTGTAGGCGCAAAAATGACGCATTGCTGGAGTGTGTCACAAAAGTGACACAACTCCATCAATTGGTCATTTTCACATGGGCAAGTCCCATTTCAAATATTCCTGTGTCAGTTTTACGTCTGCTGTGAGGCAGGCATAAGATATTGATGCATTTGCGTCCTAGAAGTGACACAGTAAAATCTCATAGATTTCACTGCGTCACTTCTACGAGGCTTACTTGCGTCAGAATGCCCACCCTACATACATTATACCTGGCGCAGGTATAATGTGGCGTAGAGGTTTACAAAGTGACGCATCTACGTAGATGCGTCACATTGTAAATATGACACAACATGGTGTATTGTTTATGCTGCTTGTGCGTCACAAAAAGTGACTCACCGGCAGCGCAAAAGTGACGCAAGGGCTCATAAATAAGCCCCTTAGTCCTTTGGCTTATGTAACATTTCCTGTACATTGATTTACACAAGTATGATTGATTGTTTCTGTGTAATGTGTGTGTGATGCAAAGTGCTCTGACACCCTACACTGGTATGAGTGGCACTATATAACTAATTTAATGCATCTGAGAAAGAATGGTTCTGGAGACTTGGTCACTGTTAAAGGGTGCTAGTGAGAGAGTACGTGCTGGAGGTGGTCATTGGGGGGGCGCCAACAAACATTGTCGCACAGGGCGCCACCAGCGCTAAAGCCGGCCCTGATTCTCGAAGCAGGGGACAAAGCGCTGGAACTCTTCACCAGCCAAGTTCAGAAGTACACAGTACCATCTGAAGCCCAGAAAGGAATGAAGGTAAAGAACCGGTTATTCCTGAATCAAGGAGGCAGAAGCAATCTAAAGCCAAGATATCACCTAGCTGAACAAAATATGAAGTCAAAGCAGAACACAGCAGTCAAGAGAGCTCAGGGTCAGGAGGCGTGGCCTAGGTGCCGGACAAGTTGGCATCATTCCAAGCTCCTGTGAGTGCTGGATCCCATCACCTTAAAATCCCGATACAGCCTTAAAATCCTGATGCAGCTGTCAATCAAACATCCTGAGTACTAGGGTGTGTGCCGGAGACCACCCGCAAAACAAGCATTTGCAATGCAATAGGTCTTGCATTTACGCGAGTTTGAGCTATTGACATTGTAAATGACAATGCCTTTTATTTTTGTTTTAAAAACGAAAACAAAAATAAAAGGCATTGTCATTTGTAATGTCAATAGCTCAAACTCGCGTAAATGCGAGACCTATTGCATTGCAAGTGCTTGTTGCCTATCCCGTAAGTGCAATGCAGTCTAAACAGTAGCATCTGATGTGATGGCAGAGTGGTGTGGCAAGGGCTAGTGTGGGGGATGGCGGAGTCGAAAACAGACAATACAAATAAAAAAAATACAAAGAACTTACCTGCCGTCCAACACTCTTTTCCGTGTTCTCATTGCCGCAGGATCTGGATGAGGTCTCCTTCTTCCTGGCATTCTCCTCGACTGACTCGGGTGGACAGGGAACGACTTTCGTCCTAGTACAACGCAAAACCAGCCAATCCTGGAGTAGCATTGGCTGGAGCAGGCTAACCCAGCACTCATTTTGAGGTTTGGGGCCTGCGGCTGCAATCCCTCAGCTGTTTCTCAGCCTTGGGAATGCAGGCTCTGAAGTGCGCAGGTCAGATTGATCAGCTGTAGGCAGCCAGCCAATCTGACCTGCGCACTGGCTGCAGTACTAGTGCAATCGCACTGATCAGCCCCGCCCCCTGTCATCACACTGCAACAGCGCGAGTCTTGGACACATTAATAAAATGGTATTTATTATCATTGTTTTAATGTGTGTGCCTGCTGCACTCACAGCCGGTGGGGCAAAGGTCCTCCACCATAATGGAGGAGCCGCTGCTGAGTCCAAATATTGAAGGTGGTTGTGTCAGTCTATGTGAGGTATCATTCCTGCCCTACCTGGCCCCTGCAGATAGAAGAGAGGAAGTAAAGATGTACTGCATTATATTGGTATTTCTGTACCTCATTCTCACCACTTACAGGACACAACATGCTTTCTGAGGGGTCGAATATGTAGCTTCTCGTTTGTTTAATTTATATAACGCATCATGCCTATCACCATGCTTTAATGAGCTCCAAGACAGTTTTTAAATGTTGATTTAAAACTCTGAGCGAGTTCCTAAGAACCTTAATGTTGTCATCCAAGGGTAATGAGATTCAGGAGGCTTTTTCCCAACAACACCTAGTGACTGCTGGAATTTGTTAGTGGCAGGTCCGCACATGTGACTCTGGCATGCAGTGGTGCCCACTGAAAGCTGTGGAAGTTTGAATTTTGGGTTAGAGTTCTCCTGCCTCTTTAGATCACACCATCGCCATATCTGTAGCTTGAAGGATATGGTTTAAAAATGTTCTGACATCCTGGCAATTAACTTCAATCAATGGAGGATGTTGTAATGACTTGGAATGAAAGGGAATACTCTTACATTCCTCAAATACTCCCTCTACGTTGGGGGTATCAGAGGGCAGGGCCACCTCACCACCAGGCTCAGTAGTCTGATGATCCAAGCATATTTTCAGTGTTTAGAGACAGTGGGGCAACTACACTTGTGGCCCCCCTGCAATGCTCCCCATGCGCCAGTCAGGAGCTCTCAGGCCTGCGGTGCATGCACAGTGCTGGAGGGCCCCCCACACCACCAGGGCTGCAGGGGCTATTGTTACGCCACTGTTCAGAGATGCTCTCGACAGGGCATCTTGTGTCATGCTGACTACAGACACCTTTTGGCTTCAGTTCCTTGAGTCATCTTCTATGCAGATCATGTGAGTGGGTCCCTGCTTTTGCTCTGTGTCAGGAAGCATCTATTACCTCTATGAAAACGTAGCCCCATCCATCCCGGAAAATGCAATAGTAAGGTTTTTCTGCTGACCAGAAGTGGACTGGGAGCCAGAAGCACTCCTGGGAAAAATGCTCCAGTCCTCCCTGCTCCGGTCCTCTCCTTAATCCATCCATCCATCCTCTCTCTCTCTCTCTCTCTCTCTCTCTCTCTCTCTCTCTCTCTCTCTCTCTCTCTCTCTGTCCTCCCTTTCTCCTCTAACTCTTCTCCCTCTCTCTCTCTCTACCTCTGTGCCTGCCAGGAGTTGCTCCTCCACTAAGGCGGAGGAGCGTCGCTGCACTGCCTTGCAGAAGTTAAAAAAAGGAAAAAACAAAAAGGTAATAACGTAATGTTGTTATCATTTTACTTTGTCCTCTTGTTGTGGCAGATGTGCGTGAGGGGGAAGGGCGGGGCTGCAGAGCAGGGGAGAAGTGGTAGAACCCAGCTGAGTGCGCAATGACTGTTTGGTCGGCCCTCTTGGGCCGTCAAAAATAATCAGGAGGGGCCAGTTGTGGAGAGGGCAGTTGGTCCGCAAAGATGAGGGTCAACAAGGGAATAATCGATGAATGGGGGGAGGTGCCCCTATCGGTACACGATGATCCAGATCGTGCTGAGGCAATCTGGGCACAGCACTGGCTGCAAAGTGGTATGAGTTGCACCAGACAATTCAGATTTCAAATTTGATAAGTTGCTAATTCCACACCTCCTGGAAACATAGTCACAATGACCAGTGCTCGTTGAGATGGATTGCAACAAGTAATTCCGGTCAGACACAGCGAAGAGATGCAATTCTGTACCTCCCTGGAAAGGAGGCACTACATCCGGTTCACGATGATACCGGCTACACTAGACGAGTCTGGTTACACACAGGCACAAGTTCTGCAGAGCCACATGTGGTAGAATGAGGCACTACTACGGGTACTCTCCCACCTTCGAGGGTCGTACCCTGTGAATCAGCCACTGCATGCAAGGAACTTGCAGTTGGCATGTCACACGAGAGAGATGCGGCATGATCGACAAAATGGGCCACGCGGGGTCCCGCAACCGGTTTATCCGCTCACCACCAACTAGACACTTATGAGTGTCAGTGTTCCCACAGTACAGAATCATACACCCTAGATGCGGGCAAGATTTCTAGGCTCCGCACTAGACAATCCAGTATCCAGACACAAGTCTTGGTTCCAAGCTCACACCATGTTACACATGGGATTCAGTAGCTGAGGTGGGCACTTGAGAATGCACCGTTCTCCAGATGTCACAGGGAGGTAGTGTAGGTCCCTCATGGGAGAGCTTTGATGTCCCTGAGATCTCCGGGAGAACAGGAGGCCCACGGTCAGGCCCTTGGAGAGCACACTTCAGGGCGTCACTCTTCAGCAGGTCCTCAGCCTGAGCCAGCCACCATTCAGACAATTATCCTCTATGTGAATAACAGAGTCCTCTGTCATTGTGCACCATGCACCTCCAGTCCCAAGTCCCCACAAGCATACCTCACCCTTTGCTGAAGGATGACACCCTTAGTTATATTGTTGTGTGTCTTGAAAATTTGGGTGGTTTGGGGGCTTTCCTTTTGAACCAAAAATGTCTCTCCTAAATTATAGGCCTGACTTCCTTGGGCCATGGAATGCAGATCTTAATCTTTAGTGGGGCCATGATCATGCCCCTATAGGTTAAGTGTCACAACCTCTATCTTCAATCTATCCTATTCGGCCCTCATATGGCAGAGGTCTGCTTTTCCCGTGGGAAGCCCATGGTTTATGGCTGTCACTGGAGGAATGCACAGATGTGCTCCTCCCGACTCCTGGTGTCCACTGGAGCCAGACACCACGGTCCCTGAGACTCTTGTAGCATAGCAATCTCCACATTCTATAAGTGTAATTTCTAAGTAAGTTATGCCAAAACCCCATTTACCATTGGAAAGGGTTTGGTACTGCGAATCCATTGATATGAAATATCATGAGGCTGCTCCACTGCAATCCACTATTGTAGTCCGAAGTGATGTTGATCACTTCCCCATGTTAACCTATGGGAAGAGAAGGCCTCATAGGTAGTGAAAAGACACTACCTGGGTGCACGTGCGCTATTGCACACACAGACCTGCTATGGCAGGAGGGACACATAGGGCCCGATTCACAAGAGTAATCTGAGACAAAATCCTAACTTTACGACTTTCAGTATTCACAAAAGGCATTTAGGAGTAGAAAAGTTGGGATTCCTAACTTTACTACTCCTAAACCGAGACAGAATCCTAACTTTATGACCTTTGGTATTCACAAAAGGCATTTAGGAGTAGTAAAGTTAGGAATCCTAACTTTCCTACTCCTAAATGCCTTTTGTGAATACCGAAAGTCGTAAAGTTAGGATTTTGTCTCACATTACTTTTGTGACTCGGGCCCATAGTTTCCAGCACCAGTGGTGCAAGTGTGCCCGCCCGAGTCTGCACAGCAGACTCAACACGGGTTTAACGAATATGTGTGTCTGTGCGTATGCACAAGCCTGCATATGCAGGCGGCACATACAATCACAGGCACCATAGGTGCGGGTGCGCACACACAGTGGCCTACAACGGCAAGCTGCTAATTAGTTTACTCACGATATTTGCCAGTGCGCACCCACTGGTCTGCAATGAGGTATCAGGCTGTGTTTCAGAACATGGAATCAGCGCCACTTCCCAACACGGCTAGGCAGGGTCCGCCCACTTTCACACGTTTTTACAGTGTGAAAGTGTCCGGAGGCCCCATAAGAGAATCAGCAAAACCCAGTTCGAAAAGGCACCCAAAATGTTCAGGTAACACTAGCTGACGAGTATCAGGTCCAACACACACTGAAGCACTGGCAGGGTGACCAACTCCCTTCGGTTCATTATGGACACTAGGAAATATTTGCTAATATATCACCCAACACAGTGCAGCAACCAATGTTGCTGCCCTGTGTTCCATGAGATGGAGAGAGAGAAGGCCAGCACCATCAGATATAGCACTATTGCTCTCTTCCTTAGTACATGTGCACAATCAGTCAACCCAGTGCTACGCATACACCTTTGCACTGTTGTGCAAAGGTGTCTGCTTGTTGTTAAGCATAAGTTTTGCACTGGAACCGTACCCTTCCAGTATATAATTCTAAGCCTAGACAAATTTTAAAACTCTTCCCATTTTAGAAGCATGCTGTACGGTGCGGCACATATCCAAAGTCTTAAAAGTAAGGGGAAATAAAAAACATTTCTCCCTTTTCATGCTTGTTGCAAAGCCCTGTCTACCATTATTAGAAGATAGGGCTTTGCATCAAAAGTCATGAGTGCTAGCATTGGAACACCAGTGTGACAGTCTAAGGATGTCCCCTTATGCAAAGTAATGAAAGACAGCACTAGTGCTACTATGCATGAACTGTAGGGCTACTTTCCAGCACAAATCAAGTTTTTTTCTGGAAAGTAAACTACAAATCAAACTTTGTGCCAGTTTGCGTCACTTTTGTCCAACTGTTTCTAGTGCTAGAGTTTACTGTCATAGCCTAATGCACCCTGGGTGTTATAGTCTTGTTATTCTTCTACTAAGCTAATTAGACTTACACTCCTGAAAGTAATGATGTGTAGGTCAGGATTGAAGGCACTGTCCATAAGGACTTGAAGTGATTGGTCAACCTAACCATTGACAAGGTACACTTAATAAGCACAAATTTTAATGACCTTATCACAAAAATGATAAAAAGGCGGGAGGCAAAAGTTGCTTAGTCGTGCAAGGATTTTTATTCCAACACAGGCTCATTTAAAGAGATGGGGAAAAGGTAGAACTATGCAGTCATCAGATTAGTGCACCTTTCCTGCAGATGTCAACCATTGTGATAACACCACATTGCACACTGAGTACTACCACTTGCTATAATATTGTTGCTGCTCTTTGTTGTTATGATATTATAGCTAAATTTAGAGTGTAAGTCCAAGAAAGTGGTAACGTATAAAATAGCAGATGCAATATTTGCACCAGCTGTACCTCCCTTTTTACTACACTCTGTAACACTTAGGCCCTCATTACAAGTTTGTTGGAATAGGGTGGGGTATTTACCACGTGTCGTAAATACTTCCTATTTAAGTTTTCAACAGGAAAACACTTGCAAACTCGGGGGCCGATTCACAGAACTAATCTGAGACAAAATCCTAAACTTACTACTTTTGGTATTCACAGAAGGCATTTAGTATTAGTAATGTTAGTATTTTGTCTTAAGTTAATATTTTGTCTTACCTTAGTATTTTGTCTTAAGTTAGTATTTTGTCTTAAATTAGTATATTGTCTTAAATTAATATTTTGTCTTAAATTAGGATTTTGTTTTAAATTAGGATTTTGTCTTAAGTTAATATTTTTTCTTAACACCAAAACTTAAGACAAAATACTAACTTAAGACAAAATACTAACTGAAGACAAAATCCTAGCTTAAGACAAAATACTAACTTAAGACAAAATACTAACTTTACTACTTCTGGAAATACCAAAAGTAGTAAGTTTGGGATTTTGTCTCAGATTAGTTTTGTGACTCGGCCCCTCGGTTATTAACACACCTAAATTCACCTTTTTTCCAGGCCTGCCAGAACTTATCAGGAGAAAATTGTGAGGGTGTTATAATTGTCACAAACTTGCAATTCCAATCCCTTTGCTAACATGTTTTGGCACAGGGTTCGAGATTTAGCTCTGAACTCGGAATGAGGGCCTTTGATTGTAAACCCTGTGGTGAATCACTGGCTACAAAATATGTTAACATTAGTACTGCTTCACAATATTACCCCAGATTTTAGGGCCAACTGCAAAGGAGAGCCTCAGCTGACTAATGCTATGGTCTTATAAAAATCCAAACCCAGGCAAGAAGCACCTTAAAATGTCCCCGCGTTCTTATCCTTGAGGTATGTATGACCCAGAAGCACACCACCCTGAACATGCTTTTTGGTTTAAAAGGGCTCACCTGCGAATCACACTCATTCGAAAAATGCTTGCAAATCGGCCCATTGGCGAAACATTAGGCCCAACGGTGCAGGGGGGGCAGCTCCAGGGGTCCCCCTGAGCAATGGCATAATGAAAGTTGAGGGGGCCCCCCTGCCAGGTACACAGAGTGGCCCGCTCCAGATTTAATCCGGAGCTGTCATGCCTGAGTTCTGTGATGAGGGGGGCCCTTGCAGCTCGGGGCCCCCCGCACTGCAAGGGCTGCGGGGGCCAGTGTTACGCCCCTGCCCCTGTGCACAGGCAGTGGGCCCCTTGACCTGAGAACTCCTGAGTGGGTCTGGAGCGTGAGGGGCCCCCTCCATGGAATTTGCAGGTTGGGGTGGGGGGGGAGCACAAGTTTCGTACGCCACTACCTGGGCCAGAAGAGGACAATTAAAATTCACAGTAAAAATTGACAGACCTGAAGACGTGGAGCTGAAAAGACATTACAATCCCCGTCCGACTATAAATACAAACTTAAATTAAATAAATCTTGCACAATTATAGATTAAAACATATTTAGCTTTAATGATCCAGCGAGAAGGCTCTGCCGGTTATGGATTGCAGGCCGTACATTCTGAAATCGTTGCTGGCTCTTATGAAATGCGTGTTGTGCCTAATTCCAAATTGCACAGTGTGCAGATTGTCAATGAATCGATATCTGTGCTGTCATCTGACCCCCAAGCTATGAATGCCATGCCTAATCCTTGTCATTGACCACCACAAATATCTCAAGTATGATTATTATCTTTATTTCCCCTTATACTTTCATATACATGTGACAAGAGTTGGTCTTGTTGCCTCAAGGTGCTTTAGTTGTGTAAATGATTCCTGTTGGGAAAGGGCTGTGGGCCTTAAGGGTCTTTGAAGCAATAGAGGTCAGTGTTTAAACCAGGCCCAGCTCTAGAGGGTGGACCAGGTGGGCCAGGCTCACCCAAGGAATACCCTGGCCCACCCAAGGCCATTCAGAACTGAAAAGCAAGCGTTTTTCCACCTTAATGTTTCACAGAGTTGTGCAGCCCTGTGGGCTCTCCATTATAATTTCTTTTTAATGAATAACACTAATGATATAGGGTACTTTCAGGCCTAGGGAGAGGTGTGTATTTGCTGGTGTTTAGTAGCTGCTATGGTGCACAAATGACCAGCACTGATATACTGAAAACTGAATTATGATTCTGTGCATATTGCATCGTATTTTTAAACCGCAATGCTTTGCAAAGTAAAAAGCTGCCGTTTTTTAAAAACATGAAAAGCTGCAAAGTGGCCCTGTATGTAGGCAGAGACATTTTTGCTACTGCACATGACCGGGAGCATTTTTCAGTCTTAAAGTTCTGCATCTTAAAGATCTGACAAGTAGCGTCCCTCCCCTTCCCCAAAGCCAGAAGCACATCAGAGAAAGAGAAGTATGTAGCATCTTGGGTGCTGATTCCTCTGTTAAAAATGTCAAAAGCAGACAGATGCCAATGCTTAAAATATCAGATCGATTAAATACTTTGTTGTTTTTTGGCTAGTACCCATTCATCTTCATGGCCCACCCAAGCTTCTTTCCGGCCCTCCCACAGAAAAAATCATAGAGCCGGGCCTGGTTTGAACTGTTATCTAGCTAGAATACATACCTGCCGGGGCCAATCCACCAACACAATTAGGAGCATGAGAAGTAGTACTACAGGAGTATTCTTTTACGTGCTCTTATGTGTCCTTGTGATTCGACACTGAGATGTCCAACTCTATATCAATAAAAGTGCAAAGAGGGCTATTTGTATTTGTACTAATTATACATGAGTATTCCCGGTGTTTAATTTGAGCCGGAGCTTTCCGGTGCTAAGCACCGGCACTTAATTGCTTTCCGGTGCTCAGCACCGACACCTAATTGTCAACACTACACCTAGGGCAGTCTGCCACAAGGTGGCACTGCTCATGTAATTTAGAGATGAGCAGTATAACAGTTGTTTAGGAAAACAATATACATTAAAAAAAATACTAATGCCTGCCTCCCCAGCCATTTCTTTAGCTTTGGGGACCTGGAATAATCTGAACTGCAGCATTTACATGCGATCGAGATGGTTAGTAGTTGTTTTGGCAGCGGTGACAGGGGTGATGCAAGCTGCAGTGGCCTCCTGGTCAGAGCCCTGGTACTTAATATTTTACAAATTAAGCACTGAGTATTCCCATGTTATTTCCTTTTCACAAAGGCATGTAAGAGTACGTAAAAGAGTAATGAGGGAGTACTACTTTCTGCACTATAAATGGCCCCAGAAACTCCTAAATGTATTGGACGCAGGGCACTACTTCAGGGTGGTGGAAGTGGGTGTATGGAGTCCCCTCTGCTGTTTTTGGGAAGGGGGTCC
Organism: Triturus cristatus; assembly: GCF_964204655.1. Lineage (NCBI taxonomy): Eukaryota > Metazoa > Chordata > Amphibia > Caudata > Salamandridae > Triturus > Triturus cristatus. The sequence goes on along the minus strand of NC_140581.1, from coordinate 1,006,688,402 downwards.
CTTTCCCTTTAGCTGAGGAAGTCGGTGTTGCATAAGATGTGCGAATGTCAGGCACCTTTGTGCTTTGTACCTAGGTAAAGAATACCAGCAGGAAACAGACACAATTAACAGTAAGTTTAATGTTTAAAAAAGACACCCAGCACATTTTGTTTATTCACTTAAAGAAGTTTAAAAAAATGAATTTGCAAGTTTCACGTCTGTTTAAAAGCTGTGGTCACTTTCAGCCAATTCAAGCTCAGTTGCAACTTTGATAGGTGGAAAAGATACACGTGATTTATAAAAACCAAAATGAAAAATGTTATTTTTGTATTTATTTGTGATTACATTAAGTTGTAACTGTAAAATTGGTATTTGACTTTTAAAGTAAGGATTATTATAAGGGCATCACTTCTTGTAACGTCACTTCCTGTGTCATCATTTCTGAGTTGCATATGATAATTAGTCCTCCCACTATATTCCTTAGGACTTGTGCTGTGTTTGGACGTAAAGGAATTACTTGCAGACTTTAACCTCTGATGGCATAAATGCCATCCATCCGCAGGCGCTTGTGAGACTTTCCATTTTCATTGCAACAGTTTTCATTCAACATATACTATATCGATAAGTGCCGTAAGCGCCTAGTAGTTGATCATTGTTTGCCTAGATGAGTTTGCTATATTCTTCGTTCATATCAGAGGCCCTAGCACAAAGGAGAACCCCAGATATTTCAAGCATTTACAAATTCTAGAAAGGCAATAGGTTTGATCTTTTATATTCTATCCAGATAGATCTTCATTTAGCCTTTTTGGACTTGCTGCTACACGTCGGGCGTGGGGAGGCACTGTCTTTGCTGGTCTGGACTTGACTAACCCGGCCTATTTATTGTACCATTGTGTTAATTTCCTGAAACAAAGTCCCCCTAAATGTGAAAGAAGGTTCGAAAAAAACAGCAACGACAGCCCCGCCTTCCATGAGGGAAGAGGTGTGGCGCAGCGGCCAGGGCGGCTGACTCCAGAACACGGGGTCTTACGGTTCGATCCCCGGCGCCAGCGGCAGGTTAGCCCAGCACCATGTGACTCTGGGCAATAGCTCACTTAATCCTCCTGACGGCCCCCAGCGCCTTGACACCCTCAGGTAATTGTTTGCACTTTACAAATACTGGTATTGGTATTATGATGGGCATGTCAGCACATTTTTCATTTTACTGAAGATGAACCCACCCTTAAAGCAGAGGATTACCTTCAGAAAATAAACAGATAATCTTCCTGACACCCTGGCAGATTGCCCCTGTGTGTGTGTTTCATTTAACCATTTCTTTTAGCTGCAACCACCATCTTGTACATGGCAGTCCCGTGCTGTTATTTTCCTGTCTGGAATTGGCATGATTGGCACAATAGCTGTCCACGAGGGTCATTATTGTACACATAATAGGGCACAATTAGGTTAACAAGTACCTCAATATGCTAGGATCATTACTATCGCATTGATGGTCTAGGATTAGGGTAAGTATGCTCACAATATTCTAAAGTCACCATTAAATCAACAGCATGCCAACATTATCAAAAGTTGGACCACAATGTGGTGAGACCATCAAACGAATGATCATTGTTTCAAGGAGAGCCCAAACATGCCAAAAATCACTATTTTAAAATAGGGTCTTCTCATATTGTACATTTTTGTTTTACAGTTGCAATGGTTTTTATTAATCACACAATAAAGGTTATCTATCTATCTATCTATCTATCTATCTATCTATCTATCTATCTATCTATCTATCTATCTATCTATCTATCTATCTATCTATCTATCTATCTATCTATCTATCTATGGCAAGGTTGGGCAACCTTTATTCAACCTGGGCCACATTAGGTCACATTGTGCAAGGGCTCCACCTCACCAGCTTCCTCCTACATCCCATCTTATAAGTAGATAGGCACACATCCATACACAAGCAGGCAACAGACATACATGTATGCACACACACGCTCACTTGCACACTAACGCATTCATAGACACACAAAGAGATTCCAAATCATGCACACACCTCAGCTCCCAGTTCTTGCTCCATCACGTACCTGTAAACAAGGGGGGGCTTTGGTCCTCGGCAGCATTAGGGTCTGCTTGGCCGAACAAGTCTTTGATACTCTTGGTGGATACCCCAGCTGTGCTTTTCACATCTTCAAACTCCTGGAATCCATTGTGTGCTCATAATAGTTCTTATATTTACTCCAAACATTATTGTAAAGCTTTATCATTAGATATAGCCTTTTTCGTTAAGCAGGCCCATGCTGTCATCAATTTAAAAAAAAACATAAAATAGGTGATAGTTAAATAAAATCATGAAATGCACTTATAAAACACATTTGCAATATTGCCTGAAATGGCTAAGCAGAGGCGCTATAACAGTGATGCGGGATTATTGAAATCATTGGGTACACATGAAGCCTTTGTGAATTGGATTTGGGGATGCAATTCTCAGCAAGAGCACAATTTGATTTCTGAACTCAACTGCTACTATTTTATCTCCCCATTGTCCCTTAGAAGGGATTGGGGGGTGTCCAATGAATCTGCCCCCACCACTACATAGCCACTTTAGATGTACTCAAGACTGTACTTTCGCAGATGTGCCCTTGCGTGAGTGCATTCTCTGGTTAGTAGGCGGGTCATCAATGTCCCCTCCAATCGTGTGTGCCAGTGTCTGTGTTGGCCTGAAGGAGCAGCTCTGGCAGTGTAGCATCCAGAGCTGGTTGCATCTAAGTATATGCTGGGTGACAGCCTAACCTGCTCTACATTCGCAAGGGTGACGCAGTGATGCCACAGGAAGACAGGTATGCAACAGCCTGCTCCTTGTATGGAAAATACTGCCACCCACTCCCGTCAGACAGTGCTCCTTGATATCAGCACCAGGATTTGTTAAATGCACACTAGACAATCCGGTCTCCAGACACAAGTCTCAGTTCCACTTGAGAGGCAGATCGGGAATTTTCACTCTCACATCCAAAAGAATTCAGTGTCCTCCATATTACATACAGAGGCAATTCTCTTTCAATATAAAATTTCAAATTGGCTCAGTAGTGTTAGGTTACTGCCCCCAGACAAGTGAATCTAGCTAAAAATCTCAATTGGTGTGTTGTTGACAAGAGCACTTTCAGGTAATCATGCACACACCATGTGCGATTGTAATGACGTCATTGTGGGTGGTTTGATGTGTCAGTTATTAAAGTTATTAAATGATGTACAGTCTTACCAGAGTGTTGTTTCTAAACATATTCATATATGATAGTGTAGGGAACACAAAAGCTGTGTGATTGTGAGCTTTTAATAATGATATAATGATGTTGATGGTTAATCCCTATGGATCTATTTCCTACAGATGCTCCCTTCTGAATCCTGGTACCATCTTTGGTTACCCCCATTATACATTAACCACTCCTACAGGGTTAGTACAAGGTTAGTGCAAGTTGCGACCTCTAGGTCCTGAGGAATGCCCTGTGACCAATTGGAATTCAGGTTTGGGGCTGAAACATGTTGGCCTTATTATAGGATAAAGGAGGTTTCTTAAATAACTTCGGGCCGATTCACAGAACTAATCTGAGATAAAATCCAAAACTTACTACTTTTGGTATTCACAGAAGGCCTTTAGTAGTAGCAAAGTTAGGACTCCTAACTTTATTACCACTAAACTGAGATAAAATCCTAAACTTACTACTTTTGGTATTCACAGAAGGCCTTTAGAAGTAGCAAAGTTAGGACTCCTAACTTTATTACCACTAAACTGAGATAAAATCCTAAACTTACTACTTTTGGTATTCACAGAAGGTATTTAGTAGTAGTAAAGTTAGGACTCCTAAATTCACTACTACTAAGTGCCTTCTGTGAATACCAAAAGTAGTTATTTTAGGATTTTATCTCAGATTCGTTCTGTGAATCATCGCCTTCATTCTTATCCACTCTTATTTTTAATCCTGTACTAGTGGAGTTGAATAATTAAAAAGCACTCTTAGTACTACTGGATACAATTTTAAATTGTACAGAACCCATATATGACTGCCACAGTGCTTAAGAGCTCGCTCAAGATGATCCAGCTGAGTAACTAATTTGTCGGCAAAGAACGACCCCTATAATGAAACATGCCACGAACAGTGGCGAGGTTGCTGCATACTTTTAAATTGATAACCCAGGACAAAAAAATAACCTCAATAGCATAAGCCATTGGTTTCTTATGTAGAAGGAGCCTTTAGTATATTTTTCTGGCTATCTAGGAAGGAAGAACTGTGCTCTTTCCTTCCTTTGATCCCTCTCCCCAAGTACATGTTTGTGTTAAGAGTTGGAGGAGCACCACAAAGTGGGCAAGGGGTCCTTCCATTTTGAAACACCCCCCGAATAGGATAGTTAGGAGTTGTTACAGTAGAAAAACTTAAAGTTATGAAAAAGATGGCTGAAACTGAGTGTCTTATTATCAGTTTTGTGGTGCAGTGATGGGACCGCCCAGCTCCCACACCGCCAAACCAATGTTTGAAACGCCCACCAGATTAGGAGTTTTCTCCGATTTGGCGGGCTGTTCTTTGCGTTCCCACGGCAGTGCCTATGAAATAAGCACCAAAATGGGAATATCAAGGGCAAATCTGCCCGGCATGGACTGCTGCAGTCCATGCTGTTCAGGTCCTGGTGTGCATGCACACGGGGGCATGTACTGCGGCCCGCCAGATATATTGCGGCCTCAAGACCACCGCGCCACTGCCAGGAATTTTAATAGGGCAGTCGGATGACCACCACTGCTGTGCCCCTGTGAGTCCGGTGGTCCGTGGACCGCCAGACTCGTAATAAGGATCTAAGTTTGGACTGATGTCTTATCACCAATTGCCAGCCTGGAGCTACCATATAAAGGTTCTCACCCCAAGGATATATGAACACAAATGGACTTGAAGAACAACAAAAAAAGGCAACCCTACTGCCTGCATCTGCACGAAGAAAGTACTAAGGCCTGTTCTGCTTCCTATCATATTTCAAGAAATGGTAATACTTCTGGAGGATAAGACCAGCTGGCCTCCTGCTGTTCCAAGGACATAAATAACAAGAAGGACACATTTACACAAGCAGCAACAAATATGTGGAAACTGGACCCTGTGCAGGAGACCTGGCTGAACAACATAAAACACAAGAGGGGAAACCTTTACAGAAACAAGCAGGATACCTGTGGGTTCTGGGAACTGTTTTAGAGCCCTGGCTAATGAGCATAAAAGACAATCTGTTGGTGAAGAGAGTGGTTGAGCCTATGTCCATCTTGTGTATGTGCCCTGGCATCCAAGCAGCTGTCTCTTGCACTTTAGGAAATTTAGGAGTAATCGGGAGTCAATGTAGTTTGCTGGTAATAGTTTCTTTAATGTGCAAGAGAGGCCTTCATTGACTTTTACACCCCATTGTTTCCACTGGGCATTTTATGGCATTTTCTTTAGAAATTCTTGTAATTTTGGCCTTTTTCAATCATCAAATGTTTTTCTCATTTGCACAAATTAGTTTAGATATTTTACTGGTTGGTTGATTTACTTTAATGTTGTTAGATGCCTTTTAAAGACTCACATTTTTCTAAGACAAAGCCTGTAACTTTGTGCGTTAACCAGCAGGGGTAAGTCAATGTATCTTTCATTGAAACTGTTATGAACTGTTTGGGACTTCTGAGAATTCAAACTGTGCTATCCCCCAGTTATCAATCCAAGTTCTCAAAGTCAATTCCCACTAAAGCACTCGGATTAACACACCTGAAATCCATGATCTGTATAAGCGAAGCCCAGGGCCGCCTCTAAGACATACTGTAAATGTTGTTTTAATAGGGAGAAATAAAAAACATACTCATAACGTGACATATGTATTCATCATACTCACTTGCTGTCTCTTTTAGCAAGATGATACTGAGTTTTAGAGGTATATTTATCAAATGTGTATACAGCTTGCTTCTTTTCCTTCCTATTAATCCATTCTGCTGAATGGTGGAATGCACCTTTTCGTATTGTTGGAAAGTGGAATGGTGAAACAGGTAGCAGGTCGGTCGCCTGCTAGCTGCTGGCTCCTACGTTCTCCCAACCTGACAATCAGCCTGTATTAGTGTCATATTCAAATTAAGTCCTTTTGACCTTGAAACCTGCAGACCCTGGTTTCTACCCCACTATCATCATGTGACCAAAAAACACGTGCATATGGGCAATCGATTTATCTCTCCGTAATTCAAATTGTAAATGTATATAATGTATTAGAGATATGTAACAGCTTAATGTTGTTCTTTTCATTAATAATGAAATGCCATGTAACAATCCTTCAACACATATTTGCATTGTGATTTCAACTAGACGCCATGCACCAAACACTGTTGTACCACACCCTAAGTTAAGATGCTCATGCTGCCACAAAAAGCATCCTGTGCGCTGCTGGTTCTTAGATTTATGAAACACATAACATAAAATACAAATTACCTTGAGGAGACGCCACACTTTTGCAGCAGGTGCACTGGTCCAGTTACTATAGAGAAATGCTTCCCTACAGAGCACACAATTACAACCTTATATGGTTCGACCATAGTGGTACTGCAAAAATTGGACACTATATCTATTTTTAAATCATAAGGGCTTAGTAATTACACTTTTTCTTTGTGTATCACATCACCCACGGTTGGACTTGTCACTTTCTGCAGGGTCAACCCTAAACATTTTGACTTAATTCCTCCTATTTTTGCTGAATTAATTTGTGTTGGCCTTAGGACTAGTCTGTGCATTTTACCACAGCTAAACAGCGCTAAAGTGCTTGTGCTCTCTCTTTAAAACATGGTAGAATTGGCTTATACCCAATTGGCATATTTCCTTTACTTGTAACTTCCTAGTAAAGTGGCACTACCTGTGCCCAGGGCTTATAAATTAGATAGTGCGCCTGCAGCACAGATTGTGCCACCCACTTAAGTATCACTTTAAACATGTTTCAGGTCTGCCACTGAAAGCTTTGCATGCAGTTTTTAACTGCTATGTCAACCTGGTGAAATGAACCCTTTACTAGGCCCAAACATTCCCTTTTAAAACCTATGTCACTCCTAGGGTAGGCCCTGGTTTGCCCTTGAGGGCAGGGTGCAGTGTATTCAAAATGTTGCACATGTACTTTTTAGTTTTAAATGTCCTAAAATCTTACATTCATTTTTCACTACTGCAAGGCCTCCCTCTCCCATAGGACAACATCGGGGTTACTTTATTACATTTATTAAGTTATAATTTCCAAATGAGAACAGGTAATCAGTTCATGTTTGGTGTCTTTGAAATTGTAATAAAAAATCCTCTCTCATGGTGAAGTCAGATTTTAGTTTACAATTTTGAAAATACCACTTTTAGAAAGTTGTCATTTTCGAGCCTTAGGGCCTTATTATGACTTTGGTGGTCTTGGAGCAGGGCTGCTATGATGCCGCCCCGCTCCCAAACCGCCAAAGCTATAAAAGAACGCCCGCCAGAGTAAAACATATTTTTACTCTGGGGGCGATTCTTTGGCAGTCCCACTGTGGTTCCTTTGAAAAAGACACTGCAATAGGAGAATCAAAGGCAGTTCTTGCAGGGCATGGACTGTCAAGTCCATGCCTTGCAGGAAGAGGGGATTTATGCACACAAGGGGGCCCAACATGTGGCCCCCAGCATGTACCTCATGGCTTAGGGTCACCTTTGTTTCCTCACCACCACACTTTTCATGGCCGTCACACTGCCATTGAAAGTGTGGTAGTGAGGAATCTACTAATATGCTTGGTGGACCGCCACTCGTGGAGCAAAATCTAAACATTGAAGGGGGTCCATCACGGACCCCGAGCCCCGGCGACCATGTCCACGGGGCTAAAATCAATACTGGAGGGGGCTGCAGGCCCCCCTCCAAGAGCCATTATTGCCTGGAGGTGGCGGTCCCCAGGGCCGGCTCAGCTATGTTTCGGGGTGCCCACCCACAGGACATAGCTTGTTTGCTGTGGCTTACAGGAGCTTTACCACTCCAACCAAGTCAACGCAAACACTGCTCCCGCTTGTTGAAAGCAGAGCAGAATTGGTTTCACAGGCAAGGAGCTGCATGTACCCTCTCCCCACTAGTGGTACCTCCTTAGAATGTTGGGAAGAAGGCTCTGATGGAATGTTGGAGAGAGAGCCTGAGGAGGTGAACACCAGCGGCAAGCTGGAGATGTAGATGTACTGACATTGGAATAAAGAAGAAGTTACTCACTTTTGTGTCAGTCATTACTTCATTTATTGGCGACGAGAACGGGATGCTGTGAAGGGACAGCGCTGCATCTTCCCCTGTGAGTTTCGTCTTGCAAGCTGGCGGTGTAGTTCATCACCTAAGTTGAAACGTATTCACTGTTAAAGAAGAAAGAGTCTGGAAGAAGAGTGCGGGCGAGTCTGCTGCATCTTTATGAGAATGATTTTTGAAGGAAATTGAAGAAGCAGTGAGGTGATTTAAGGTGCACGTATTCAGTGGCTACTCAACATTGAAGTCGTATCTGCTCTGAAAGTCACCTTAGTACGGTGTGGCGTAGAGGTCACTGGGGTGTGGACAGAGGAGGAAACGTGCTGTGAGAAGTTGGCCTGGTATATGATGTTCACTAGTTAAAGTGACCACCTTGTACCATGCCAAGCAACTCTTATGGTGTGGTTGTAAGTCAACCTTTTCGGACTAGCTGCCCTAGTGGTAGCGTAGGCTAAGCAGTCTTTGAGGCTAAACTCGTGAAGCGTGTTAAGCAGGCTGTTTTACCAAATGTAACCCCCCTTTATACCAATGAAAGGACACCACACAGATATATATTGAAAATATATATGTATTTATTTCTCAAAGTATCCCCTAGACTCTTTATGAGCACAGGAGCACAAATCGTTAAACAAGAATACGTTAGAATACACAGAAGTTGCACTTTATATGGATAGGCCCTGGTGGCCGCTCAAACCATATACTAAAATAGTGGTATAAGTACCACGAACAGAAGAGGGAAAAGGCCTAGGGCCTCTAGAATCGCTGGGCCTACAAGGAGCTAACTTCAGTTAGTGACCAGGAGGTCCACGGGTTGCGTGTGCAGAGCAAATAGTCACACGCGAGCTCCCATAGGTTTTCAATGGGTGCGTAAAAGTTACAAAGTTACTGCAAAAAGGATCTTCCGGATGGACTATGAACTCAAGATTCGAAACACAGACACTAGAGATGATACTCTACACTTGGGCACCGGAGTGCCAGCTTTACCTCACCCACAGGAAGCGGGTGCATAGGTCTCGAAGTGCGTCGGGTTTCTTCTATCTGTTCAATGGAGCCTGTTGTCAAAGATGCTGCAGGCGATCGGTCCGCAAGAGATGCGGTGGATCCCAGAGTGGATCGGAGTTGTAGAAGACCTGTAAGCAGAGGGGACAGTGTTCACAGTCTCTAGCCAGTGACCAGCGTGGCACCAGGTGGGTACCAGGCGATGTCGGGTGCAAACAGGAAGGAAGGTGTAGCTTGTCTCTGCAGCCACGTGGTCCCTGAAGGTCGACGACGTCCAGGAGTCGGTTCACGAGCTGTCCCACGCAGGTTCTCGCTGTCGGCGGTGTCGGCGACTTGATCGAAGCAAACAAGCCTTGGCAAAAGCAATTGTTGTGGAAAACGAAATAAGATGATGGTTCTGACCAGCAAGGTCAGAGGGACTGCTCCTTTGGAGGGGAGCAAGGGCCAGTCTGGAGCAACCAGACCAGTGGTGTAGTTCTTGAAGTTCGTCGCCAAGATGGCCACTAGCCAGCGGGCCAGCAACCGGTTAGGCGCGTCAAGTGGCAAAATGCAGAAGGGCCCCACGCAGATCGTGGAGATGCTGGAGGGCTCACCTTTGGTGCAGATGCTGCTCGGGTGTTGGGCTTCTCAGATACCAAAGCACAACTTGGAGGGAGCCTCGGTTGTTGCGCTTGCAGCTTGTTGTGGTCGTTTCAAGATGGCTGGCTCCACGTGTCTCGGTGCCTCCACGGGTCTCCTCTTTTCAGGGACTGTGGATCGGGTGGTGAGAGGTCTGGAGGTCCAGGTCTTGTCAGTCTCTGGGCTCGGGCTCCGGCGGGAGGCGGCGGCAAAGCAGACGTTGATTCGCTGGATGGTGCTTGCGTTAGCAAGGTGGTCACTCCCTGACCACAGGGGAGATTGGCTTCAGTCCTCTGTGCGGCAGAGCGTCGAAGTTCCCGTCTTCTTCTTGTAGTTAAGTTGATTCCAGGATGTCTGAAGTCTTAGGACACAGCTCCTACCTTTAAGCGGATTCTAGGGGCCGGACTACCTGCTAGGTCCCTCCCTAAGGGTGGGACCAGGAAGGGGGGTGGTTACACCCCCAATCCTTTGTCCAGCTCGCCCCAGGCCCGGGACTGGTGTGCCCCAGGACCGGATTGAACTGGCATATGCACCGAGGCTCCTTGTGAGCCTCAGGCATGTCTGGTTTCTTTCAAGCCCTACCTGACCAATACACAAAATCCTGTCTGGGGTGGTGCACGCACCTCCCCTGGCAGGAAACCCTTTGTCCACACCTCCCAAGCTGGAAGGATTCCCAGCAGCAGGAGGGCAGACTTGTGTCTGTGGTGGCAGCATCCATTTTGTGGAGCTGAGGCTATGTCTGATTTTACCCGGGTTTCAGGTACTGTACATGTCGTGTCCCTCTAGAAGGGTGGAATGCTAACCTCGTCGCCAGAATTGGCGAGGGGTTAGTATTCCAATTCGTATGACACCTTACTCGACATGTTTTGATAAAGCCAAACCAAAGTTAGCATTTAACCGCGAGGTTCATAATGCACTTAAGAGTATATGGTATGACGATATCTGGAAACAGTAGAAGGAAGTTGTTCCGACCACGGCAGACAGGCTCAGCTCATGCCAGAGCACCATCTCACATGGAACCAAGCACTCTGCCTTCAGGATTGTTAAGGCCTGCCATAGGAGTGACTTATAGGTTAACATGTGTCCCATTTAAGGTTAGGCATAGGTATACTACACCTAAGTAAGAGGTGGTTACACCAACGTACCCCAGCTGAGTGATCAGCCAGTTGTGTCAAATTTGTTAGGCCAAGCCTGGGGTGGCATAATACATGCTTCAGCCCCTGGCAGGCCTTAGATACACCAATGCCCTGGGTACCTAGTGTACACAGGTACAGGGGCTCACAGGGTGATCCAACCAATTGGGTATGTACCTAGGGTACATGGAGTCCATTTTAAAGAGAGAACAGCCAGGCTGAGATCCTGAATGGCAGGATCTCAGGCCAACTAGGTCGAAAAACCAGCTAGACACTAAGCAAACATTTGGGGGTAACCATAGTCAGATATCCACCTTCCTACACAACCCCCCCCCCAAACGAAGGGAGATAAGGCTGACCTTGACCAGGTAAGCCTATATTGCCCAAGTGGCCATATAAGGAGGAACCAGCACTGGCATGGTTACCCCCTGTCTCATTGTCCACTAAGCAATCCCTCACCCTAAGGGTATCAGAGGGTCTCCACCATAGGGAATCTCTACCTTTGGTGTGTCTTGGCAAAGTAAAAGGCTGGTGTTGAGATGGAGTACTGAAGTGAGTGTCCTCAAAGTGAGGCCTCAGCTTCCTCCAATCATCCTCCACCATGGATGCCTTCCTTTCCTTAACTGAGTTGCACTGTGCTCTCAGGGTCAGCCTCTGGCTACCTAAAGCTGGAGGCTGGGTCCCTTTTGTGGGCTTACTGGAGGGACAGGTGAGGTTTGGGGCCCTAAGGTCCCATGTTTGCCTGTGCCCGACAGAATCCCTCTGGGGGAGGTCCCTAACTACCTGTAAAGGAGATCCCTCAGGAATGTTTTTACCCATCACCTGACTAGGGCTACTAGCCAGGCAATCCTCATTCTTTTGATGGGGGGTTCTTGTGGACAGGGGCCCTCTGGGGGTCCACTGGCCTCCCTGACCTCTGCAGCCCTGGGCTGACTGAGGCAGGGTAGAGAGAGGCAGGCTACTTGCACCAGACTAGGTCCCACCTTGGAAGGGGCCACTGACATCAGAGGCTCTGCCAGGCCAGGCCTGGCTACCTCTGGGGCAGTTCCTTCACAAGGGGTGAGGTCAGATCCCTGAGGAGGCTGACCTTTTCCTAATGTCTGGGGAGAGGGAGACTTTTCTTCCTCCCCACTACTCTCTGTTTGTGTGGAGTGATCCATAGTTTCAGGCTTCACTACACCTATGTCAGTCTGAGTATAGGCTGAGACCATTACCGCCTTGCCAACCTTTTCAGGGGGGCACTCAGTTTGTGTTTGAGCTGTGACTGTCACAGCTCTGCCAGTCTCTACAGGGAAGTCTGTCTGTGCCTGGGCTGTGGCTACCACTGCCCTTCCAACCTTTCCAGGGAGGAAATCTATTTGGACAGGGGTTGTGAATGGCACAACCCCACTACCCTTTTTTGAAAGGCCTACCATTTTAGAATGGGTGTCTTGTTCAACTCCAGCCCAAGCTGAGAGTTCTAAGTCATTCCCCAGTAAGCAGTCTACAGGCAAGGTTGGGGACACTGCCACCCTTTTAGGGCCAGTGACACCTCCCCAGCTGAGACATACCTCTGCCATGGGATGACTGTTCTGTTTGCCATCAATGTTAGTTACCTGGTAGGAGAAACCAGGCAAAAGCTGCTCAGAGGGAACTAGCCAATGGGCCACCATCGTGATGCTAGCTCCAGTGTCTCTGTAGGCCTCAGATTTTGTACCATTGATGTAGGGCTCCTGTCTGTACCTACCCAAAGTGTTGGGACAGGCAGTGAAGTTGGCAAACCCCATGCCACCATCACAGACAAGAGTAGTTGCTGTTGGGGAATTGGCTAAGCCAGGGTCCCCCTGTGTTCCCCAAGTAAAACCACCCAAATTTCTGGGGGCACTCCCACCACCTGGGGGGTTACTGCTGACAGTAATAGGTGGTGTGACAGGAGTAATTGGAGGAACAGTTTTGTTTTTAGCCTTCGGGCAACTGCTGTCAGTTTTCCAATGCCCAGGAATTTTACATTCATGGCAGTTAGGCCTTTTAGCTGTGGTAGAGGAGGGAGCTTGGGACCCACCACCCTGTGTGGAGTTTTGGGGCCCTGAGGAAGATTTCTCTTTTGCTTTATCCCCACCCTTCTCTTGATGCTTGGTGGTATCTTTCTTTTGGTCACCACCCTGGTTTTTAGGCCTGATCCTGGTCCTGACCCATTTATCTGCCCTCTTTCCCAATTCTTGGGGAGAGGTCAAATCTGAGTCTACCAGGTGTTGATGGAGAAGCTGGTTTTGACAATTACTTAAAATCTGCTCTCTCATCATCAAATTGTACAATCCTGTATAATCAGACACCTTACTTCCCAGCAACCAACCCTCCAAAGCCTTAGTGGCACATTCCACATATTCAGACCAGTCCTGAGTCTGTGTCTTCTGGGTGTCTCTGAACATTAACCTGTACTGTTCAGTGGTTAAGCCTAACCCATCAACTAGGACACTCTTCAGGACTCTGTAATTTCTGACATCCTCTTCTCTAACAGTGAGGAGTCTATCTCTGCCTCTCCCCTCAAAGGAGAGCCATAAGATTGCTGCCCACTGGTCTTCAGGAACCTGCTGTACTTTGCAGGCTCTCTCAAGAGCAGTCATCCATTTGTGGATGTCATCCCCACTTTTGTAGGGGGGCACAACCTTGGACAGGTTCCTATTATCAAAGACCCTATCTTTGTCCTTAGGGACAATGCTGCCACCAGTGGGCATAGACCCACTCTCTTTATGCTGCCTAGCCTTGCTCAGTTTCTCTTCCATCAGAGCTACTTCTAGCTCCTGCTTCCTGATCCTCAGCTGGGCTTCTTGCATTCTGGCCTCATGCTCCCTCCTCTGAGGGGTGGTCATCCTTCTCCTGGAGTGACCTTGAGAGCCTCTAGAGGTATGAGAAGCATTAGATTCACCTGAGTGATTCCTTTGCCTCCCAGACCCCTGGTTAAGTCCACTGGGGAGATCCAATGGGGTGATCCCATTGTCAGTCCCCAATAGCCTTAAGTTAGCTGGGCCACGTATAACACTTGGCACTGGGCTAGGTCTCCCTTCAGCCTCACTACCTTCTGTATCCCCACCACTTTCCTCCTCTGTAGTATGATTCTCATCTAAGAGATGGCTATTGGAAAGGGGTACTTCAGTAGCATCTTCAGAAGGGGGGCCTCCTGTTCCTGTCCCTAAGGGGCCTAACTGGGAGGCTTTCCTGAGAGCTTTCTGATCTTCATCAGCCTGTAAAAGCTCTCTGAGTTCAGCAGAAGTAGGATTCTTGGGCTGTTTAAGGCCCCTGATATTTGCCAACTGCCTGAGCTCATTTTGATTTAGGGTAGCAAAGATGGATGGTGCCCTCTGGGGGTCACTCTCAACAGAGATGGGTACATTGGACCCCTCTGCCCCAGCTATTGCTCTTAAGTGTGGGTGGATGTGTTGCAATCTACCTACACTTGGGTTTACCTACTAAACCTATCTAGTAGTTGTAGTCAGGGTGTGCTACTCCCTTTGCTCTACAACACTAAGTTCAGTAGAACTTAAGTATATCTAATCTTGTTTTATATGTACCTACAGGTACCTATGTGATCTTTCAATTGGTAACCAAGAGATTAAAATGGTAAAACACAGCAAGCTCAAATCCCACCGCTGCCACCAATGTGAGAAGTTAGCCTGGTATATGATGTTCACTAGTTAAAGTGACCACCTTGTACCATGCCAAGCAACCCTTATGGTGTGGTTGTAAGTCAACCTTTTCGGACTAGCTGCCCTAGTGGTAGCATAGGCTAAGCAGTCTTTGAGGCTAAACTCGTGAAGCGTGTTAAGCAGGCTGTTTTACCAAATGTAACCCCCCTTTATACCAATGAAAGGACACCACACAGATATATTGAAAATATATATGTATTTATTTCTCAAAGTATCCCCTAGACTCTTTATGAGCACAGGAGCACAAATCGTTAAACAAGAATACGTTAGAATACACAGAAGTTGCACTTTATATGGATAGGCCCTGGTGGCCGCTCAAACCATATACTAAAATAGTGGTATAAGTACCACGAACAGAAAAGGGAAAAGGCCTAGGGCCTCTAGAATCGCTGGGCCTACAAGGAGCTAACTTCAGTTAGTGACCAGGAGGTCCACGGGTTGCGTGTGCAGAGCAAATAGTCACACGCGAGCTCCCATAGGTTTTCAATGGGTGCGTAAAAGTTACAAAGTTACTGCAAAAAGGATCTTCCGGATGGACTATGAACTCAAGATTCGAAACACAGACACTAGAGATCTACACTTGGGCACCGGAGTGCCAGCTTTACCTCACCCACAGGAAGCGGGTGCATAGGTCTCGAAGTGCGTCGGGTTTCTTCTATCTGTTCAATGGAGCCTGTAGTCAAAGATGCTGCAGGCGATCGGTCTGGAAGAGACGCGGTGGATCCCAGAGTGGATCGGAGTTGTAGAAGACCTGTAAGCAGAGGGGACAGTGTTCACAGTCACTAGCCAGTGACCAGCGTGGCACCAGGTGGGTACCAGGCGATGTCGGGTGCAAACAGGAAGGAAGGTGTAGCTTGTCTCTGCAGCCACGTGGTCCCTGAAGGTCGACGACATCCAGGAGTCGGTTCACGAGCTGACCCACGCAGGCTCTCACTGTCGGCGGTGTCGGCGACTTGATCGAAGCAAACAAGCCTTGGCAAAAGCAATTGTTGTGGAAAACGAAATAAGCTGATGGTTCTGACCAGCAAGGTCAGAGGGACTGCTCCTTTGGAGGGGAGCAAGGGCCAGTCTGGAGCAACCACACCAGTGGTGTAGTTCTTGAAGTTCGTCGCCAAGATGGCCACTAGCCAGCGGGCCAGCAACCGGTTAGGCGCGTCGAGTGGCAAAATGCAGAAGGGCCCCACGCAGATCATGGAGATGCTGGAGGGCTCACCTTTGGTGCAGATGCTGCTCGGTGTTGGGCTTCTCAGATCCCAAAGCACAACTTGGAGGGAGCCTCGGTTGTTGTGCTTGCAGCTTGTTGTGGTCGTTTCAAGATGGCTGGCTCCACGTGTCTCGGTGCCTCCACGGGTCTCCTCTTTTCAGGGACTGTGGATCGGGCGGTGAGAGGTCTGGAGATCCAGGTCTTGTCAGTCTCTGGGCTTGGGCTCCGGCGGGAGGCGGCAGCAAAGCAGACGTTGATTCGCTGGATGGTGCTTGCGTTAGCAAGGTGGTCACTCCCTGACCACAGGGGAGATTGGCTTCAGTCCTCTGTGCGGCAGAGCATCGAAGTTCCCGTCTTCTTCTTGTAGTTAAGTTGATTCCAGGATGTCTGAAGTCTTAGGACACAGCTCCTACCTTTAAGCGGATTCTAGGGGCCGGACTACCTGCTAGGTCCCTCCCTAAGGGTGGGACCAGGAAGGGGGGTGGTTACACCCCCAATCCTTTGTCCAGCTCGCCCCAGGCCCGGGACTGGTGTGCCCCAGGACCGGATTGAACTGGCATATGCACCGAGGCTCCTTGTGAGCCTCAGGCATGTCTGGTTTCTTTCAAGCCCTACCTGACCAATACACAAAATCCTGTCTGGGGTGGTGCACGCACCTCCCCTGGCAGGAAACCCTTTGTCCACACCTCCCAAGCTGGAAGGATTCCCAGCAGCAGGAGGGCAGACTTGTGTCTGTGGTGGCAGCATCCATTTTGTGGAGCTGAGGCTATGTCTGATTTTACCCGGGTTTCAGGTACTGTACATGTCGTGTCCCTCTAGAAGGGTGGAATGCTAACCCCGTCGCCAGAATTGGCGAGGGGTTAGTATTCCAATTCGTATGACACCTTACTCGACATGTTTTGATAAAGCCAAACAAAAGTTAGCATTTAACCGCGAGGTTCATAATGCACTTAAGAGTATATGGTATGACGATATCTGGAAACAGTAGAAGGAAGTTGTTCCGACCACGGCAGACAGGCTCAGCTCATGCCAGAGCACCATCTCACATGGAACCAAGCACTCTGCCTTCAGGATTGTTAAGGCCTGCCATAGGAGTGACTTATAGGTTAACATGTGTCCCATTTAAGGTTAGGCATAGGTATACTACACCTAAGTAAGAGGTGGTTACACCAACTTACCCCAGCTGAGTGATCAGCCAGTTGTGTCAAATTTGTTAGGCCAAGCCTGGGGTGGCATAATACATGCTTCAGCCCCTGGCAGGCCTTAGATACACCAATGCCCTGGGTACCTAGTGTACACTGGTACAGGGGCTCACAGGGTGATCCAACCAATTGGGTATGTACCTAGGTTACATGGAGTCCATTTTAAAGAGAGAACAGCCAGGCTGAGATCCTGAATGGCAGGATCTCAGGCCAACTAGGTGGAAAAACCAGCTAGACATTAGGCAAAAATTTGGGGGTAACCATAGTCAGATATCCACCTTCCTACACGTGCGCATCGCAGCGTCTTCAGTGGTAAAGGACAGAAAGGCAAAGAAAAGGAGTTCGCACTGGAAAAGCGAAGCAATGTGGAAGAAAAGACTCTATTCTTGTTATGCTGGCAGACTATGAAAGGAGCCAAGAGGTTTACGTGGTTCGGTGACCGGGACGGGTCAACACAGCTGATGAAGTGAGAGCGGAAAAGAAAAGAAAAGCTACAACGTGGAAGGAAGCGCTGAGGTACGAGCATCGAGGTGAGAAAAGGGTGAGGAGATTCATCTACACGAACGGAGGACGGAGCTTGGTATGTGAGATCACCTGAGGAGGAGCGCTGAATTTCAGTCATCGCGGTGAGAGAAGTACGTGAGGAGAGCTTTCTACACGTTAGAGGACTTCCGGGTAAAGTTGAAGAGCAGGTAAAAGTGACGGCGATTACTCGCAGCAGATTCTACAAATTCAAATAGCGCATTATGCCAGGACTTTGAAAGCTGTGGGAAGGTAATCACCGTTAGTGTATCTTAAATAGATGTTCGTTCAAAAGAAAAGAATTTACAGATCGGAGGGACTGAGCCTACGGATGGAAAGGAAAAGCGAGTGAATGAGGTCATCAAAGGAGTTTTGAGGACAAAGACAGTGAGATTTGCAGTAGGTTGCGTAAGCGAGTGAAAAAAAAAAAGGGTAAAGGGGATGCTATTAACCTTTTTATTTTCAGAGGGACAATGCGAAGTTCTAGTATGTAGTCGCATATGTTAAGCAGTTAATGTTGTGAATAGCATATTCCTTAGCATAGAGTTAAAAGCTTAGCGTGTACAAGTGGTTGTTACCTTTAGGCCCTCCTCCACAGCCTGTTTTTCATCCTAAGTTCCCCTTCGCTACCAGGAAATGGCAGGAGCAGGCATGAGTCAACCGCCCGCGTTCTTGAATGAAGTAGGAGAACCGGAAATACCATGGCACAGATGGGAGGGTATTTTTAAGTCATACCTTATTGCCATTGGGGGTGGTAATTTTTCGAATGTGAGAAAGCAGCACATTTTATTGCACAATCTTGGTGTTCAGGGAAGGAAGGTATTTGAGGACATCACAGGGAGATTAGTCAAGGATGAAACAGATGATGAGGAGGTAGGAGGGGATGTGTATGAATACACATTGAGGAAGTTGGAGGAGCACTTCAGACATAGAACAAATGTAGTACTGGAAAGGCATACATTTTTTAAAAGAAGCCAAAAGAGGGAGGAGAAAGTTTCATCGTATGTAGCAGTCCTAAGGGGTCTATCAGCAACCTGTGAGTTTGGAGTTTTAGCGGATTCACTTATCAGGGACCAGTTGGTGCGGTGTACCAATGATACTAAGGTGCAGGAAGAATTGTTAACAAGGAATCCAGATTTAGAGGAGGCAATAAACATTGCCAAGGGTTTAGAACACACAGCGATATGCATGAAGGAGATAAGAACATCCTCGAGTGAGAGTAGAGACAAAGGAGAAGCCAAAGCGGGAATGACAGAAGAGACAGTATGTAAAGTGGGTGATAAAATAAAAGAGGCTCCCAGGAAACAGATGGAGAGCTGGTTGTGTTTCAGGTGTGGCAGTCCCAATCACTTGGCAAATAATTGGAGGTGCCCAGCCAGGAACACGGTATGCAGGAAATGCGAAAAGAAGGGTCATTTGGCGAAGGTGTGTAAAGCATTTATACCCAGAGTACATGAAATTGGGTGTGCTGAGGCAGAGTCGGGGGATGGAAAAACATATTTTCCAGGTTGGTCATGGAAGCATTGAAGAGAAGGTACAATATCCCTCTTGTGAGGTTATCTTGGATGGTGAAAAATTTCAAATGTATGCAGATTCGTGCTCACCATTTACACTCATTGAGGAGAAGGGATTTAAAGAAAAATTCACTGAAAAGAAAATAGAAATAGAGAATGCAGACATCAATCCTTTGGGTTACAACAAGGAACCCATTCCATTAGTGGGGATGGTGAGGATGAGAATAACTTTTAAGGATAGGCACACTGTAGGTAAATTATACATCACCAAGCAAGGGTCGAATCTCCTAGGGTGGAAGCACCAGAAGGATTTTGGCATTACATTGGACCCAAACAATGTGGAACAGGTCATGTTGGTTGAACCTCAGGGAGTGAGCAATAATTTAATTAAAGAATTTCCAGAAGTGTTTTCAGATAAATTGGGCAAATTGAAGAATTACATGCACAAAATTGTCTTGAAGGAGGGAGCGAAACCGGTGGTGCACAAGACCCGGTGTATTCCATTGCTCATGAGGGAACCATTACAGGAGGAACTTAGGAAGTTGGTAGGACAGGGTGTGATAGAGGAAATAGAGAGCTCGGAGTGGTTGGCACCCATTGTCATTACAACCAAGGACAAAGGGGGCAGCATCAGATTATGTGTGGACTTGAGAGGGTTGAATGAGAATATTCTGGTGGATAGACATCCCTTACCAAGGATAAACGAAATGATGAGCACAATTCAGGGTGCAAAATTTTTCAGTGTGCTAGACTTATCGTCAGCCTACCTCCAGGTGGACCTACACCCTGAGTCACAGCTTTTGACGGCCTTCACCACCCCATTTGGAAATTTTAAATTCGTGAGGATGCCATTTGGATTGGCGTCGGCCGCCGCTGCATTCCAAAGAATAATGCAACATATCCTGAAAGATTGTAGGAAAATCTTGTGTTTTCAAGATGACATTTTGGTGTACGGTTCAAGCGAGCAAGAACATGAGAAAAATGTAAAAATGGCGCTCAACAGATTGAAGGAGGCAGGATTTACTACCAAAGAGAGTAAATGCAAATTGGGTGTGACATCAGTGGACTATTTGGGGCACACCATTTCGGAGGAGGGAATAAAACCTAAAATCAATTTGGTGGAAGCAGTCAGGAAGGCAAGTACTCCCGTGTGTAGGGAGGAGGTCTTGTCATTCCTGGGTTTGGCAGAATTTATGGCAAAGTATATAAGGAACTTCTCAATGATATCTCAGCCCTTAAGGGATCTAATAAAGAAAGACTCAACGTTCACTTGGGGGAAAGAGCAAGAAGAATCTTTCAAGCTGATAAAGGATGCCATAATTTCAGCCCCATTCATCGGAAACTTTGAGGTAACAAGGGATACCTTGATAACAACGGATGCCAGCAGCAAGGGAATTGGGGCTACATTGGCTCAGAGAGTGGAAAATAAAGTGCGTGTGGTAGCATTTGCATCAAGAACATTAACAAGTGCAGAAGCAAACTACTCGACCGTAGAGAAAGAGGCATTAGCGGTGTACTGGGCAATAAGACATTTCAAGTTTTTTGTGTGGGGTACACCATTCGAACTGTGCACGGATCACAAACCCCTACTGGCCATTTTCACAAGAAAGGAAATGGAGAATATGACTCCTCGCATTGCAAAATGGGTCCTGGGGCTACAAGGGTACAACTACAAGATGGTGTATGTACCAGGACCACAGAACAAGGTGGCAGATTTCCTATCAAGGTCTCCTATGGATTCTGACGTAGGGGGTCAAAGGGAAAAGGAGGAAGTTCTGGAGATTTCAGTAAAGGCAGTGGACAAAGACCAATGGAACTTCCCCAGGTGTCCCTCATGCGAAAGGTCTATAATGCGGTTCCTGAGACCCCCCCGGTGGAACTATCTTTCTTGACTTTAGAAGAAAATCCCCTTCCACCGACAACTCATCTCTCACATTCCAGAAGGGATGTATCTCTTCAGGAAGTGCCTTGCACTTGGTTGGCCATCCTTTAATTACATAGTTCTTTACGGACTTAATGATATCATCTTGTCCCATATGGAAGTTCCATTGGTCTTTGTCCACTGCCTTTACTGAAATCTCCAGAACTTCCTCCTTTTCCCTTTGACCCCCTACGTCAGAATCCATAGGAGACCTTGATAGGAAATCTGCCACCTTGTTCTGTGGTCCTGGTACATACACCATCTTGTAGTTGTACCCTTGTAGCCCCAGGACCCATTTTGCAATGCAAGGAGTCATATTCTCCATTTCCTTTCTTGTGAAAATGGCCAGTAGGGGTTTGTGATCCGTGCACAGTTCGAATGGTGTACCCCACACAAAAAACTTGAAATGTCTTATTGCCCAGTACACCGCTAATGCCTCTTTCTCTACGGTCGAGTAGTTTGCTTCTGCACTTGTTAATGTTCTTGATGCAAATGCTACCACACGCACTTTATTTTCCACTCTCTGAGCCAATGTAGCCCCAATTCCCTTGCTGCTGGCATCCGTTGTTATCAAGGTATCCCTTGTTACCTCAAAGTTTCCTATGAATGGGGCTGAAATTATGGCATCCTTTATCAGCTTGAAAGATTCTTCTTGCTCTTTCCCCCAAGTGAACGTTGAGTCTTTCTTTATTAGATCCCTTAAGGGCTGAGATATCATTGAGAAGTTCCTTATATACTTTGCCATAAATTCTGCCAAACCCAGGAATGACAAGACCTCCTCCCTACACACGGGAGTACTTGCCTTCCTGACTGCTTCCACCAAATCGATTTTATGTTTTATTCCCTCCTCCGAAATGGTGTGCCCCAAATAGTCCACTGATGTCACACCCAATTTGCATTTACTCTCTTTGGTAGTAAATCCTGCCTCCTTCAATCTGTTGAGCGCCATTTTTACATTTTTCTCATGTTCTTGCTCGCTTGAACCGTACACCAAAATGTCATCTTGAAAACACAAGATTTTCCTACAATCTTTCAGGATATGTTGCATTACTCTTTGGAATGCAGCGGCGGCCGACGCCAATCCAAATGGCATCCTCACGAATTTAAAATTTCCAAATGGGGTGGTGAAGGCCGTCAAAAGCTGTGACTCAGGGTGTAGGTCCACCTGGTGGTAGGCCGACGATAAGTCTAGAACACTGAAAAATGTTGCACCCTGAATTGTGCTCATCATTTTGTTCATCCTTGGTAAGGGATGTCTATCCACCAGAATATTCTCATTCAACCCTCTCAAGTTCACACATAATCTGATGCTGCCCCCTTTGTCCTTGGTTGTAATGACAATGGGTGCCAACCACTCCGAGCTCTTTATTTCCTCTATCACACCCTGTCCTACCAACTTCACCTTCACCACCACTCTGCAAACACACCTCCTGTCCCACTGCCTATTGGGGTGATTAAGTCCCCTTGTGTCCAGTGGGTCAATGCGGGCCAGCAACCCTCCTGTTACCTCCAGTAAGTTCCACACAGCGGGACTTCTGAGAAATCTTTGGAGGACATGCCCCCTTTCTCCACCAATCTGCAAACGCCCCTCTTGGTACACTTCTGGTTGGGGAATGAATTCCAATTTACTCCTGAGGGCCGCAGGACCAAAGTGGACTTCTTCCGC
This sequence comes from Triturus cristatus, assembly GCF_964204655.1. Lineage (NCBI taxonomy): Eukaryota > Metazoa > Chordata > Amphibia > Caudata > Salamandridae > Triturus > Triturus cristatus. The sequence continues at coordinate 1,006,665,708 of NC_140581.1, read as the reverse complement.
AAACCAGTAGTGTGCGAGGAGGTGCATTTGCAGAGTGGCGGAGAAAGGCGGCATGGCCTCTGACAACCTCTTAGCAATCCAGCTGTGTGGGACTTAATAGAGGTAACAGGAGTGGTAGTTGGCCCCCAAGGACCATCAAGAGCCAAGGGGACTTCATCTCATAACTAGTAGTGCTCCAGGAGATGCGTTTGCAGAGTGATAGAGAAAGGTGGGTAGCCTCTGACAACTTCTTAGCAATCCAGCTGTGTGTGGGACTTAATGGAGGTAACAGGAGGGGTAAGTGGCCCCGAAGGACCCTCAAGAGCCATGGGGACATCATCCCATAACTAGTAGTGCACCAGAAGGTGCGTTTGCAGAGTGGTAGAGAAAGGAGGGTGGCCATCAAAAACCTCTCAGCAATCCCGCTGTGTGGGACTTCATGAAGCGAACAAGAGGGGGGTAGTTGGCCCCCAAGGATCATCAAGTGCCAAGGGGACTTTATCCCCCAACTAGCAGTGAACCAGTAGGCGTGTTTTCAGAGTTGTGGAGAAAGGGGTGTGACCAACAACCGCTCAGCAATCCTGCTGTGTGGGGCTTACTGAAGGCAACAAGAGAGGTAGTTGGCCCCCAAGGACATCCTTCGGGGCCAACTACCCCTTCTGTTATCGGGATTGCTAAGAGGTCTTCAGAGGCCACGCCCCCTTTCTCCACCACACTGCAAACGTGGTTCCTGGTGCACTACTGGTTGGGGGATGAAGTGCACTTTACTCCTGAGGGAACTTGGGACCAGGAAGTCCTCCTGGTACTTCCTGTAATTCCTACTCAGTGGGATTCCTGTGAGCTTGTCTGAGGCCTGCCCCCTTTCTCCACCACTCAGCAAATACGATTACAATTTAAAAAACCATAGAAATTCACTGAAAAAAACAAAGGTTACAGGAACGTCAAATTTAGGAATTAGTATTTTAAAAAACTGAAAAAACGAAGGTTATGCAGACGTTACGGTTAGGAAATGGAATTTGAAAAACTTAGAAATTCACTAAAAAAAAAAAAACATTACAGGCATGGTATAGTTAGGCTCAGATTTCACTCATACAAAACCAGTGAAATTCAGCAGTTATAGTTAGCTGAGCTAACTATAACTCACGCCCCTGCAATGCATCGCATATGACCTCACATATTACATCACTCATGACATGACATGTAGTACTCAATCGTTGAGTTTCTCTGTATACATTTTTGCTCTGGTTGTTGCTATTACCACTGCTGTCAACAACCTCAGCACACCTTTCTTTAGTAATCACACTCCATTATCTTGTGAGTTTCGATGCACTGAGTCGCGCGCCCTTCACAAGGTACTATGTCTTCTCAGTGAGGGCATCTCATAGGCTGGGCAGCATGGTGCCAACCTACAGAACGCAATGGAGGGGTGTGCTGGGCATAAGGGAACATATTTAGAACAGTACCACACTACAGAATCTACAGCTGATTTTTTCATATTTACAAGAAACACATTAGTCTATGTGTACACTAGGGCACCAGCATGCAAGTGTTTTCACATTCCTGTGCCCACCAGCTGCTGGGGCCAAAATGCAGCATGAAGAGTGATGGAACTCTTATGGGCCATACCTTACTCACTTGCTTCACTTCCATAAGCTTGCTGCCTTGCATTGTGTGACTGAACAATGGTGGCAAATAATTACTTTATGATCCTATTTTATGTTCGACAAACTTTTTTGCAATTTTTCAAACTGAAGCACTTAACCAGTCAGAAAAGCAGCTAGTTAGTTTTATATAGAGGCCTTTTCCTCCTTAAAACATTGACAAAGCCAATTGATGTCACTTAGGCGAAACCTATTGGTTTTGCCAATGCTTGTTTCTTTAGCTGTCAGCCCTTCCTCTCACTTCCCATACAGGTGGCCCTCTCCTTCCCTTTCAATCTGGTTCATGGACAACGGCACCTATTTAAACTGTAAGGGGTGCAATTGTAGTTTTCAGGGCTTGATCTTGCAGCCTCATGCCAGTGGCCCACATCTGAAATGCCAGAGTGTCTAGTAAGGTTAGCCTCACTTCCCCTCTACTGCAAAAGCCAGCCTCTTTCTTCCTGACCTATTGTTTGAGCCCTACGTCTTGCAGGCCACAGAATTGCTCCACATGGTCAGTGTGATCCAGTGTGATCCATTCAGTGTCCCTGCAAGGGTCCACCACAATGTCACATCAACCCAATCCATTACCCACACTGTGCTACAATGTGGATCAGAACTTAAAGTCAGATACACTACATCAACTTTGTAACCGTTATCTTGGAAGTGAAAATGTGACCATGATAAGTTGTGATAAAAATCTCACTAAAGAGAGTTAAAAAAAGAAGCCTATTTCTTAATATAGCCTTATAGCCCGTCGTAGCGGGCTATACCGGCTGTTAATGGCCCGCTGCAGCGTTAAAGGCCCGAGCCGAAGGCGAGGGACTTTAACAACAGCAGCGGGACATTAACAGCGGTATAGCCCTGCTACGAAGGGCTATAAGGCTATTAGAACATTCTGCCACTAGAGGGCAGAATGTTCTAACAAAACGAAGCCCTTCAGGGAGCGCGAGGGGATTGAAATCCCCTCCGGCTCCCTGAAGTCTTTGTTCACAGCCAGAGCTGTGAACAAAGACAATCATTGGAATGTTGGAGCTCCGGGCTTATACCAGCCAGTATTAGCCCGGAGCGCTCCATTGTCTTCAATGGAGCTGCCAACGTTCCAATGTTCTAATGTGCATTAAGCTATCCCTGATGCTGGTATTTAAATTCTGCTTAGTGTGAATGGTTGCTAGATATGTTAATCCTTTAATAAGTCTAGCTACATGTGAATATTTTCTCACTACTTCTATGTAATATGCACACTAAACAGCATAAGCCTATTTTGACTTGCGCTTGTTTCAGCAGTCTGTTTTTCTACTTTTATATTATTGCGTGACCTTCTCAGATGTATCTGTAAAAATTACCTTTTGTGCTGAATTTAGACCCTTTGCCCTGAATTTTTACAGTCCTTGCCTAGAATTTGCTTCCATGCAAGAAGATTTGCCTAGCAGTGGGAAATGTTGTTCACCTTTCACTGGGCGTTAGAAAGAAATATCGCTCAACATAACTACTCCACTCTTTTCATATTTCTATGTTAGAATCTGATCCCATTTTTAAACTTTTTAAAAATTCTTTATCATTAGTCTGAGACCAATTGGGCCTTTTTATATATGTTTTATGTATCTTATCATTAGCATGTACCCTATATAGTGTTTTCCTTGAAACTAACTGTATTGTATCCCCAGTCCCCTGATGTGTCTTGAACCTCGTAATGCTGCTTTATTTATGAAATGTTTTTATCATCTGTACTTTTATGGCCGCGAGTGGCCGAATAAAGCTGTTGTGACTGACTGGCTTCCATGTCAGGTGGTCACCCTATTTCTGTTCCTCTGCTTTCATGCTGGCATAGAAGTTTGCAGCAGGGGGGGTAGGGTGCCAAACCAAAGCAGTCCTAACCCACTTGATTCTAGCCCAGCATTAAAAGTGACGACCAGAAGGAGGGCATGGGAAAGGTAAAGTGGGTACAGTGCTCACTGCACCCATCCGCTCTTCTTACTACTTATCCTCAATGGAAGATGGGGCCGGCTTATCCACTTCCAACAACTCCAATGTATGCCTGATGTGTCCAGTCATACCACTTGACAGTGCTTAATTTATGCCGGTGGTTGCCGGTGGGAGCCACCCGCTCTCATTTTTAGGACCGGCACTTATTTTTACTTATCAGATGTTTACTGACACAAGAGAGGGAAAAACACACAAACAAGAAAGACGGAGAAAGGCAAAAACAACTTCAGAAAGGGCGAAACAGGAACCTGCAAGAGTGAGTTAAAGGGACAGTGAGTGAGTGTTTGTTATTAAAAGGCATGAAGTGGGAGGAGGAGCCTAGCGCGCAACCAAGATGGCCGCGTAGGTGCGAGGCTCCCGAGGACCTCCGCGACCTCCTGAATTAATCCTGGCGATATCCTGTCCTTGTTGAGGGGACTGTGTTGGGGAACCGGAGCTGAGGCGCCACCCGTTTTTTGGGCTCGAATCGGACCCCGGACGCCGGTGGGAGCATCGATCGAAGGTTGTGGCCTTCTCCTCGCCGGCCCCCCGGATTGGAGTAGTGGGGCGATCCGGGGACAAAGTGAATAACAACGGCGAACGGGGCTGGGCGACTGGCGTACCCCGCACTTTCACTTTCGCTTTTGCGCCCTCCTAGCTCTCAAGCGGGGTCGGACTGCGGAGCGGGGTGTGGTGGTGTGGCCTTGTCCAGGAGCCCGGCTGACCCGCCGGCGGTGGGTTGACCCGCGGTTCGGTGGTCGCCCCTGCCCCCCCCCTGGCACCCGTGACTTGGTATAGCGGCCCGTTTGGGGTGCTTGGCACGACGGTGGAAGAGCCAGCATGTCCACCAAACAAGATGGCGACCGGGCGAAGGTGAAGACGACCCGCCGTGGCACGGCGCACCAGGCCAACAGTATGGACCGCTACACGCTCCAGAAGGGTTCTCCGGAGACATCGCGTGCATCCCCGGTGGGCCCGACGGAGGCATCCGCTCATCCGGTGGATCTGACCCTCCGGGACGTCATGGGCGCCATCGCAGAGATGAAGGCCTCGGTGGACCAGCGTTTCGACACCTTAGCGCAAAAAATAGACTCGGTCCTGGTGGATGTGAGCCTTGTGAGGGCAGACTTGTCCAAAACAAACGACCGAGTCGACTCCCTGGCCCACACCACGACGAGCCTCACGACAGACGTGGTGGCCCTCCAGAAGGAGGTGCGCCGGCTTGGCCAGGCGAGCGCCCTGATGGACCGGCGACTGGAGGACTCCGAGGGTCGGGCCCGGAGGAATAATGTCCGTATTGTGGGGGTGCCGGAGGGACGAGAGGCGGAGGCGGCGGATCTTTTCGTGGAAGAGTTGATCCTGACCCATCTCCAGCCCCGGGGGCTGAGTAAGCTTTTTGCGGTGGAGCGTGCTCACCGGGTCCCCGGGGGCAGACCTAAGACTGGTGCCCCGCCGCGGCCTCTCATTGCCCGGATTTTTAATTTCCGGGACAGAGATGCTATCCTCCAGACCTCCAGACAACAGGGACCGGTCAAGCTTGACAACATGGAGGTACATTTCTACCCAGACTTTACCCCGGCGGTCCAGAAGCAGCGGCAGAGCTTTCTTGGTGTTAAACGTCGCCTGAGGGACCTGAACCTCAAGTACTCAATGCTCTTTCCAGCTAAGCTGAGGGTAGAGGTGGATGGTCGCACGCACTTCTTCGACCGGCCCGAGGCGGCTGGGGACTGGCTGGACACTCTGCCTGGAGATCGGGGCCGGGGGGGCGGGGGGGGCGCGGCTGGCGAGGAGGGCCCGCCGGAGCAGAATTGAGGGGTGACTGCATAGGCCTTGCTCTGGACGTTGTTCCTTCACCATTTATTGATTGCGTATTTTCCCCTCCTATGGAGGTCGTGCGGGGTCTGTTGGGGGCTTCCCTCCTCCTCTGGGGGACTAGTTAGTATTTTAGCTATGGGGCGACAGGCACACTGCACTTTGGGGGGGCTGTCTGGGCTCATGCAGGGGTGCAGGGAGGGGGGAGTTTTGTTGGGACCGGGGGGTGGGGGGGGTGTGTTGTTTGTTAGCACCGCAGGGCAAACCCGCTACTATGTTGTTGTTTTTAGGATGCTCGATGGGGGACGACCGATTGTTTCGACGTATGATGGGGGTAGGGATTTGGCTGTGTTGTCATGGAATGTTAACGGCCTGGGGGATAGGATTAAGCGTGGTGTGGTCCTGCAGTACTTAAAACGTATTTCACCAGATGTTGTCTTCCTGCAGGAGACGCACCTTATAGGTAACTCCTTTCATGCAATGAACCGGCGGGGATATCGTTTGGCGGCCCATTCTGGCTTCACCTCGGGCTCGCGGGGGGTGGGTATTATGATCAAGAACTCGCTCCCGTTGGAGATTGATGAGGTGCGCCATGATGAGAGGGGACGCTACACGGTTCTGGTGGGAAGAATGGAGGGTAGAGTGTTTATCTTTATATCAGTGTACGTCCCGCCTGGGTTACAAGCCACCACATTTGCGGACCTGGGGCGCCTCCTTCTGGACCTTCCGAGTGGCCTGCTGGTGGTTGGAGGGGATTTTAATGCGGTAGCCTCTGGGTCTATGGATCGCCATCCCCCTAGGGACCTCCCCCGGGCACAGGCGTGGCTGCCCGGCCTTCTGGACACGCTGGGCCTGGTGGATTGCTGGCGATTAAAGCATCCTGCATTGCGACAGTACACCTTCCACTCGGGTGCCCATGGTAGCCTCTCGCGGCTTGATTACATCCTTGTCCCGGCGGCCCACGCAGGGAGGGTGGGGGAGGTGCGCCATCTGGCGCGGGGTATCTCAGACCACTCCCCATTGTTGTTGCATCTCGATGTCTTCCCGAGGGGGGATGGCAGGGTGGCCCCAATCAATGCATGGTATTTGCGCGACCCCACCATTCGTGCCGATTTGATCAAATCCCTACAGCGATATTTCGATGAGAATGTGGGGTCGGTCTCTTCGGCCATCTCCCTGTGGGAGGCTTTCAAGGTAGTCCTTAGAGGGGAGGCCCTCTCCTTTATCTCCCATGCCCGGCGGCACGAGCGGGAGGAGGTGACCCGGGTAGAGGCCGAGATTGCAGAACTGGAGGGTGCCCTGGGAAGCGGGGTAACAGACGACAAGTTGCATGTTCTACACCTAAAGCAGGCGGCCTATCGGGCCCTCGTCACGGAGGCGGCCAGGGGCCTCAGTAGAGAGCAGCAGGGGCGATTGTATGATGTGGGTGATAAGGCTGGCAAATTGATTGCGTGGTTGGATAAGAGGGAGAGAGCGAGCCGTGTGGTGCCTTTGATTGAGAGTGTTGATGGTGCGTGTGTCACTGAGCCGGAAGCCATTGTCTCCTGCTTCGCGGATTATTTCCGCGAAGTCTACTCCCCGGTTTCCCCCTGCTCGGAGGCAGACTCCCATGCCCTGCTTCGGGACATCGCACTGCCCTCCCTAACGGTGGAGGACAGGGATTCGCTGGACGCCCCTCCCACCTCGGACGAAATTGCCTTGGCTATTCGCTCGGTTGCATCCGGCAAGGCCATGGGCCCCAATGGTATTCCCATCGAGCTCTACAAGCTACGCCCGGATGTGTTGGCGCCCCACCTGCGCGCGATGTTCCTGGCGGCCCACTCGCGGGGTTCCCTCCCGCCGGACCAGCGTCTAGCCACAATTGTGGTGATCCACAAGGAGGGGAGGCCCCGTGAACGGGTCACATCCTATAGGCCGATTTCGCTTTTGAACGCGGAGCCCAAAATCCTCGCCAAGGTGTTGGCCAACAGGTTGGTTGGCGTGGTAGGCGATTTGGTCCACCAAGACCAATCTGGCTTTATACCGCACCGCAACACGGCGCTCAATCTGCGGCGCTTGCACGGGGTGCTCGCGCGTGTCCCATTTGTGCGGGAGCCGGCCATCTTGGCGTCCTTGGACGCCACCATGGCGTTTGATACGCTTGAATGGCCATACATCTGGGCGATGCTGGCAAAATTCGGGTTTGGCCCGGGTTTCATTAGCTGGGTCAAATTGCTATATTCGGGCCCATTGGCGCAGGTGGTAGTGAATGGGCGAGTCTCGGCCCCATTCGCGCTGGGGAGGGGTACGCGACAGGGCTGCCCCCTGTCGCCTCTCCTGTTTGCTCTGGCCCTGGAGCCCCTGGCGGAGTGGCTGCGGTGGCACCCTTCTATCCGTGGTCTCCGCTGGACCCCCGAGCATGAGGACCGTGTGTCCCTCTATGCTGACGATATCCTTCTGTATCTCGCCTCCCCGCGTAAATCACTGATCGTCCTGGTTGATGTTTTGCGTTCATTCGGTCGCAACTCAGGCCTGGTCATCAACTGGGCGAAATCCTGTGTATATGTGCTTTCCGGGGAGGCTCCGGCCTTACCACGGGACTGTCCGATCCAGATTGCCTCCCAAGGTTTTCGGTACCTGGGTATCTATATCACTCTTGACCCGGAGGCCCGCTATGAGCGGAATTTGTTACCCCCCCTCCGGCGTTTGAGGGAGGACGTGGTGCGCTGGCGGCGTCTGCCGCTCTCGCCGCTCGGCCGAGCGGCCTTGTTTAAAATGATGTCCCTGCCACGCTTCCTCTACGCCCTCCAGAATACTATGGACTTGGTCCCGGCACGCTATTTCCGTGAGGTGGAGGGCCTCCAGCGGCGCCTGTTCTGGGACGGGAGGCCGCGCATTGCTCTGGCTAAATTGACGCTCCCGTGGTACGATGGGGGGGTCGCCCTCCCTGACATTAAACGGTATTACTGGGCCTCCCAACTGGCTGCAATTAATCATGGCCTTTACGGGCCCGCCTTGAACCCGGCATTTGAGATGGATAAGATGCTCCTGCCCGGTGGCGATTACAATCGAGCGCTCTACGCGGGCGCGCCCGACTCCCGTTTGACGGGACCGACGCGTGTCATGGTGCGTGTCTGGCACGCGGCTAATGCAGCTATGGGGTGGAAGGACCGTTTGACCCGGGCGTCACCGCTGTATGCGTCTGAGAGGTTGGGCTCCCTGTGGACTTCGAAGGGCTTCGAGAAGTGGGACACGATCGGAATCAGCACGGTGGGAGATCTCTGGACGAGGGGGGGATTCAAAACTTTTGAGACGCTGCAGGCGGAGTTCCAGCTGCAGGGCAGTGAGTACTTTCGGTACCTACAGGTCCGCCATGCGCTGGGCTCCGTCTTCCCGGATGTCGCATCCATTCCGGAGTCTTCCCCCCTGGAGGACAGAGTCCTAGATGGCCATGTCCCGGACAGCACGATCTCCCTCATATACAAAAAACTGATCAACGATAGATCGTGCCTGCTGACTAATCTCCGCGAGGCTTGGGTTGCCGACGGGCTGGAGCTGGACGATGAGGATTGGATTTCCGCGGTGGCCTCTCCGAAAGAGGTGGCCATCCCGGCTCGCCTTCGTTTCGTCCAGCTCAAGATCCTTCACCGGGTTTACGTGACGGGGCCAAGGCTTCTGCGTATGGGTTTTGCTGGTGACGGAATGTGTAAGCGTGGCTGTGGTGCGTTGGCGACTTTCATGCATATACTGTGGGAGTGCCCGAAGGTGGAGCGATTCTGGCGTGGTGTGCATGAGGTCCTGCGTGTGGTGACGCGTGTTGCGCTGCTGCCTGAAGCGAGGAGATGCTTGCTGAATGTATGGGAACCGAATGACTATTCGGTCCCGCAGACGCGGTGGGTGACTCTGGGATACATGATAGCCAAGCGCGACATTGCTCAATTGTGGGGATCCCAGAGGCCCCCTGCGGTGTCGGCCTGGAAAGAGCATATGGATTGGTGTATGTTTCGTGAAAAGGTGGTGTATGTGGCGAGAGGTAAGCCTGGGGCGTGGGTGAAACTCTGGGGCCCCTGGAACGCCTACCGCGGGGGTATTTGTGAGCCACCACTGCTACCGGCTGCCTCGCCTGCTCCGTCTCCCTAGACGGCCCCCCTCCCTCAGCCGCGGGCGCGCGGTCCCCCAGTCCCTGATCTATTCCCATTCCCCCCTCCAGAGTTCTGCTGCTGGTTTGGATCCCCCACTTATGGAGCACGTGCTGTTATTTTGGATCGCGGGTTGCCTTGCGGGTGTGGTTTTTTGGTGTTGTTTTGTTTCAAGAAAAGGGAACCGTACTGTGGGCTTGGAGCTGTGTGGCCTGCACCATTGATTACTCCTGTTTCACTGCTCTGCACTGCCTAGAGACTTTTACTGTATGTGTGCAATATGTTTTTGTCATTCTAGCGGCCGGCCGGATGGTTGTAGGCCCATACCTGTAACTTTTACGAACTGCAATAAACGGTTTCAAAAAAAAAAAAAAAAAAAAAAAAAAGGCATGAAGTGGACTTAAGACTTTGCAGCTTTGGTATTCGCTGCAGCATTATTTAATTGCACCGGCTGCAGGCTTCTGAGCAGAGTTTTGGGCACCACAAGCACTGTCAACTGAATATCAAAGAGGCAGCATGGAGTGAGGCCACAGCGCACTGGTAGGGTCATGGCAGTGCTTAATTTGTGAAACAAATTATTTCCACGGCCTTCATCAGGAGGCCTTCCCAGCTTGCGCCACCCACTGCCACTGCCAATGACAGTACTTACACAGCTGCTAACCAGCACACTGCTACACGTGTGACAATTCAGACTATTCCAGGCCCCCAAAGCTATAACAATGGTGTGGGAGGCAGACATTCATTGTTTTTAATGTATACTTAATTAATAAACAACTGTTGTTTTGCTCATCTCTAAATTATACAAACAGAGACACCATGTGCCGCTGTCATAAGGGCTGGTGTTGACAATTAAGTGCTGGCGTAGAGCACTGGAAACCACCGGCTCAAATTAACCACTGGTTCTTGGTACCCAGACCCAGGCGGCAAAAGGATTCAGCCACAGTGAAACTTGTCTAAAAATCCCCCAAAATTGAGACTTTCCTCAGTAATGGGCGCCACAATGAAAACGGAACGTAAATAGAGCCAACAATATAACAAATATAACTTTATATGCTGACAAAATAAAGAATTATGTGGAACTATATAAAACACAAGCCTGCCTTACTAAATGAGCTATGGAAGTGGTTTGTTTTGACATCTGCAACAAAGAGAACGTGCTCTTTTTTATGACACAAAAATATTCTGTCCGTGTTTAGGTGGAAGCAAATTCTTCCTTTAAAAAATGTAGCGATAGTCTGAAGAGCGCTGTTAGATTTGAACTTACGAGCGTGCTTTATGTTTTACAGAGCATATTAATGTGGAGAAATGCGCTCTTTTAAAAAGTCAAGTGCCCTAATAATTTCATATCGCCTTCCCCTGCACAAGTCCAGATCACTGATGGCTCAGATTCCAGCAGCTTGTAAAAATCAGAAAAAAGGCCAGTCCCGCAGATTGCTAAGAAAAGAGGGTTTCCTAGAAAAGGAGCATTGTGTTGGTCACAAAGTAATACACGGTTAACACAACTCCTTGATGAGTGAACACAATGGAACTTTTCCCCTCATGTACTAATCTAGCTGCTCAAAGAACAAGACATTCACAAGGTCTGGCTTGGCTAAATGGGGCACAGGGAAAATGCCTGGGGGCCAGGGGCAGCAGTGGCGGCGACCATCACTCTTTGGGCTGGTGGATTCTCAGCCCATCCAGCTCTTATAGCAGTCCAGGGGGAGCAGCACACAATCTGCCTCCTTTGCACATTGCTATCGGGTCAGCATGACACGAATACGTTTTAATCCTGGGCCACTTCTCTATTAAGGCATCGATTCCCACTTGTGGTTTACTCTTGCATTGTACTGAAAACGCGTGTCGATAGAAGCAGCACCAAAATTGATTGTATTGTTATATGGGCATAAATTTGGATTTCCCCCAAATCCGCTGCAATTTTTTGATACAACAGTGCACTACCTTGAAGGTGCTTCATTTTTGTATGATACTCATGAACAGGCATTAATTGTGTTGAAAAAGCCTGTTGTTTGTTTATTTACAGAATTGTCAAAAAATCAGGTGCTTCATGTAATATATCAATTGATACCATGCCAGGCAATTGATCCTCAGTCCTGATGATGATCCCATATTTTTAGGGGATCGAAATGTTGTCGACATACACTCTGACTCGGTACACTATGCTTTGTAGTATTATTGTTTTGGGTGCAGTAGTGTTTGCTTTTAATGTGACCTAAAGGTGTTATATTAATGTTGGTCACTGTTTGCTTGCCTGTATATGTCTATATGTCTTTTATTGTCAGTTTTTAACACCTGGTTTTCTGTGCGTTATTGTTTTTTTGCTCATTGTTTGTTTCAGCTCATTGTTTGTCTGCTCTCTTGATCTTTGGTTTTTGAAATTATCCAGCAAGGGTCTTTCAAATGTTTGATCAAATTGTGGTAATAAAATTGAAAACTAATATAATTGAATCTGTTTATGGAACTGATTTCTGTATCCAGAACACCTGTATTTCATTTTTTGTTAAGGGGCCGTTGTCTCTAGAACGGCTAAATGGGGCACAGGGAAAATGCCTGGTGGGATGGGGCAGCAGTGGCTGCGACCATCACTCTTTGGGCTGGTGGATTTTCAGCCCTTCCAGCTCTTATAGCAGTCCAGGGGGAGCAGCACACAATCTGCCTACAGGGATTCAAAGGCGTTCAGTAGGAAAAGATGATGGCAGTCTGACGTGGCCTGATGTACAGTTTCCACACTCTTTCTAATACTCATTCCTGTAAAAGAAACCACTGTCTTGTTATTTCAGTGGCTATCCATTTATGAATGGCTATCAAACAGGCCCGTAGGTGCCTCATGGCGTTCTTCAAGTCTGGACCCAGCTTTAGAATCAGTTGTGTGTCGCTGGTGTAGGAGAGAATTATGATGCTGAAGGAGCGAACCAGGGCCCAGATTTATCAAAGGATTGCATTCCCCTAGCATCACACATGGTGACACATGGGCAGCGCAATCCTTAAATCAGATTTACCAAGCCACACAAGGCCCACCTTGCTTGGCCCTGCGTGGCTTGGTAAATCTGGAGCAGTGGAAGGTAGCGGAAGTGTCTGCTTTGCGTTATTCTGTCCTGGGAAGGCGTTTAATGAGTGAAATGTGGGTGCTCCCACTCATCTACCCATGTATAGTGGCACATTCCCAGATTTACCAAGACAAGCAAACCTGGGAATGTCACAAAACTGTACACCTTCCTGACAGAGGTTCATTCTGCAGTACAGCTAGAAAGAGGAAAACACCTCTAAGGATTGTTTTTGTACAGGAAGGTTTCCCTTCCCGAATAAAAACAATTCTGCCTGTAATGCAGGCGCCCTTTCACCGTGGTACAAGGGTGTCTGCATTGGCGCTAGGCAGCACACAGTAGTATACTAGTAAATATGATGCATTCCTGCCCTCTCCATTTGACGCAGCACAGCATAGCAAGTTGTCTTACTGTGTTGTGCTGTGTCAAATATTGACAAATCTGGTCCCAGCTCTCCCAGGGGTGCTTTTTAAAAAATTAAATAGAAAGGAGTGATCTCTAAGCCCTGTCCACAAATTACCGGCTGGTTGTTGAATGATAAGGCGGTAACACAACCACCTGAGTCCAGCCGCTTAAAAAAGAGCGAAACATTGCAGAGCTGGAACTGAAAAAACAACTGCCAAGAGATGATTGACAAGATTCAATAGTCAATCAAAGGCCACAAAGAGACTTAAAAATTGCAAGCCCAACTGACATACCTCATTGTCGATTGCTCAGATCATTAGTGAAACCACACACACTGGCCAGACGATTTTTTTTACAGAGTTTAATATAGCGCAAACTTGACCCGGTATCGGGTATCAGAGTGCTTTACATAGCACCAGTTGTGTTACATGAGGACACATTCATTTTTGTTAGTCACAGGGAGATTAAGTGATTTGCCCAGAATCACAGGATGTTCAGTGTCATTGCCGAGACTCGAACCCGGTTCCCCAGATTCGAGGTGAACCGCCCTAGCCGTTAGGCCAACTCCTCTCCCACTATAATTGCCAATTAGAATTGCCACTATAGTGAAATTTGGGTACGACCAACCACTGTTGTTGCTAATATATATTGTCCCAACATAGATAAACATACTGTTTTCCAATGGATATAGGTAGAGAGTGTAGGTATGGCAGGAGCAGTAGTCACTGGACTTTTATTTCCCTTGATAGGTTGTCAGAATGTTTTATGACCCAGGCTTCACTTTTTCCTCTCCTCAACACAGTGCATATGTTGGATGCCCCTGCTTTCATTTACTTATCTCCTTGATATAGACCATATTCAAGGGGTGGCTGTTTTTAATCGTGAAGGAATTTGGAGCTGAAGGTTACTGTACAACAAGATTGGGTTCCTATCACTCAATGACAGCATGTCATTGATGTGGGCGCTGAGAAGCTTTTCTTCAGAAGCATCTGCCTGCTCCTTCATCGTTATGTACTTGAATCTCTTAAGACGTTAGCATTAGTTGGCGTGTGACTAGACCTTGGCAGCAGCATGGGGTGATGGTGTTTTAGTGTTGGATTTCTCCCCTCCACTTTGAAAAAACAGCTCTAACTAGCCTCATTGCCCCTTCATCCTGGGCAGGTCAGGCCGGTCTGGGCCTGATTCGCCCACCAGAGCTTTGACAATCCCAGACTTGGACACCAGTAAGCCTATGAACCTAGAGAGGGATAGCCTGTAGTCCAGTGCTGAATGATTGCCATCCATTCAGCATCTGGATACCCTCACTGGTGATTAGCTGCGCTCTACAAATCTACATAACATAACAAAACATCCAAGAAGAATGAAATCCAGTCCTATGGAATATAGCTCCATCGATGAGAAAGAAAATGACCTGAAGCCATGATCCAAGAGAGGAACAGATCAAGGATGTTCACCACCACATAGAAACGAGCAAAAGAGAAAGGAGAGAGGGTAGAGAGCCGTGGTTGACTTCTACTGTCATGTGGTCTTCTGACATTACATGGATCATCCAGAACAGTCCATCAGATGAGTGACCTCTCTGAAATGGACATTGAACTCAATGGACCTAAAGTTGCCATTCCTTGGGGAATTGGCCATCATCTCCAGCAGTTTCCTCTGACAAATAAAAAAAAGGACAGCCCTGCAGCATCAGCTCTGAGCTGCACTTCTAAAGGTATAAGTACAGAACAGGTCCACACATTGCCACCCTCTAGCACTTCCCTCCCTATAGAGTTTAACACCTAAATAACCTGCTGTGATTATGTTTCTGTACCAAGCTGCACTTCAGCCGTTGCTATGGACACCTACATCCCTGGTGCTATAGTGTTCGCAGGTGTACTACAGGACACACAATTCTTGTGCACCTCCTCCGTCGCATTAGTTTTGCACTCGCACACAAAAAAGTTAGAAGGCAAAAAACCCACAAAGGACAGCTACACCAGAATTGCGGCTCACCAACAGTGCTGGATTTGATGCAACAGACTTTATAAGTCCTTTCCTTAAGATGTGTTTGGAGAAGAGCATAACAACTCGCCTCTTTATTATGAACAGAAATTGTCAATGTGTGAAAGGTAATTTAAGACTCAGCAATTCTAGGAGCTTAATCGGAGTTCAATTAACCCCAATTTCACAAGCGAATTTAACTGTTCATCAGCAATTGACCAAATGCTGCAATTATGATCCTTTTTCCGCCTCAGGGGACATTACTTCAAACGTATTCAACTGGGATTTAAAAACATTTATTTCCTGAGCGCTATATTGTGACAGAGCAGGAATGCCGAAATCCACCAAAACCTTGGCTTACATAAAATGTGCATTTCAAGGAATGTGCTTTTAAAGCCCCACATACTAAGCATTGCCCAGAACACCACTGACCTGGACCAGAAGATGTGACTCTTCCTTCATTCAGACTAAAATTTCCAATGGCTAGAAACTAGGCCTGGGCTAAATTTCCGTTCCGCTCGCGGAAATTGCGATAATTTGACATTTTCGCGTTCCACGGAGAGCGCGAAAATGTCAAAATTTTCGCATTCCGCAGCTTAGCGATAATTTGGTTCTTGCTCGCGCTGTAAAATAATACATTCTCTCGCGCGCGCGATCGCCTTACCTGAATCCCTGCGTTCGCCGACAAGTTTTCCCGATCCGGTCACGTGCTCCACGAGATGTTGGATTGTTGGTAGCCATTTGCGCTGTCTCGCGACAGTTCGCGCCCGCAGTAACGTCATGCGTCGCGCGATCACGTCTTTCTTCTCGCGATCATGCACCGCGAGAAGAGTGAAAACAAGATGGCCGCGCCCGCAAGCAACCGCATGGGTAAGTTGGCGAGCCGCGAACACGCAGAAAATACCGCGAACGGGCGGGAAAAAAACTTCTGCATCTTCGCGATATTTCCGCGTGTTTGCGGAGATTTTAAACATTTTTTCGCAATAATTTGCGAAAGTCGCTTTCGCAAATTCCGCCCACCCCTACTAGAAACCAACAACAAACTCTGATGTGTACCAACCGTTTAGGAGATTGTAAGTGCCAGTAGCAAAAAAGGATTGCGTTGTGTCTGGAGTGCATATTCTCAAGGGAGCCACACAGGGACCTGCAGCCCCCTGCGGCACAGGGGCCCAACCCTCCTAGAGGGGCCACAGTCAGTCGACGGGCAATGAATATCTGTGAGATATGGGAGACACGGATGCCCCATCCCCCGTCACATTCTGCAGGGGGCACCATCATTTTGTGTTATGCGTCTGCACATATTAGATTTAGAAATGATAGTGTGACGGTTTAGAGTACTCTTCCGATGTAAAATAGCACCTTATGCATTCCAATGGAAACACTGCCTACAAAACAAAATGATGCATCAATCAATCAATCAGGGGTTGGTAAAGTGCAACTAATCACTTGTGAGGGTCTCAAGGCACTGGGGGAAGGTGAGCGGCCCAGTTGAGTGCTGGGGTCATCCAAAGAGCCAGGTCTTGAGGTCCTTCCTGAACTCTAGCAGTGTGGGGGCTTGCCCGAGGTGGAGGGGGAAGTCGTTTCAGTCCTTGGCTGCGAGGTAGGAGAAGGATTTTCCTCCCGTTCTGGTCTTGTAGATGTGTGGGATGGTGGCAAGAGAGAGGTCAACTGATCGGAGGTGTCTTTTTTGGTGCAAGGAAGGAGAGTCAGGTGTTTAGGTATGTTGGTCCAGTGTTGTGAAGGTCTTTGTATGCATGGGTGAGGAGTTTGAAGGTTATTCTTTCGACTGGAAGTCAGTGGAGATCGCAGAGGTTTTGGGTGATGTGGCAGTGGCGGGGATGCCGAGGAGCAGTCTGGCTGCGGCATTCTGGATGGTCTGGAGTTTACGAACTAGTTTCTTGTTGATTCTGGCGTAGAGAGCAATGCCGTAGTCCAGTCTATTACTGATGAGTGTGTGCGTGACAGGTTTTTCTGGATTCGGATAGGATCCATCAGAGCATTTTTCGAAGAATGCGGAGGGTGTTGAAGCAGGTCGATGATGCAGCGTTGATCTGGGGGCTCATTGTGAGCGATGAGTCAAGTAGGATTCCAAGGTTTTTTGCATGGTCCTTCTGGGTGGGGTGGATTTCCGAGGGCGGGGTGCCGCCAGCAGTCGTCCCATGAAGAGGAAATGGAGCCCAGGATGAGGACTTCTGTTTTCTCTGAGTCAATAGCATGGAGTTAGCCAGAGCCCACTCTTTATTAAAATAATTTGGTAACAATAAATCTAAATACAGCTGCGCTGTCAAGCCAGATGCCGAAATTGGCAAAGATATAGGCTGAAGTACAGGAACAAAGCCAGCTATACTGCAATAAAAAAAATTCTATTAGTACTACAGCTTTAAGCATAGCTTCAGGTTGTGTGAGATTCTGGGGTCTTTTTCTGTACAGTCATTTTGTCAATGAATGCTTTTATGTTATCCACGGTCCCATTGTAAAACTCTAAAACTGATGCAGCTAGCATATGTGGTACCACATGTTACGGCACATGATACACACAGAAAATATCTAAAATAAGTTCTTATGGTTCAGCTACTTGTGAAGGATAGCCAGCAGGGCAAGTGCAATAAAAGTGTTTAAGAAACCCCGTAAAAATACATTTATATGAAATAAGAACTTTCATAAAAATAATTTCCTGTGTTTAATGCTTACACACAGGATTTGTTTCAGAAAGCATGCATCTTGTCAAACAGTGCTATTTAATTATACCGGCATGTGAATAACAACAAGCTCTCGAGAACTTAATGGCACAAGTTATTAAAGTTCATTATGAGCAACACGAGGCCAGAAATAATTCTAAGAACCACAGCATATTCCCAGAGCACCGAAAGCCATTCCAGACGAAATTTAAGTGGAAATTCTAGTACAAGAACTGCAGATTGTATGTTTTTCTACTGAAATGTTATATGTGCCAGTTCAAAATATGATAGTTGCCAAAGTCTATGGGCTTGTCCTTCACATTACACACACTCTGAACTTACCTGTCTTTGTGTGTCCTCCACAGTCCCGCAATTCATGCTCACCTGTCTCTGTGTGGCGTCCATATTCCAAACATTTGGGGTCATAGTTTGGCCTCTGCATCACACGCATTTGTGGTTACCTATCTGTGTGTGGCCTCCGCATTCCACGTTCTTGGGCTTAGCTGTCTGTTTGAGTGTGCAGTATCCCACACATTTTGTGCATCCGTGTATGGTGTCCATATCCCACACACTTGGGCATACTTGCCTGTATGGGGCCTCCACATCCCACACGCTTTATGCTCACTAGTCTTTGTGAGGCCTCCACATCCTCAACTCTTGGGCTTATCTGCCTTTTTGTGGCCTCCACATCCCACAGGCTTTGTGGATATGCACCTGTTTGTGGCCTCTTAATCCCACACACTTTGTACTTACCTGCTTGTCTTTGGTTTTCACATCCCACACACGCTGTGCTAACATAGCTGTGTGAACCACCACATCCCTCATACGCTAGGCTTATCTGTGTGTGGCCTTCACATCCCATACACGTTGTGCATACATGTCTGTGTGCGGCCTCAATGTCCCAAACACTTTCTGCTTACCTGTCTGTGGCCTCCACATCCCACATCCCACACACTTTGCACATACCCATCGGTGTGTGGTATTCACATGCCACTCACCTTATACTCACTTGTCTCTGTGTGGCCTCCACGTCTTACTCTTGGGTTTACCTGCCTTTGTGTGGCTTCCACATCTTACACACTATGTGCATATGTGTCTTTGTATGGCCTCTTAATACCACACACTTTGGCTTACCTGTTTGTGTGTAACCTCGATATCCCACACAGTTTTGGCTTACATATCTGCGTGAGACACCACATCCCACACAGTCTAAGCTTAACTGTGTGTGGCTTTCACATACCATACACATTGTGCATACCTGTCTCTCTGTGGACTTCACATACCATACTCCCTCATGCGTACTTGTGTGCCTTTGGCCTCCACACCCCACAACCTCTGGGCTTACCCATCTGCATGTGGCCTTCACATCCCTCAGCATTGGACTTATCTCCCTTCGGGTGACTGTCACATCTCATACACTTTGGAGGAGATTTACGAAAATTCATGCAGCGCAGCCCCCCGTGAGGCTGCGCTGCATTGCGCGACCGGGAGGGAGCAGGAGAGTGCCATATTTTCAAATATGTGGCTGTCTCCTCCCCATTCCCTTGCGCCGGCGCTGATTACAGTGGCCATGTGCCAACCACACACCTTAGCGCCCTAGTGCTAGTGTGTGTGTTTGTAAGTCCAGCATAGGTTATGTACAGGAAGGATGCCCTTCCTGTACAAAATTCTATGCCTAGACACGGGGGAAAGCTTTCCCACTTTGTATGCATGCTACACAGTGCAACACCCATGCAAAGTCAGAAAAGAAAGAATAAATGAAAGCATTTCTACTCCCTTGCGTGAAGTTTAAAAGGGCACAGTTTTCTCACGCTAAACCCAATCTACTGTGTTTAGTAAATTGGGTTTCGCGTGAGAAACCTTGGGTGGTTGCATAGAAACGCCCATGAACCGCCCTTGGCATGCCCCCATGGCGCAAAGTAATGCGAAGCAGCGCATAGTGCTGCTTCGCATTACATTTACGTTATTTCCAGCGCTAAACAAGTTTAGCGCTGGGAAGTAAATTAGAAAAAAAGATTTTGCGCTGTTTGCGTCACTTTTGTGACGCAAACACAGTGTAAAAGCTTAGTAAATCTCGCTCTTTGTGCACAACTGTCTGTGTGTGGCCTCAAATCTCCATGTAGTTTGTGCTTACCTGTTTGCATGAGGCCTCTACATCCCACACACGTTTGGCTTATCTGCAGGCGTGTGGCTCTAAACCTCACACATTTTAAACTTTTCTTCTGTGTGTGTTGTGGCCTCTACATCCCACTCTCCTTTAATTTACCTGATTGTGAGTGTATTTCATGGCCCAAGTGGTGACAAGGTACGCGGACAGGCATTGATCAAGGACACTTACAAACCTACCTAGTGCAACTATAACTAGAACATTCAATGGACATTATGCATGCTAAATCATCTTTAACATATTTGAGTCACTGGGCTCTCACTTCACCTCTATGTGGCATAGGATATGCATGGCAGAGGTTAAGTCAGGACATGGTCATTGTCGGGCTGGTTTTCTGAATTACACACTGTGCTTGGTATTTAGCAACAGACACACTTTGGAGGTGCTGGAAAAGACATCAGCCGCCCATTCAAGCAGGTAAGACGTTGGCAAGTGTTCGGTATTCAGGTTTTGTTGTTGTTACAAATGTCAACAGAATCTGCAAGGTGAACACCTGTGTCAACATCTGAGGTGGTCACAGAAGGTAATAAATCAGCTGACATGTCAGTTAGGACCTGCCACAATAACAAGGGTGCTGGCAGCCCAGACCTGCCTGCGGATGAAGGGCACAGATCCCCACAGTGGCTCTCCCTGCAAAGGACAAATAACAGACTATAGTGACCAAGAGAACACTTGGAATCACTCAGAATAATGCCAGTAACATAAGATGCCTCGAAGAAAGATCCGGGAGGTTGCTAGCTGCAAATGTAATAAACACCTGAGCTGGTCCTGACTCTAAAAGTACCGTCCAATGTAGTCCTTCACCCCTCTAGTAAATCTTCTTGAGTTCTCAGGCAAACGAGGATTCCTAAATGGCTGCATCAGGTTGCAAGGACTTAATCATTCCAACTTTGGTGTCACAGTGCAAGATAACATTACTCTGAATCCCCTTTAGATTTCCCGGGATCAGACATGAATGTGACATCCTAAGTCACGGTCTCTTTTCAGCTCATGTGCATCTTTTTTGCTGTTTTTTTATGACCCTGCCTGTCTCTATTGGGGTCACGAGACCCCTCAAACGATATCTTGGGGGCGCCCATGTTATCACTGTGGGCTGGAGCCTTTAATTCTAGAGCAGTATTCACGAATTAATATGAGGTGTTCCACCGCCACAGTCATTCGCTTGGCTTGGTATCTGTGGCGCTTTCAGGTGATCCTGTACATTCTGGGGAATGATTCAAGAACAGTTCTGGGGCATTCAGCTCACCAGGGAACTCGGTAGGATTCCTGATTTTGGCACTTGGGAGATGTATTCCAAACTTGGGCATTCGTGAACTGATTGAGCGATTGTGTCATGAACTACTGACCACTCAAGGTGGGGTATTCAGCTCTGAGAGGTTCATTAGCTGATCCAAAGATAAGAATACCCTTTTGTTTTTTCCAGGTTAAATTTGGATGAAATGAAAGCATACTTTCCCCTATTCGTATTGGTGATCGCGAGGACACTTGCCTGCCTCATTATGCGCGTATATTTTTATTGTAGTGCCTGATGTACAAAAGACCTTTGCAGCAGCAAACCCTGTGATTCACTAGTTCTGTTACTGAAAAAAAGAGAGACTTTGAACTCTCTTGTTGGTCGGAAAAGTCTTTCTGATTCTCAAATGCATCACTAGTCTGTGATCACAGTCGCATCGCAAACCATTGATCTGATACCGACCCTAGAATTGGGCATGGTATCTGATTCACAAAAACTGTAATGGGAAACATGTCCGACAACTGCTTCGGCAGAGATAGCAGCCCATTGGAACACCGCATGCACTGTCCTCCCCAGATGTCTTCCCAAACCATTTTTATTTTTATTGCAACACTTCTTCCTTTAATGGACACAATCTGCTTAAAAATGTCTGCCTGCTGTCCCTTGAAAACCACTATCCCTTCTTTCTCAGCCAATCACAGGGGGCCACAAAATGTAACCTGCCTAATTAATAACGAGGCAAAAATTCAAGCACAATTTAGCTTCAGTAAAAAGATGGGGGATAAATATGAAGCTTGGGTATATTAAAATGCAATTTGTATAGCCCAAAGGTGGAGAAATTGAATTATTTGTATTTATTAAACTTTTACAATGCGCAAACAAGGGGCCTCATCGATCTAACATCCTTGGCGTCAAATCCCCACAAACGCTTTGCCTACAGTCCCTCCTGATTTGCTGAATTTGTTTTTGCTGGCTTTAGGACTTGGTGCGCTTTACCACTCTTAACGAGGGCTAAAGTGCTTCTGCTGTCTCCTGCAAGCCTATTAAAACTGGACTACACCTAAATGGCACATTTAATTAATTTACTTGTGAGTGCTTAGCAAATGGCACTTCATGTACCCAGGGTCTGCAAACTAAATCCTACAAGTGGGACTGTGGCAGTGTTTGTGCCACCAACTAAAGTAGCTTTCAAAACATCTCTGAAGCGGGCAGCTTTGGGTTCTAAGTCCGGGCCTGATCTCAGGCCCGCTACTGCAGTCTGTAGTGCAGTTTTAAATTGCCATTTCCACCTGGAAAAATGAACCTTTTTACAGGCCTAAACCTTTATTTCTAATACTTACATGTCACCCCTACAGTAGGCCATAAAGGTTCATAGGGGAGGGTGCATTGCATTTAAAAAGTTGGACATGTGTATTTAAGTTTTACATGTGAAAACCTCCTAAAGTCATTTATCAGTGATTTATGGCCTATCTCTCCCATTAGCTAACACTGGGTTACCTTATTACATTAATTAAGTGCTAACATTGGAATGGGAGCAGGTAGAAACAGGGACATTTGAAGGATTTTGGAGGACCCTGGCCCAAACATATTTTGGGGTCCCAACTCAGAAAAACATTGAATTTGCTACTAACCTTTTCAGCTCATTCACACCATCTAAGGCTTGTTCACACGCAGTGCCATTTTTAAAACTATTGCGGCTTTGGGCACAACACACAGTTTTGGAACCATTAAGAAGACTTAATTAGTTTTACAAATTATACGTCTACAAAATGCAATTCCCCATATGGATTCATGGGTAAGGAAGGAGTACAATTAACAAGAGGCCATCCACTTACAAGAACTACAACCACAGTTCTTCAAACATAGAAGAACTGACCAACAATGTACTCAAATTAAAGAGGGCGTTTGTTATGTGGTATGTATTCGTTTAAACTATGTTCCATGATCTGGTGCTGAACGTTGCATGCCAGGATTCTGACAACGTTATTTAGTTGTCAGAGATCCTGGTATGCGGCGGGAGCGTCAGGTTGTGGGTGTTCACTTATATGAATTAAAGTAACACTTACGAGCTACAAAGTGTTCCTGTATCCTCATTACTTCATTTGGCGACAAGCAGACGATGCTGCGTGTCCAGCACCCACCAGCCAAGACTTTTCTTCACTCGGATTTCTTTGGTGTCCACCTCGTAGTTTCCAGCATCTGTCCCAAGCGGAGGCCTTCAACAGTCCCTGCTCCGGATTCACTTCTCGTGCAGACGGCGATTTTGGCAGCTTTGGGCAGACCAGCGTTTTGGGAATCGTTACGTTGTTCCCCGTCACTTCCCTTCAATGCTTCATAATCTTCACTCGCATTTTCGCGCATGCGCAGTAACGCATGACGCGTACGCGGAACAACGCTGGCAGCCATCTTGCGGTTCGCTTCCTGGTTACCCTGGTAACCTGAGAGAGACAACGTTACGCCACGGAGGAACAGCTGATTATTTCGTGACTGTCATCTGATTTCTCTTCCTTGCTTCGATTCCAGGTGGGATCCAGCCTGCACGCTTCTTCGGTGACAGGCACACCTTGTCTATTTCAAAGTACTGGTTTATTTACACGCTTGAGCCTTCAGATTCGATGATAGGCTCACCTTACAACATTACTTTACATGATTTTATTTATTTTTGCCTACCTATTGTGTTGATTTTCTGTATCATTTTACTTCAGCAATTGCATTTATTTCATTATGTAAATCATTTTTGTCTTTACATCAACACCTCCTCTACATTCTCATTGATAATTGTACTCACAACAATGGCTTCTTCTCAGCAATTTGCACAATCTCCTCCTTTCTTGCAGCAACGTGGGAAACCCAGCATTCCATGGCGTCAATGGGTAAAAGCTTTTGAAAACCACATAGTAGCTATTGATGCTGTTAAATTTTCTCCACAGCGTAAGGTAGCAATTCTTTATGGTTGTCTTGGTCTTGCTGCACAACACGTTTTTGAGAATTTACCCAAATTCCCAACTCCTGCTGGTGAATCTGGGGATGCTGATCATTGGAACATTTATAAAGAAGCATTATCACGACTTGCAAATCACTACGATCAGGAGTCAAACATTATGCTTGAGAGACATAATTTCTTTAGAAGAAAACAAGGTGAAGACGAATCTGTGGAAGAGTATATCGCACAGTTGTGAGTTCTAGCGTCAACCTGCGAGTTTGAAGCTGACCCTGAAATTTACATTTGTGATCAATTTGTTTTTGCTTGTTTCTCAAGAAAAATTCAGCAATGCCTTCTTAGTTGTAGAAAACCATCTCTCCAAGAGACAATTGATATCTCCAAGAGTATTGAGAGATCTATTGTTACCTCTAGGGTTCTTCAACAAGATCAATCTCTCAACTCATTTAAGACTCCTGCACAAGACATTGTCAACTCTGTAAATGCTATTTCTACGCATAAACCTACTAAACAATTTGTCAAAAAAGGAAATATGTACTGCTATAGATGTGGTTCTAAATCGCACTTAAGCAATTATCCTATGTGCCCGGCTATCGGGAAAAGATGTGTTCTTTGTAAAAAGATTGGTCATTTTCAAGGTTCATGTAGATCCTCAAAAAGACCCACCAGCATCAATAGAGTAGATTACTCTGGAGCCATTAACGATTGTTCAGATCAGTTTCAAGATATGGTAGTTTCTCTTGAATACAATTCCGTTTTTACTCATCACTGTGTGAAAGGCCCTTTAGGAACTACATATTTTGGTAACGTGGAAATTCCTATAATGGCAGACTCTGGTTCTCCCATAACCATTTTATCAGATGTTATTTTTCATGATAAATGGGAAGGTTCCATCACTCTATGTCAAACTGATATCAACCCCAAGGCTTTCGGGGAGTTTGACATAGACATGTTGGGATATTTTAATTACTGACTGGAATGCATAGGAAGATCCATTTTTACTAAGGTGTACGTTGCAGTTAGAGGACGTAATATAATTGGCTGGCAGGATTTGGCGAAAATGGGTTTACGTCTTGTTCCAGGTTCTGATAATCCAATTGCTCTTGGTGATCCCCCTCAGGGCAACAGTCCTGCTGGCTCTAGGAATGATTTGCATCCCATTACTGATTGTTTATGTCTCACAGACCATGATTCTGACATTAAAAAGCTCTTGGATACATTTCCAAATTTATTTTCTGAAAAGTTAGGAACTGTTAAAGGTTTTCAACTCCAAATTAGGTTGAAATCTGATGCTCAACCTGTTGTCCATAAGGTACGTCCAATGCCTCTTAGTGCAAAGGACGAACTTAAATCTGTCCTTAAAAAACTATGTGATGATGGCGTCATTTCTCCTTGTGACTCCTCTGAGTGGGTTTCTCCCATCGTTATTGTCCGCAAAAAATCTGGTGAGGTCAGATTATGTGCGGATTTACGCACTTTGAATAATAACATTCTTATTGACTGCCATCCCCTTCCCAAAATTCATGAACTTCTGGCCAATTTGGGAGGGGCCAAGTTCTTCTCACTCATTGATTTGCGTTCAGCTTATCATCAGGTTCCCTTAACAACTGATTCTCAGGAGTTCACAACTTTTGTCACGCCATTTGGTGTGTTCAAATACCTTAAATTACCTTTTGGCTTAGCCTCTGCAGCCAGTGTATTTCAAAAAATCATGGACAATCTTTTTAAAAACGTTCCAGGAGTCCAAGCCTATCAAGATGATATTCTGGTCTATACTAATGACTGGGAGACTCATTTGAACAACTTATCTTCTGTCTTAAGCAAATTGGATGAGGCAGGCATGACAATCAGGGCAAAAAAATGTAGATTAGTCATGCTACTCCTCCCAAAGACAAAGACCCACTTCGGTCTTTCTTAGGCTTAGCAGTGTATTACGCCCGTTTTGTTAAAGGGTATGCACAAACAGTGGAGCCTTTGCGTTCTCTCCACCGTAAAGGTTCAAATTTTGAGTGGTCTGAAGAAGTTTCGACTTCTTTTTTTCAAGTTAAGAAACTTATTATGGATGCACCTGCACTGCACCCTTTTCACGACTCCTCAAAATGTTTCATTATGGTAGACGCTAGCCTCACTGGGTTAGGTGATGTTCTTGGTCAATGGGTTTCAGGTAAAGAGCACACCATAGCTTTCTCCTCAAGAATGTTAAAACCATCTGAAACTCATTATAGTACTATAGAACGCGAGACTCTTGCCTGTGTTTGGGCCATTGAAAAGTTCAGGGTTGGACAGATCTTTGAAGCTATGGCTTCAGATCTGTTCCTCGGAGTGCCAGAATGGATACACTCAGATCCTGTACAGCACATCCATTCCATTCTCTATACAGATCTCACAGACAAGCCTCAAACAGCAATCCTGTCACTTTTGTGTGAGACAGCAACAGCATCCCTAAAATTACATATATATTACATACTCAGGGCCTAAGTTAGAGTTTGGAAGATAGAATATTGCATCACAAACGTGGCAGATATCTTGTATGCCATATTGTCAGTGCTGTGTAGCCTGTGGCATTTGTAATATGGTGGATGACATATTTTCTACATTTTTGATGGAGCACCCAATCTGCCAAACACTAAATAGGGCCCTCAGTCTTCTAATAGCAAGGTCACTCTTGGATTACATCAACCTTAGAAGTTCAAGTATCTGAAAGGAGAGACGTTTGAATCCATGGGCAAAGTGGGTAATTGCCCAGGGTCCCCACTTTCCAAGAAGCCCCTTAGTATGTGATCCAGATCTCTTTGTTAAGACAACCTGTACACATAAAATGTCATTTAATTTCCTTGCTTTTCAACTCCCTACCAACACCAAAAGGTTAAAGATTTGGCTGCCTGTGGCCAGGAATGTGAATAGAACAATTTGGGCCATTTTATGGCAGGGGAAAACTGGGGCCCCTGAAAGCCTGGGACTCTTTTGCAACTGTGATGATTGCAACACCCTGCTCTCCCCTTCTCTAATAGAAACTAGTCCCTGCCATAGAACCGTTGATGAGGGGGCAATAGACCACCACCATGGAGCTGATATCTTTGACTCTGACCTTTCATGCAGACAAACTCGAAATACAGGTGGACCTATGAAATTCCCTGAGGGCACATGTCCTCGGCGTTGACTGAAATCTGCAGGCTCTAAATGATACAATCAAGAGAGCACAAGAAGATACAGCCACATCCTATCATTCGTGTTAATGAGCAACAACGTTGGACTTTCTCTCAACAGTTCCAACCTTAATATCTGAAATATTGGCGTAAGTCAAAGACTCCAAAGCTCCCATCCTTCTACAGAACGAGCCCCTCTCACATAATTCCCCACAGCTATTGGACCAGAACTTGGGGGAATGCTAACAATTCAAGCAAATTCTCAATGGCTCACAGCACTCACATTCCCACAAGCTTAGCTCTAACGTTAGCGCTGAGCCAGAGCACAAGGCAAAATTGCACGCACAAGGAGGCACTCTACAATCAGTTCACTGGCGAGCCAGCTGCCAAACTCTCATTTTCACAAAAAGAGCAGGAATCTGATCTCCCTCAACAAGGTTCACAATGATCCCTTTCAAAGAGGGAGCACAAGCACCTCGGGAAAGTGAGAAAAAACAGAAGACCAACTGCATTAAGGTCCAACAACAATGTGCAAAATTTAGCAGACCTCAGTCATCACAGGGAGAAGTTAGGGATAGAATCCACAGTACCATTGACCACCTTGTGACGTCAGCCAGTTCATCCAAGCACATCCCTATATGCAATTTTTCTATCAAATGAAGGTCACATAAAGACAATTCAACTCAGAGAGGTCTCAATTGGCAACCGCACACTTACTCTGCAGCCTTCAGTGGTGTCCAAATCCCAAGAGCTTCAACAGGTACATTCTTTTGCTAAAGCCTCCTCACCATTGCTTTTTTTGGGGAGCAGAAGACCTAACTACACAGAAGGAAAGATTATTAACATCAACCAGCGTAATACTTTGAGAGAAGCACACAGATTCAACTCTTCATATCTATCATCTCTACAGGATCACTGCTCAACTAAGCAACCGCAGCCATTGGCAAATCGAGACATCCTCATGGCTTCCAAATATTTATCCACCTAGGCAGAGGTCCCCGCAGGACATGACCACCATTCTACCAAGGTCCCCAGATTCTTCTTGACTGGTTAAGACGATCTTGCCGACACCACAAACGTTAACCACGAAGGGCATGTGACAAAGCACAGGACACAGTCAGACTAGAAATGATTCCTCTCTACATAACCAGAGGTCACCACAACATTTTAAACTGAAGTGCGATATTAAAGCTGACCGGTGCATTAAAAGGCTTGAATCACATAAGATCTATCCACACAGAAGCAGTCCAATTCAAGCCCAATCCATCAACTCCAGGAAAGGAAATCATGATAATCACCTTGTCTGACGCAGCTATTGCGATCCGGGTTTGGCAGCACGTGGAGCAATTCTCAAGATGGGGCATCGACTTGAGGAAAATGGAACCTGTAAGCTATCCAAACCTTTGCTCCTGGCACCGTCTCTGTTGCTGAGGTGCCTAGCACGAAGTACGGGCTATTGAGGGGGACAATTGTCCCTGTTCATCCGATAGCCTGGGAGGGCATACAAATCACAGGAATTCAACAATCAGGATGCTCAGAAGAACCATTAATTGTAAAGTTTGGAGTTCAACAGCCACAGCAGCATGCCTGCGTAAGAGCTCCAAGGGAAGCGTGAGATCAAGGTAAAGAACCCCAATCATGGCTCAACCACTAAACATATGCTCATGGAATGTGAATGGCCGTAGTAGTAAGGTGGGGGTGAACAAATTCACAACTTACTTATGTGTCTTTGATCTTCTGCAACTACAGGAAACCTGGATGCAGACACCAACACCATTAGCTGGCTTTAAAGAATATCTTAACAAAGTATGCAAAGCCATCAGCTTAGGCAGAGCGACGGGGGGCTTTCACTCTATATACTGATCTCTTGTGGAACCAAGAACACTTAGACCTGGGATTCCACTGGATCCAATGGGTTAAATTGTCCTCCCCCTTCAGAGCATCAGCACATCCTAATGGTCTTGATCCTATACATCCTTCTGGTTAAGAAGAGCAAAACAGAAAAGATTGAGACCTTGATTGGTTTGTTTAAAGTTCTTCAAACCACCCATCCACAAGCTCACATAGTGCTGCCCAGGGATTTTAACATGCATTTACTGCCTGGCTCACCAGAGAAGGCCCCGCCCCTCAAACACCACAGGCCCAGCAAGAACTACAACAAACAATTTAAAACTATGTCAGAACAGTTCATCATGGCAAGGCCTGTATTAAGGTGCTTGAAGCCTGGAACTATATACTTTAAATGTAAGTTTGACCCAGGACCAACCGGCAGCTTTCACCAGGCTGTTACACAAATAAAACTCCATTCTGGACTGCACTCTGGTAGATACAAAGCTATTCCCAATGATCAGTAACTTCACTATAAACCCCAGAGTGGAGAGCAACTACTCCCCCCAGAACTTTGTGAATAAAACACCAGCTGCTCTCCAATGTAAACTCCTTGTGTACTCGTGTGGCTCATGTTTCCTCTGTGGATTGTGTGTGCAATACTAGTAGCACAGTCAAATAGAGCACAGACTGACTCATCTCTAGGTAAACTGGGCGATTTCATGTCAGTCAAAAGCCTTGGAAGGTTCTCGGAAGGAGGCCCATTTTGTTAAGTCAGGTCAATCCCACCAAGGGCCCCAGTGGCAATTGGGCTTTCATCGACTCCCTAGGCCTTTAACTTAAGATGCCTAATGTGGAAATATCCTGCTGCAGCTAGGTATATAGACTTAGTTATCTTCCACCTGGAAACAGAGCTGTTGTTTACGACCATCACTTTATACCCCACAAGGGTTTGGGACTCCTTTGTCCAAACACTCATACCAGCGAGGGCAGAGTGGTTCTTACCACAAATGCTGCATATGAAAAGGCAATTTAGCAGGGAGATTAGACGGGCACTCACGGTGGAGCATCATTCCAGCCAAAAAAACTGATTAAAGCTTATAGCAATGAGGCAAGCCAATGAAAAAGTTGAATGGACAGCAAAAAACAAGTACCTGACAGGAGTCTTGACCAAACTGCTTCATGTGAGCAAACAAAAAGCATGCAAATTATTTTTGGGCCAGATCAACAAACTAGCAAATGGAACCTATCGTCGACACAACGCTGGCATTACTGAGGCTGAATAGTCAACCTATATAGCCACAGTTTATGGTCCAGATGAACCCGGCCAGAGATCGAGGCCTAAAGTTATTATCCACAGGCACAACACCTCTAAGTTAAGATTAGTTTTTAATCATTTTTATCAGTTTCATCAAATAGACCTTAGTGCAATAGTGGCAGACATATAATACAGATCATAAATGATGTGCACAACATATACAATAATTTGCTTTAAAAAGGTACACAGATAATTATAATAAATAGATTAGAAAGGAGAAATACCCAGATAACTATAATTAATAGTTAAAAGCGATAATCAATATATCTCATATGACATGCATCCACAAGCACTCAAGCATATTTCAACTGCTATAAATTTCATACATATCTTAGGTCCACTGAAACTATTACAATAAAACTATAACATCAATCCCCCATTGCCCTTGGTTGCTTCCTTCGAATAGCACATGGGGATTATTGATCACTGCCAGCAGGCTTATCATGGTCCTGCAATCGTAAATGACGGCACACTCAAGCCGGTTGGACAAAACTTCTGAATTCCAGAGGGACGGCTGCCTCCTTGAACACCCAAATTGGGTCAATAATGGACCAGGGGCTCATTGGACACCTTCTTTTACATACGCAGAGAATACAGAACTTGTTATAGTTACTACCTTCGCGTCATACATCTCAAATCGGATACACTTTTTAGCCTTGAAAAAGTCTGGGCGACTGTAACACGTGTCAGCTAATTTCTGTTGGAATACAACGTATACACAATTCGTCCATGAATTAAAAGGAAGAATCTATCATCATTTATGACTAAAGTAGATTTTCTTATCAAGGACTGGAGTATAAGAAACTGGATTGTGTGTGCTTCAGTGAAATTGTTGTTTATAACATCAATCCCCCACAACACTTCCTAGTTTGACACCTCAAAGTCGTCCAACAATTATTTCTATCAATTTCAATCCAAGTCGGGCTGCTTCAATCATTAAGCAATCAGCTGCCTATGGGCCACACTAGAAGTGCCTCAGTTTGCCCATCGCATCACTTCAACGCCTCCTGCTGAACCATTTGCAGGCTGTACGAATCATGAAAAGGCTTAGGCCAAGGGGGCACCAGGAACAAACGGCCTGCCAAAGGCACTATTTTAGAAGAGATCCTTCAGTTGGGCCACTCACTTAACTCCTTTGTCTAACCGCACCTTCCTCATCTCACAAATTCCATCCTAGACTGCTGGTGTGGTAGCATACTCCACCCGATTTACAAATCAGGCACACACTCTAATCCTGTAAATTACAGATGAATTGCACTTATTGTTGTGGAAGAAAAGCTTTATGCCTCAAAGTTGTTATTAGATCTGGAGTCTTAGGTTAACACAGTAAACATAATTTAAAAAAAGCACAGACCGGCTTCAGAGCCAGCATGAATACAACAAATAAACTTGCTGGCATGTTACTCTTCTTGTTGAAAGGCAAAGAACAAATTTTTTTTTGCTGCTTTGTCGATCTAAAATCAGCCTATAATAAGGTCCCGAGGGAACGCCTTTGAGAAAAAATGGCACACTAGGGGGTGCCACCCAAGTTTTTGGATGCGATCATCAACCTGTGCACTGACACCTGGGTACAAATCAAGGTTGACGATGGCCGGAGAACCACATGTAAGACTGGCATCAAGAAAGGCTTAAAGCAGGGGCACATCATGGCATTAACATCTACATCTACATTAACATCTACATCTTAACATCTACATCTTAACATCTACATGGTCGACCTCGAAAGCTATTTGGCCCAAGTGGTGAGCGACTCCTCCAAGCTCACCCAGGAACAACCACGATTCCTCCAATGCGCAGACGGCATAGTTCTCCTTACCCAAATGCCAATTGGCCTTATCGATCAATTGGTTGGATACACTCAAAAACTGCAGTTTGGAATAAACCAAAACAAAACAAGTGGTCTGCTTTTAGAGCGCCGCCTCAAAAACTAAGACTGTGTTCACCTGGTGGTCAAATGGACAAGCACTACAACTGGTAAAATCATATAAGTATCTTGGTGTGTGCTTGGACTCCCATCTAACTTTTAGAGAGCACCTTTCAACTAGAAGAGCAACAATGAACAAACTTCCATTTCCATTCAAATTGTTACAAAAAAAGCTACATTACACCACCCACCACCATTTGCGTCAGGTCATCCACAAAGTTTCTGCAATCAATTACTTACGGCTCTGAATTGCTGAATGGGAGCAATGTGACCATCTTAAATTCGCTCCAATAGACCCTTTTCAAAAAGCTATTTGCCTTACCACAACGTATCTCAAAATCTCAAGTCAGATTAGATTTTGGGCTTTTCCACCAGGAACCAGTGAGAAACAGGTCTCTTGTCAAATTGTGCTGGAAGCTTAGATCAGCCCTCCCAGCGACAGTGGCTCGTCTGTGCTGGCTGGAAATGGAGAGGCAACCTCATTCCAAAACGACATGGCCCACCATTTTACAATAAGCCATTCAAGCCCTGAAATTAGATATATAACGATTGTACATGCTGCCTTCAAGCGAGCCACCAATAAAGCCACTAAGCACCAATCACAAACTCTAGACAAGGTAGAGTTTGCTCACAAACAGCACTCGTGGGCAGTTCTAACATCATATATTGCCTGGGGCCCACAGTCATACTTGCTCTCTCATTACTCAGTGGCCCTGAAACATGCTTTGCTGCTTATTCGTGTCAGCGCTTTCCCATCAAAGGACTTGGTCCCCACCTGGAAGCAGACCTGGCCTAACAACCACTGCCGCATATGTGGATATACTCAAGAAAGCTTGCTTCATTCAAACTGTGTGTGCCTGGGTCTCTTATCTCTTAGGCAAAAATAACTACTGCCAGCTTTAAAAGCCCTTCAAATTAGGTCTTGTTGCCCTGCAGTGATCGCTTTCAAATGGGCATTCAATGCAATTGTCTTCTAAGACAATAAGAGTCCTGACGTATAAATCCAAGAAGCTGAAACAGCCGTAATCTTTCTAACCCCAACACGTCCATTGATGCACCAGCTCTTTACTGAGCTACAATGAAACCACCTTATTGCCTGTAGCCGTCTCAAATGGGCCATAAGACAACCATCTTTAAAAGCAGATAGACATAACCAAAACTGTAACAGCCATAATCTTCTTGACCCCAACGCGTCCATGAATGCACCAGCACTTTCTCGAGCCACAATAACATTATTTTGTTGCCCTAGCTGTCTTTAAATGGGCCACAAATCAACTGTCTTCCCAGGCAGCAAGGTATATGCATCTAAACAGCTGGCATTGTAAAACTTCTCCAGACCTTAAAGTGCCCCAAGACCATCCAGTGACCCGGGAGAGGACTGTTTGCACCATTCAATTTTTTTTATTTTTAAGCACCAGCACTTTGTTGAGTCACAATGGCATTGTCCTTCTTTTGTAGCGGTTGTAATGGTATTTTTTTGTATCTACCCAGAGAACTCACCCTGCTCCTTTAGAACATTGTGTCCCCACAGGTAGTAACAAGTGGGCTCAATGTGTTGTAGTGGAGGAGCTAGAGCTCCCTAAGTTCGCCGCCCAGTGACGGCCGGTGCAGGCAGGGCGGTAGTCAACAGACGGCCTTGGAAAATAAAATTTTAAAAAAGAGTCGGCAATGGCAAGGTAAGTGTTTTTTTTTCTTTTCCCTCGTTGTCATCTGTTGACTCCCCCCTGCCCAACGTCTTACCTGCACCGGCCGTCGCTGTTTCTGCCCCTCATACACACCAAAAGGTCCACCTCCTCCTCGGCCGCTGTATCTGCTCCCCGGCCATGGAAAATTGCTCACCTCACATGAAGTGCCACCGTCCCCAAAAAAGTCCCACCCCCCCCTACCCAGCTACACAAATGATTTGATGCACTAGACAAAACCTCAAAAAAGAAGGGGACGCTCACAAGCGTAGATGTAGCTTATTTTAAACGCGCTAGCACTCTATGTTGCGAACTGGTCTGCCCATTTTCCTTTACTTAAGGTTTATTAGTGGGAATTATGACCAAAGAGGGCATTTGTTTGCCTTCATGTGCTGATTTTAGTGTATGGTATTCATGCATATGTATGTTGCAATGACTTTAAATAATCGAGCAACAAAGATTTTCGACTTGTTCTATGTTATCATTAATGACATCACAGAAGACATCTCAAAATACATCACTGATGACATCATCCGATGAGTACTAGTTTATTTTATAGTTTACGTAGTGGTGGGTAACTACCATATTATTTTTCTAGTATATTTTGTACAGTCTGTGTCTAGCTAATGGGTGTTAGTGTTTACAAAACGTATGTGCTTCTAATACATCATAGACGCGCAGAGAAATTTAACGCATTAAACATCTTTGGATTGAAGAGTAACTCTGTGTGCAGATGACAGTTGATGACTTGTGACCAGTATGTTCCACACCTATTTTTTGGTTCTGCAGAAAAAGTTTCTGACAGGGCCAAGAAACTATGTAGTAGATTCTAAGTATTGTAAGCAGCCTTGAGTTATTAGACATAATCATCTCAGCATGAAAATGTCTACATAACATAGAAGACTGTGTGCACCAGGTACTGACTTATGGACATGTGCTTCTTTTGCTTACGAATATGGGATATCTGTAAAGTTTTCACCACAGTATGAAGGCTGCAGGTAGTTTGATCTTTAGCACCAGCACCTTGGTTATTTTAGGAGAATGGTGATTTTTTGACAAGTATTTCATAGAGTATCATCTATTCTAAGTAGATACCTTTTAAATATCTGTGTTATATTTCTCATGAGAGTTTCACTGTCTGTAAACACTGTGGCACAGAGTAAACTCTCTTCATACAGTAAACACTGTTTGCAGTAGCCACTTTTCTACTTATACCAACTTAATTTCTCAGTGTAGGTTCGGTGACTGTGAGGGGTTAGATACAGATAAAAGATGTCTGTAGTAGGGCATTCATTTTGGAACAGACGTTGAGGGCCATATTTATGACCCTTGTAGCGCAGGGCAGCGGAGCAAGTGATCTTGCTGCACTGTCCTGTATCACAGGGAAAGGACATGAATGCACTGTATTTATACCAATTTGGCACATTCCTATTCCTTTACCCTTGTGCTGGTGCCGTTTTGGCACCCTAGCGCCAAAGCAGGCACCCTGACACCATGGCGGAGACAAAATTGCTTTTGTGCGGGAAGGAGCACCTTCCTGCACAGAAACAATCCTGAAAGGTGTTTCCTTTTTTTATGTGTGCTGTGGAATTCAGCACACATAAAAAGAGGAATAACCGAGGAGAAATAAAGATATTTCTCCGCATTACGACCCACTTGGGGAATAGTAAACTTTTGGCACATTCCCAGGTTTAGTAAATCAGGGAATGCGTCAAAAACCATGGGAGTTGTGTGGGGACACCCACACAGCGCCCATGGAATGCTTTACCGCAATCCTCTGCTGATGACGTCAGATATTACATCACTGTATTTAGACACCTATTTACCCATGTCTTCTTCCATTAATCTTTAGCTATACATATATTACAAATATTTATTTTTCATAAAGACACATATGTCATCGGTGATGTAAAATCTGACGTCATCAGCAGAGGATTGCGGTCGCGTGAGTTATAGTTGCCTGCACTAACTATAACGGGGAAATTTCATTGGTTTTTTACGAGTGAAATGTCCAGCTAACTATAACATGTGTGAAACCTATGGTTTTTTAAGTGAATTTGCAAGGTTTTTTAAATGCTAATTCGTAACTATAACGTGTGTGAAACCTATGGTTTTTTCAGTGAATTTGTATGGCTTTTTAAATGCTAAGTTATGTATTTATTTAAAAAAAAAAAAAATCAGGTTTTTTACCGTGCGCGCACCCCGCGCGCAGTGGGCGCTCGGTGCGCTTTGCGCACCGAGCACCCACGGTTCGCGGTTCGCGGTTCGCGGTTCGCGGTTCGCGGTGCGCGCACCTCGCGATTTTAAAAAGAAATAAATGTTTTTTTCTCCCTTGGGGGTCCTTCCGTGACCCCCTGACCAAGGCTAGGGGGTCAGGAACTGTCCACTCTGCCCCCTTTTCACGTTCTCCACCTTTTTTTTTCACCCCCTCAGACTGCAAGAGACAAAATGGCGGCCGACACTTCCTGGTTTCGACCGATTCGAATGTTTACCGACATCTAACAACCAATCAGAATTGCGCTTGCGCACGGCAGGGTGCGCGCACTGTGCGCGCACGGTGCTCGCGTATAGATATTGATATGCTTTTAAATTCTATTTTCTCAGGAAATACTGAACAGATTTACACCAGACCTGCAAAAGGCACTTCCTTGACCTTATGGCTACCTCTCTGCCAAATTTCACGTAATTCTGTTCAGCCGTTCGGGCTGTAGCTGCGACTAAAGGTCCTATGGAAAAATGCATGGGGAAAACGCATTTTGGGACCCCCCTTTTTTCTCGGCCCCCGCTTGACGAATCACCCCGAGACTTTCAGGGTAGGAGCTGAACGGAGCGCCACATTATTTTTGAAAATTTCGCGAGGATTCGTCAACCGGCGCCAAAGTTATTCAAAATAGAATTTTCAGGTTTCCTATGGAAACTCGGTCCTAACTATAACTATCTACTGGCGACCGCCAGTAGATAATATATATCTATATATCAATCTACATATCTATATATATATTCACTGAAAAAACCATAGGTTTCAGAGATGTTAAAGTTAGAAATTAGCATTTAAAAAACCTTAGAAATTCACAGAAAAAAACATAGGTTTCAGGGGTGTTATAGTTAGCTGGCCATTTCACTCGTACAAAACCATAGAAATTCCTCTGTTATAGTTAGTTCTGCTAACTATAACTCGAGCGCCCGCAATGCACTGCTGATGATGTCACATATTGCATCATTCATTACATGGTCAGTGACATCACTGATGACATCTCAAATGACATCACTGATGACATCACTGATTACATCATCCAGTGAATGTAGTTTAGTTTGAAATTTAAATATGTATTATATATATACCAATCTGTATCGAAGATTGAGTGGATATATAACTGTCTGGATGGAGGATATAGTAGCTGTCTGACTGTCTGTTTAAGTGAGTAATTAAAAGTGTCTCACTTAATACATGGATTAGTAACTAAACTATGTGAATGTGTGCATCACTGTCTCTGTTGTTGTATAACATGCTGCATCAGTTGGTCACTAACTACATGAGTGTGTATATTAGTTATTGATTAGTTGGGTGAGTGTTTGTATGGGACACTGAGTTTGTGTGTGATTGGATGGGGTGTGTGTAACTCTATGCATAGATGTGTGAATCGTTGATTGACTAGGTGTATAGGTTTAAGAGTGCAAGTGGAAACAGTTGTTTGGGTGACTGAGTGTATTTATTTGTATGTTGGTGATCGAATATATGTTTTAGTTGTACATCTTCAACAAAGTAAAAAAATAAAAGGCAGTGTATGTGAGAGTTGGTGTATATAAATAAGTATGTGTAAGAATCAGTGATTGTGAGAGTAACTATATGAATGAGTGTATAATTGTAATGGTGATTTTTTAGCATATTAACTATGAGTTACTATGTGTTTGAATAAATGAGGTGTTGTTGGATAATTGTGTAAGTGTGATTAATTGTTTTCATGAGTGAGTAGGATGACTGCATAACCGACTAAGATGACTGCTGATGTGTCAATGTCTATATATGTCAATCAATCAATCAATAAGAACTTTATTCGGATAAAAACAACATATCCATAAAAGTACAATTAAAAATACAAATATTTACAGAAATCACATAATAAAAATTAATCCGGGTACATGGTATTGTGAATGCGTACTGCCATTTTTAAAAAGGATCCAACTCGAAAGCATAATTCATCATTGTCAATAGCTAGCACGATCCCGTAAGCTATCTTGTAGTCAGTAACATAGCGTGATTTAAAATATGGGATCAGAAATTTTTTAGTAAGGGGTGAGTAGAAGGAACAAAAAAAAAAAAATGTAGCATTGGTTGTTTTAGATTGTGACTACATGGACAGAGGGAAAGATCAAGATTTGCAGAATAACCAGTGGGAAATGACAACAGATATTTCATAGTGTCCGTCCTTAGCCTAAAAAATAGGCCCCTTTCCCAACAGCCAACAGGTTTTAAAAGATATTTGGGCATAACTGGAATAACAGGCTCTATTTGCATATATCTAGCGACTGAGGTTTTATTACATTCAGCTGCTAGTCTTGTTTCTTTATAAGATGCATAGAGTAGTTTTTCCAAAGTTTTGCTACTGGTAGGGCTGTGGACTAAAGGATTTAGGAAAAGGTGTTCCAAGTTCAAGCTGTTTAAACTTTTGTGGACTCCAGCCAACCATGGTATAGCCATCCCTCTGTCACATTTTAAGCAGTCCAAGATGATTTCCCTAGTCAGTTGCGCGGCCGAGTTCTTCCAGATTCTTAGCCAAAACAATGTCGGGCGGGCCTTAATGAAGTCCTCTACATAAGGTAGATGAAGCTCGCTATGGCAAGCATATGTAGAGGAGAAAAATGGGGCGCCCAGAATTTTGCGGCAGAACCTGTTCTCTTTGCACTGAATAGGTATACTGGTAGTGTTCCCCCATACCTCTGCACCGTATGTAACAGTTGGTATGCATTGTAATCTGTAAATTTTGATAATAGAGGGGACTATCTCTATATTTTTAGGCTTAGGTAGCCTAAGAATTGTGTTAATAGAGTTAGTGAATTTCCTTTTACAGTGAACGATATGATCGTTCCATACACCGTTAGATGCGAATTCCAGCCCAAGATACGGGAAAGTGCGAGTGCTTGACAATCGAGTGGAATTAAAAACAATTGAGAAATTAAAATGCTTCTTGGACCCACATGACATTAAAAACGATTTCTTAAAATTAGTGCATAGGTCCAATGTTGCCATAAATTCCACAAAGCCATGAACCAGGGCGCGCAAGGCTTTAGGGGTACGCCCCATTAACACAGCGTCATCAGCGTAAAGCAACGCGGGGATCTTATTGCCACTAATGTTGGGGACGTCCTCAGTTGAGAACAGTAGAGATTTAGTTATATGTGTATAAGTGCATTTGATAGTGTTCTATTAATTAGTGACTGCATGTATAAATGATTCTGTTGTTGAATGGGGAGTTGTGTGTGTAGACTTAGGAATCAGTGAGTGGGTATGTAGTAACTGGTATTGGTGTGTCAAAGGTTTCAAATATTGTACTCTGTATTTTACAGTGAGTGATGAAAGGTTATACTAGTGTATGATGAGGTGTATCAGATTGTCATGTGGATGATGTCATCAGTGATGTCATCAGTGATGTCATTTGAGATGTCATCAGTGATGCCACTGATCATGTCATGAATGATGCAATATGTGACATCATCAGCAGTGCATTGCGGGCGCGCGAGTTATAGTTAGAAGAACTAACTATAACAGAGGAATTTCTATGGTTTTGTACGAGTGAAATGGCCAGCTAACTATAACACCCCTGAAACCTATGGTTTTTTCTGTGAATTCCTAAGGTTTTTTAAATGCTAATTTCTAACTATAATGTCTCTGAAACCTATGTTTTTTCAGTGAATTTCAAAGCTTTTTTGAATGCTTATTACAAACTATAACGTCTCTGAAACCACTGGTTTTTTTCAGTAAGTTTCAAAGGTTTTTTAAATCATAATTTTTAAGTGTGATAGTAGTTATACCTATTTTTATACTGATTTTTAACTGTTATTTATAAATATTTTATTCATTAAATAACATTAGTTTTCTGAAAATTGCAACAAAAAATGTAAAAAAAAAATCTAAATGAAATATTGATTAATTTTTTTGTTTTTATTTTAATATATTTATATTATTTTCTTTAAAAAAAAATGTCTCCAATTTTTTTCGGGGTCGCGCACTCAAAGCGTACACATCACGGTGGGTGCGCGGATTCTAGCTGCTATTTTAGAAAAGTCGTGAAGGATCCGCGTATGGTGTGCGACGGCTGCGTGTTTTTCAGTTACATCATATACATTTAATATTAATATTATATTTTACTATGCGCGATTGGTATGCGACCAGTCCGCGACTCCTGCTCCCACGCATTCGCGACACATGCACATTACGGTATGAGATGCTTGCGCAGTGGCGGGTCCCGCGTGATGTCATATACGTGCTGGGGCGCGCTGGGTGCTCGACTCGCAAAAAAAAAATTATGTTCCAAAATGATATGTATGTGTCTTTAATATACATATTAGGGCAAGAGATTATCTAAGATAGTCATAAAAATAACATATTTGTACTTATAATAAACTTATATTATTTTTACATATATTTTCGCGAATTCGGGTGCGTGCATCTTGAGTGCAGAGAACCAGGTCAGCAGGGGTGCTGTAGAGCCAGAGAAACCAGGTCAGCAGAGCCGTTGTAGAGCCAGAGACCCAGGTCATCAGAGCTAATCTAGAGGCCGAGAACCAGGTCAGCAGAGCTGCTGTAGAGCCAGAGAAAACTGGTCAGCAGAGCTGCTTTAGAGGGAGAGAACCAGGTCAGCAGAGCTGCTATAGAGCCAGAGAACCAGGTCAACAGAGCTGCTTTAGAGCCATAGAACCAGGTCAGCAGAGTTGCTCTAGAGGTAGAGAACCAGGTCAGCAGAGCTGCTCTAGAGCCCAAGAAGCAGGTCAGCAGAGCTGCTCTAGAACCAGAGACCCAGGTCAGCAGAGCTGCTCTAGAGCCAGAGACCCAGGTCAGCAGAGCTAATCTAGAGGCCGAGAACCAGGTCAGCAGAGCTGCTGTAGAGCCAGAGAACACAGGTCAGCAGAGCTGCTTTAGAGGGAGAGAACCAGGTCAGCAGAGCTGCTATAGAGCCAGAGAACCAGGTCAACAGAGCTGCTTTAGAGCCATAGAACCAGGTCAGCAGAGCTGCTCTAGAGGTAGAGAACCAGGTCAGCAGAACTGCCTTAGAGCCAGAGAACCAGGTCAGCAGAGCTCTTTAGAGGGAGAGAACCAGGTCAGCAGAGCTGCTTTAGAGCCAGAACACCAGGTCAGCAGAGCTGCTCTAGAGCCAGAGAACCAGGTCAGCAGAGCTGCTTTAGAGCCATAGAACCAGGTCAGCAGAGCTGCTTTAGAGCCAGAGAACCAGGTCAGCAGAGCTGCTCTAGAGGCACAGAACCAGGTCAGCAGAGCTGCTCTAGAGCCAGAGAACCAGGTCAGCAGAGCTGCTTTAGAGCCATAGAACCAGGTCAGTAGAGCTGCTCTAGAGGCAGAGAACCAGATCAGCAGAGCTGCTTTAGAGCCAGAGAAGCAGGTCAGCAGAGCCGCTCTAGAGCCAGAGAACCAGGTCAGCAGAGCTGCTATAGAGCCAGAGACACAGGTCAGCAGAGCTCCTCTAGAGGCCGAGAACCAGGTCAGCAGAGCTGCTGTAGAGGCAGAGAAACCAGGTCAGTAGAGCTGCTTTAGAGCAAGAGAACCAGGTCAGCAGAGCTGCTTTAGAGGGAGAGAACCAGGTCAGCAGAGCTGCTTTAGAGCCAAGGGACCAGATCAGCGGAGCTGCTCTACAGCCAGAGAACCAGGTCAGCAGAACTGCTTTAGAGCCATAGAACCGGGTCAGCAGAGCTGCTTTAGAGCCAGAGAACCAGGTCAGCAGAGC
Source organism: Triturus cristatus (assembly GCF_964204655.1). Taxonomy (NCBI): domain Eukaryota; kingdom Metazoa; phylum Chordata; class Amphibia; order Caudata; family Salamandridae; genus Triturus; species Triturus cristatus. The sequence continues at coordinate 1,006,623,890 of NC_140581.1, read as the reverse complement.
TGTTGTAGAGCCAGAGAACCAGGTCAGCAAAGCTGCTCTAGAGCCTAATAACTAGGTCAGCAGAGCTGCTCTAGAGCCAGAGAACCAGGTCAGCAGAGCTGCTGTAGAGCCAGAGAAACCAGGTCAGAAGAGCTGCTTTAGAGGGAGAGAACCAGATCAGCGGAGCTGCTCTAGAGCCAGAGAACCAGGTCAGCAGAACTGCTTTAGAGTCATAGAACCGGGTCAGCAGAGCTGCTTTGGAGCCAGAGAACCAGGTCAGCAGAGCTGTTGTAGAGCCAGAGAACCAGGTCAGCAGAACTGCTCTAGGGCCTAAGAACTAGGTCAGCAGAGCTGCTCTAGAGCCAGAGAACCAGGTCAGCAGAGCTGCTGTAGAGCCAGAGAAACCAGGTCAGAAGAGCTGCTTTAGAGGGAGAGAACCAGGTCAGCAGAGCTGTTGTAGAGCCAGAGAACAAGGCCAGCAGAGCTGCTTTAGAGCCAGAGAACCAGGTCAGCAGAGCTGCTTTAGAACCAGAGAACCAGGTCAGCAGAGCGGCTGTAGAGCCAGAGAAACCAGGTCAATAGAGCTGCTTTAGAGGGAGAGAACCAGGTCAGCAGAGCTGCTCTAGAGTGAGAGAACCAGGTCAGCAGAGCTGCTCTAGAGCCAGAGAACCATGTCAGCAGAACTGCTTTAGTGCCATAGAACCGGGTCAGCAGAGCTGCTTTAGAGCCAGAGAACCAGGTCAGCAGAGTTGTTGTAGAGCCAGAGAACCAGATCAGCAGAGCTGCTCTGTAGCCTAAGAACTAGGTCAGCAGAGGTGCTCTAGAGCCAGAGACCCAGGTCAGCAGACCTGCTGTAGAGCCAGAGAAACCAGGTCAGCAGAGCTGCTTTAGAGGGAGAGAACCAGGTCAGCAGAGCTGCTTTAGAGCCAGAGAGCCAGGTCAGCAGAGCTGCTCTAACTGACACTGACTGACTGACACTGACTGACTGACTGACACTGACAGATTGACACTGACTGACACTGATTGACTGACACTGATTGACTGACACTGACTGACTGACAATGACTGACACTGACTCACTGACTGACTGATTGACTGACACTGACTGACTGACACTGACTGACACTGACTGACTACTCTCTAATACTCTACTACTCACTCTCTACTACTCTCTACTATTCTCGATCTACTACTCACTCTCGACTACTCACTCTCTACTACTCTCTATTACTCACTCTCTACTACTCTACTACACACTTTCTACTGCTCACTCTCTACTACTCACTCTCTACTACTCACTTTCAACTACTCTCTACTACTCACTCTCTACTATTCACTCTCTACTACTCACTCTCTACTGCTCTCTACTACTCTCTCTCTACTACTCACTCTCTACTACTCACTCACTACTACTCTCTACTACTCACTCTCTACTACTCTCTACTACTCACTACTAATCTCTACTACTACTCTCTACTACTCACTCTCTACTATTCACTCTCTACTACTCACTCTCTACTGCTCTCTACTACTCTCTCTACTACTTACTCTCTACTACTCACTCACTACTACTCTCTACTACTCACTCTCTACTACTCTCTACTACTCACTACTAATCTCTACTACTACTCTCTACTACTCACTCTCTACTAATCTCTACTACTCACTCTACTACTCTCTACTACTCTACTACTCACTCTCTACTACTCTCTACTACTCACTCTCTACTACTCTCTACTTCTCAATCTCTACTACTCACTCTCTACTACTCACTCTACTACTCCCTACTATTCTCTACTACTCACTCTCTACTCTCTATTACTCACCCTCTACTCTCTACCTCTCTACCTCACTCTACCTCTCTCTCTACTACTCTCTACCTCTCTACCTCTAACTCTCTACCTCTACCTCTCTACCTCTACACCTCTACTTCTACACATCTACCTCTCCACCTCTCTCTACACACACAGATATGCATATATATATATATATTACCTACTGGCGGTCGCCAGTAGGTAGTTATAGTTAGGACCACGTTTCCATAGGAAATCTGCAACATTCTATTTTGAATAACTTTTGCGCCGGTCGACGAATCCTCGCGAATTTTTCAAAATAGGTGGGGCGCTACGCTCCGCTCCTACCCTGAAAGTCTCAGGGGGATTCGTCAAGCGGGGGCTGAGATAAAAAGGGGGTCCCAAAACGCGTTTTTCCCATGCATTTTTCCATAGGACCTTTAGACACAGCTACAGCCCGAACGGCTGAACAGAATTACTTGAAATTTGGCAGAGAGGTAGTCCTCAGGTCAAGGAAGTGCCTTTTGTAGGTTTGGTGTAAATCTGTTCAGTAGATTCTGAGAAAATAGCCTTTAAATCAATATATATATCTGAGCCAGCTTACGGTGCGCTTACCGTGCGCTTACCGTACGCGTACGGTGATGTGCGCGAGCGCTATTCTGATTGGCTCTTAGATCTTAGTAAACATTCGATTCGGCCGAAACCAGGAAGCGGCGGCCGCCATTTTCTCTCTCGCACTCTGAGTGGGGCAGCATAAATGAAGCCCAAAAATGTGTAAAGGGGCAGTTTATTGAGATAATATTCACCCAGCAGTGATATACGGGCCCCCAAACAACCCCCAAGGCCCAAAAAAATTTTTTTTTTTTTTTTGAAAAATCGCCGATTACGCTTACCGTACGCGTACGGTAAAAATTGGTTTAAACAAAAAATAAATTATCCACACTCTCCCCACCCCAAGTGCAAATGGTGCCCTAAGGGCACCATTTGTGCATGGCATATCAAACAAATGAAAATAATAAACAAAACATTTCACAACGATGCGCATAATATGTCCCCCATGTGCGCACGGTGCGCGAAGCGCGTCGTGCGTACATGGCCCATCCCGCATAATGTGGGCACGCGGTGCGCGCAGCGCACCGCGTGACCACCGTGCGTGCATGGCACTAACTGCGTAAAGTGGGCGCGCGGTGCGCGAAGCGCACCGCGTGCTCACTGTGCGCGCACAGTGCGCGAAGCGCACCGTGCGCGCACGGAACGAACTGCGTTAACTGGGCGCGCACGCCACGAATGGCGTAAAGTAAGTTAGCATTTAAAAAACCGTACAAATTCACTGAAAAAAACATAGGTTTCACACACGTTATAGTTAGGAATTAGCATTTAAAAAACCTTGCAAATTCACTGAAAAAACCATAGGTTTCACACATGTTATAGTTAGCTGTACATTTTACTGATAAAAAACCAATGAAATTCCCCCGTTATAGTTACTGTAGGCAACTATAACTCACGCGACCGTAATCCTCTGCTGATGACATATGTGTCTTTATGAAAAAAAAATATTTGTAATATATGTATAGCTAAAATTTAATGGAAGAAGACATGGGCAAATAAGTGTCTAAATACAGTATTAGCATCAGCAGAGGATTACGGTCGCGTGAGTTATAGTTGCCTACAGTAACTATAACGGGGGAATTTCATTGGTTTTTTATCAGTAAAATGTACAGCTAACTATAACATGTGTGAAACCTATGGTTTTTTCAGTGAATATATATATATGCATATGCATTTATATATATGTATATGTATATATATATACATACTTATATAAACCTATATATAATCTGCATATCTATATAAATACAAATATAAATGCATGCATACATATACAAATACATATATGCATACATATTCATGTTATGTGCATGAAAATTTGAAAAACACTAATACAAGCAAAGCTAAAAAGCCACCTAATTACAAACAGAATTGCTTTAACTTAAACGAGTGTGAGACTTATTACTTTTTCAATGCTTGTTTACTTTTGTTCCATCAAGAATGGTAGCACTCTAGTTGCTCATTAGATCACTGTAGTAAAGCTAATGCTCACCAGGGAAGTCTGCTGCTGGTATTCAAAGTGCATGTTTAGGTCTGCATGTCAGAATTTTTTAATGAACTAGAAGAGGATTTGAGAAGTCAAAATGTGCCCTAATTTTTCTTTCTGCAGCATTAATATCATAATTTCTATGGCAAAATGAACCTCCTCATTTTGTTCCTTTGCAAATTAAATGTTTGAAATGTTACCACTTTATTCCAATCAAGATGGCTTCAGGTGTGCCATACTTTTGTCATAAGTAAGACTGTTAGCGCTCTAGTTGTTCTTTAGAACACTCTGGGACATTCTGTCATTGGGCTATACTTGGGCTACATCTGGGTGATATTTGTGATACATTTGGGCTCTTTTGTCTCTGGTGGCCATCTTGGGAGACTTATTTGTTATGAAGTTTCCTAATTTCCTCATTTACTACAGTCTCCTCAGTAGGAAATACTTTCCATTTTTTACTTTGATTCCATTAAGAAGGCATTCAGATGTGTCACACATTTGCCATAAATTCGTAATGTTAGCACTCTAGTTGCTTATTAGATCACTGTAGTAAAGCTACTGCTCACCAGGGAAGTCTGCTGCTGGTATTGAAAGTGCATGTTTCAGTCTGCATGTCAGAATTTTTTAATGAAATAGAAGAGGATTTGAGAAGTCACTCAAAATGTGCCCTAATTTTTCTTTCTGCAGCACTAATCATACTTTCTATGGCAAAATGAACCCCCTCATTTTGTTCCTTTTTAAAATAAAGGTTTTAAGAGTTACCACATTATTCCAATCAAGATGGCTTCAGGTGTCCCATACGTTTGTCATAAGTAGGACTGTTAGCGCTCTAGTTGTTCTTTAGAACACTCTGGGAAGCTGCAGTAGAACACAAAGGAATCAACTGACAGTCTCTGCCCTTGTTGGATGTACATGTTTTACTGAGAATGTCAGACTTCATTCTCACATGACTGAGAAAGATAATGTGAATTTACAGAAAACATGCTCTCAGTTTAGCTTATAGATCACCTTCCAAACCTCTGTGGGAAAAGCATGAGAAAATATTTTTCTCTCAAACATGATTCATGATATCCCAGCAGAAGCCTTTTTCACATGGTAAAATCACCTTAGAACTCACCACAATTCCTAAAACGAGTATGGTACAATCAACAAATGATTTATAATGTAACTAAAGTCTTAAAACCTTCTATTAACTGCAATGCTTTTTAATGAGGTGCTATCATGTATATTGGTCCTAAGATGGCTGCCAACACTTCTTGGATGAAGTGCTGACAGCCAATCAGATCTCACGATGAGATGTGTGGTTAGGCTCCACCCAGATATATATGTGATTTTGATTTTGATTTTCTCAGGAACTACTGAATGGATTTACACCATTTAAGCAAAAGGCACGACTCTGAACCAAGGTCTACCTTTCTGCCACATTTGGTGTAATTCTGTTCAGCAGTTTGGGCTGTAGCTGCGACTAAAGGTCCTTATGGAAAATTGCATGGAGAAAGCATGTTTTGGGACCCCCTTTTGTCTCGGCCCCCGCTTGACGAATCCCCCCGAGATTTTCAGGATAGGAGCGGAGTGGACCGGAGCGGGCCACGAGTTTTGAACATTTTGCGAAGATTCGTTAACCGGCGCCAAAGTTATTCCAAATAGAATGTTGCGTATTTCCTATGGATAATAGGTCCTAACTATAACTACCTACTGGCGACCGCCAGTAGGTAATATATATATATATGACACGATCCACAGAATCACTGACACACCCACATCACTCACATATCCATTTACACACCAATACAACAACTCACACATCCACTCACTCATCCATAGGGGAACTCACGCACCCCGTCACTCACCCATACAGCCACTACATACTTAAATTAGTACACTTTGTTTACTAGTAATGAGTGATACTATTTTTAACATATGCTATGTGAGTGACTGTGTGAATGTGTGTATCCATGTGTGAGAGGATGTCTGAGTGCCTGCATTGGTCTGTGAATGGGTGTGAGTGAAACTGTGGGTCTGTGAGTGAGTACCTGTGTGGGTCTATGAAAGGGTGTGTGAGTGTGTGGGTCTGTGAGTGGGTGTGTGAGTGGTTGTATGGATTTGTGTGTGAGTGTGTAGCTGGTTGTATGGGGGAGCATGTGCGTGTGTGAGTGGCTGTGTGACTAGCTGTATGGGTGTGTGAGTGCCTGTATGAGTATGTGAGTGGCTGTGTGAGTGCCTGTGTGGATCTGTGAGTGGGTGTGTTAGTGTCTGTGTGGGTCTGTGAGTGGGTGTGTGAGTGTCTTTGCAGGTGTGAGAGTGAGTGTGTGAGTGGTTATGTCCACCATCCCCTCCTGACTACTAACCTTTCTACTACTACAAGTACTACCCCTACAGCTGCCAACTAACATCCATTCACATCAATAGGCTATGCCGGGAACGTGGTGCTTTGTGTAAGTGAAAGAAAGAAGGATGAATTAGACAGTGGGGTTGAGAGACAGATTGCAAGAGATTGAGCAATGGGTGGGCTATGGAGATAATGAAAGAAAGAACAAGACATAGATGGAAAGATGGAGGAAGCAAGAGGGCCATAAGTGAAAAGGGTGGTCAGACCAGAAAGGTGAGGAGATGGAGAAGTGAGGGTGGAAAGAGATAATGTGTGGTGAGAGGGGTGAGAGAGAAAAAAAGACAGAGATCAGAATAGTGAGAGGGGAGAGGAGAGGGACTAGCAAGGGAAAGGAAAGATAGATAATGAGAGGAGAGAGCTGATTAAGGGAGGTGATGGTGACTTTAGAAGGGAGACGAGTGAGATTGGGAAATGTAGAGGAGAGATTGTGAGTCGAGAGATCGAACAAGACAACTAGAGAGATGTAGAGGAGAGAGAAGACAGAGAGACACGGAGAGGCAAGAAATTGGGAAATGTGAAGAAAGAGAGATCCATGAGGGATTAGGAGTGGGGAGAGAAATCAGGGATAATGAACAGAAAGAGGTGAGGGAAGGGATTCCAGGGAGATTGGGAGAGGTAGAAAGGGGGGTGTTTTGGTAGAGTGAAAAAGTTTGATCATGTGAGATGGGGTGGAGGAGGAATGGAGAGATGGAGGAAATAAAAGGAGAGAGGCAGGAGAATGGGTGACAGAAGAGCCATGGAGAGAAATATTGGGCGATGCGGGGAGCGAGAGAATGGATAAGGGAGAAAGTGAATCTGTGGTGCTCATTTATAAAGTACTATACAAACTTGTAACATCATACGACTGACGGCACTCATTTGAGTGACCCCGTAAGGGTGAAAGTCTGATTGGCCCTCCTAGCATTCCATCTTGTGACTACCAGATGAAGTGCAGGTCAGCTGAGTAGATGCTTAGTCTACTGACTGGCCTCTGAGTGTAGAAAAGACGAACAACAAAAATGAAGAAAATGAAAAAAAAAGATTCAATAAATAAGAGTCAAAATGAGTAAAGACAGTATAATAATAGAAAATCTAGGATAAAGGCGGAAAAAGAAGAACACAGAAGTGAAGAAAGGAGAGTTATAATCAACACAAGGGAGAGAAAGAAACAAAACAATGAAAATAAGGATGAAAGCAGCAAAAGATGAAGAAACAATGTAATGCAGAGACAAAGGTAAGTATTTAAAAAAAAAAAATTGTGTGGTCAATTTAGCCTTCCAGATTTCCTGGCAGTATTTCAAAATGTGTAAATTGAAATTAAAGAATATATATAACTTTTACAGCGAGATGCCCATAATCATAAAGTACTTTAAATAGTGTTATGGCATGGATGCAAAGGTGTGGAGAGTGAACAGGCTTTAGGGGCATATTTACAAGGAAGTGGCGGAGCGCGGCGTTAGCCTCCTTGGCTTAACGCCGTGCTCCGCCACTTCTGAAATGCAGGGCTGCACCATATTTACAACAATATGGTGCAGCCCTGCGTTTCCCCCTGTGTTGGCGCTAATTTAGCTGCCTAGTACAAACGCAGTCACCCTTGCACCATAGTGCAAGGGTGTCTGCGTTGCAAGGGAAGATTGTTCATGTGCAGGAAGGTGTCCCTTACTGCACATAAACAACCATAAACAACCTTTTTCTCAGTGGGGGCCGAAAAAAAGGGAGGGGTGGTAAAAAAATCTCTCTTTCCCATGTTTATACCCATAGGGATTTTGAACACAACTACAGCCTGAACCCTGGACAGAATTACACCAAATTTGGCAGAAAGGTAGCTCTTGGTCCAAAAAGAGCTCTTTTTGTTATTTGGTGCAAATCCGCTTAATACTTTTTGAGATATTTAAAGAAAAATGTTGTATATCTAGGGTCACTAATAGTTCAGCAATACTCCTGATCTCATGGAGAGAGCTAATTGGCTGCCCACACTTCAAATGGGAAGTGTTGGCAGCCATTTTGGGACTCAGCCTCAGCTGATTCATAAAATCAAAAGTAAAAAATAATGAAAAGAGGGCAGGGTAGAAATACCCTGACTCCTAGCCCTGGTGCTGGGGTTGCCCTGGGGCATGTACATCATTGAAGCTACTATGCAATTGAATGTCCATAGATTCTACACGAGGGTCAACATGGACACCTACAACACTAGTATTTTCGAAACCTGGAATAAACTCAAAGAATGGGAACAAAAATGTTACATCACTTGGGAAGAGTACTGTTTTCTAAAACGAGATTATCCCAAACTGTCTATACTGTACCTTTTGCCTAAGATACATAAGGACCCTACTGTACTACCCGGTAGGCCAATAGTATCGACTATTGCCAGCGTACTAGAGAACGTATCTAGGTATGTTGACCATTTTCTTCGGGAGTATGTTATTTCTCTCCCGTCGCATGTTTAAGACTCAAAGGATTTTCTTTCTAAACTTGAGGGCATCTCATGGGCCACTAATGACCTTATGATCACATTAGACGTCAACTCCCTCTATACCATAATCGATCACACACAGGGTATTCAGCCTGCCACCACTATCTAAAAAACAGACCCATAGAATATCTAGATTCTAGAACATACAGAAATGATCTTAGAGATGATGTACCTATGCCTGACGAATAACATCTTTAAGTTTAATGGCACCATTTTAAAACAGATCCCTGGTACAGCGATGGGCACTTGTTTTGCCCCTAGTTTGGCCTGACGTTACCCTGAACTCTGACTTCAGCAAAGTCAAACTCTGGCTTCGCTATATCGACGATGTTTTCTTAATTTGGACAGGAACTGAGGAGGAAGCCACCAAATTTGTAGAAAGATTAAACATCAACAACTACAACATAAACCTTACCAGTAACATGAGTAGAAACAAAATTGAGTTCTTGGACTTACTAATAACAGCGCAAGATAATACTCTCCATACCAGCTTATTTAGAAAGACCACAGCTGGTAATACTCTTCTCCATGCCCTCAGCAGTCACCCGGATACTCTCAAGTGGAGTATCCCCTACGGCAAACTGCTGAGAGCGAGGAGAAACTGTAGCACAGCAATAACATTTAGTAAAGAACAAGACATCATGGTCAAGAGGTTTCTAGATAGAGGATACCCCATGTGGGTTCTCAAACGGGCATTAAATAGGGTCAATAAAATCGACCGTGCCCAAACACTCAGTACTCCGTTACAGGACAGCGAAGACAACAAAGCATCGATACAGGGAGAAAACAGAGTCATCATGACTTACAAAAATCCTTGTAGACAAGTGGGTGCTTACTAGTGATCCCATTATTGGTCAAACCTTGCACCACAGACCTAGAATCACATATAGAAAAGGCCACAGTCTCAGGGACATTCTCATACACAACGACATAACCCAAATGTCCTCCTCAAGTGAACACAGTCTTAGAGGTTTCTATCCCTGCGGACACTGTAAAGCCTGTCTCAACAGCTACATGACTAAGTCCACCAACATCCCAGGTCAGAAAAAACCTAGGATCATTGACCAATAATTTTTAACTTGTAGTACCACCTACTGTGTATATGTATTGGAATGTCCTTGCAAGTTATGGTATGTAGGCAGTACCACATTTATGGCTAAAAAGAGGGTGCTTGAGCACATGCGTGCAATTAACAAAAAAAGACATCCACTACCCTATTGCCAGACATTTTGAAAGATTCCATCTTTCAAACTGTTCCCTTTTAAGCTACTTTGTTCTTGAACAAGTGCATATAGGCCCCAGAGGTTGAAACAGAGTTCTACAACTTTGCAAACGCAAATCCAAATGGATAATAGAACTCGAAACGAAAAATCCAAAGGGCCATAATGTGGACGAGGAATTGAGCACACACTTACGAGATGAATGACACCTGTATCAACTGTATTTGCTCATGTGTTCTATTTCTCATTTGCTGATTCTGATACATGCTAAATGTTGTATTTTAATATGCACGTCTTACTATGAGTTTAATAGTAATTCAGATCTGATTTTAACATCACTTTTTCTATTTTCTCTTTACACAGGTGGAAAGGAAGGGACTCACCGCCTGCGGACTGTCTCATCCGATCTGGCCTCCCTACCCTTTTCTTCCTCTTCCTGTGGGTCCATTCCAGTTAAGATCCTGTATCTATTAATTTTTATTCTTTCACTTTTCTCACTTTGGTCACTTTGTTCTTTAGGAGGCCTTGAAATAGCGTTCAACGCCGCATTTCTACTTAGGGGTCGATTCCGATACCGGGTCGGACAGCTCCCGAGAGCTGTCCGTAGCTTTAACGTGCGACCGACACGTACCCGTAGTCGGTCCGTCCTACAGAGGAAGTAAGATGCGCATAACTGCCAAAAACACGACCGACACGTAGGCTGTGAGTCAAGCTACATTCTCCGCCCGAGCCGTAACTCCTAACGCTCAACCGAGTCGCCCGGAAGCAGTATCCATAGCAGTTTCCGGCCTGACAAGTACGATGCGTACTTCCTAGGCGCTGAACGGGTCGCCACGTACAGCACGTCACAGCATCCGGAAAACAAGCATATCAGCTACGATTCGCACCACAACTCAATCCACGGCTATGAGACGGACCAGCTTGCAGCGGGTACGAGACGGAGCAACAAGCAGCGTGTACGACACGAACGCATCATGAATCCCATCGCGCAGGTCATACCAGTACTCTACATCTATGACCGGATCAGGAACCGACGCAGACGGCGCAGGCGGTAAGTCAGACACCTACCACTCAAACAAACGACACGTACCTGCAAAATGGCACACACACACAGGGGATCCAGATCCTGGCCACAAACAACAGGCCATCATAGGGGTTGTATGGCCAGCACCACTACCACCCCCACCCATAGGGCTTATGTTCCCCAGCACTCCTGCCACCCCCAGCCATAGGGGACCTGTTGCCCATCACTACTGCCACCCCAACTCATAGGGCTTATGTTCCCCAGCACTCCTGCCACCCCCAGCCATAGGGGACCTGTTGCCTATCACTACTACCACCCCCACCCACAGGGGACCTGTTGCACATCACCCCTGCCACCCCCACTCATAGGATGGATGATGCGCCACACATCCATCATACTCCAACATTAGGCATGTCAGCAAAATACATCCCCCCTAACATCATGACAACAGTGTGTAGTCTGTGACAAATGGCCACAACAGTGATTATGACTTTGAACATACAATGTAACTAACAGCACATGTGTGACCAACAAATGAGTGTGCCCTACACAAGGCAAGCATCACTATAGCAGAAAGAACACCCCCTCACTGTGTAGAACAAAAGTTAAGTGTGGGATTTCAAACTGCAGCAGATGTTGAGCATTGTGGTGATGGGGTCTAAAACCCCCTCATCACAGTGACCAAAAGGTAAGTGTCATCAGGGGCAAAGCTGCAAAAAACAAACAGAATGTATGATCCCTGCTCCCAACACATTAAACACTTCTAGGGCAAACTAGTGGTTGTGTTCCATTCCCACAGAGATGTGGTGAGGCTAACAGTGCTGTGAAAACCTAACACACTCTCGGCCATGTGCAGACAAGCACCACACATGGGGGCTGACAATGCATACAGTGTACAATGACACAAGAGCAGAAGTGACCATCACCAAGCATACACACATCTCGAAAATAGACACACTAATCAAAACAACCTGTGTAGACTGTAGGTGTCAGCTCACAAACTCCCATTCCATGCCAGCAATGGCACCTAACAACCAGAATGAATGTGCACAATGATGTGATATGACTCACAGGGAGAGCAGGGAAAATCACAGAAACAGCATCCAGACAAAGGTCCACAGCAGCAATACCAATGCACTGGTGCAGATGCACAAATACAAACAGGCAACCTCACACTGCACATCTGACACAGTGTGTGTGTGTGTGTGTGTGTGTGCGTGTGTCTCAGTATCCCCAGGCAACTACATAACACATGAGGGGGGCTGAACCACAGTAACACGGATGTGGACACAGTGCCATACAAAAGTAAACCATCATTGGGACACCCTTAGTGGGCAATCAGGCAATGTGAGATGAGAGGGAGGACAACAGACACATGGGACACAAGCTGGAACGAACACCAACTAACACAGCAAGAGACTGACACACAACAGCACTACCCCCAGGGACCAGACATTGGGGTGACACAAGCATGCATGAGACCTCCACTGTGATGAAAAAGGCAGATGTTGTATAAACTGAGAAACCCAGACGTGTGTCCTGTTCCACAAACATACATCACACATACACAAACACAAATCACTCACCATGGCCCCTCATCCATGGACAAACGGGACCTAGGGGACCATCCATGCAAACATTTACACCAGTCCAGCCTCAACACCACACACCCTGAACTGCAACAATGTGCATCTGTGAAGCCCACATGGACAGGTGACATTGCACATGCACCCATGACAAACACAGGAATGTTGGGAGGGACTAAGGTGCACAGACACATCACACAAGGACAGTTTACAACCCTGGGGAATGACAGACATACTGCATAGTATGCGGTACATGGCCATGACGTCAAAGCTCCCGTAACCTTCAGAATCCCTGCCACAGTCCCAGGACAATGCAGAAGCCAAGGAGAACCACAAGGCACACATGCTGACACCTGCCAACATTGCAGCCATGAACCCGACAAGTGGGAGCAGTCACACACACATATAAATGTCTCAATCACTGAAAGGTACCACCTAGAGACAACTACATGTTTTTGCAAATAAACAAGTGCCTTGGGGAACCCTGACTGTGTCCCATCTGTGTCTGACAACATCATCACCACTCAGAACTGACAAATCCCAATGATGATGCACCAATTAACAGTAGTGTGTCATGCACCCACACATCTGGTAGCCCATGGCAAAGTTGTAGGATGAACCCAGTACCACTCAGCAAGCATCAACAACAAGAACATATCAAGGGAACACTGCCTGTGTATGAACTGGGATGTGGACACACACACATGCTCATACAACACACACCATGGGCCCAGGCTATGTCACGCGTCAACACACTTACTTGGGGGGACCCAACTCCTGTGGAAGCCCAGCTGTGCCAAACAAATTCACAGCAAGTCTCACTCATGTCTGCAGAACACTTGGGCAGTCAGCCATCAGTTACCACACAATGAAGGCTCTGGTCACAACAGCCTGGGTATGTGTGTCTCCCCTAAGTCATCTGCACATACTCAAAACATATGGCTAGCTAGTTGCACAGTGGACCCAGTTCCTCCTATACCAATGATGCCCACACCTGTAGGTCCAGTGGTGATGCACACAAAGTCTGTGGAATAGACAAATTGGACAATGGGAAGCACATCATATGTGCATGTGTGCAAGCCAGAGATGTGACCATGCAAAATGAAATGGTCACAGAGATGTCAACACATAGTTGAGCATGACACACCCAGGTAGCTGCAAAGGATGACATGGATACCCACAAGAATAGAATACATATCTCACAGACCACATGGAGTACCTCACGGCAACCTCAGTATTCAACATTGGAAACCAAGCATTACAGGTGCAAGGGCATGTTAAACATCATCAACATAATGTACAGCTAAATCAAGTTCAAAGGGATAAAGAAAAAAGCTTTCCAAAAGCAGTCCATGTCCAAATACCAAGGAGTGAACTAGAGTGACAACTGTCACACTTGTGATGCATGCCAGCAAAACACACTATGATGTTCTCATGTCCTGATAGGGTGCGTGGTGCACACTTGTACACAATGCAGGATCACTCATAGCAAGTTAAATGCCATGGCACTGGCATGCCCTGAAAGTCAGTCAACACTGTCTCCTGTCACAGGGGCAGGGCATTCAGATAACAACAATATGCACTGACTCACAATCCTAGCTCAGGGGTAAAGCTAACTCTGCAGATGGCCTGCGCACTTGCCCATCCCCTGCAAACAACATATACAGGACCCAGAAGACCCCACATCATGCAAATCAGACATATGAGTCTCTGCAAACACAACTCCCTGTACATTAACACATCACAGTCTGCCATGCATGTAACCCAGCTGCATGAAGGACACAGTTGCATACACCATTGTGCGCTGTCAGATGATCACACAGCTATATGTCACACAGGTCTTGTCTCTCACAGTCACATCTCAGATGTCATGCTGACCCTCTGAATCATGGACACCCCAGTTGTACGTAACAACAAGCCACTCCCTAATGACACAGAGGCAGACACCTGAGGGCACATGTCACTAAGCACAACCTGTGATTTGATACACAGGAGTGGGATTACAGAGTGTTTCTAAATGCCCTTGTGGAGGCATGACTGGCCAGGTCTACATGAAACAGTGTTTGGCCGTGGACAGTAGTCAGGTGGCTAAGCAAGTGTGACATACTTGATATACATACTCCTGAGGCCCCAAAATTGGAGTCCCCTGCTGCATTTGTTTGTTCGGAATACCCCAGCCACATGTGGCGAGTCAGACCAGCAATTGGAACACATCTCAAGGGCACACACAGATCACATGTCAGATCTCAGGCATTGTGCAAACAATTGACCCACCCATGAAACACACAACAGAGTCACGGGAACAGATGCTGTCCGGTAGCTGAAGCATATCTGACTGCAGGGACACAGTGCCCTAGTGACACAAGCAACAGACTGTAGGGGCCACACCTGTGGAACAGATGAGGAGGGTGCATCACACAATTGAGGGACATGAGTACTGGACTACAGGACCTATGTAATGTGGAAGTATGACCAGGCCAAGAGACTGCAATTAGCATGTCAGACATAGTACACAGATTAGGCATGGACTTACCCCCTTCCTGCTGCTGTCTGGCCTTCAGCTGCCTATCCAGGTCCGGGAAGACCACTGCCAGTATCCGGAGCATGTGGGGGGTCAGGGTCTGGTGTCCGCCACTCCTGCGCAGAGGTGACAGCTTCAGCTGGACTCTAGCTATCCTCCGGGTCCAGCCCCGAAGGTCCTGCCACCTCTTCTGGCAGTTGCGGATCCGGCGCAAGTAGGTCCCCACCGAACTAACAGCCCGGGCGAGGGTCAGCCATATCTCCTGCTTCTGGTGGGCATCAACCTGTGAGGATGACAAAGTGAAAAGAAAAGTACATTAACACACATGCCCCATATTTGTGCAGCACACATTTGGATATACATGTCATCATCACAAAGGGAAAAGAGTTACACAGGTAGTGCAACCATGGGGAAGGACACATCACCTGCATGTCTGACATGTTAACAATGCCTGGATAGTTTAAGCTTGCACTAATGCACTTTAGCAGCAGGACACCTGTTCATTACATGTAACTACACACTTTGGCGGATGAAGTACTCAGTGAGAATGCTTGCCACTGGTGTACACACTGCTAGTACTGCTAGTCAGACAACATGCATAATTAGGAAGGCAGTGGACTGCACACTCACCTGCTCCCCTGGTTTCCCATAGAGCTTGCTGTACTGTGGAAGGAACCCGTCCAGCAGGGCCTGGTTCTCCTCCTCAGTGAAGGCTGGGGCCCTCTCCAGAGTACATGCCATAGCAGGAGCCAGAGGATGCAGAGACAGCAGCAGTGGTAGCAGGGATGTGGTCCAGTAGCATGTAGTGCAGGCAAGTGAGCTCCCTGGGGGCCAGCCAGCCTTATATCTGTGCTGCAGGGGCAGAATCTGTGCCATGTGTCCCAAGTGATAGGTCCAACATGGTTGCATTCTATGAATCTGGCCAATCCATTTAAATGTACGACTCGTACACGCCTTCCGCATCGTTCAAATCTTCACCTTCATGAAACACTTGAAATTGCAACATTGCTGTAGGCATCCAACTGAATTTCCAGTGCACAACTCGTACAAGTTTTGAATCTGCATCCGTCTCCATGACAGTCCGGAGCCAATGGGTGCGCCCAGCTCGGTCAACTGACTGTACAACGCGTATTTTGAAAATACACATGCACCCGTCTCCATACGATTCAAAGGCCAAGGCGTACGCCTGTCTCGGACCATGCCTGCCCGACGCGTATGCATGATAGTCACCCGCGTCGGACCCCATTGCATTCAATGGCAAGGCGTACGCACGGCTCGGTCATGAACCGTGCAATGCGTACGCATTGTCACCCGCGTCGGACCCCATTGCATTCAATGACAAAGCGTACGCACGGCTCTGTCATGAACCGTGCAATGCATATGCATTGTCACCCGCGTCGGACCCCATTGCATTCAATGACAAAGTGTACGCACGGCTCTGTCATGAACCGTGCAATGCATACGCATTGTCACCCGCGTCGGACCTCATTGCATTCAATGGCAAAGCGTACGCACGGCTCGGTCATGGACCGTGCAATGCGTATGCATTGTCACCCGCGTCGGACCACATTGCATTCAATGACAAAGCGTACGCACGGCTCGGTCATGAACCGTGAAATGCGTACGCATTGTCACCCGTGTCGGCCCACATTGGTGTGACTATTCTACAGACTCAACACACATTTACTAGCCAGGGAAATCTGTGCACACCTACCACACTACACCATTGCCCACACAGTGTCCCATGGCATGAAAGACTGCATTCCCTGGGTGTTTGGGGGGCCACATCTGGTTTTTTGGGTGGCACTTTTGTGCAGCCACTCCCAGGCTGTGCACGTGTACATGGGGGCAGAATCCTTTGTGTGTTGTGCACATTACCACTGTGATGTGCAATTGTACAGTAATGGGCATGAGTTTCATGTTGGATATGTTTTGGGCATGTCACATACACCCTGAGTCCAGGGGGTGATGGCATGTACGTCACAGTGAGACCTGTAGCCACAATACTGATGTGCAACCACAGTCTGTGTGCATGTTGTGTCTCAGATGTGTCTGACCAAATATGCCCAATGGGTGACAGTCTCCACATCCATGTGGTATATGCATCAACCTTGATGGTGTGTGTGTCTAAGAGACGTACATGTAGGGCTGGCAGGAACAACAGTGGCCACTACCTGTGGGGCTTACGCTTGCCTTGCAGTGTGTACGTGATACGCTATCTCCCTGCCAGTGTCTATGTGGCAATACAGGGACCCTGGGTTTCTGCATGGCAAAGATCTGTGATGCCTGGGAGACATCAGGCCTCACTTGTCACTGTGGTGTGTGTTTGGAACGTCGCAGCAGTACATAGGTTGGGTGACACAGCCAAATGATTGGCCATTGCACTACATGGGACTCATGTGCACATGTGGAATTGAGATGTGAGGTGGTGGTCATGTAGGTGACATATGTGTCCATGCCCAACAGCACACACCTCAGTACATTGTGTAATGTCATGATCTATCATGTGATATTGAGCCTGGTCATGGCCACATGGGTGGATGAACTGACAATCTTCCTTTGTGCATCTCTGTACTGCAGGGCACCAGCTGTCCATAGAACGTTCCCAGACCGTGCAACAATGCAGGAACGTGACTGCATCAGACGGTACAGCTTCACAAGGCCACTGATTGAGGAGTTGGCGGAGCAGTTGGTGCCACATCTGCTACCTGGCCAGACATACCCTACAGCACTGACCTCAGAGGTGAAGGTGATGGCAGCCCTGCACTTCTTTGCTACTGGTACCTTCCAGTACACTGTAGCTACTGCTGGTGGTATGTCGCAAACAATGTTTAGTGGGGTGCTACGCGATGTCTTGGAGGGGATGTTGCATTTCCTAGACCTGTACATAAAGTTCCCTAGCCCAGCTGAACTCCCTGAAATAAAGGATGCCTTTTATACACTGGGGAGGATGCTGAACGTCATCGGATCTATTGATCCTGATACCACCACAGGCACATGAGCAGGCATACCGGAACAGGAAGCACTACCACTCCATCAATGCTCTGGTGGTCTGTCTTGCTGACATGTCTATCACACATGTGTGTGCACGGTTCACTGGTTCTGCACATGATGCCTACATTATGAGGAGTAGTCGCATCGCAACGCTGATGTCACAGATGTCAGCTCAGCATGTCTGGCTTGTCGGTGTGTACTGACTGTTTCTCATTGTTTGTGTTTGTCAATGTTGTATTCCGCACTCCTACAAAACTCAGCTACTTGTTCATTTTTGTGTGTGTAGGTGACTCCGAATATCCCAACATGCCGTGGTTGCTGACACCCCTCAGGAACCCTGTGACACCAGCCGAGCTGCGTTACAATGAGGCACATGGTCGGAGCAGGAGCGGGCATTCAGCCTCCTGAAAAGCCGCTTTCGCTGCCTGGACAAGACCAGAGGGGCCCTCCCATAAGAGCCTGCAAAGGTGTGCAAAATAATCCTTGTCTGCTGCATGCTACACAACATGGCAGTGCGGAAGGAGGTGCCTCTCATCCAGGACGACAATGACGATGACCAACCTCCGGCACCTGTGGAGGATCCTGGCCTGGGCCAAGATGCCAGTGATGATGAGGATGAGGGTGACGTCCACTCACAGCTCATCAACAACTTCTTCACCTGAATGTGAGTTTCAAGGGTTGTTATGTCAATGTATGGAGGTAGCCTGGAATGTGTTGTGGCAGCTCTGTTGCTGTCTGAGTGTGTCTGTGTGCCACTTGACTGGATGCGTGCAGTGATGTGTCCATTCATGTGGTGTGTACTCCACATTAGTGTAGTACTGCTAACTTGTTTTTGTGTAGGTTTCTTGCAACATGTTTTGTACATGTGTATTGCATTTCTCTCCTGTTCTGCTGTGCTTTTGACTGTGTCTTGTGTCTGTCCTTCCCAGGGTACTTTGCCTGTTGTTTGGTCAACACTAACCCCCAACACCCAGAATCCAACACCAGTGTGGAAGTTGTCAATTCCCATCAACTGATGTACTACACATCCCTGGACATCAATTCTCCAAAACTTTGTGAGCGTGTGTCCACTGTTACGTAGAATTACCGTGCAACTATTGTGGAATAAACGTGTTGCTGATGTTTAATGAACCTGTGCTACGCCTTGTAATGTGCGTTGTCTGTCTTCCCACATCTGACTGACATCTGCTTACCTCACCTGTGGACTTGTTACCACTGACTGGGGTTGGTGTTGTGTCTGTGCATGCCAATGTGTCTCAGGTCAACATCATTGTGTGGGATGAGTAACATGGCCATGGTGAGTATGTGTTGTGGTGCCATAGTGGTGTGTCTCCTTCACATCACCATGACTCACCTTACGTTGGTCACATTGTTGCAGTATTTGGCATGCACTGTGTTGTGTAGCAGATCAACATCTCCCTGACACATGACAAGTTGGAATCACAACAGAGGCAAGTGTGGTGTACTGGTGAGTTTATTTTCAAACATGTGTGAGGGAAGTGCACAGGACGGTGGGTGCTGTACATTGGTTTTGGAATCCAAAGTTCACAGTTGAGTTGGAAGTGCTGGTAGATGTAAAGTCCACAGTCATCTGCTACATTGGCCCACCATGAACCCTCCGTGTCATGTGGGTGAGTTGTGTGCAATTGGACAAGGTGAACGGGTTGTGCACAAAGAACATTGTCCAGAACAGGTTTAGAGGCCCTGGGGGATGTGCTGGGACATCTGCCTCTCACATGTCCTTCTTCGGACGACCCCTCTTCTTCCAAGGGGGATCCTCAGGTGCAGGCCTCTGCAGTGCAGGGGACTCTCCGCCAGAGTCCTCCTCCCGCCCTGTGGCGCTGGCAGATGGTGTTGCGACAGATGTTGTGGCCACACAGGGAGGTGTGGACAGGTTTGTGTTGATCTGGCGAAGGCATTGGAGTATGTCCCGATGCACCGCAGTAAGGGCATCCCACTTGGCCTCCATGCGGGCATGGTGGGCGACCTGCTCCTGTTGCATGTCCTTAAGGATCCCCACTACCTGGCCAAATTCTCCGGTGCTATCCTGGTACGCATCTATGATGCGTGCCACATGGGGGTCATCATGCAGTCCAGACCCCTCTGCAAGGCGTGCCCTCTTCCTCCCACCCCTCCCGGCACCCCTATCCGCATGGGCAGGACCAGTGGCGGGACGCACAGGTGACACTGAGACCCCTTGGGTGGTGTTGCTGGTGGTGTTTGCTGTAGCTTCCGGGGGCTCCTGTGTCCCTGTGCTGTGGGTGTTCATTGGCCTTGGTCTGTCCATGTTGGAGGGGTGCCCTGTTGGTTTCCAGATGCTGGAGGTGTGGGTACAGGGGATGTTGATGCTGCTGGTGCTGCATGAAGCCTCACACCGGAAGGGCCAGGTTGGTCGTCGTCATCCGGAGAGGACAGAAACAGAGTCAGACCAGAGAGCTCAGTGTCCGCCAGAGTCTGGGACTGGGAATCCTCATCATTTGGTGGTGGGTGCCCAGCACCACCTGTGTTTGGAAGAGACACACGATGGGAGTTATGTTTCTACATGCATCGATGGTTCACAAACATGACATTTTCTACTTTTCAAACAGAAGCCTGCCTGTACATGGCTTTTTCCCAGCTTGTCACGGACAGAGTTCGATATTGTTGTTGGCCATTTCCCAGCATGGCCTTGTGCTCCCCACAGCAGAGCCCAGTGTCAGACATCTTGTCAGTCCCTTCACACTCCCTGTGGGGCAAGTATGGTTCAGTTAGAACTTGCTGGCCCATGTGGGTGGGTGTAGACTGTCTGTGACTGCAACTCCCATCCTTCCTCTTGGCTACACCCCCCTTCCCAGCATTCCCATACATCCTTCCTCTTGACTCTGCTTCCCTGTGAGGGGGTGTGAAAGCAATGGCAAGATGGCTGACTGTGAAGTCCTGGTGTTTGTTGTTGCCCATTTCCCAGCAGGGCCGTGTGCTCCCCACAACAGAGCCCAGTGTCAGACATCCTGTCAGTCCCTTCCCACTCCCTGTGGGGCAAGTATGGTTCAGTGTGAGCTTCCTGGGCCATGTGGGTAGGTGTAGATTGTCTGTGACTGCAACTCCAATAATACTCTTGGCTACACCCCCCTTCCCAGCATGCACATACTTCCTTCCTCTTGACTCTGCTTCCCTGTGAGGGAGTGTGACAGCAATGGCAAGATGGCTGACTGTGAAATCCTGGTGTTTGTTTGGCTACAAGTCCAAAGAGAGCCCCTGTGCTTCACACAGCAGCACCCAGTATGGGGTATCTTTTGCTGATATTTCACTGAGGTGTGTGTCAATGCATTCTACCCAGTGAGTTGTGTGGAGTTTGTGTTGGGGGGGGGTCTCCACATGCTGGTAAGTATGCTCAGGGCTATCAGTCCTCCTTCCCATCATGAAACGTGCTTCCATTGTAGGGCGTGCAAGTTGTCTTTCAAGATGTCAGTCAGTGGTGTCCTGCTTCTAATTTGCACACAACCCTTAGCAGGGCCTTGTGCTCCCCACAGCAGGAGCCAGTGTCAGCCATCTTGTAAGTCATTTTCCACTCCCTGTGATGTGGGCATGTTTCAGAGAGGTCTTGATGGGCCAATCAGGAGAGGGGGCATTATCTGTGACTACAGGCCCCATCATGCTTTTGGATACACTCATTTTGCTCTATTTTTTTGTAGGTCGGTGCATGTCATGACACAGTTGCAAGTCACTATGAGATGGCAGGTATTGTGTTTGTCTGACTGGCATACACATCGTGGGTTGATAATCTATTGGTTAGTGTAGCTTTGCTTGAGATCATCAGAGTAGAGACACATTTGTTTGGTACACTGGTTCAAAGGACCCCCATCTCACAGAAAACTAAGATGTGGGCGAGGATTGTGGACATAGGTGAACGCACAAGCACCAACGTTGCGCACAAAGGATGATATCCAGAACCGGTGGTATGACGTGCGCAGGAGGGTCAAGAAACTCATCGAGAAAGATCACGCCTTGACATGCACCCCAAGCGAAGCTACACTAACCAATAGATAATCAACCCAAGATGTGTATGCCAGTCACACAAACACAATACCTGCCATCTCATAGTGACTGGGGACTGTGTCATGACATGCACCAACCTACAAACAAATAGAGCAAGCCAGTGGCACTAAGCCAAATACACCCAGCCAGACAGTTTGCCACCACAAACACACCACCTCACAGTGCAGCTGACTGGCAGGAAGGAATAGTGGGGGTGCAGGTGAAGTGAGTGTATCCAAAAGCATGATGGGGCCTGTAGTCACAGATAATGCTCCCCCTCCTGATTGGCCCATCAAGACCCCTCTGAAACATGCCCACATCACAGGGAGTGGAAAATGACTGACAAGATGTCTGACACTGGCTCCTGCTGTGGGGAGCACAAGGCCCTGCTAGGCCTTGTGTGCAAATCAGAAGCAGGACACCACTGACTGACATCCTGAAAGACAACTTGCACGCCCTACAATGGAAGCACGTTTCATGATGGGAAGGAGGACTGACAGCCCTGACCATACTAATCAGCATGGGGAGACACCCCCCCAACACAAACTACACACAACTCACTGGGTACAATGCATTGACACACACCTCATTGAAATATCAGCAAACGATACCCCGTACTGGGTGCTGCTGTGTGAAACACAGGGGCTCACTTGGGACTTGTAGCCAAACAAACACCAGGATTTCACATTCAGCCATCTTGCCATTGATGTCACACCCCCTCACAGGAAAGCAGAGTCAAGAGGGAGGAAGCAAGGGCATGCTGGGAAGGGGGGTGTAGCCAAGAGTATGATGGGACTCGCAGTCACAGACAACCTACACCCACCCACATGGCCCTGCAAGATCAACCTGAACCATACTCGCCTCACAGGGAGTGGGAAGAGACTGACAAGATGTCTGACACTGGGCTCTGTTGTGGGGAGCACAAGGCCATGCTGGGACTGGTAGCCAAACAAACACCAGGATTTCACAGTCAGCCATCTTGCCATTGATGTCACACCCCCTCACAGGGAAGCAGAGTCAAGAGGGAGGAAGCATGGGCATGCTGGGAAGGGGGTGTAGCCAAGAGTATGATGGTACTCCTCGCAGTCACAGACAACCTACACCCACCCACATGGCCCTGCAAGATCAACCTGAACCATACTCGCCTCACAGGGAGTGGGAAGGGACTGACAAGATGTCTGACACTGGGCTCTGTTGTGAGGAGCACAAGGCCATGCTTGCAAATGGCCAACAACAAGGTCAAACTCTGTCTGTGACAAGCTGGGAAAATGCAGTGCAGAGGCAGGCATCTGTATGAAAAGTAGAAAATGTCATGTTTGTGAACCAACGATGCATGTAGAAACATAAATCACATTGTGTGTCTCTTCCAAACACAGGTCGTGCTGGGCACCCAGTGCAAAATGACGTGGATACCCAGTCCCAGACTCTGGTGGACACTGAGCTCTCTGGTCTGACTCTCTCACTGTCCTCTTCGGATGACGACGACCAACCTGCCCCCCCCCCCGGTGCGAGCCATCATGCAGCACCAGCAGCAGCAACATCTGCCCCCCCCCGTACCCACGCCTCCAGCATCTGGACACCGACAGGGCACCCCCACCAACCCGGACAGACCAAGGACAATCAACACCCACAGCACAGGGACACAGGACCCCCCAGAAGCTACAGCCAACACCACCAGCAACACCACCCAAGGGGTACCAATGTCACCTGTGCGTACCGTCGCTGGTCCTGCCCGTGTGGAGAGGGGTGCTGGGAGGGGTGGGAGGCACAGGGCACGCCTTGCAGAGGGGTCTGGACTGCAAGATGACCCCCAACTGGCAAGCATCTTAGATGCATACCAGGATAGCACCGGAGGATTTGGCCAGGTAGTGGGGATCCTCAAGGACATGCAACACGAGTAGGTCGCCCACCATGCCCGCATGGAGGCAAAGTGGGATGCCCTAACTGCGGTGCATCGGGACATACTACAATGCCTCCGCCAGATCAACACCAACCTGTCCCCACCCCCCTGTGTGCCCACAACATCTGTCGCAACACCATCTGCCAGCGCCACAGGGAGGGAGGAGGACTTTGGCGGAGAGTCCCCTGTACCGCAGAGGCCTGCACATGAGGATCCCCCTCCCCGGAAGAAAAGGGGTCGTCCGAAGAAGGACATGTGAGAGGCAAATGTCCCAGCACATCCCCCAGGGCCTACAAACCTGTTCTGGACAATGTTCTTTGTGCGCAACCCGTTCACCTTGTCCAATCGCACACAACTCGCCCACATTACATGGAGGGTTCATGTTGGGCCAATGTAGCAGACGACTGTGGACTTTACTGTGGACATTTCATCTACCAGCACTTCCAACTCCAATGTGAACTTTGGATTCCCAAACCACTGTACAGCACCCACCATCCTGTGCACTTCACTCCCACATGTTTGTAAATAAACTCACCAGTACACCATACTTGCCTCTGTTGTGATTCCAACTTGTCATGTTCAGGGCGAAGTCGATCTGCTACACAACACAGTGCATGCCAAATACTGCAACAATGTGACCAACGTAAGGTGAGTCATGGGGATGTGACACATGTGAGGGAGACACACCACTATGGCAACACAAAACATACTCACCATGGCCATGTTACTCATCACACACAATGATGTTGACCTAAAACACATTGGCATGCACAGACACAACACCAACCCCAGTCAGTGGTAACAAGTCCACAGGTGAGTAAGCAGATGTCACTCAGATGTGGGAAGACAGACAGCGCACATAACAAAGCGTAGCACAGGTTCATTACACATCAGCAACACGTTTATTCCACACTAGTTGCACGGTAATTCTACGTAACAGTGGACACAAGCTCACAATGTGTTGGAGAATGGAAGTCCAGGGATGTGTGGAATATCAGTTGATGGGAATTGTCAACTTCCACACTGGTGTTGGCTTCTGGGTGTTGGGGGTCAGTGTTGAACACACAACAGGCAAAGGACCCTGGGAAGGACAGACAAGATACAGTCAAAAGCACAGACGAACAGGAGAGAAATGCAATACACATGCACAAAACATGTTGCAAAACACCTACACAAACACTAGTTAGCAGTACTACCCTATTGTGGAGTACACACCACCTGAATGGACACATCACAGCACGCATCCAGTCAAGTGGCACACAGACACACTCAGACAGCAACAGAGCTGCCACAACACATTCCAGGCTACCTCCATACATTCACATTACAACACTGAAACTCACATTCAGGTGAAGAAGTTGTTGATGAGCTGGGAGCGGACGTCACCATCATCTTCATCATCACTGGCATCTTGGCCCAGGCCGGGATCCTCCACAGGTGCCGGACGTTGGGCGTCGTCATCGTCATCCTGGATGAGAGGCACCTCCTTCCGCACCGCCATGTTGTGTAGCATGCAGCAGACCAGTATTATTTTGCACACCTTTGCAGGCTCATATGGGAGGGCCCCTCCGGTCTTGTCCAGGCAGTGAAAGCGGCTTTTCAGGAGGCCAAATGTCGCCTCAATCACCCTCCTGCTCCGACCATGTGCCTCATTGTAGCGCAGTTCGGCTGGTGTCACAGGGTTCCGGAGGGGTGTCAGCAACCACGGCATGTTGGGGTATCCAGAGTCACCTACACACACAAAAATGAACAGGTAGCTGAGTTTTGTAGGAGTGCGGAATACAACACTGACAAACACACACAATGAGAAACAGCCAGTACACACCGACAAACCAGGCACGCCGAGCTGGCATCTGTGACATCAGCCTTGCAATGTGACTACTCCTCATAATGTAGGCATCGTGCGCTGAACCAGGGAACCGTGCACACACATGTGTGATCAACATGTCAGCAAGACAGACCACCAGAGCATTGATCAAATGGTAGTGCTTCCTGTTCCGGTATTCCTGCTCATGTGCCTGTGGTGGTATCAGGACAACATGTGTCCTCTCAATGGATCCAATTACGTTTTGCATCCTCCCCAGTGTATAAAAGGCATCCTTAATTTCAGGGAGTTCATCTTGGCTCGGGAACTTGATATACAGGTTGAGGAATTGCAACATCCCCTCCAAGACATCGCGTAGCACGACATACCACCAGCAGTAGCCACAGTGTACTGGAAGGTACCCGTAGCAAAGTGCAGGGCTGCCATCACCTTCACCTCTGGGGTCAGTGCTGTAGGGTGTGTTCGGCCAGGTAGCAGATGTGGCGACAACTGCTCCGCCAACTCCTCAATCAGTGGCCTGGTGAAGCGGTACCGTCTGATGCTGTCGCGTTCCTGCATGGTTGCAAGGTCTGGGAACGGCCGATGGACAGCTGGTGCCCTGCAGTACAGAGATGCACAAAGGAAGATTGTCAGTACATCCACCCATGTGGCCATGACCACGATCACTATCACATGCTAGTTCATGACATTACACAATGTACTGAGGTGTGTGCTGTTGGGCATGGACACATATGTCACATACAAGACCACCACCTCACATCTCAATTCCACATGTCCACATGAGTGCCATGTAGTGCAATGGGCTAATCATCTGGCTGTGTCACCCAACCTATGTGCTGCTGCAATGTTCAAAAAATCCACCCCAGTGACAAATGAGGAATCATGTCTCCCAGGCATCACAGATCTTTGCCATACAGAAACCCAGGCTCCCTGTATTGCCACATCAACACAGCAATGGACACGGCGTAGCACGTACACACCACAAGACAAGCGTAAGTCCCACAGGTAGTGGCCACTGTTGTTCATGCCGGCCCTACATGTACGTCTCTTAGACACACACCCCATCAAGGTTGATGCATATACCACATGGATGTGGAGACTGTCACCCATTGGTAACATGTGATCAGACACATCTGAGACACAACATGCACACAGACTGTGGGTGCACATCAGTATTGCAGTATTGGGGCTACAGGTCTCACTGTGACGCACATGCCATCACCCCCAGGACTCAGGGTGTATGTGACATTTCTTAAACATATCCAACGTGACACTGTGGCCTTCACTCATGCCCATTACTGTCCAATTGCACATCACAGTGCTAATGTGCACAACACACAAAGGACACTGCCCCCATGTACAAGATAACAGCCTGGGAATGGCTGCACAAAGTGCCAGACAAAAAAACAGATGTGGCGCCCTCAAACACCCAGGGAATGCAGCCTCACATGCCATGGGACACTGTGTAACCAATGCTATAGTGTGGCAGGTGTGTGCATGCGTCCATGGCCAGTATATGTGTGTTGCATCCGTCTAATAGTCACACTAATGAGGTCCGACGCGGGTGACAATGCGTACGCATTGCACGGGTCATGACCGAGCCGTGCGTATGCCTTGTCATTGAATGCAATGGGGTCCGACGCGGATGACAATGCGTACGCATTGCACGGGTCATGACCGAGCCGTGCGTACGCCTTGTCATTGAATGCAATGGGGTCCGACGCGGGTGACAACGCGTACGCATAGCACGGGTCATGACCGAGCCGTGCGTACGCCTTGTCATTGAATGCAATGGGGTTCGACGCGGGTGACAATGCGTACTCATTGCACGGGTCATGACCGAGCCGTGCGTACGCCTTGTCATTGAATGCAATGAGGTCCGACGCGGGTGACAATGCGTACGCATTGCACGGGTCATGACCGAGCCGTGCGTACGCCTTGTCATTGAATGCAATGAGGTCCGACGTGGGTGACAATGCGTACGCATTGTACGGGTCATGACCAAGCCGTGCGTACGCCTTGTCATTGAATGCAATGAGGTCCGACGCGGGTGACAATGCGTACGCATTGCACGGGTCATGACCGAGCCGTGCGTGTGCCTTGTCATTGAATGCAATGAGGTCCGACGCGGGTGACTATCATGCATACGCGTTGGACAGGCATGGTCTGAGACAGGCGTACGCCTTGGCCATTGAATCGTATGGAGACGGGTGCATGTGTATATTCAAAATACGCGTTGTACAGTCAGTTGAACGAGCCGGGCGCACCCATTGGCTCAGGACTGTCATGGAGACAGATGCGGATTCAAAACTTGTACGAGTTGTGCACTGGAAATTCAGTTGGATGCCTACAACAATGTTGCAATTTCAAGTGTTCCATGAAGGTGAAGATTTGAACGATGCGGAAGGTGTGAATGAGTTGTACTTTTAAATGGATTGGCCAGATTCATAGGATGCAACCGTGTTGGACCTATGACTTGGGACACATGGCACAGAGTCTGCCTCTGCAGCACAGATATAAGGCTGGCTGGCCCCCAGGGAGCTCACTTGCCTGCACTACATGCTATGGACCACATCCCTGCTACCACTGCTTCTGTCTATGCATCCTCTGGCTCCTGCTATGGCACGTACACTGGAGAGGGCCCCAGCCTTCACTGAAGAGAAGATCCAGGCCCTGCTGGACGGGCTCTTTCCAGAGTACAGAAAGCTCTATGGGACACCAGGGGAGCAGGTGAGTGTGCTGTCCACTGCCTTCCTAATTATGCATGTTGTCTGATTAGCAGTACTAGCAGTGTGTACACCAGTGGCAAGCATTCTCACTGACTACTTTAATCCACCAAAGTGTGTAGGTACATGTAATGAATAGTTTTCCTGCTGCTAAAGTGCATTGTTGCAAGCTTAAACTATCCAGGCATTGTTAACATGTCAGACATGCATGTGAGATTTCATTCCCCATGGTTGCACTACCTGTGTAATTTATTTCCCTTGGTGATGATGACATGTATATCCAATTGTGTGCTGCACAAATGTGGGGCATGTGTGTTAATGTACTTTTCACTTTTTCATCCTCACAGGTTGATGCCCACCAGAAGCAGGAGATCTGGCTGACCATCGCCCGGGCTGTTCGTTCTGTGGGGGTCTACAAGCGCCGCATCCGCAACTGCCAGAAGAGGTGGCAGGACCTTCTGGGCTGGACCCAGAGGATAGCTAGAGTCCAGCTGCAGCTGTCACCTCCATGCAGGAGGGGCGGACATCGGACCCTGACTCCCCACATGCTCCGGATACTGGCGGTGGTCTTCCCGGACCTGGATAGGTAGCTGAAGGCCAGACAGCAGCAGGAAGGGGGTAAGTCCATGCCTGATCTGTGTACTATGTCTGACATGCAAATAGCAGTCTTTTGTCCGGGTCACACTTCCACATTACGTAGGTCTTGTAGTCCCAAAATCAGGTCCCTCATCTGTGTGATACACCCTCCTCATCTGTTCCACAGGTGTGGCCCCTACAGTCTGTTGCTTGTGTCACTAAGGCACTGTGTCCCTGCAGTCAGTTATGTTTCAGGTACCAGTCAGCATCAGTTCCCGTGACTCTGTTGTATGTTTCATGGGTGGTTCAATTGTTTACACAATGCCTGAGATCTGACATGTGCACTGTGTATGCCCTTGAGATGTGTACCAATTGCTGGTCTGACTCGCAACATGTTTCTGGGATATACAAAACAAAACCATGCAGCTGGGGACTCCAATTTTTGGGCATCAGGAGTATGTATATCAAGTATGTCACAATTGCTTAGCCAACTGACTACTGTCCGGGGCATAACACTGTTTCACTTAGTCCTGCCCAGTCATGCCCCCTCAAGGGCATTCAGAAACACTCTGTAATCCCACTCCTGTGTATGAAATTGCAGGTTGTGCTTAGTGACATGTGCCCTCAGGTGTCTGCCTCTGTGTCATTAGGGTGTGGCTTGTTGCTACGTACAACTGGGGTGTCCATGATTCAGAGGGTCAGCATGACATCTGCAATGTGACTGTTGGAGACAAGACCTGTGTGACATATATGTGTGTGATCATCTGACAGCACACAATGGTGTATGCAACTGTGTCCCTCATGCAGCTGGGTTACATGCATGGCAGACTATGATGTGTTAATGTACAGGGATTTGTGTTTGCTGAGACTCATATGAATGATTTGCATGATGTGGGGTCTTCTGGGTCCTGGATATGTTGTTTGCATGGGATGGGCAAGTGCGCCGGTCATCTGCAGAGTCAGCTTTACCCCTGAGCTAGGATTGTGAGTCAGTGCATATTGTTGTTGTCTGGATGCCCTGCCCCTGTGACAGGAGACAGTGTTGACTGACTTTCAGGGCATCCCAGTGCCATGGCATTGAACTTGCTATGAGTGAGCCTGCGTTGTGTTCAAGTGTGCACCATGCACCCCATTGTGGCCTTGCCCATCAGGACATGAGTACATCATAGTGTGTGTTGCTGGCATGCATCCCAAGCATGTGAAATTAGTCTCTGCCCATCCCTTCATCCGGACACCTGTACTGAGTCAGTAGCAAGAGATGTGCTGTGTGTCTAGTGACATACTCCTACATGTTCACTTGCATGTACAACTAATGTGTGGGTGGTGCATGTTGGCACATTGGTGTGTTAGCATCCAACATGCAACGGAAATATGTGTGAAAGTCAAGGAGGGATATGTGTGCCATTGTTGATGTTGAGAATGACATTTGTCTCATCCTAAACAGTGTTGGCTCTTTGAGCTGTGTTCAGCTGATGATGCCAGGGCTTGCCCTGTGATGTGATGTACTCACTGTGGTGTGTGCAGTTGGTGCAGGTGACTGATGTTGTTCTGTTACTTCCTATTCCTATCCAGATACATCCACGGCCACAGGAGGGGACAGCTCCATGGACCAGGAGGAGCCACAGAGCCTTAAGGTGGACCCAGTGGCATGGAGGGCGAGTTGAGCCACACAGAGGAGTCGTCAGAACCATCCCCCCCAGCTGAAGGCCACAGCAGCTCTGAGGATGACTCCCCTGTGCAGGCGGGTGTCAGCAGCCACCAAACACCAGCTACTGAGGGTGTCTCCGCCACCACCACCACCCCCCTCCCATCGGCTCCCATCCCAGAGGTCCCTGTGGGCTCCCGTGTTCGTGAGCATGTCTCCTTTGTGCCAGGCAGCGCACCCCCTGCCCCTGTGTCCCCTGCTGCCCTGAGTGAGGAGTCTGTGGACTTACTTAGACAGATCCATGTAGGGCAGACGTCGATGCTGAAGGTCCTCCATGCACACACAGGTCTGTTGACACAACTGGTGTCATTCATGGAGGGCATTTCCTCTGGCATTTCTGCCCTACAGAGGACCAACCAGTCCGTGGCCTCCTCCCTGACGGCAGCAGTGTCCCTCCTCCAACAGTCCCACACCCCTCCTACCCCTGCACCACCCACGATTCCAAGCACCCTACCTGTCCCAAGCACAGAAACCCCCAAACCAAGGGCTAGACGTGCACACAAGCAAGCGCAGGGGACTGATTCCACACTCACAGGGGCTGGTTTGCTGACACACACACAGTCATCCACAACAACTCCACAGTCCTCCGAGACCTCTCCCTCCCAGCCCCCTTCCCTTGCCTCACCTGCAACTCCATCCGCCAGAAGCTCTTCCTCTGTGACCTTGGCTTCTTCCCCACTGACGCTGCAGATCCTGATTGCAAGGGAAAGAGGAAGCCCCCACACACAGAAGGGAGTGCCCCTCACACCCGGACACCCTCCCCCAGGCGCAGTCAGA
The DNA here is from genome assembly GCF_964204655.1 of Triturus cristatus. Taxonomy (NCBI): domain Eukaryota; kingdom Metazoa; phylum Chordata; class Amphibia; order Caudata; family Salamandridae; genus Triturus; species Triturus cristatus. The sequence goes on along the minus strand of NC_140581.1, from coordinate 1,006,592,314 downwards.
CCGAGACGCCCACCCGCAAGTCCCCCCGGCGCAAGAAGAGCAAGAACCCCGCCACCACGCAGCTCCAAGGCAAAGTCTCCATCCTCCATCCCCCAGGCCACCACTCCAGAGGTTCCCCCGCCACTCCCTGCCCCGGGTTCCCCCACACACAGATACACCATCCCCAAAATGCTAAGGCCATCCCCCCCAGCACTTGCTCCTCCACACCTGGTCAGACAGTTGGTGCCACTGATGTGGGGACCGTGTCCCCCCCCCGCCCTGCCAACCTCACCTGTCCCCCATTCCGCTACCATGGATGTAGGCACTGCTTTGGAGTCCACGACCACCCCGTCTGACTTGGGCACTGCAGTGGTGAGCCAACCCACTCCATCTGACCTGCCCACTGGAGTTGTGCCGGCACCCACCCCATCTGACTTGTGCGCCACAATTGTGACAGCACCCACCACTTCAGTCAGCTCCACTGCAGTTGCAAGTGTCTCGCCTGCATCCCCCACCTCTTCACTGCCTCCTTCTGCTGCGCCCTGATCCTGTCCCTGCAGTGCCTGGCCTGCCCCCATGTATGCCCCTCCGAGGGGATGACCCCGGTCCTTAGCAGTGCAGGCAAGCAAGATGTGACAGTTGTCACTCTAGTTCACTCCTTGGCATTTTGACATGGACTGGCCATTGGCCTTTTGGTTGCACAGACGTTTAGCATTTCATGTACTGAATTTGTCACTCTAGTTCACTCCTTGCCATTTGGACATTAACTGGCCATTGGCCTTTTGGTTGCACAGACGTTTAGAATTTCATATACTGAATTTGTCACTCTAGTTAACTCCTTGCCATTTGGACATGGACTGGCCATTGGCCTTTTGTTGGAACAGACGTTTCACTTTTCATATGCTGAATAAAGCTTTTTACTTTGTCCCTGTGAACTTGATTTAGCTGTACATCATGTTGATGTTGTTTTACATGCCCTTGCACCTGTAATGCTTGGTTTACAATGTTGCATACTGATGTGTTGATGTGAGATACTCCCTGTGGTCCATGAGATATGTATCCTATTCTGGTGGGTATCCATGTCATCCTTTGCAGCTACCTGGGTGTGTCTGGATCAACTATTTGTGTACATCTCTCTGTGAGCATTTCATTGGCATGGTCACATCTGTGGCTTTCACCCCTGCACATATGATGTGCTTCCCATTGTCCAAATTGTCACTTCCACATACTTCGAGCTCATCACTACAGGCCCTACAGGTGTGGGCATCATTGTAATAGTAGCAACTGAGTCCTCTGTGCAACTTGCTAGACATATGTTTTGGGTATGTGCAGCTGAGTTAGGGGAGACTCCCATACCCAGGCTGTTGTGACCAGAGCCTTCATTGTGTGGTAACTGATGGCTGACTGACCAAGTGTTATGCAGACATGAGTGGGATTTGAGGTGAATATGTTTGGCACAGCTGGGCTCCCACAGGAGTTGTGTCCCCTCAAGTTAGTGTGTTGTCCAGTGACATGGCCTGGGCCCATGGTGTGTGTTGTATGTGCATGTGTGTGTGTCCACATCCCTACATCTGCACCAGTGCATTGGTATTGCTGCTGAGGACCTTTGTCTGGATGCTGTTTCTGTGATTTTCCCTGCTCTCCCTGTGAGTCATATCACATCATTGTGCACATTCATTCTGGTTGTTAGGTGCCACTGCTGGCATGGAATGGGAGTTTGTGAGCTGACACCTACAGTCTACACAGGTTGTTTTGATTAGTGTGTCTATTTTCGAGATGTGTGTATGCTTTGTGATAGTCACTTCTGCTCTTGTGTCATTGTACACTGTATGCATTGTCAGCCCCCATGTGTCTGTCTGTCTGCACATGGCCGAGAGTGTGTTATGTTTTCACAGCACTGTTAGCCTCACCACATCTCTGTAGGAATGGGACACAAACACTACTTCACCCCAGAAGTGTTTACTGTGTTGGGAGCAGGGTTCATACATGCTGTTTGTTATTTGCAGCTTTGACCATGATGACACTTACCTTTTGGTCACTGTGAGGAGGGTGTTAAGACCCCATCACCACAATGCTCAACATCTGCTGCAGTTTTGAAGCCCACACTTAACTTTTGTTCTACACAGTGAGGGGGTGTTCTTTTTTCATTGCCACAGTGCTATGGTGATGGTTGCCTTGTGTATGTCACACTCATGTGTTGGTCACACATGTGCTGTTACATACATTGTATGCTCGTAGCCATAATCATTGTTGTGGGCATTTGTCACAGACTACACACTGTTGTCATGATGTCATGGGGGATGTATTTTGCAGTCATACCTGATGTTTGCGTATGCTGGATGTGTTGCGCATCACCCATCCTATGGGTGTGGGTGGCAGGGGTGATGGGCAACATAAGCACTAGGGGTGTGGGTGGCAGGGGTGATAGGCAACATAGTCCCTATGGGTGGGGGTGGCAGGGGTGATGAGCAACAGGTCCCAAGTGAGTGGGGGTGGCAGGGGTGATGGGCGACAGGTCCCCTGTGAGTGGGGGTGGCAGGAGTGATGGGCGACAGGTCCCCTGTGAGTGGGGGTGGCAGGGGTGATGGGCAACATAAGCCCTGTGAGTGGGTGTGGCAGGGATGATGGGCAACATAAGCCCTGTGAGTGGGGGTGGCAGGGGTGATGGGCAACATAAGCACTAGGGGTGTGGGTGGCAGGGGTGATGGGCAACATAGTCCCTATGGGTGGGGGTGGCAGGGGTGATGAGCAAAAGGTCCCCTGTGAGTGGGGGTGGCAGGGTTGATGTGCAACAGGTCCCCTGTGAGTGGGGGTGGCAGGGGTGATGGGCAACATAGTCCCTATGGGTGGGGGTGGCAGGGGTGATGGGCAACATAGTCCCTATGGGTAGGAGTGGCAGGGGTGACGAGCAACATAGTCCCTATGGGTGGGGGTGGCAGTAGTGATGGGCAACAGGCCCCCTGTGAGTGGGGGTGGCAGGGGTGATGTGCAACAGGTCCCCTGTGAGTGAGGGTGGCAGGGGTGATGGGAAACATAGTCCCTATGGGTGGGGGTGGCAGTAGTGATGGGCAACAGGCCCCCTGTGAGTGGGGGTGGCAGGGGTGATGTGCAACAGGTCCCCTGTGAGTGGGGGTGGCAGGGGTGATGGGAAACATAGTCCCTATGGGTGGGGGTGTCAGGGGTGATGAGCAACAGGTCCCCTGTGGGTGGGGGTGGCAGGGGTGATGTGCAACAGGTCCCCTGTGAGTGGGGGTGGCATGGGTGATGGGCAACATAGTCCCTATGGGTGGGGTGGCAGTAGTGATGGGCAACAGGCCCCCTGTGAGTGGGGGTGGCAGGGGTGATGTGCAACATAGTCCCTATGGGTGGGGGTGGCAGGGGTGATGAGCAACAGGTCCCCTATGGGTGTGGGTGGCAGGGGTGATGTGCAACAGGTCCCCTGTGAGTGGGGGTGGCAGGGGTGATGGGCAACATCGTCCCTATGGGTGGGGGTGGCAGGGGTGATGAGCAACAGGTCTCCTGTGAGTGGGGGTGGCAGGGGTGATGTGCAACAGGTCCCCTGTGAGTGGGGGTGGCAGGGGTGATGGGCAACATAGTCCCTATGGGTGGGGGTGGGGGTGGCAGTAGTGATGGGCAACAGGCCCCCTATGGGTGGGGGTGTTAGTGGTGCTGGCAATGCAAGCCCTATGGTGGGCTGTTGTTAGTGGCCAGGATATGGATCCCCTGTGTGTGTGTGCCATTTTGTGGGTACGTGTCGTTTGTTTATGTGGTAGGTGTCTGACTTACAACCTGCGCTGTCGGCGTCGGTCCCTGAGCCGGTCATAGATGTAGAGTACTGGTATGACCTGCACGATGGGATTCATGATGTGTTTGTGTCGTACACGCTGCTTGCTGCTCCGTCTTGTACCCGCTGCAAGCTGGTCCGTCTCGTAGCCGTGTATTGATTTGTGGTGCGAATCGTAGCTGATATGCTTGTTTTCTGGATGCTGTGACGTGCCGTACGTGACGACCCGTCCTTTGCGTTGGAAGTACGTATCGTACTTGTCATGCCGGAAACTGCTATGGATACTGCTTCCGGGCAACACGGTTCCTCTTTGGGAGTTACGGCTCGGACGGAGAATGAGGCTTGATTCACAGCCTACGTGTCGGTCGTGTTTTTGGCAGTGATGCGCATCGTACTTACTCTACAGGACGGACCGGCTCCGGGTACGTGTCGGTCGCACGGTAAGGCTACGGACAGCTGTCCGACCGGCTATCGGAATCGGCCCCCGAGTAGAACAAAGATTATTGCCAACCCTTCAGCAGCACATCTTCCTTGATTATAGGCCTAGGCGGTGAACTCTGCTCCATTTGCGAAGTTTGCTGAGTTTTTTACACTCCGCGGAGCACTTAGAGTTCCATAGAAGGGAGTTTTTCCCTCGCTCGTGCTTGTCAACGTTAAATTGGCGAGCACGAGTGAGGAAAATCCAACGCTAGACAACCTCCCAGTGAGATTTGTCAATGTGGGTGGTCACTAATGGTCGCAACCACTCACATTGAGAAACCATCTGTTTGCATTGAGGAAGCTGCCGCTCGAGTAAAACAGCTACTCGAGTGGCAGAAAAAAAGCACCTTTGGGCTGCGCATGGTGCCATTTGCGCTGATTTGCCAGTGCGGGATAAACACCCGGCGCTAAAAATCAGCGTGAACAGTCGGACCTTATGCGGAGTTCCGCATAGTGCGGCAGAGTTTTTTGGTCACTTCGATAGCAGAACTCTGCGAACTCCGCCCATGCCTACTTGATTGTCAATTGCTCTTTTTTCCTAGCCAGAGAGAGGGATTCAAACCCGTGAAGACAGCAACTATGTCTCTCCTAACATCAAAGTTTTCTGTTTCACCGCCACTCGTAGGATCCTACAAAAGTTTGCAGAAGAAATGTTACCACATTCTTAGGGTATCTGTATTTCATTTCTTCTAGCCTTTAGCTTCCAGAAACCCTTTGGTAAGAAAATCAGTGGTGTTGCAAAAATGTGCGACTATCGAGATAGAATAAATGAGAATGGTCATCAATATTCTATTAAACTAAGGTGTGCTCAATCACTCGTGCTTAAAAAACACTACAGACAGAAAAGAGAGGGTGTGCATTGCTCCATTTTTGCAGGTGTAGCTACAATTAACTGTAAGGTTCCCTTAATTCTTCCCTGTTTAATTAGTTTGGAGGATAATAAATAGCCTAGTATAGTTAAACACTGGTGGCACCCAGTGCTTTAAATGGGCCGGTACTCACTGGTACTGAGTACCGGCACTTCCGAATTTTTTTGCCGTCAGTACCGGCACTTCTCTGTAGCCAGGGAGAGTACCAGTACCCTGATCCACGGCACGGCACGCGCAGGTTAGGTTTCTCCTCCAGTGCAGGGCAGATGCCACTCTGCTTCCGAGGAGCATGTAATTGACCGAGCTGTGAATTAGCCTTTTACAGAGCTGCTGGTGAAGATTCCTGCAGCGCCCATTTGAATTTCCACAAACTGCAGGGGTTTGAGAGGGCTTGTGTCACGCTGTGATCATCAGCACAGCGTCTCTAGACAGACCCTGCACTGTCAACCAGGTGCGCAGCGACCATTCGGGTGAAAGTGCCATCATGTCTTTCATTATGTGTAATGAGGTCATCTGTTTTATTGACATAAAGGCATTTCTCGTGTGTTTTTTTTTTTTTTTTTTTTTTTTGAAACCGTTTATTGCAGTTCGTAAAAGTTACAGGTATGGGCCTACAACCATCCGGCCGGCCGCTAGAATGACAAAAACATATTGCACACATACAGTAAAAGTCTCTAGGCAGTGTAGAGCAGTGAAACAGGAGTAATCAATGGTGCAGGCCACACAGCTCCAAGCCCACAGTACGGTTCCCTTTTCTTGAAACAAAACAACACCAAAAAACCACACCCGCAAGGCAACCCGCGATCCAAAATAACAGCACGTGCTCCATAAGTGGGGGATCCAAACCAGCAGCAGAACTCTGGAGAGGGGAATGGGAATAGATCAGGGACTGGGGGACCGCGCGCCCGCGGCTGAGGGAGGGGGGCCGTCTAGGGAGACGGAGCAGGCGAGGCAGCCGGTAGCAGTGGTGGCTCACAAATACCCCCGCGGTAGGCGTTCCAGGGGCCCCAGATTTTCACCCACGCCCCAGGCTTACCTCTCGCCACATACACCACCTTTTCACGAAACATACACCAATCCATATGCTCTTTCCAGGCCGACACCGCAGGGGGCCTCTGGGATCCCCACAATTGAGCAATGTCGCGCTTGGCTATCATGTATCCCAGAGTCACCCACCGCGTCTGCGGGACCGAATAGTCATTCGGTTCCCATACATTCAGCAAGCATCTCCTCGCTTCAGGCAGCAGCGCAACACGCGTCACCACACGCAGGACCTCATGCACACCACGCCAGAATCGCTCCACCTTCGGGCACTCCCACAGTATATGCATGAAAGTCGCCAACGCACCACAGCCACGCTTACACATTCCGTCACCAGCAAAACCCATACGCAGAAGCCTTGGCCCCGTCACGTAAACCCGGTGAAGGATCTTGAGCTGGACGAAACGAAGGCGAGCCGGGATGGCCACCTCTTTCGGAGAGGCCACCGCGGAAATCCAATCCTCATCGTCCAGCTCCAGCCCGTCGGCAACCCAAGCCTCGCGGAGACTAGTCAGCAGGCACGATCTATCGTTGATCAGTTTTTTGTATATGAGGGAGATCGTGCTGTCCGGGACATGGCCATCTAGGACTCTGTCCTCCAGGGGGGAAGACTCCGGAATGGATGCGACATCCGGGAAGACGGAGCCCAGCGCATGGCGGACCTGTAAGTACCGAAAGTACTCACTGCCCTGCAGCTGGAACTCCGCTTGCAGCGTCTCAAAAGTTTTGAATCCCCCCCTCGTCCAGAGATCTCCCACCGTGCTGATTCCGATCGTGTCCCACTTCTCGAAGCCCTTCGACGTCCACAGGGAGCCCAACCTCTCAGACGCATACAGCGGTGACGCCCGGGTCAAACGGTCCTACCACCCCATAGCTGCATTAGCCGCGTGCCAGACACGCACCATGACACGCGTCGGTCCCGTCAAACGGGAGTCGGGCGCGCCAGCGTAGAGCGCTCGATTGTAATCGCCACCGGGCAGGAGCATCTTATCCATCTCGAATGCCGGGTTCAAGGCGGGCCCGTAAAGGCCATGATTAATTGCAGCTAGTTGGGAGGCCCAGTAATACCGTTTAATGTCAGGGAGGGCGACCCCCCCATCATACCACGGGAGCGTCAATTTAGCCAGAGCAATGCGCGGCCTCCCGTCCCAGAACAGGCGCCGCTGGAGGCCCTCTACCTCACGGAAATAGCGTGCCGGGACCAAGTCCATAGTATTCTGGAGGGCGTAGAGGAAGCGTGGCAGGGACATCATTTTAAACAAGGCCGCTCGGCCGAGCGGCGAGAGCGGCAGACGCCGCCAGCGCACCACGTCCTCCCTCAAACGCCGGAGGGGGGGTAACAAATTCCGCTCGTAGCGGGCCTCCGGGTCAAGAGTGATATAGATACCCAGGTACCGAAAACCTTGGGAGGCAATCTGGATCGGACAGTCCCGTGGTAGGGCCGGAGCCTCCCCGGAAAGCACATATACACAGGATTTCGCCCAGTTGATGACCAGGCCTGAGTTGCGACCGAATGAACGCAAAACATCAACCAGGACGATCAGTGATTTACGCGGGGAGGCGAGATACAGAAGGATATCGTCAGCATAGAGGGACACACGGTCCTCATGCTCGGGGGTCCAGCGGAGACCACGGATAGAAGGGTGCCACCGCAGCCACTCCGCCAGGGGCTCCAGGGCCAGGGCAAACAGGAGAGGCGACAGGGGGCAGCCCTGTCGCGTACCCCTCCCCAGCGCGAATGGGGCCGAGACTCGCCCATTCACTACCACCTGCGCCAATGGGCCCGAATATAGCAATTTGACCCAGCTAATGAAACCCGGGCCAAACCCGAATTTTGCCAGCATCGCCCAGATGTATGGCCATTCAAGCGTATCAAACGCCATGGTGGCGTCCAAGGACGCCAAGATGGCCGGCTCCCGCACAAATGGGACACGCGCGAGCACCCCGTGCAAGCGCCGCAGATTGAGCGCCGTGTTGCGGTGCGGTATAAAGCCAGATTGGTCTTGGTGGACCAAATCGCCCACCACGCCAACCAACCTGTTGGCCAACACCTTGGCGAGGATTTTGGGCTCCGCGTTCAAAAGCGAAATCGGCCTATAGGATGTGACCCGTTCACGGGGCCTCCCCTCCTTGTGGATCACCACAATTGTGGCTAGACGCTGGTCCGGCGGGAGGGAACCCCGCGAGTGGGCCGCCAGGAACATCGCGCGCAGGTGGGGCGCCAACACATCCGGGCGTAGCTTGTAGAGCTCGATGGGAATACCATTGGGGCCCATGGCCTTGCCGGATGCAACCGAGCGAATAGCCAAGGCAATTTCGTCCGAGGTGGGAGGGGCGTCCAGCGAATCCCTGTCCTCCACCGTTAGGGAGGGCAGTGCGATGTCCCGAAGCAGGGCATGGGAGTCTGCCTCCGAGCAGGGAGAAACCGGGGAGTAAACTTCGCGGAAATAATCCGCGAAGCAGGAGACAATGGCTTCCGGCTCAGTGACACACGCACCATCAACACTCTCAATCAAAGGCACCACACGGCTCGCTCTCTCCCTCTTATCCAACCACGCAATCAATTTGCCAGCCTTATCACCCACATCATACAATCGCCCCTGCTGCTCTCTACTGAGGCCCCTGGCCGCCTCCGTGACGAGGGCCCGATAGGCCGCCTGCTTTAGGTGTAGAACATGCAACTTGTCGTCTGTTACCCCGCTTCCCAGGTCACCCTCCAGTTCTGCAATCTCGGCCTCTACCCGGGTCACCTCCTCCCGCTCGCGCCGCCGGGCATGGGAGATAAAGGAGAGGGCCTCCCCTCTAAGGACTACCTTGAAAGCCTCCCACAGGGAGATGGCCGAAGAGACCGACCCCACATTCTCATCGAAATATCGCTGTAGGGATTTGATCAAATCAGCACGAATGGTGGGGTCGCGCAAATACCATGCATTGATTGGGGCCACCCTGCCATCCCCCCTCGGGAAGACATCGAGATGCAACAACAATGGGGAGTGGTCTGAGATACCCCGCGCCAGATGGCGCACCTCCCCCACCCTCCCTGCGTGGGCCGCCGGGACAAGGATGTAATCAAGCCGCGAGAGGCTACCATGGGCACCCGAGTGGAAGGTGTACTGTCGCAATGCAGGATGCTTTAATCGCCAGCAATCCACCAGGCCCAGCGTGTCCAGAAGGCCGGGCAGCCACGCCTGTGCCCGGGGGAGGTCCCTAGGGGGATGGCGATCCATAGACCCAGAGGCTACCGCATTAAAATCCCCTCCAACCACCAGCAGGCCACTCGGAAGGTCCAGAAGGAGGCGCCCCAGGTCAGCAAATGTGGTGGCTTGTAACCCAGGCGGGACGTACACTGATATAAAGATAAACACTCTACCCTCCATTCTTCCCACCAGAACCGTGTAACGTCCCCTCTCATCATGGCGCACCTCATCAATCTCCAACGGGAGCGAGTTCTTGATCATAATACCCACCCCCCGCGAGCCCGAGGTGAAGCCAGAATGGGCCGCCAAACGATATCCCCGCCGGTTCATTGCATGAAAGGAGTTACCTATAAGGTGCGTCTCCTGCAGGAAGACAACATCTGGTGAAATACGTTTTAAGTACTGCAGGACCACACCACGCTTAATCCTATCCCCCAGGCCGTTAACATTCCATGACAACACAGCCAAATCCCTACCCCCCATCATACGTCGAAACAATCGCTCGTCCCCCATCGAGCATCCTAAAAACAACAACATAGTAGCGGGTTTGCCCTGCGGTGCTAACAAACAACACACCCCCCCCACCCCCCGGTCCCAACAAAACTCCCCCCTCCCTGCACCCCTGCATGAGCCCAGACAGCCCCCCCAAAGTGCAGTGTGCCTGTCGCCCCATAGCTAAAATACTAACTAGTCCCCCAGAGGAGGAGGGAAGCCCCCAACAGACCCCGCACGACCTCCATAGGAGGGGAAAATATGCAATCAATAAATGGTGAAGGAACAACGTCCAGAGCACGGCCTATGCAGTCACCCCTCAATTCTGCTCCGGCGGGCCCTCCTCGCCAGCCGCGCCCCCCCCGCCCCCCCGGCCCCGATCTCCAGGCAGAGTGTCCAGCCAGTCCCCAGCCGCCTCGGGCCGGTCGAAGAAGTGCGTGCGACCATCCACCTCTACCCTCAGCTTAGCTGGAAAGAGCATTGAGTACTTGAGGTTCAGGTCCCTTAGGCGACGTTTAACACCAAGAAAGCTCTGCCGCTGCTTCTGGACCGCCGGGGTAAAGTCTGGGTAGAAATGTACCTCCATGTTGTCAAGCTTGACCGGTCCCTGTTGTCTGGAGGTCTGGAGGATAGCATCTCTGTCCCGGAAATTAAAAATCCGGGCAATGAGAGGCCGCGGCGGGGCACCAGTCTTAGGTCTGCCCCCGGGGACCCGGTGAGCACGCTCCACCGCAAAAAGCTTACTCAGCCCCCGGGGCTGGAGATGGGTCAGGATCAACTCTTCCACGAAAAGATCCGCCGCCTCCGCCTCTCGTCCCTCCGGCACCCCCACAATACGGACATTATTCCTCCGGGCCCGACCCTCGGAGTCCTCCAGTCGCCGGTCCATCAGGGCGCTCGCCTGGCCAAGCCGGCGCACCTCCTTCTGGAGGGCCACCACGTCTGTCGTGAGGCTCGTTGTGGTGTGGGCCAGGGAGTCGACTCGGTCGTTTGTTTTGGACAAGTCTGCCCTCACAAGGCTCACATCCACCAGGACCGAGTCTATTTTTTGCGCTAAGGTGTCGAAACGCTGGTCCACCGAGGCCTTCATCTCTGCGATGGCGCCCATGACGTCCCGGAGGGTCAGATCCACCGGATGAGCGGGTGCCTCCGTCGGGCCCACCGGGGATGCACGCGATGTCTCCGGAGAACCCTTCTGGAGCGTGTAGCGGTCCATACTGTTGGCCTGGTGTGCCGTGCCACGGCGGGTCGTCTTCACCTTCGCCCGGTCGCCATCTTGTTTGGTGGACATGCTGGCTCTTCCACCGTCGTGCCAAGCACCCCAAACGGGCCGCTATACCAAGTCACGGGTGCCAGGGGGGGGCAGGGGCGACCACCGAACCGCGGGTCAACCCACCGCCGGCGGGTCAGCCGGGCTCCTGGACAAGGCCACACCACCACACCCCGCTCCGCAGTCCGACCCCGCTTGAGAGCTAGGAGGGCGCAAAAGCGAAAGTGAAAGTGCGGGGTACGCCAGTCGCCCAGCCCCGTTCGCCGCTGTTATTCACTTTGTCCCCGGATCGCCCCACTACTCCAATCCGGGGGGCCGGCGAGGAGAAGGCCACAACCTTCGATCGATGCTCCCACCGGCGTCCGGGGTCCGATTCGAGCCCAAAAAACGGGTGGCGCCTCAGCTCCGGTTCCCCAACACAGTCCCCTCAACAAGGACAGGATATCGCCAGGATTAATTCAGGAGGTCGCGGAGGTCCTCGGGAGCCTCGCACCTACGCGGCCATCTTGGTTGCGCGCTAGGCTCCTCCTCCATTTCTCGTGTGTTTTGATATGTGCTGCAACTGGTACAGAAGTCATATCTTGCCCTGAGCCCCGCCCCCAGCCCCGCCCACTTGCCACACCTCTATTTTAATGAGTACCTGCACGTATTTTTTTCCCATTTAAGGCACGGGTGGCACCGGAGGAAATGGCTAAACATTTAGGATCTAGGAGATTCCCAGAAAAAAAAAAAATTATGCTTTGATGGCCTAATGTGCAAGTCTGTCACGGCTCCTAATTAGAGCCCCATTCCCCACACAGATGAAGCTTTCTGATTTAAATATTCAAGCAGTACAGCAGTGTCATCCCCCTTAGACCAGGAAAACATAAAAGAACATTGCAATGGTGCACACCAATTTGACATTTTATTCCCGCAGCGCATCTGGGCACAGCATAGCAGACTCCCAGGCCAATTATGCGGCCTCTTGGTGAGTGTGCACGCCGTGGATTTCTTCAACAATGCAGAGGCCTCATCTAAGGCATGTTTGGACCGCGTCGACCACCTACCCACACTATTCGATCCTACCCCTGCAGAAGACCCCATGTTTGTATTCTATTCGAAGTACATTGCGTTTTACCACAATTATGTGGTTGAAAGATGCACATATATACAAAGTTTGACCGTAACATTGAATACGCCAAACAAATCTTCGTAATGAAGTTATTAATGGTAAATCAGTTGTCTGTCAGATGTACAGAAAAAGTGTCTGAAACAAATACTTTTAGCAAAGATATCGCCCCAGTGGGTGCAGGTTTTTTTTAATATAAATTCCAGTGGGCAATATATTTGTAGACAATATTAAAGACACAATACTTATACCACACAATATTGTCATAACAATAATCTGGCAACCGACATAGTAGATGTTCAGTTACCTTAACAATATATGGATAGCCAATATTATAGTCAACATATGGCTGTAGGTCGATATTTTCACCGCGTTATTATGACGTACGACCGCCCACACTGACCTGCTGCACACTTTTTCACTTAACGATGGGTTTTAGCGCTTGCCCTGTCATGAAAATGTCTTTTCAGCTGCAAAAGGACTGAGCTGAAAGGTCAAGGGAGCAACGTTGTGTTTTCTCCCCCCAAACAAAATCAATGTCAGGGCCTAGAACATGATAAGTCATGTTAGAGGGACACATGCATTCTCAACGGAGACCTATCACTGCAAAGGAGCACCGTGTGGACATCTCCCAGGCTGCGGGCCCTCGCGCCAATCAATGCGTATGCTCATTATGCGGTCTCAGATGAATATTGGTAAAGATTGGATGAGCTTGAGTCATGTGACTAAAAATAACTGCACCTCACGCGATCAATAGTGGCTCTGTGTTTTTTTCAGCCTTGCTCTAGGCAGTCCAAGTGTCTTTTTTCCTTCCTTTCCCCAATCGATCAATATCCTTGTATGAGTTGCTTTATTAAATTAGTGGCACTTAATCCGCCATCACGTTGTCAACATGTGGAGAGCGAACGCGCGTGCAGCCGGCGTTCAGCTGCCCCGGTGGCTGCCTGGCTCGCGACCAGGCAGCCTCGCGATGCGGTGCCAAAAGCCGTCTGTGTATGGGTGTCTGCTAGCATCCTCTCTGAAAATGTGATCTTTATGCAAAAGGAAAAAACCGTTCGAGGTGGTTCATGCCAATTATATATGTGTTGTGACAGATGAAAGGAGCATAATTATGCTTGGCTACCAAGCAGGAGTGCATTAACACATCCATGGCATTTCATTACAGAGAATGATAGCAGCATGCCTCAACAGAGGCTGGCTTCCTTTAGGTTGGTTAACCTGAATTTTGTTTTCATTTTTTTTTTGTTCAATGCGTCTACAAATGTAACAATTTGCACCGTCAGGCATATTTTTTGAGTTCCAAACGGTTTTAAAAAAAGGTCGGTGCTCATCCAAAAAAAAAAAAAAAAGAAGAAGTTTAGTTTTCCTAAGGCCCTTAAACTCAGCGTCAAATATTATGCAGAAAGGTGACGTGTTCAGGATTCAGTTTTACTGGAGTATATTTATGCAAACGAAGCAGGTTTTATGTTGTGCTACAGAACCACGGCAGTCATGCGTAAAGGCAGTGGGCACAACAACAGAAGCCATGCCTTTGCTGTTCCTGACCGCACAGATAAAGCTGTCTACTCTGCACATAAGAAGTCTGCAACACATTCCCGAAATTCGTTCCCGGCCCATCATCATAAGGAGAAACTACACCTCTGTACGTTAGCAAAGCAGCCATCTTTGTTTATGCTACTGCAAGGTTTTTAATGGGGACCTCTGACTCAGAAGCTGTAGGACCCTAACATTTACATATGAAGAAGAGAGCATTGCCTCATATCATTGACATGGAACTCCCTCCCCATCCGCCTTCGACTGACCCAGGACCATCTCTCCTTCAGGAAGCAACTCAAGATCTGGCTATTCGAGCAGTAGCGGACCCCTCCCCCCAGCGCCTTGAGACCCTTCCGGGTGAGTAGTGCGCTATACAAATGCTGGGATTGGATTGGATTGGATCATTTATTTTGACGGTAATCGTAATGAGCCTAGTAATTACAGGCTTATAGCCCTGACGGACGTTGATGCAAAACTTGATGCTTCCTGTTTATTATTAGATCTACAAGAATGGATGGAGGAGAAAGGTATAATTCCCAAATATCAAACCAGTTTTAGGCAAGGAATGGGTACAAGTACGAACTTGGCAACAATAGCAATCCTTACGGAAAAAGCAATTTCAAAGAAATCAGGTCTAGTTGCATGTTATATCGATTTAAAATCGGCTTTCGACACAGTCCCACATGATCGACTTTGGACAAAATTGAAAGTATGGGGTGTACCACAACAACTAATTAACTCCATAGTAGCCCTCCATAGCAAAACCTGGGCTCGGGTGAAGCTGGGAGATGGCAGCATAGTATCATCTAAGATCAATATAAATAATGGACTGAAACAGGGGTGCGTTCTGGCTCCAAGCCTTTTTAAATTGTACCTTGCTGACCTGCACATCCATTTGTCAAAAGTAAACGGCCATCCTCCGAAATTGGCAGAAGACCACATACAGTATCTGCAATACGTGGTTGACATAGTGTTCTTGAACCAAACCCCAATTGGCTTACAAAGAGTTATTGACCACCTGACAAACTACTTCGACCATCAAGGGCTGGAGATAAACAGGAAAAAAACAAAGGTGGTGCGACTAGTGGGCCCAAGACCCCAAATATTCAGGTGGTTCACCAAGGGCAAACAAATAGAGGAAGTTGGCTCTTATAAGTATTTGGGCATCAATTTAGGGCGATGCATGTCCTTTACTGATCAAAAATGTGCAATAAGAGCAAAGGCTCAAACCCTAACCTATGCATACAAACAGCTACAATTGAAATTGAGCTGCCCTGTATATAGCCATCTTTTAAAAACAATGGCAGCACAATTACTCTCAGCGCTGGCATACGGATTGGAAATATGGCATGACCGGGAATTTGGAATTTTAAATGATTTACAGACAAAGGTGTATAAAGCTGTTTTTAGCCTTCCCAGAGCAGTGTCACCAGCACAGATCGGCCTGGAATTTGGACTTCAAAACAGAAATTCCAGAGACAATCTGTTTTTGTGAAACTATGCTGGAAACATCTCTCCTCGGAACCCGGCACCTTGAACAATCTATGCTGGACAGAAAAAAGGCCCAGTTTGATCAAAAAACCCTGCATTCATGGGGAGAACATCTAAGATCAGCACTGGTGAAACTGGACATCCAAGAGGCATGGGACGGTAAAATGGAGAGGGTGGCGTTCAACAGAGTGTGCAATGGAGCCACAAAGAAATTATCTTTTTTAGACGATAAAAATACAGTGGCAAAACGGCGACATTCTTGGATAGTGATAGTGTTATGTAAAACTCAAACCGCAAGATTACCTAGCAGCTCACTTCAGATTGTTACTAAAAAAGAAGTATATACTGTATCAGTTTGGAGCACACGAAACCAAGGATTTGCAACCAACTTGGAAAGGGAAATTTCAAAACGCAACTTGTCGACTATGTGGATATCATAATGAATCCCTATGCCACATGATGTGTGTCTGTCCCATAGTCAACGAAGCTAGAAGGACGCTTTTAAAACCAATTTTGAAAGAACTTAACATCCGTACCTGTAGGCAGACTATTACCCGCTGGGCGGGGGCATCATCAAACATCTTAGTTTGTCGAGGGGTAAAGTTTTTAACTCTGATTGACTCACTTTTAAAATAAGCGGACATTGAACCTGCGAATACGGTTACTAATGAGTTGGAAAATCTTGTATATACCCAGACATAATGATGCACTTTATTGTGAAACTGTTTTCAATTTATATTTTAATAATTCTTAGTGTCATGCTTTATGGTTGTAAAAAAACCAAATAAAGAATAAAGTACCATGTAAGTACCATTTATTTTGACATATGAAAAAATAAAAGTTGAATATCATTGTTCCCAAAACAACTGCTGGAGTGTGTTGTGCTTGAGTCACCATAGTCATCTGACATATGATACACATGACACAGAAACACGGTCATTACCCCTTTACCCGTCCTCTCCGTCACAGTCTTCACCATGTGAGGCAACCCTGCCCAATAAAGACAGCTTAACTGCAAGCTTTGTGAAGTAACTTTTCTATTTTAATAAAAAACTGCTCCCCTAAGGTTATAAATGGCCACTTCCCCACCCCTCCTGTTTTGGCCCGTCTCCTTGGAGCGTTTCCCGGAGTATTGGTTAGGCTTATTTCTTCATTTTGCTGTTATTGATTATTGTAATTATGTGGTGTTTCCATCGAGGAAGTGGTTTTTCGGATACACAACGTGGGGGTGGCATGGCCAACACCCGTGCATGGTGGATGCGTAGCTGTGGGGCTCCTGCATCCTTCCCTAATCCACCCCTAATCACACCTGGTCCAGTGCCATCGACAGCCGGACTTGGAGCTGCAACACTTGAGGACGAGAAGCAAAGCAGTGACACCCCGCGGTTGGGCCGAGGGGCGCAGCTGCAACTCACAGGACGAGCTAGTCGGCCGCACTACGCTGCCAAAATGGAGGGAGTTGGCTGACTCCGCAGGTCGGTGCATTCCTGTGTCCCTGGGGAATGCTTGGGTCACCAGGGCCTCAGCTGCTGGCGTGGTCGGTTGACAAGGTGACCAGTACCAGACGGCCGGCGGCCTGAATCCTGAGGAGGTTGGTTTTTGCTGTCCAGCCACAGAGTGGAAAAAGTAAGATGGAGGGCGGCACTCCCTGATGGGTGGACTGTCTCCGAGAGATCCACACACGACAAGCTCCTGACCCCATGGGGAGCCCACTGGCAGCACCACGTGGGAGAGGGCTCCTGGCAGAATGACCTGACAAAGTGCGCTGCATGGGACTGTAGGTGGGAAGCGTCCATCGTGCTACACAAAACCCCAGCAGCCTAGAAGTGTGGTGCCCAGTCCCTGCAGCAGCCTGTGAGGTGGGGGAAGCCCCTGAGAGTGGACAGTAGGCGGAGGAGGCGGCCCTTACTGTTCCTTGGCAGTCCCTCACTGCTTGTCGCCTTCTCTGCTTTCCTTCCTCTGGCTTACCATTGGAGATCCTCCTCGGTCAAGGTACTGTTGAGGTGGCTGAGTGGGAAGAGCATAGAAGGGACACAACAGGTCCAGAAGAGGCCCCAGTCTGGAGGCAGGCGGGTCTAGTGTCACCATTCTGATCCTTAGTCCTCCTTGTCACAGTCCTACTTGCCTCGCTTGTTCCATCCAAACTTTCTTTATCACTCAATATGGCTTGGCAATTTAGCAAGAGGAGATAGAGGCGGGATTGGCCATTTGCGACCAAAAAGGAAGATATTTTCATTAAAATTGAAAACATGTCTCACAGCTTACAACTAATCTACCTTGAGGGAGGAGGGGTCGGCCTCACACAGTAGGCACAGTGACGGGGAGGGCTATGGGTCAGAGTAATGAAAATTACCAGTAAGTAGCTTGTTCATTTGCAGCTGGGCCTAAATAAAAGGGATTCGGGTGAGCATCATACGCATTTCTGAACCGGTTAGCTAAGTAAGAGGCCTACTATTTATGCATGCTTTAGCAACTGGCACATATCACAGCGTCTAGGCCACACAGTTCTTAATTTGAGCCGGTGGGTGCAGGAGAGGCCAGCGGTACCTTTTTGTGGTCACTGCTACTTATTTTTTCTCAACCAAAACAAAGGGAGAAAATTACAAAAGGGGGGAAAAGGAGAAAGAGAATGGCGGAAAAAGGGTGACAAAGGGAGAAAGCAAGTACTAAAAAGAATGTGTAGGAGTGAGTTTGAGAGGCAGGGAGTGTCTGGTGATGGATTAAAGATGCAAGTTTACTCAGCGTTGGTATTCAGCACCACAACCTTCTGCAGCACTAGAGGCAGGTTCTCAGCAATAGCTTAGGCTCCAGCATATATTATTTAAAAAAATTAAGCACTGAGCCACACCCACCCTGGGTCCAAGAGCAGGATCAAACAGTGGCAAGGAGGGATTGAATCCCAGAAATGACACGAGTAAGAAAGACAACCGCTGAGGGAGCAAATGTGTGGGAGAAACAAAATGAGTCAGTGTGCACTGAAAAGAGAGGACAACCAATATCTAAAAACAGTCAGTGTTGAATCATAATTGATCCACCTATTTAGTTAACTAGCAGCCACTTCCTCTGCAGCCCACAGATGGAAAACGTTGACAGGCCGCGGATGTATTTTTTAAGTTAATCAGAGAGTCAGACAGAATCAAGAGATATTTGTTATCACATTATTCCAACAAAGAACTTTTTCACTTTTTCAGAAACTCATCACTTGAAATAAGAACAATAATGAAAAAGGGATGGATGTGTTGGGCTCTCTTTTTAACATCCCGTTACATACTTACTATGAATGCTATGTGAAGGGGTGAGGTGTGGCGCAGCAACCAGAGCAGCTGACTCCGGAGCGCGGGGGTATCAGTTCGATCGCTGGCGGCAGCTCAGCTCAGCATCATGTGATTCTGGGCAATAGCTCACTTAAACTCCCCAGCGCCTTGAAAACCTTAGGGGGTGATATGTTAGCGCTTTACAAATAGGAATTAATATGTATTGCAGCAAGTTCAGCAAATGGAGGAAAAACACAGGGAAAATCCTAGCTTCTAAAAGTAATAGTAACAGCAAAGGAGTGAACATGTGTAAGAAGACAAACATATATTCCTGATATGGTTTGTGTAGGGGACAAAAGCCCCAAATCATTCCAATTCAAGCACGAAAGCATGATGTGTGTTCTAGAGGTGGTCTGCCTCATTAAAAATGGAGCATTTGACAATGTTATGAAAAGGAGACAATAGCTGCAGCTAGAACTGCATCAGAAGCTTACTTAAAACAGCACTTTAATATGTCTATGGGATTAAATTCACTTCCTCCACATTGTGTGTTTCGTGACAAAGAAAATCCTTGGGGGTCATCACTGCATACACGCCGACACTGCCAGGAGTCATTACTTACCGCCAACAGCGCCGCCGCCACGGGACTGCAATTCCCGTCATTCTCAGCGGCGGCGCGCTTTGCTAACGTCACGCCAGCGCCCGGAGGCGCATTAAAAGCATCGCGAAGGCCGGCGGAGCGGGGGTCATCAATGCATACACGCCGACACTGCCAGGAGTCATTACTTACCGCCAACAGCGCCGCCGCCACGGGACTGCAATTCCCGTCATTCTCAGCGGCGGCGCGCTTTGCTAACGTCAAGCCAGCGCCCGGAGGCGCATTAAAAGCATCGCGGAGGCCCGCATCGCGGGACGCGCGCGGGTCGCGCTCCGGGCGAAGCCCGGGCCAAGGGCGGGCCCGTTTAAGCCCGTTCAAGACCGGACAAGGACGGGAAGGACCATCCCTCTTACGCCCCATTTAAAGTAAGGAACATCATCATTACTATTATTGTGCCCTTTTATACTGTCTGTGTTAAAATCCTCCCGGATAACTTGATAAGACTTATTTTGCATATTGTAGTGGCTGAAAGCACCAATTATGACATCTGTTACCACAACAACCCAACGAGACAGTAGTGTGACCAGTGCTGGCTCAATGTTGGGTACTTTGGACAATTTCCTCATACGGGTGTCGTCAGCTCTGGCTAAAGACATTGAATTGTCAGAAAAAAGGCTATCCCTAGACCCTGTATTTGCTAAACGGTCATCTATGGGAAGCCTGGCAGGGGCTAAATCTCCTGTCTGTCTTGACACCGAGCCAGATGACTCTTTATGTTCCTTGGATGAAGCTACAAAAAGCCCACTTGTCTCTACTAAGGATCTTATTGCGGTTCCGTCCAAACAGGTTACTGCTACGCTGGGGAAGAATACAAAGACCCCTTCTCAGAATCCTTTGATGTCTCCCGTAATTAAAACCAGATCAGCACTCATAGCCAAAAAGGGTATGATGACTCAAGCTAAGGGCATGTCTGTGGAAAACAAAAGTGCGGGCAATAAAACACCTATCCAAACGAAACCCAAGTGTAAAAAAAGGAAGTTGGGAAATGATGCTTTAACTAAGAAAAGTATTATAAATAAAGATTGCTCTGGTCCACCATACGTAGCAAATAAAGAAATTTCCCCTAAGATGGGTACTGACAGAGACTCTTTAGAGGAGCTGGGAATTTTGTTTTGGAAAAAAATGGAAGACTTGCTTAAAAAGACGATTCATCCATTTCACGGAAGACTGGATCGTATTGAGTCTAGACTCTCAAGTCTTGAACTTTCGCTAGTATCAGTCCAGCAGACCTTGAGTAATCGGACTAGCGAGCAACAAAGTATTTTGAAGTCATCCCACTGCCAAAAAGATGTGGGTAAAACTCGAAATGGGTTGTCAAATAGTGGTAGCATTCTTGCTGTTAATGAGCCGGTGTCTTCTGGTGCTCCTATCCCTTCTCTTATCCCTCCTGACAAAGTGGCTGAGGCCAGCCAAACTGAGCAGGGAGCTAAGGGTAAAAATGTGGGGCAAAGCAAATTGGCATCTATTGCAGCTACTATACCAACTAAACCCGCAGAGTTTGCATCATCTAATCTACCTACCGTAGATCTCCCCCCTGAATCTGTCCCTTATGTGGTTATACTGGCAGGTGTGCCTTCATTGGGACCGGGTAAAAGGGAGACACATACAGAGCTCAAAAATAAGTGCTCATTTCGGTTAAATGCAAACAGGCCGTTGCCCGCGTATAACAGGGCCGAGATTTTGTCCGTCAGAAGAGTAAATTGGTTAGGTAGAAGTATAAAAACAGTTGAGGGGGATTGTGTGATTGTCAATTTTAGAGACAGGCGATGTGTTGAATACATCTGTAACTGGCCACAAACTGATTCTAGATCTCGGATTCAATCACTTCCCTTGACCTGTTTTTATGCCTTCATGCAAGATTTATGTGGAAAAATGTCCCTATGGAATGTTTGTCCTAGTCACCCGGTTGTACGGAATTTAAGCTTATTTAACCGGTTCTCGGCCCTATCCGGATTGGAGGATTGTGACTGACAGCAAAAGGAGGCTGGGGGTGAGTCTACTAGTCCTAGCAGCTTATATAGTTCTTTAGAGTTATTTCCATTGTTAGGTGAGGATCTATTGTCTGTTGATTTAGTTACAGCTGGGGAGGGCCAAGTCCTGGTGCAAATGTTCATAATAGTTCTATTATATGCCTAGGTTCAGACCCCCCCTTAGACCCACGCCTACACGGGGTAGCTAATTTATCATTTATGGTTAAGAACGTGTTGCTTGACTGTAGTACTATCCTCACTAGGGATGTACCTTCTGAGGATCCCAAAATCACAGGTGAATGCTCAATGACATACCCGCGCCTTACCTTTGGCCGAAATGCCCCTAGCAAGGAACCACTCACTATTGCTGCATATTTGTCGATAGTCCCGTGTCCCACTGTGGATAGGACTGTAATTAACGAAGGCAAGCAGATTACACATGGATTGACCTCTATGTTATCGTGGAATCTCGCTGTCATTGGGCCTAAGGTTGCTTCTCCGTGTTGGTCTGAATTTATAAACGATTTTGATATTTGTCTCTTTCAAGAGACTTGGTCCGTTGATCCTGTTTATAAACTAGGTTATTTAAATTTTCATGCCCCCGCTGTGAGAGGACCTAGGGGACGCCCTATGGGAGGATTGATTATTTGGATCAAACAGCATATTAGTTGTGGTATTCAATCTATCCCGTCGGGGCATTGTGATATTCTGGCTGTTAGGCTTGATGTGTTGGGTTACCCAAAAATTGTTATTATTAATGTGTACGCCCGAGGCGTTCCAGGAGGGAAAAAATCTGAAGTTTTCTTGGCCTTAGAATCTCTGATTGAATCACAGCCAGATGGGGTATTACCACTAATTGTGGGTGATTTTAATTCAACTTTTGAACCGCTAGGTCTGGGAAGTGCAAACTTACTGGAAAAGGAGGACAGTAGATGGGGTGTCCCCGAATTGGAGGCAGGGCCATCAGTCAAATGGACTGAGGCGGCGTTGTGTTTGAATGGATTCTGTTTAGGCAACCAACTAAGAGCCGCAAATGGTCGGACTTTGTCTGACAAGAAGCGAGCAAAAACTTATGATAACGGGTTAAGGTCTAGTAACATTGACTATCTACTTGTCCATCTGAAGCTGTGGCACACTCTGGTGGACATGGAAGTCAAGTCTCGTGTGGAAAGTGACCATAACCCTCTTGCCGCATTATTTAGGCTGGGGTTGGAGGGTAGTGCTTCCCTTAGTGAAGATTTACCTATCCCCCAGACTACTTTATCAAATGATGAGCGGCATCTTAAATGGTCTATAGTGAGCAAACAAGCTGATACACTAATTGCTATTAACGCCCAGCTTGATAAGGTACTAGATAAGATGGGTGATGGTGCGTATTCTGGGTTGAAGTTCCGCCGTTTTGAGTATGATCATAATGAATTATTTACTAACCTCAAAGCCAAGTTCTCTAAAATTGCTGCTACCAAGCCCATGGTGAGCAAAAAGCCTGATAGATGGTATAATAAGTCCTGTAGGGATGCTCAGGCTGGTCTGAGTCTAGCATTAAAATCCAGGAATCTAGAGGCAATTAGAGCAGCCCGTCGTAATTATAGTGTGATTACCAGTAGGGCAAAAAGAGAGTGGGACAACCAAGTGTGGCTGAACCTTAACGATGCATGCTCAACAAAGAATCAGGCACTTTTTTGGGACATTTATAAATGGGAAGGCGGTGGACTTGTGGCCAGCCCACAAAACAATGTACCCCAAAATTCTTGGGTTGAATATTTTAAGCCGCAGTATGCTAATGCTGAAGGCAATTGTTGCGGGATGACTCTTGCCCTTAAATTTTATGAAGGAAATTTCTTTAGCTTAGGGGATGTTGACAAGGCATTGAATGCTGTTAATGCAGGGCGAGCTCCAGGGATGGATCGCATACCCGTGGATTTATTCCTCAGTGACAAAGTGAGATGGAGAGTTTATATTAGTTATTTAGCTAACGCCATTGCCCAGGGGATGGCCGTTCCTCATACCTGGAAAGGAGCAGAAATTGTGCCCATCTACAAAAAAGGTGATAAGTCTTTAGCGAGTAACTACAGGCCTATCAGCTTGATTGACTCCTTACAAAAACTAATGGGTCGTCTGGTCCTGGGTAAGTTACAGGACTGGAGG
Organism: Triturus cristatus; assembly: GCF_964204655.1. Classification (NCBI taxonomy): domain Eukaryota; kingdom Metazoa; phylum Chordata; class Amphibia; order Caudata; family Salamandridae; genus Triturus; species Triturus cristatus. Next base: position 1,006,569,037 of record NC_140581.1, on the reverse strand, counting down.
GGAATATCCTCAGCCCGTTGCAAGCCGGGTTTCGCTCAAGGACTAGTACGATTGATCAGGTCTTTAGATTTATTCTTTTGTACTGGCGTGTTGTGGTATTGGGCAAAGGCACATTATATGCTGTTTTTGTGGACCTGAAGGCAGCATTCGATCTTGTCCCGCGAGGGAAGCTTTGGCAGGTATTGGAGGATTTGGAAATGCCACGGGAATTGTTATCTTTGATTGTTTGCCTTCATGAGGATACCTATGCAAATGTTAGATGGGGTAGGCAGGGGGAGACCACAGATGCTTTTCCGGTAGAGAGGGGAGTGAGACAGGGATGCGTTATGGCGCCTACCCTGTTCTCGCTCTTTATAAATGGAGTGGCTAAATACCTCTCCCTGGTTCCAACTGATGCCCCTGTGTTGGCAGGTGAGTGAGTCCCAGTCCTTATGTTTGCGGACGACACCCTAATACTTGCCAAAACTCCAAGTGGTCTTCAGAAGGCACTCCAGCGCTTTATGGACTTTTGCGATATGCGAGGGCTCTAAATTAATAGCGCTAAAACAAAATTTATGGTACTTACTGAACCGAGTCGTCTAAAACAAATCAAACGGTTCAAAGGAAGCATATGTATGGGCAATTGCCGGCTAGAGCGGGTCAATGCCTTCACCTATTTAGGTGTTAACCTTCAGTGCGATATGAGCTGGAATAGGCAGTTAGATACAAGTGCACTGAGGTTTAAGCAACAAGCAGGCGCTTTACTCAAAAGATTTAAGACTTCCTTCACCAAACCAATTAGGCCTGTTTTAGAGATCTATGGGATGAAAGTTTTGGGTTCAGTTCTTTATGGCGCCGAGTTGTGGGGATTTTCCAACTTGAAGCACTTGGCCACCCTAGAAAACGAGTTCCTTAGGAAAGTTACCTCTGTCCCACAAAGTACCCCCCTAATTCCCCTGTTTTATGACCCCGGCAAGAAGTCTGTGACTGATCTTGCCATGTTGCGACCAGTATTATACTGGCGTAGGTTGTGGACAACGGAGGAATTGCATCATTATGCTAGGGGTCTTAAGGATGTTATTGAGAAGGATAGCTTCCATAAAATTAAGTGGCTGAAATCAATTGGTTCTCTTTTAGGGAGAATGGGGTTGAGGGAACTGTGGGATGATCCTACTAATACTGTTTTTCCCTCTAAGGCAGAAATGAAGAAAATCTATTGGGAAATGATTTTTTCCGAAAAGTGTTATGTAAATGCTTCTGCCCATCTCACAGAACGCTTTTTCGAATTCAAATCCCACCCATTATTGGAACCCTATTGGGACTCAATAGAGAAACCATTAGATCGGAAGCTTTACTTCCAATTTAGGATTGGATCCCTCCCTATCAGGGCATTTACGTCTAGCTGGGTGGGGATAGATGGTGATAAATGTCGTAAATGCAAGGATAAGGAAGAGACGTTGAGCCATTTCTTGTTTTTCTGTCCATTGTATGCAGCCCCAAGAAATAAATGGTTCATACCAATATGTCGTCTTATTGGGGTTCGGAAACATGACGAGGCATTACGAATATTACGTTCTGATCCCAGCCTCCCAATTGTACTGGCTATGGCAAAATTCTTGAAATGGGCATGGGTAATAAGAGCCAACGAAGATTGCTAGGTATAGGAAATCCGAAAAATCTTAAGATGGAGATTCGCACTAGTTACTAATCATTGAACTACGATCACCTTATGTACATCCCCTTTTTAAGAAACCTATTTGACACTAATTATGTGAGTTTAATTGTTTTTTATCAATTTTAATTATTTATCAAATTGTTTTATGACTTGTATTATGTTTTATCTATTCTTGTGATACTTTTATGACTTATTGTCGAATAAAGTTATACATTTGAATTTGAAAATCCTTAGATCAAAAAAACCACAGCCAGAAATCCTCTTGATGTTCTTCAAGGACGCTCTTCCACGGGAAGCCACTATGGAGCATTTCATTCCAGACAGGGCATTGAACTGGCTGTGGATGCCAGCCTCTGTGGGGTGGGCGTTGTGCTCCTACAAGCACAGGCGAAGGGCTCATCAGCACCCATCAAGTTTACCAGCCAAACTCTCACTAAAACTGAGACTAGATATTTGCAAATTGAAAAAGATGTATTAGGCATTTAATTAGGATGCCACTATTTTTACCTGCACCTGTATGGAAACCAATTTGATGTAATCACGAGTCACAAACTCCTATTTCTGTATTTTAATACTGCACCACAGATCAAGCAATTGGTGTGGCAGTTGCAAGCGTAGGTTTCTCACCTTCGGCTACCTACCTTGTGTCAACAGTCCCACTGGCCACCTCTTGAGACACATACAGGACTCCACTCAAACAGAAGAGAGTCCATAAGTGACATGTGAAGTGGCCATATGCCAATAATAGAACAGTTTTTTTAAGTAAATCACCCCAGGAGCCAGAAAGCGCAGGAAGCAGCGACGGTCATGTGGAAAACCAAGAAAGAATGTGCATTGTCAACAGTGGGATTGTGCTGAGATGGGGAGCACATAGTAATACCTGCTTGTTTAGTAGAAAGAACACTTCACTTTGCACAGCAAGGCCATCAAGCCATGGTCAGCACCAAGGCTAGATTCAGGGAAAATGTGTGGTTTCCTCAGCTAGATGCCAAAGTAGAGGAGATAGTGATTACGTGCCGGATGTGTCAGGCAATGTGGCCCACTGATCCACTATCTCCCAGTGCTTAATTTGAGCTGGAGGTTTTCGGTAATCTGCACCAGCACTTTCAATTGTCAACACCAGCACTTGTGACAGTCTGCCACATGGTGGCACTGTCTGGCTAATTTAGAGATGACCACAACAACAGGTAATTATTAATTCAATATACATTAAAAATTACTATTACCTACCACTCAAGCCATTCTCTAATGCGGAGGAGCGTCGCCCCACTGCTCCTTGAGCAGTGCAAAAGAAAAAGAAAATGTTAATAACAAGAAGTTATTTTCATTTTATTTTTCTTTGCTCCAGCCAGGTCAGGCGGGCGGGACTGGCTTGCTGCAGAGGGAGCAGGAGGGGTTTGCATTCCCTCCCTATGTGCACATGATGGCTTGGCCGGCCCTCTAGGGCCGGCCAAACTGGCATGTACACTTGGCATGTTCTTCATTGGGCTGTGTTGCACAGCCCCGTTGAGAACATGCCCAGCCTCCCCAGGCACTGCCTGAGCAGCCAAACAGGCCACTTAGACCAATCACAACGCTGCTCAGGCAGCGTCGTGATTGGATGGTAGAGTCCGAAAGCCTGGGTGCTTACGATGCTGCCAGAAGACAGAGGAGAGGCGTGCGGCAGCGGGAGAGGAGTGCAGCGGCTGCTGCGGTGGCAGAGAAGGCACGTTTATTTTTTATTTATTTTTTCACCTGCCATACCCACCCCCACTCCCCGCCCCACCACCTCCATTCAGAAGCAGCTGCCACTGCATTCTCAAAGCTTTGGAGGCATGAAATAGTCAGAATTTTCACACTTATAAGGTGCTTGATGGTTAGTAGTTGTATTGTTAATATCATTAGCAACATGGCAGGGGCAATGTGTGGTGCAGCTGCAGTTGCCTCCTGAAGAGAGCCCTGCCACTTGTTTGTTTTTACAAATTAATCACTGCTATCTCCTAACATAATGGAGGAGGAAATCGATGTCTCATTGGAGAACATTGAAAGGATTTCTGTAGCGTCACTGATAGGTGGTAAGTGCTGGTAGTGACCACGCATGTGTGAAATACCTTACTGCGGAGTTCGTCCTGTCACAGCATCAGTAAAGAATATCGTCACCAAGACTGAAAAGACGTGTCCCACATATTGCATTATAGAAGAGGTGAAGACTGACAATGGGTCACATTCCCAGGGGCCACATTTACACCTTACAAATCCCAAAATACTAGTGGAAAAGTTCACAAGAACTCTAAAGAAAATCATAAAAACTGGGATAAATCAACACATGTTGTAATGCACTGTACACAATGTGTTGAGGACTTATTGAAACACGCCCTATTTTAGCAAATGACACTCAACACAGACTCCAGGCCACACCAGTAATGGGTGAAGGAGTGAGATTGTCAGAAAGTTGATCATTAATTCAGGAGGGAGTACCTATGTCAAGTACTTCATGGTTGTGCCAGAAAATCATTTTCAGTGAATATTTTCTTAACCTGTGGTAGCTATGGCACAAGCAGCAGCAAATTCCTCAGAGTAATGTATGCTAGGTTCAAGCAGAAGCAAACAATACTACATTTGAGAATACAACACAATAACATTGTTTATAAACATTTCCATATCAATTTAGAAAAACAAAAAAAGAATTAATAAGCAAAAGGTAAAAATAAAATGGATAAGGGGAACTTGAGTAAAGTTTTTTTTAATCTTAAGATAAAAATCAACAAAAACACAAAGCGCAACAGAATGACTAAATATAGCAAAGCAGGACCTAGGCGCGATTTCAGACTGATTGTGTGACCATGATAGAGCAGGGTTTGGTAAGCCTAGGGGGCCACACTGATAAAAGATTTTATCTTGTAACTTGTTGCTTTTCTGATTCTCAAAATTCTCCAGCAGTTGATGGTGGGACTTAAATGCCCCATGAGTGACAAACATAAGAGTAGGCTGGAAATCTATCTAATCATGAGCCGTGAACTGAGACAGACAGTAAACCATGAGCAAGGCAGACAGAGCCCGATCTAAGCCTATATTGGATACAAAAAGTCTGTTTGCCAACAGGCAGCTGGCACTGTTTGGAGGCGAGACCTAAAAAGGACTCAGGCTGAATCTCACTGATGAGGCCCAAAGAAGTAAAACCTGATGTGCGTTGCCTTTAGTCTAATTCAGCCTCACTGATCTTTTTGGAGCAGGACCAAGGCTGATTTGCATAGCCTTGTTCCATGTCTGGAGAGACACAATTAGAAAAAAATGATGGACTGGTTTACAGCCCAGAGCAACTACCAATGGCTACAATTAAGTCAAGCATTCTGCTCATCACTATTGTTTTTCTCAGTGAGACAATCTAAGTATGATGGGTATCCCTAGATGTGGGTGCCAGGGTTGTGTGCCATACGACTCAAGCTGCACCACACAAGTAATGGCCAGCCAACCTGATTAGCGTAATTGCTGCTTTCAGTTCAAATGTCTACGACTTGGAATATTGTCCGTGGCTGGGGTTTTTCACGAATGAATATGAAAAGTGATCCCAGGTGTTACCACCTGCTTGACTTACAGTACAGATTTCTTGGACTTAGACAAAGATCAGCACTATCATGATGAAACCATGAATCCATGGAAGTCCGTCAAGCATTTGTAGATGCATTTCTAACTCAAATGTGAGACAGACCACACAACTTTTCAAAACTAGCAATGAAACCTGATCCAGATAAGGTTGTTCTCACCTCAGTGCCAGCACCTAAAAACGTGTCTGGGCAAATACTATCCAAGACTTTGACTCCACAAGTGCACCACCATGAAAAGTACCAAGAAAGGTAGAGATTTTCAATGGTCATGGCAGTGTCAAGCTAGATTTGAGGAAATTCACACATGAACTACTGAAGTCTACCTTGAGCCATAATCTGTGCACTGAAATTGAAGTGGGTGCCGGCTCAGTGGGGATATCCGTCATCTTCACTCAATCAAACCATGATCATGAAGTTCCTGCCAAGATCAATGGACATACCAGGTCAACTCTGACAAAGCATGAAACTGCCTATTCACAACCTCAGATGGAGACCCTGTTGGTGGTATTGGTGTGCGAACATTTTCACTTGTTAATATAAAGAAAAAAATCACAATCATCACTAAACATGAAGCTCACATGACCATATTTTTAAATCCTAAGGCAAAGATGTCACCTAGAATTGAACAAAGTAGGTTGCATCTGCAGAACCACAATTTTTGTATAATAAACCGAAAATGAGTATACATACGAGATTTATTTTGGTGTTTCCTCCTAGAAAAATGCATCGCCCAACACTTGATTCTAGGGGAATATTTATAGACTGATGCCGTGAGCAAGAATTATATTTTAAAAGCTACCCAAAATGTACACACAAATATCACAGTGACAGAACACTTGAACAGCAAGGATGGATGGATGTAGCATGTAACAAGAAGTTGCACAAACACTGCACCCTCAAGGAAATCAAAGCTTACCGCAATACCCATGGTAAGTTAGAAACTCATCACATTGAAATACTCCTGTGGGGTATAACCCGATCATTCCCAAAGTCCTACATAGGACAGTGATTGAACTGGCTTATAAAGGCCACTAAAGGCAACATGGCCACAAAAAGGATGTAAACCAGATAGTGTGGTTTCCTCTCCTGGATCATCCCAATGAGAGTATGTCAGAGGGCTGTCATATCTGTCAAGAGCTCAAGAAAGAACTGCTTTAAATGTCACATGGAGTATGAGAGAAAGTTACCATCAGTTTTATATGACCTCGCAGGTGCATTGGATTTGTTTCTGCTGGTGGATGAATACTCCAGGTTCCCTGAAGTTGTACTGGTTCTCAGTAGAGGTACAGAAGTGGTCCCCTAAAAGGCAAATATTCCTAACCTATGGAATAAAATGAGTTGTCAAGTCTGGTAAAGGGTCTCTTTTTAATAGCAAGAATTACAGAGAGTGTGCAGAGCACAAGGGGCTCTGACATCACAGATCAGTTGATTGTGAAACCTGCATTCAACACCACACACAGCAATAAACATCTTACTTTAAGTTAAAAAAATCAAAAATTCACTGAAAAAAACAAAGGTTAAAGTTACGTTATAGTTAGGTATGGTAATATTATGTTACTTTGCTTTAAAGATAACATAGAAATTCACTGAAAAAAACAAAGCTTGAAGAGACATTATAGTTAGGTGAAAATGTCAGTTAAAACATACCATTTTAAACTAACAAAACCACTGAGAATCACCAATTACAGTTAGCTCAAGTAACTATAACTTGTGCCCTAAAGTAACTATAACTTGTGCCCTCACCATGCACTGCTTATGACCTCACATATTACTTCACTCATGACATGTTCTATAACATCGCAACAAAACGTAGAGAGGGGGGGACGGGGAGCTAATTAGAAAAGAGTAGGTCCAGTACCGATGCTCCCAAGGATTCAGGTTGTACTTACTAGATGGTAACCGTTCCTATAAAAAAAAGATATGCAACCAATTCTGGTTGGATAGTAGTGTCAGTGTGGTCTCCAAACAAGCAGCCAGTTGGGTCTAGATGAAAGTGGGGAAATTACTCCTTTTGGAAATAGTGCCCTCACACACCATACGAGTGTCATGCTTCATCATTGGGCTTAGCTCCTCGTGGGGGTGGTGCTGCTGTCCCCCACGGGCCCTACAAGAGGGCTCTTTATCGGAGATCGGAGGTGCCGCAGTTGTGCATGTGGGTGTGTGGGCCTAAAAAGGTGAATTGGTGAATAAAAATTACCCTCACGGTACCCAGAAATAAGTTTAATTCAGGGGTCCGGAAGATAAGGTTTAAAAACAGTGGATAGGAGCCCCTCCTGTAAGTAAATATAGCGGAGGGATGAGTGTGTTCCTGCTGCTCTTAATCCAAAAAAGTGAGTGGAAAAGTGCAAGTTAGGTCAGCATGTTTCGCGCATCATGTGGGTCCCTAATGGATCCTAGTGCGCTTCGTCAGGACTGTGAAGTGAAAGAAGGAAAAGGAAATCAGGAAAAGACACCCGTGACCCAACTGGCTGCTTGTTTGGAGACCACACTGACACTACTATCAAACCACAATTGGTTGCCTATCTTCTTTTTATAGGAACAGTTACCCTCTAGTGAGTACGATGTTCTATAACATCACTGATAAAATTACTGTAACAGCTGACATTACATCATTAATGACAACACTGTGCATGGGTGTGTGTCATGAGGGGATGCACTCGACTTTGCTGGGCCGATAAGTCGCACCCTCAAGGATGTGAAATCTTCAGCCTGGCAAAGCTTGGCTCAGGATACCAGGCACCCATGCGTTAGCACATTTAAAGTACCTGACTACCTGACTAGAACATCATGTGTGTCAGTCAGGTTTACCTTTGCTCAGTCTGATAGACACTCATCATGCTTGAAAAAGGGAGGTGGGTGCCTCTGCTCTTATTGACGCACCACCTCTGCTATGGGCATTCTTCTCCCTTGTGCTTACCAACAGTCAACATGGCTTTCTCATTTGGTTTGCAGTACAATAAAAGACCTCATCTTTAGGGCCCTTATTAAAAGTTCCCAGAAATACTGGAGGCCAGAATCTCTGATACTGGCTGATATCCCAGCAACAAAATATGGGGAGTACCAGTTATTTTCCCCAGAATGGGGAATAACATGCTACTAAAATGATCGAAAGTCAGTATCCATATAACACCTCCTTGAAGTAAGTGGGAAATGTTTTAGCTCATGGTGTTGGTGGAGGGCGTGGGGAGACCAAGACTAGAGGGTAGAGCTGGGGCCGGGGTTGGGCCTTTGCTGCTCTCCCGGTCAAGGATTGCTGGGTCCTGAATTTGCAATCCCAGGGACCAGGGCCGGACTGGGAACCAAAACCGGCCATGGCAAAGTGCTCGGCCGCCCCCCACCGGGGGTTTGGGTGTTCTGCCGAGCTCTTTGCCAGGGCCGGTTTTCGGCCGATTTAGTTTTGCTGCAAAAACGGCCCTGTAACAAAAACGGCCCCCAGGGGCCCAAAACCGGCCCCCACCCATGCGGCGCACCGGGGGATTGCCCGGTGCCCGCTATGGCCAGTCCGGCCCTGCCAGGGACACCTGAAAGCCTGTAAATGTCTGGAGTAATATTGCTCCTGTGGAAAGGGTTAAAAGGGTTCTCAGGAGATATCCTTAATGTGCAGCACTGAAGTGGTAGTTCTGAGTCACTTTGGGAGACTGCATAGGTGTCCAAGGATCTACCTCGCATGTGTAACCGCACTCCTTACTCCATGTGGGCTACCAACCCTCACCCAAAGGCAGCGAAGGGGTGTGTTAGGCAGTGCTATCAGTGTCTTTACAGGCACATCCTTACACCCTGTAGGGGGTTATGAGTGCCTCAGCAGTTTGGGTGCAACTGCTACTGAACCCACCCTTAAGGTGCCCTTCATGGCCCCTCTCGATGGCCTGTGGCCTTCTGCAAAGAAATACAGACTGGCGGCCCCACTGCAGAGCTCTCTCCAGCGCCATGTTACTGGCATTTCCTAAGTAGGGCGTACTGCCAGTGAAATAACATGAGGCACTGACCTTTCCTGAATTATGTGGCGCTTTTATAATTTGGCCGAATGGCTTGTAAAGAGTTGCCTCCTATATCTTTGGCAGAAATTACTGACTGCAGCATTCACTGCAAATTAGTTTCCCTCCTAAAAAGGGGGCGGCAATATCCATGGTATGTAAGTGATGGGCTTACAAGCATGTCCCTATCAAACAAACCCTATGCAAACTTAGCACATGCTCTACAGAGCAGGATCACAAGGTGAATACAGAGCAGGCTCTTGGTACATAGGTTTCCACCAGAAAGAATTACCAGATTCTACTGATTTTAACAAGGATTTAAGAAGTCATGTTAAAGTGAGTCCTGCTAGAATCACCAGAAGAAACACCCCTTGTCCATCCAACCCTACCACAAGCACAAAGCACACAATGCATAAAAACATTCTCACTTACTCCACTTTGCTATCATTCTCAATCCCATTTACAGTTTACCCAGGCCCTCTAGCTCCCACTGAAAAGTGACTCCTTACGCATTATATGCATAAACACAGACACTCACTTTCCATTAAGAGAAGCGATTAATTATGCATGGGTGATAATACACCTTCTAATGTAAGGCCAGAAGCCTCTCGATTCAGTGAGCCACTTGGGAGGGGGCGAGGGATGCAGCGAGCTAAATTTGCGGGATCAGAGTGACATTTTACTTGTGGCCATATTCCATTACAGAAACAAACAGGGAAAAGCAGTTCAACATTGCTTGCCCTTGCTAGCTGGAGACACGCCACAATCACATGGAAATGTTGGAAGCACACTGGGCAGAAAAGACGAAGAATCCTCGATCTGAGTCGGGTGTGTTTGACAGTCACGTGACCTTGGACATAAGCGGGTATTTCTTTGGTGTCAGGGGACACATTCCTGTGTTTTTTAATGATTTAAAAATGTGTTAAAAATACATTCAGTCACTGGATCCAGTTTACAACGGTGGTGCTTTGGCGTTCATATTTCGTGGAGCAAAAATGGCCTTCCTGAATTGCAGGGGAGCCTGGCAACTTCAATGGTTCCTTAAAGGTGCTATTCTTTTACAAAACATTTGCAAACATAAGACCAGATCCTACAGTTTACATCATCATTTGCAAATTAAATGGACAATAAGCTTGATTGGACACATGAAAATTTGCAATACTTTAATGATGTACAAATCTAGCTTGCTCACCTCTGGGGTGATTTGTGAAAAACTGCAATTTCAGTTCAATTTCCATAAACTGCTTAAAAGCCATAGGGATTAGGGATGGTACAAATTGCCTGGGTTTGCAAATTCACATGGTGTTCTTTAATTTTTCAAATTACATCTTCCTTCACTTCCACTTTCAAATTCTTTTTAGATTTTCTTCCAGGTAGAATCTCAGATATGACTAACTAAGGGCCTGATTTCGACTTTGGCGCAGTTGTAGGAAGCAGCAAGGACTTCCCGCCGTATTGCAAGTTGAACTAGTGTATGGCGGACAGTGTTTCGCATTTCCCATGGCGGTGCCTTAGAAACAGGCACCGCCACCGCTCTGTAGGTCTCCCTTTGTTGCACTACCGCCGGCCGCCATGAAAGGGCTGGCGGTGGGGGAACTCGTAGTATGCTCAGTTGATCATCTTACATTGTCGTGCAGCTCCGCCACCGCCAGGGAATGACTGTTCATATGTGCAGCTGGCGATCTTCCGCCGCAACAACTTTCAAAGTCATAATACGGCAGACGTGGACCGCCACCGCGAGTGCGGCAGTCGTAATCAGGCCCTATGAATCTACTTGAAAATGGTAGGATACCAAAATCAAACACTACTCAGAATTCACAATATAAAGCTCTAGAAAGCAGAGCTATTCTTTGAATTTCATAGGCCTTACAAGCCCAAACAGAAGAGTTACCACATTTAGTTTACATCAGTCTTAAATGGTGTGGTCTCACATATCAGTGGTGATGATATCATTAAAGCTTTCAATATAGGTAATGTTTGGCATTCACATGAGTCGTTAAATTAAAACCATCACAACCAGTACCCTCTGGGACCAGGGAAATAACATCAACAGTGAACAGTCACAAATCATCATTAAATTGTCACTCAAATATCAGTCAGCTTTAAATCTATTTTTGACAAGAAGTAAATGTACCCCGAAATATTAGTGTATCATGTTCTGAAAATACTCGAATTTGTCCCTCAAATACACCGTATTTAATTTTATCTGAAATAGAGTTTCACTTAGACACCATATTCTGAAGATAAACACATTTTGACACAATCATTTTATTTTTATTATTTAGTGAATGCAGAAATCATTCAGCATAGCCCATGCGGCCTCTTGTCTGACCTCCATCTAATAAAGGACTGCAACTCCTCTTTTTATTTTTGGTTAAACAAATAATACCTCTCCAAATGAAAGCATGAATTTTTTACAAGAAAAACCCATTTTGTCCTTAAATAAAACTTTTTTATTTTTTGAAAAAATAAAACCCTCACCTCACCAACCCAAAATAAAAACGTAGCATTTCATTTAAAATGCACTAATCTAATTTTGCACTCAAATATAAGCTCTTATTCTTTGCTAAACAATATCAACCTATCCCAAAGAAAAACGTCTGGAAAAACACTCCTTTGTCCACAAATACCAACTTTTCATTTTGAATAAAGACACAATTTTTATGTAAATATCAACTAGTCATTTTCATTGAGTGCAGACCTTCAGTCCTGCAAAATATAAATAGGCACTGACTAATATGCCCATAAGACATAGATGACCTCCAAATGCGGAAGGGATGGTATCAGATACCAAGGAGACCGACAGACCTAGGGTGGCACCCTATACTATGAATGCACATCAGAGGTCAGAGATGACCATTAGATATCAGAGGTTTCTGTATCAAGCCACGGAAGCCCCCTATACATAGACTAATGACCAGAAACAAGACATTTCCCGTCATGTACCAGAAGATGCCATCAGATATGAGAATTGACCACCAAATACAATGGATGGCCGTCATACCGTATACCAGGCACTCTCAGTCACATGTACACACATGCACGTGTGCACACACACACACACACACACACATATACACACAGAGCACTAAATTTCCCTTGACGCTCACACTCACCTGTTATGGTGGCCATGTGTTTTTTCCTGGTCCCCTCTCTGTTCTTCATGATGGCAACACATAAGTACGTGGGATGAGAATTCTTACACCTCTGTAACAGTGGCGGCTGGTGACATTTTAAAGAGGTGGGGGCATAAGAGTGCCTATACGAAAGTAATATTGGATTGGGGGACCTGCACTATTTGGCCTCCTAGCAACTCCCTAAAATAGCAGGCGATTGCTCCACGCTTGGTTCACTGCAGCAGTTCTTTGCCTGCATGCTCCCTGGCCAATGGGCAATAAGATTACTTTTGAGTTTATACTGGGAAGTTATAACAGTGGCACATATATGCTTCAAGACTTGTGAATAAAATAGGTTGAAGTTTAGCCACAAGTTGCCACTTCCAGATTGTCAGCGGTACCTCTTACACTCTAAATTACTTTGCTCACGTTTCACCTTGGTAGATTAGTAGCCCACAAAGAACATAGGGGCTTATTTATAAGCCCCTTGTGCCGCCGGTGCATCACTTTTTCCGAAGCCTGCTCCATATTTACCAGGCAGCACTAAACCACTTTTTTTTGCTTAATGCTGCCTTGTACATATTATTCCCTTTAACTCAGTTTTCTGTTTTAAATGGGCAATGACGGCTGGTGACATTTTAAAGTGGTGTGGCGTAAGAGTGTCTATACGAGTGTAATAGACAAGAGAGAGAAAGTATGGAGATAGAAGTGCTTGCATGGAATATACTAGCACAAAGCAGTTTTTTAACACACGCACTGTGTGAATGTGTGCAGCTCCTACTCTGGTCCTATCCATACACAATCCCCATGCACTATGCCTGGATCTCGAGGACTCTCTCTGCAGCCTGCCTGACAAGGGTTGTTAGCGTAATGGTCACAGCTGTCAGTGTTATATAGAAATGCCCCCTCACCTTGGAATCAGGTCCTCCAGAAACTCCAAACCCGCGTCGAGACTCTCGGGCTCATGGCAATGAAGGAATTTGTAGGGAATCCAAGTCCTTTCTTTTGACCCAAAGGCTCCATGTCAACCAGCCTTGATCTTTAAGCCCCAGCGCTGCCTGCTGCAGTCCCGGCCCAGAGCTGTGTACTTGCGTTTCCCGCCGGCGGCAACTATACACCAATCCTGATGCTGCTGGCGCTGGAGCAAGTGTGGCAACCCCTCTCAGCCAATACAGACGCTGCTCCAGCAGCGCCAGGATTGGCTTAGCAGGGATGCTCGCCGCCTATTAGGAGATCAATCCTCGCTCTCCTAATGCGCAGCCGCCAGCCACCGCAAACACTAGCGTGCATGACTGGGCTGGTCAGAAAAAATTTCCGGCCCAAACCCAACATGCGCACTGCTGCCTGCTGTGCACTCCGCGCCAACCCCTGGTCTGCTGAGTCTGACAATGACATGTTAGTCAGCATGACGCTCGGAGTCAACCTGCTGGCTGCCCCGCCCACCCCCTTCAGACAGAGCCACTGAGGGAGCTGAGCCTCTGCTAAATTACTGCCTCGGGAGTCAGCGTGCGCGGCTTGTGGGTCAACGCCCCAACGCCCTAATGGACGCACCACCACTGTAAAGGGGTAAGCAGTGGGTGTTGCTGGGGGTGTTCCCAGCAACATACATGGCTTTTTGACACTGCCCCAGATTTACGAGAAATCGTAACTCTGAGGCAGCGCCAAAAACGTACACCTCCCCAAGGGAGGCGTAAGGGAGGCACAACGAGGAGAGATATCTTCATTTCTCCTCGTTTTTCCTTTTTCTATGCGTGCTGCATTCTGATGCATGAGCCAGATGTACTATTTCCTGGTCACAAAACTACTGGTCGCAATTTGCAACCCGTAAAGAATTTTAAGGACTAGCCTATGTACTCAAAGGTTGGTTCGTAAACTTGCGAATCATAGTGGCTCAGAATCTGACCAACCTCATGAATCTTAAAGAGGTGGGTTCAAAATTGCGACTCACTACGATTGCAGGACCTCATAGGGATGGTGGCCTGCTGGGGTCAGCAGACCCCCATGTCTGTGATTGCTTCTTAATAAAGCAAACCTTTTTTTTAGCTGTAGTCCATTTTTTTAAAGGATAAGGGATTGCGTTTAAAAAGAAAAGTAACCCCTGTCTACCCATTAACATACGGTTTTTTTACATTCACAAAAGGGAAGGGGCACCAAGGAAACCCCTTCCCTTTTTAGAATGCATCGCTACCTCCTATGAGGTGACGACAAAATATCATTATTTTGTGACCAGCTTTCGGTTGGAAAACATTGATACATAAGATACTGATTTGGTATTTAAAAAGAGATGCTACAACACTACCCTTCCACATACAGAATCAGTATCCATTCAAAATCCCATTTTAGTAGTCGGAAAAAACATTTTCAACTCCTAAAATGGAATTCGTGCATAAGAAAAAGCATCTTTACGGCCACAAACGATGATCTACAGAGTCTGTGACCTATAAAATGCCTAGAGCATCTGGCACCTTATTCGGTATTCTGTTCTACATTCCCCAGAAGTGGTGTAGAAAAGGCACAAGATAGTTTGTATTTGTATATATTTATACTTATAGAACGCATTATACCTTTTAGGCGTAAAAGTGCTAACCATCGAAAAGAAGCAACCCTCAGCAAGGGGGGAAGTCAGGAATGAGAGAACTACAGTTCAGATACAGTAATCTTTTCCCTACAGCTCACTGGTGCCAAAGGGAAGGATGCCCACTGGTGCCAAAGGAAAGGATGCTGTGCAGTCGTTCTTTCCGCTTGTAGGACTAATTCCATCCAAAATGAAGATCGTGACAGACTACATTTAAGGTTTGCACATCAGTGAACCCGAGCTTTCTCAGCTTAAGCGGGGATGGTGTTCACACATAATAATTTACGAGCCTTATCTGTCTGCACCTCTGCAGCCAGAAGCTCTTAAAAACACAGGGTCAGATTTACAAGCCCCTTGCGCCGCCGGTGGATCACGTTGCGTGATGCACCGGTGGTGCAGCCTGCTAAGTGATATTTACAAGAACAGGTAAAGTCACCCTACATGACTTAACCTGTGCTTGTAAATATTGCCCCTGTTCACGCAACACTTTGCGTGTAGGGGCATGACATGGGTGTTGCTGTGGGTGTTCCCACGCAATACCCATGTCCACTGATGCATTTCCAGATTTACGAGAAATCATAAATCTGGAAACACGTTAGAATGCTACGCCACCAGGTGCAATGATGAGAAATGTGTTCATTTCTCCTCGATTTGTTTGCTCTTTCAATGCATGCTGCATTCTACAGCAGACATTGGAAGAGGAAATCACCTCTATTGAGTGTTTTTGTGCAGGAAGGTGCTCCTTCCTGCACAAAAACAATCTCCCCACGACGCAGGCATCCTTGCACCAAGGTGCAAGGGTGCCTGTGACGATGCATGGCAGCAGTTTGTGCTCCACTGCAGGGGGAAGCACAGAGATGCAACATATTGTTGTAAATATGTCGCATACCTGTGCTTCTAAACTAACGCAGCGCGGCATAGCAAAATGACTTGCGGCACCAAGCTACGTTAGTTTCTTGTAGATCTGCCCCACAGTGTAAAGGAAACTGAAACTGAGGTCCAGGATGCAAATCCAATCAGAGAAAAAGAGCCCAAAAGGTGAAATATGAGGGAGAGGAAAAGAGTTTGCAGAGGTACAGCTTTTCATAGGTCCAGCAGGTGCAGTGCCACCAAGTCCAAGAGGCTTAATGGTCCCTCTGAATGCAGATTTTTTCTGTATTTCAACAATGAAATGCAGGCTAGGGGGGCTTTTGTTTCCTTGCAAAAAAGGCCCACAATTCACTGGCTATGCTACTCAGACTGTGAAGGAGAGAGCTAGAAGGAAGAGTGAAATGAATGGCATATAAAAAGGAGAAAGAAACTGACAAGGAGGAAGGCCAATACACATGAAAAGATGCATGCAAGGATGAAAGGACTGATGGTAGTTGAAAACAATATTTGCATGGGTGGCTGAAAGAATGGCTGGAATTATGAAAAGCTGGAACAATGAGTGGATGGACAAATGGAAGTCTGGATGGATGGGTGAATTGATAAAAGGAGGGTGAAATGATGGATGGATGAAAAAGAATGGATGTGTGGATGGATGAATAACTGGAAGTGGGAGTGGAAGGAGAGAACGATTGATGGAAGAGGATAATGATGAAAGAATGGATAGACCGAATGGTAAATGAAGAATGGAATGGTGAAAGGATGGTTGGACTGGAATTTGAAAAGATGGATAGATGGATGGATGCATGAAAGTCTTAAAGGGTGGAGAGTTAGATGGAAGGAAGTTGGGATGAAGGGCCCTCATCTAGCCTGGGCACTGCTTATTTTTTTGTTCATCTGATGGCATTCGAGGTAAGGATCAAAGTGGGGGGTATTTTAATGTTCTGGCTCCTCCCTTGTGTACACCTGGCACTCATTAAAAATTATGTGGGATTTCGAGAGGTAAAACAGCTGAAACCTGGAGCCATCATGAAATCCCAGAACCCTTACTGCAGACTGCTAGTTTCTGTTCTGAAACCTAATGGGGCTGATAATTCCTGTTTGCAGGCCATGCTCTTACAGGTGACCGCCTAGACAGCCTGCGACAAACTCTGTGCCACATATTTAACTTGCAGGCATTGACCAACCGTCTCACATGGAAGGTGAAGGAGTGTCTACATTTGTCATCTTCAAAAAGGTTGTAAGGTTCTGGCAGCACCCTCTATGGAGGAGAGAATCTTCTTTAGGGAGAATTATGACATGTGTATATTAGCCTCTCCACACAAAAAATGGCAATAACTCTGTAGTTAATTAAGAACAAAGTAATGTAACACTCTGCAACCAGACCAAACAATCATTAGAAAACCTGCATGACCTACCATGGGTTTACATCAAGTTCTCAAAGTCCTACACTGCAAAGACACTGAGGGCGAGTTTTACTAACATTTTGTGGTGGATTTGTGTCACAAAAGTGAGGCAAAATCAGCACAAAATGTTTATTTGGGATTTACTTTCCAGCACAAAACATGTTTTATGCTGGAAGGTTGCAGAGAGGTAATGCAAAGCTGCAAACCTGTGGAAAGCGCTACTTTGCGTTACTTAGTGTCAATGGGGCATGACATGGGTGGTACATTGGCTTACCCATACAACCACCCATGATTTTTGACGCAAAACCCATCCACCAAAAGTTTGGGACAGAGTTTTGCATCAAAAATGAATGCCTCTTGAAAGCAAGCGTTAAAAGGAGACATTTCTCCTAATAGGGCCGGATTCCGCTCTACCAATTTACTCTGGAGCCCGTGGTCAATGGACCATTATTACCTGCTGAGAAGTGTAGAGGGGAGAAATAACTTATTAAGGCAAACCAACAACTTTAATGGAACATGACTCTAAAGAATCACAGACTCCGAATTCTAAGTTAGTGGGTTTATTACAAAGCCAAAAATAACTGGACATACAGACGCCTCAAGATGAAGTTGTAAAAATACATTGGAACTAATACAAATCCAAACCTACGGGCAAGGTTAAACCGCTGGAGCATAAAAAGAATGACAAATTCCAGAATCAGAACGCATGCAATTATTGCCCCCATGTCAAGATCCGTCTTCATTTATGGTTGATAAGTGTATGTATGTGTGTTCTTATATAGCGCTCGACTTACCCTTGGGCATCTCGGCGCTTGCATTGGGAACCCGTCCTGGCTTTTTCCCTGTGAGATAACCCGTACTGGGCATCCCCAAGGTGAAAGCCAGGCATCCCGCCGCGGGGGGGGGGGCATAGTGGAGATTAAGCAAGCTATTGCCCAGAGTTGCAGAGTGTGAACCCATGATTCGAGTAGGCACCGAAGTGAGAATTATCGAGTTCGTGGACACTTGAGCTCAGACCCTGCCGCGTCGGGAATTGAACCCTGGTCCCGGGTCTGACCTCTGCTTCAGGGTATGCCTTCTCTAACCAGTGAGCCATACTTCTCCAGTGCAAAGCATTAATCTGTCCCTACTCTACTACTACTGTGACATTCCTACTTAGCATTCCACAGGCAAGATCAGGAAAAGTTGTTAGCATGTGAAGACTTCCTAAGAAGTGCACTCACGTTGTATGGGACAAGTTGCCAAAGCTACAGAGCTCGTTCTTAGATGCTCCTTCCCTCTTCATCGATCTCCTTACCTCTTCTCCTGACTCAACCCCCAGGGCACTGTCCCTAATTCAAAACGCAAAAATGTAGAACAAGCGCCCCCAGCTTGCATCTGGATCACCTCATCTCACTGGACACTTCTCATAGGTGATTTTCTATTTAGTTTCGATACTCCCAGCTCCTGGCTCGATGAACGTGATTCCCAGGCCTCCTTCAGCGAGAAAGAACACCGTCTCCCAATTATCAATATTCTTTGCATAAAAGTATCCTCTCCTCACCGAGCCTAACTCCTAAAACAAAAGGCGTTATTCTAACTAACAAAGATGACTTTCTCCACCTGCAACAGAAACTTGAGAACAGAATAAATCCAACATGCACATGAAATCCACTAACAAGTCTAATGCAAGACCTTCCAGGGAAAAATACATCTCAGGCCTACAGAAATCGGCCAACAGAAGAATAAAGCACAGAGGCGCCACATATTACACATAAATTAACATTTTACTTAAGCATGTCTAAACCATCATGTTACATAAGAACATCAACTACGTGAATCATTGTGAGCAGCCTATACAATCCTATACGTTAAAGCTCAATTAACCACATCTACGTGCAGACTTTAATATGGTGCACGTTAAGTCAATGCATTACATTATAAATGAGCAGCCTTTGTTAATCACTTGCAATAAATGCTAAGGGTTACATTATTCAGAATACAAATGCCACGTTAATTTCTTTACATGACACAAAACATTTCTATCATTTAATTTTCACATGTTATTACCGAATACCCTCTAATGACCAAATGTTTAACACAACAAAGGAATAAATGTGGGCGCAGACTACTCGTGATTATGATGCACCCATACAAATGAAAGAGCACCATTGCGCTCCATCAGTCCTTTCTTCTCCAACTTTGCATGTGTGAAGCAGTGTACATCACACATGCAAAGAGGAACAGTTTTAAAAGTTGTCTAGGCATAGTAGTTGGTACTGGAAGGGAACAAAACATATGCTAGACTCATGCAAACAATCTTGCTCTATGGTGCAAAGGTGTGTTTGTGGCGCTCGGCAGCAAAAGTCTGCGCCGCCGCTAGGGAGAGGGGAGGAGCTTGCATTATCTCTGTAGATGTGGCACTCTCCTGCTCCCTACCTGTCACGCAACACAGAATTTTTTGCTGCTGCTCTGCGGCGGGTGACAGTTTCATAAATCTGTCCCAAAGTATCTTCAATCGCTAGTTAAGATGTAGGGCCTATGACGAGTCAAAAGCGTGTGTAGAAATAGCTGTTTACATCAGGGATGCCGGTGCGGTGCAAATTGCTTCACCGCAGCAGAATTGAAAGCAACATTATTTGCTTACTAATGGAGTGAACATTTAACCAAGAATTTCCCAGTGTATCTGTTCAGCATGTGCATGAATGAGTGTTGTTGTGCAGAGTGTCCCAGTGCCAGCCAGAGCCGAGGCACCAGGTGATGCCATACTTGGAATGCTGGGAGCTGGGTCTGATGTAAAGGAGAATTTTAGACAGTTGGCAGATTTAGGAGCTGACGAGAGAAGAGGTGGAGGCCAGGATCTGCAATCGTGAGGCACGTGGCCCTGGATATGCTCTCATACAGGTAGCCCCTGGGTAGCTTTCAATTGTAAAAGGGTATGTAATACTCTCCCTTCATTACTTTGAGCACTGCAGGTTGAGAGGTGGATCCTGACATAATGCAGGTGAACCATTAGACCTCCATATTATGCAGCCCTGAGCTAACAGACATACCTCTCATTTCTGATTCTATAGATGTCAGTCAGATAGGTCTGTGTAAGATTCTGTGAAAAGTGGTTGGAAGTAGCCACAGAGAGATGAAACTCTTGGAGAATGTAGATAAGAGAAAGACGAACATAAAGAATAACTCGTTCATGGTCTTAGACAACAACGTGTTCACCGATGTTTAAAAGGGACACAAAAGCAGTGCTTAATTTGAGCTGCTGGTTTCTGGTGCTCGGCACCAGCACTTAATTGTCAACACTGGTGCTTGTGTGAGTGTGGCACAAGGTGGCACTGTCTGAGATGACCACAAAAACAGCCAATTATTAATTAAGTATACATTCTTATAGATTTGGGGGCCTGGAATAGTTCGAATTGTCACACTTGTAGGAGTGTGATAGTTAGTAGTTGTGTTGTTACTATCATTGGCAGCGCATACAGAGGCAAAACATTCATACATACCAATGCGATTCAGTATTAGGCATGGACGCCCTAAGCACGCCCCTTCCTAATAGCGAAGCTCAATCCCATTTTGCGATTTGGTAACAGGTTACCAAACAGCAAAATAGGGCTTGCTACATCTAAAAAGCATTTTTTGCATTCGCAAACGGTCCGATTCTGCGAATCGGCCCGTTTGTGAAGACAAAAATGGTTGATACATGTGGCCCTAACTGAGGTAGAATAACTGACACAGGAAAGGATGGCATAAAGTTGCAGGTGAAGCTGAGTCTTGTATCTTTGCATTATATAGTTTACCAGTTGAAACTGTTCTAAATAACTAATATAATGTTTTACACTCAATTGAGCCATGGTCAGTGTATTCTTATCACAGCGCAGTGCAGTGTATATATGTATGCCAGACCGTCTTTGAATATTTTTGTAAGAAGTTGTACTGAGATATGTGCAGACTAAATAGATAAAGTGCAGGCACTACAATCTAACAGAAGATTACACTCAGAATAGCTATATGCAAGGATTTAATTTGCAGGTTATGTTTTGGAGTCAAAGAGTTCTTTTCAGTATACCCTCAAGTGAGAGAAAGATACAGAGAGAGAGAGAGAGAGAGAGAGAGAGAGAGAGAGAGAGAGAGAGAGAGAGAGAGTGAGAGTGACAAATTCATGTTGTCATCTCACAGCACTAATTCATGACATAGGAAATGCTCGCTATTTCAAGCGGTTGGCAGGACATTGTGTAAATTCCACTATGCTCACCTTTCCTTTGTATTCCTCTTGCAACAGACTTTCCACGGCAGACAGTTTCATATCTTTTACCCAAGGCTATCTCCTCCAGTATTTTGTCCTATTTATGACCTGAGCCACATGCATGGACGTCACTTAGGGGTCACCGGGGGTCGCAGCTGAGACCCCTGGCTTGCCCTTTGTTACCCCTAGCACTGCCTTTACCACCCCTGACCTCAGAGGTAGAAAATTCAGTGCCAGGAACACAAGTGCAGCTGGGGCTGTGCTCGTTTTATTTTCTGTCAATTTTTTTATTACACTAATAGTGAATAAATCAAATATATTATTCACTAATAGTGTAATAAACATGGAGTACAATAAGCTGGAATATGCCCTTCTAAGGCAGCTGAGGTAAGTAAAAAATACTTTTAAATGTATGTTGTGTGCGTGCTTGTGGGTGAGAGTGTGTTTATGTGTGAGAGAGTGTATATGTGTGAATTTGTGTGTATGTGTACGCATGTGTGTGTGAGTGAAAGTGGAGGTCAAAGGTTTGTGTGATGACCCTTCCACTACCCCTGCCATTTCGGTGAATTGACGTCCATGCCCACATGCCCTGTATGCACCCTAAAAGGGTCTCTTGTAGGTGTGGGCGGAATTTGCGAAATTCACTTTCGCAAATTATCGCGAAAATGTTAAAAAATCTCCGCAAACACACGGAAATATCGCGAAGATGCGGAAGTTTTTTTCCCGCCCGTTCGCGGTATTTTCTGTGTGGTCGCGGCTTGCCAACTTACCCATGCGGTTGCTCGCGGGCGCTGCCATCTTGTTTTCACTTGTCTCGCGGTGCATGATCGCGAGAAGAAAGACGTGATCGGGCGACGAATGACGTTACTGCGGGCGCGAACTGTCGCGAGACAGCGCAAATGGCTACCAACAATCCAACATCTCGTGGAGAACGCGACCGGATCGGGAAAACTTGTCGGCGAACGCAGTTATTCAGGCAAGGTGATCGGGCGCACGCGAGAATGTATTATTTTACAGCGCGAGCAAGCAAAAAAATTCCGGTAAAATGCAGATTGCGGAAATTTTGACATTTTCGCGCTCTCCGCGGAACGCGAAAATGTCAAATTATCGCAATTTCCGCGAGCGGAACCGATTTTGTGGGCATGAGTGAATGCAGGCCAGCGATGCAGATAGAGAATTTAGCTTTAGGGCACCTCATTATTACATTTCCTGATTATACCATGGCCGTTTTCTTTTCACACCTTGTCTTGCCAGCAGCATCCGGGTTGTCTTCGGCATCTGCAAAGATGATACCATGGCCTCTCCCGCCGCCTTGCCGGCTTTGTATTAGTGTTAAAAATCAATGCCTTGAGCCAGGCCTTGTCAAGAAAGCTGTGCTGCCCTCGATCACCAGCCAGAAGTGATAAATGGCTATATCATGTGGCCACATTAATTAAAGCACGCAAAGGACGTTATTCTGTGACCACCTGGCACCGAGACATTTGTGCCTCGACAACAGGAAATTGATAAATGAACACAAACTAAAAACAGACATATCAACTCCCTCAGTTCGTGATCTGAAGCCCACGGAAGTGCTAGGCACTTAAAAAAAGGTACTAAGAATGTTTTATTGTCAGTTCTTTCAAGAGGGAGAAATAAGAGATCTCGGAAAAAACGATTTCCGCAGTTCAAACTTTAAACTGAATTGCAGAAAAGTCGAACATGCAGTAACCGCCCATCTAACTTCATAAAACATATAACAAGAGAAACAGTTCTTGGGCTGGGCAGAAGCCTTATCTCACTCTGCAGAGCTCTTATGTGAGAAGTCACATTGTTTTTGGGGTCCTCATGATAAGACTTGTATTTAAGCTTCTTTGACTTTCCATCTATTGATCAGATATGCCAATCATCCTTAAACAGGTGACCAGCCGGGGAAAGGAGTGTGACAATAACAGGAACACACAATTGCGTAAACTATACCACATGCTGGGTTAGCACTGCATGCATTGCTCAAACCTATGCAAACAGTAACTAAATTAATGGCAGACTTATAGAATAACCTTTGACCTGGACCTGCAGAGCAGCTGTTACCCACATATTCCCAGTAAACCCCATCCCCTGATCTATGAAATTCAAGGATGCAGTTAACATGGACCAGTGCAGTGGGCACTGCTTGAACCTGCGTGGAGACCCTCACTCCAATTCCAGCCACCAATTAAGGGGTAAATGCAATGTGTGCTATGAAATTCAAGGATGCTATGGATGTGATCAGTGCAGTGGGCACTGCTTGAACCTGACTAGAGACCCCCACTTCAATCCCAGCCACCAATCAAGGGGTAAATGCAATGAGTGCTATGAAATTCAAGGGTGCAATGGACGTGATCAGTGCAGTGGGCACTGCTTGAACCTGAGTGGAGACCCTCACACCAGTCCCAGCCACCAATCAAGGGGTAAATGCAATGAGTGCTATGAAAGTCAAGGATGCTATGGACGTGATCCAGTGCAGTGGGCACTGCTTGAACCTGAGTTGAGACCCTCACACCAGTCCCAGCCACCAATCAAGGGGTAAATGCAATGAGTGCTATGAAATTCAAGGATGCTATGGACGTGAACCACTGCAGTGGGCACTGCTTGAACCTGAGTGGAGACCCTCACACCAGTCCCAGCCACCAATCAAGGAGTAAATACAATGAGTGCTATGAAATTCAAGGATGCTATGAATGTGATCTAGCGCAGTGGGCACTGCTTGAACCTGAGTGGAGACCCTCACACCAGTCCCAGCCACCAATCAAGGGGTAAATGCAATGAGTGCTATGAAATTCAAGGATGCTATGAATGTGATCCAGCGCAGTGGGGACTGCTTAAACCTGAGTTGAGACCCTCACACCAGTCCCAGCCACCAATCAAGGGGTAAATGCAATGAGTGCTATGAAATTCAAGGATGCTATGGACGTTATCCAGTGCAGTGGGCACTGCTTGAACCTGAGTGGAGACCCTCACAACAGTCCCAGCCACCAATCAAGGGTAAATGCAATGAGTGCTATGAAATTCAAGGATGCTATGGACGTGATCAGTGCAGTGGGCACTGCTTGAACCTGAGTGGAGACCCTCACACCAGTCCCAGCCACCAATCAAGGGGTAAATGCAATGAGTGCTATGAAATTCAAGGGTGCTATGGACATCATCCAGTGCAGTGGGCACTGCTTGAACCTGAGTGGAGACCCTCACACCAGTCCCAGCCACCAATCAAGGGTAAATGCAATGAGTGCTATGAAATTCAAGGATGCTATGGACGTGATCTAGTGCAGTGGGCACTGCTTGAACCTGAGTGGAGACCGTCACACCAGTCCCAGACACCAATCAAGGGGTAAATGCAATGAGTGCTATGAAATTCAAGGGTGCTATGGACGTGATCAGTGCAGTGGGCACTGCTTGAACCTGAGTGGAGACCCTCACACCAGTCCCAGCCACCAATCAAGGGGTAAATGCAATGAGTGCTATGAAATTCAAGGATGCTATGGGCGTGAACCAGTGCAGTGGGCACTGCTTGAACCTGAGTGAAGACCCTCACACCAGTCCCAGACACCAATCAAGGGGTAAATGCAATGAGTGCTATGAAATTCAAGGGTGCTATGGACGTGATCAGTGCAGTGGGCACTGCTTGAACCTGAGTGGAGACCCTCACACCAGTCCCAGCCACCAATCAAGGGGTAAATGCAATGAGTGCAATGCAATTCAAGGATGCTATGGACATGATCAGTGCAGTGGGCACTGCTTGAACCTGAGTGGAGACCCTCACACCAGTCCCAGACACCAATCAAGGGGTAAATGCAATGAGTGCTATGAAATTCAAGGATGCTATGAACGTGATCCAGCGCAGTGGGCACTGCTTGAACCTGAGTTGAGACCCTCACACCAGTCCCAGCCACCAATCAAGGGGTAAATGCAATGAGTGCTATGAAATTCAAGGATGCTATGGACGGTATCCAGTGCAGTGGGCACTGCTTGAACCTGAGTGGAGACCGTCACACCAGTCCCAGACACCAATCAAGGGGTAAATGCAATGAGTGCTATGAAATTCAAGGGTGCTATGGATGTGATCAGTGCAGTGGGCACTGCTTGAACCTGAGTGGAGACCCTCACACCAGTCCCAGCCACCAATCAAGGGCTAAATGCAATGAGTGCTATGAAATTCAAGGATGCTATGGACGTGAACCAGTGCAGTGGGCACTGCTTGAACCTGAGTGGAGACCCTCACACCAGTCCCAGACACCAATCAAGGGGTAAATGCAATGAGTGCTATGAAATTCAAGGATGCTATGGACATGATCAGTGCAGTGGGCACTGCTTGAACCTGAGTGGAGACCCTCACACCAGTCAAACCGAACAATCAAGGGGTAAATGCAATGAGTGCTATGAAATTCAAGGATGCTATGGACATTATCCAGTGCAGTGGGCACTGCTTGAACCTGAGTGGAGACCCTCACACCAGTCCCAGACACCAATCAAGGGGTAAATGCAATGAGTGCTATGAAATTCAAGGATGCTATGAACGTGATCCAGCGCAGTGGGCACTGCTTGAACCTGAGTTGAGACCCTCACACCAGTCCCAGCCACCAATCAAGGGGTAAATGCAATGAGTGCTATGAAATTCAAGGATGCTATGGACGGTATCCAGTGCAGTGGGCACTGCTTGAACCTGAGTGGAGACCCTCACACCAGTCCCAGCCACCAATCAAGGGTAAATGCAATGAGTGCTATGAAATTCAAGGATGCTATGGACGTGATCTAGTGCAGTGGGCACTGCTTGAACCTGAGTGGAGACAGTCACACCAGTCCCAGCCACCAATCAAGGGGTAAATGCAATGCGTGCTATGAAATTCAAGGGTGCTATGGACGTGATCAGTGCAGTGGGCACTGCTTGAACCTGAGTGGAGACCCTCACACCAGTCCCAGCCACCAATCAAGGGGTAAATGCAATGAGTGCTATGAAATTCAAGGATGCTATGGACGTGAACCAGTGCAGTGGGCACTACCTGAACCTGAGTGGAGACCCTCACACCAGTCCCAGACACCAATCAAGGGGTAAATGCAATGAGTGCTATGAAATTCAAGGGTACTATGGACGTGATCAGTGCAGTGGGCACTGCTTGAACCTGAGTGGAGACCCTCACACCAGTCCCAGCCACCAATCAAGGGGTAAATGCAATGAGTGCTATGCAATTCAAGGATGCTATGGACATGATCAGTGCAGTGGGCACTGCTTGAACCTGAGTGGAGACACTCACACCAGTCAAACCCAACAATCAAGGGGTAAATGCAATGAGTGCTATGAAATTCAAGGATGCTCTGGACGTCATCCAGTGCAGTGGGCACTGCTTGAACCTGAGTGGAGACCCTCACACCAGTCCCAGACACCAATCAAGGGGTAAATGCAATGAGTGCTATGAAATTCAAGGGTGCTATGGACCTGATCAGTACAGTGGGCACTGCTTGAACCTGAGTGGAGACCCTCACACCAGTCCCAGCCACCAATCAAGGGGTAAATGCAATGAGTGCTATGAAATTCAAGGATGCTATGGACATGATCAATGCAGTGGGCACTGCTTTAACCTGAGTGGAGACCGTCACACCAGTCCCAGACACCAATCAAGGGGTAAATGCAATGAGTGCTATGAAATTCAAGGGTGCTATGGACGTGATCAGTGCAATGGGCACTGCTGGAACCTGAGTGGAGACCCTCACACCAGTCCCAGCCACCAATCAAGGGGTAGATGCAATGAGTGCTATGAAATTCAAGGATGCTATGGACGTGAACCAGTGCAGTGGGCACTGCTTGAACCTGAGTGGAGACCCTCACACCAGTCCCAGACACCAATCAAGGGGTAAATGCAATGAGTGCTATGAAATTCAAGGATGCTATGGACATGATAAGTGCAGTGGGCACTGCTTGAACCTGAGTGGAGACCCTCACACCAGTCAAACCGAACAATCAAGGGGTAAATGCAATGAGTGCTATGAAATTCAAGGATGCTATGGACGTCATCCAGTGCAGTGGGCACTGCTTGAACCTGAGTGGAGACCCTCACACCCGTCACAGCCACCAATCAAGGGGTAAATGCAATGAGTGCTATGAAATTCAAGGATGCTATGGACATGATCAGTGCAGTGGGCACTGCTTGAACCTGAGTGGAGACCCTCACACCAGTCAAACCCAACAATCAAGGGGTAAATGCAATGAGTGCTATGAAACTCAAGGATGCTATGGACGTCATCCAGTGCAGTGGGCACTGCTTGAACCTGATTGGAGACCCTCACACCATTCCCAGCCACTAATCAAGGACTAAATGCAATGAGTGCTATGAAATTCAAGGATGCTATGAATGTGATCCAGTGCAGTGGGCACTGCTTGTTCTGAGTGGAGACCCTCACTCCAGTCCCATCAACCAATCAAGGGGTAAAAGCAATGAGTGCTATGAAATTCAAGGATGCTATGGACGTCATCCAGAGCACTGGGCACTGCTTGAACCTGAGTGGAGACTCACACCAGTCAAAGCCACCAATCAAGGGGTAAATGCAATGAGTGCTATGAAATTCAAGGATACTATGAACGTGATCCAGTGCAGTGGGCTCTGCTTGAACCTGAGTGGAGACCCTCACATCAGTCAAAGCCACCAATCATG
The DNA here is from genome assembly GCF_964204655.1 of Triturus cristatus. NCBI lineage: Eukaryota > Metazoa > Chordata > Amphibia > Caudata > Salamandridae > Triturus > Triturus cristatus. Next base: position 1,006,540,977 of record NC_140581.1, on the reverse strand, counting down.
GGGTAAATGCAATGAGTGCTATGAAAGTCAAGGATGCTATGGACGTGATCAGTGCAGTGGGCACTGCTTGAACCTGAGTGGAGACACTCACACCAGTCAAACCGAACAATCAAGGGGTAAATGCAATGAGTGCTATGAAATTCAAGGATGCTATGGACATTATCCAGTGCAGTGGGCACTGCTTGAACCTGAATGGAGACCCTCACACCAGTCCCAGACACCAATCAAGGGGTAAATGCAATGAGTGCTATGAAATTCAAGGATGCTATGGACATGATCAGTGCAGTGGGCACTGCTTGAACCTGAGTGGAGACCCTCACACCAGTCCCAGCCACCAATCAAGGACTAAATGCAATGAGTGCTATGAAATTCAAGGATACTATGAATGTGATCCAGTGCAGTGGGCACTGCTTGTTCTGAGTGGAGACCCTCACTCCAGTCCCATCAACCAATCAAGGGGTAAAAGCAATGAGTGCTATGAAATTCAAGGATGCTATGGACGTCATCCAGAGCAGTGGGCACTGCTTGAACCTGAGTGGAGACTCTCACACCAGTCAAAGCCACCAATCAAGGGGTAAATGCAATGAGTGCTATGAAATTCAAGGATACTATGAACGTGATCCAGTGCAGTGAGCTCTGCTTGAACCTGAGTGGAGACCCTCACACCAGTCAAAGCCACCAATCATGGGGTAAATGCAATGAGTGCTATGAAAGTCAAGGATGCTATGGACGTGATCAGTGCAGTGGGAACTGCTTGAACCTGAGTGGAGACCCTCACACCAGTCAAACCGAAGAATCAAGGGGTAAATGCAATGAGTGCTATGAAATTCAAGGATGCTATGGACATTATCCAGTGCAGTGGGCACTGCTTGAACCTGAATGGAGACCCTCACACCAGTCCCAGACACCAATCAAGGGGTAAATGCAATGAGTGCTATGAAATTCAAGGATGCTATGGACATGATCAGTGCAGTGGGCACTGCTTGAACCTGAGTGGAGACCCTCACACCAGTCAAACCGAACAATCAAGGGGTAAATGCAATGAGTTCTATGAAATTCAAGGATGCTATGGACATTATCCCGTGCAGTGGGCACTGCTTGAACCTGAGTGGAGACCCTGACACCAGTCCCAGACACCAATCAAGCGGTAAATGCAATGAGTGCTATGAAATTCAAGGATGCTATGAACGTGATCCAGCGCAGTGGGCACTGCTTGAACCTAAGTTGAGACCCTCACACCAGTCCCAGCCACCAATCAAGGGGTAAATGCAATGAGTGCTATGAAATTCAAGGATGCTATTGACGGTATCCAGTGCAGTGGGCACTGCTTGAACCTGAGTGGAGACCCTCACACCAGTCCCAGCCACCAATCAAGGGTAAATGCAATGAGTGCTATGAAATTCAAGGATGCTATGGACGTGATCTAGTGCAGTGGGCACTGCTTGAACCTGAGTGGAGACAGTCACACCAGTCCCAGACACCAATCAAGGGGTAAATGCAATGAGTGCTATGAAATTCAAGGGTGCTATGGACCTGATCAGTGCAGTGGGCACTGCTTGAACCTGAGTGGAGACCCTCACACCAGTCCCAGCCACCAATCAAGGGGTAAATGCAATGAATGCTATGAAATTCAAGGATGCTATGGACATGATCAGTGCAGTGGGCACTGCTTTAACCTGAGTGGAGACCGTCACACCAGTCCCAGACACCAATCAAGGGGTAAATGCAATGAGTGCTATGAAATTCAAGGGTGCTATGGACGTGATCAGTGCAGTGGGCACTGCTTGAACCTGAGTGGAGACCCTCACACCAGTCCCAGCCACCAATCAAGGGGTAGATGCAATGAGTGCTATGAAATTCAAGGATACTATGAATGTGATCCAGTGCAGTGGGCACTGCTTGTTCTGAGTGGAGACCCTCACTCCAGTCCCAACAACCAATCAAGGGGTAAAAGCAATGAGTGCTATGAAATTCAAGGATGCTATGGACGTCATCCAGAGCAGTGGGCACTGCTTGAACCTGAGTGGAGACTCTCACACCAGTCAAAGCCACCAATCAAGGGGTAAATGCAATGAGCGCTATGAAATTCAAGGATACTATGAACGTGATCCAGTGCAGTGGGCTCTGCTTGAACCTGAGTGGAGACCCTCACACCAGTCAAAGCCACCAATCATGGGGCAAATGCAATGAGTGCTATGAAAGTCAAGGATGCTATGGACGTGATCAGTGCAGTGGGCACTGCTTGAACCTGAGTGGAGACCCTCACACCAGTCAAACCGAAGAATCAAGGGGTAAATGCAATGAGTGCTATGAAATTCAAGGATGCTATGGACATTATCCAGTGCAGTGGGCACTGCTTGAACCTGAATGGAGACCCTCACACCAGTCCCAGACACCAATCAAGGGGTAAATGCAATGAGTGCTATGAAATTCAAGGATGCTATGGACATGATCAGTGCAGTGGGCACTGCTTGAACCTGAGTGGAGACCCTCACACCAGTCAAACCGAACAATCAAGGGGTAAATGCAATGAGTGCTATGAAATTCAAGGATGCTATGGACATCATCCAGTGCAGTGGGCACTGCTTGAACCTGAGTGGAGACCCTCACACCAGTCCCAGACACCAATCAAGGGGTAAACGCAATGAGTGCTATGAAATTCAAGGATGCTATGAACGTGATCCAGCGCAGTGGGCACTGCTTGAACCTGAGTGGAGACCCTCACACCAGTCAAACCGAACAATCAAGGGGTAAATGCAATGAGTGCTATGAAATTCAAGGATGCTATGGACGGTATCCAGTGCAGTGGGCATCTGCTTGAACCTGAGTGGAGACCCTCACACCAGTCCCAGTCACCAATCAAGGGTAAATGCAATGAGTGCTATGAAATTCAAGGATGCTATGGACGTGATCTAGTGCAGTGGGCACTGCTTGAACCTGAGTGGAGACAGTCACACCAGTCCCAGACACCAATCAAGGGGTAAATGCAATGAGTGCTATGACATTCAAGGGTGCTATGGACCTGATCAGTGCAGTGGGCACTGCTTGAACCTGAGTGGAGACCCTCACACCAGTCCCAGCCACCAATCAAGGGGTAAATGCAATGAGTGCTATGAAATTCAAGGATGCTATGGACATGATCAGTGCAGTGGGCACTGCTTTAACCTGAGTGGAGACCGTCACACCAGTCCCAGACACCAATCAAGGGGTAAATGCAATGAGTGCTATGAAATTCAAGGGTGCTATGGACGTGATCAGTGCAGTGGGCACTGCTTGAACCTGAGTGGAGACCCTCACACCAGTCCCAGCCACCAATCAAGGGGTAGATGCAATGAGTGCTATGAAATTCAAGGATGCTATGGACGTGAAACAGTGCAGTGGGCACTGCTTGAACCTGAGTGGAGACCCTCACACCAGTCCCAGACACCAATCAAGGGGTAAATGCAATGAGTGCTATGAAATTCAAGGATGCTATGGACATGATCAGTGCAGTGGGCACTGCTTGAACCTGAGTGGAGACCCTCACACCAGCCAAACCGAACAATCAAGGGGTAAATGCAATGAGTGCTATGAAATTCAAGGATGCTATGGACGTCATCCAGTGCAGTGGGGACTGCTTGAACCTGAGTGGAGACCCTCACACCAGTCCCAGACACCAATCAAGGGGTAAATACAATGAGTGCTATGAAATTCAAGGGTGCTATGGATGTGATCAGTGCAGTGGGCACTGCTTGAACCTGAGTGGAGATCCTCACACCAGTCACAGCCACCAATCAAGGGGTAAATGCAATGAGTGCTATGAAATTCAAGGATGCTATGGACATGATCAGTGCAGTGGGCACTGCTTGAACCTGAGTGGAGACCCTCACAGCAGTCAAACCCAACAATCAAGGGGTAAATGCAATGAGTGCTATGAAATTCAAGGATGCTATGGACGTCATCCAGTGCAGTGGGCACTGCTTGAACCTGATTGGAGACCCTCACACCATTCCCAGCCACTAATCAAGGACTAAATGCAATGAGTGCTATGAAATTCAAGGATGCTATGAATGTGATCCAGTGCAGTGGGCACTGCTTGTTCTGAGTGGAGACCCTCACTCCAGTCCCATCAACCAATCAAGGGGTAAAAGCAATGAGTGCTATGAAATTCAAGGATGCTATGGACGTCATCCAGAGCAGTGGGCACTGCTTGAACCTGAGTGGAGACTCTCACACCAGTCAAAGCCACCAATCAAGGGGTAAATGCAATGAGTGCTATGAAATTCAAGGATGCTATGGACATGATCAGTGCAGTGGGCACTGCTTGAACCTGAGTGGAGACCCTCACACCAGTCAAACCGAACAATCAAGGGGTAAATGCAATGAGGGCTATGAAATTCAAGGATGCTATGGACATTATCCAGTGCAGTGGGCACTGCTTGAACCTGAGTGGAGACCCTCACACCAGTCCCAGACACCAATCAAAGGGTAAATGCAATGAGTGCTATGAAATTCAAGGATGCTATGAACGTGATCCAGCGCAGTGGGCACTGCTTGAACCTGAGTTGAGACCCTCACACCAGTCCCAGCCACCAATCAAGGGGTAAATGCAATGAGTGCTATGAAATTCAAGGATGCTATGGACGGTATCCAGTGCAGTGGGCACTGCTTGAACCTGAGTGGAGACCCTCACACCAGTCCCAGCCACCAATCAAGGGTAAATGCAATGAGTGCTATGAAATTCAAGGATGCTATGGACGTGATCTAGTGCAGTGGGCACTGCTTGAACCTGAGTAGAGACAGTCACACCAGTCCCAGACACCAATCAAGGGGTAAATGCAATGAGTGCTATGAAATTCAAGGGTGCTATGAACGTGATCAGTGCGGTGGACACTGCTTGAACCTGAGTGGAGACCCTCACACCAGTCCCAGACACCAATCAAGGGGTAAATGCAATGAGTGCTATGAAATTTAAGGGTGCTATGGACGTGATCAGTGCAGTGGGCACTGCTTGAACCTGAGTGGAGACCCTCACACCAGTCCCAGCCACCAATCAAGGGGTAAATGCAATGAGTGCTATGCAATTCAAGGATGCTATGGACATGATCAGTGCAGTGGGCACTGCTTGAACCTGAGTGGAGACCCTCACACCAGTCAAACCCAACAATCAAGGGGTAAATGCAATGAGTGCTATGAAATTCAAGGATGCTCTGGACGTCATCCAGTGCAGTGGGCACTGCTTGAACCTGAGTGGAGACCCTCACACCAGTCCCAGACACCAATCAAGGGGTAAATGCAATGAGTGCTATGAAATTCAAGGGTGCTATGGACCTGATCAGTGCAGTGGGCACTGCTTGAACCTGAGTGGAGACCCTCACACCAGTCCCAGCCACCAATCAAGGGGTAAATGCAATGAGTGCTATGAAATTCAAGGATGCTATGGACATGATCAGTGCAGTGGGCACTGCTTTAACCTGAGTGGAGACCGTCACACCAGTCCCAGACACCAATCAAGGGGTAAATGCAATGAGTGCTATGAAATTCAAGGGTGCTATGGACGTGATCAATGCAGTGGGCACTGCTTGAACCTGAGTGGAGACCCTCACACCAGTCCCAGCCACCAATCAAGGGGTAGATGCAATGAGTGCTATGAAATTCAAGGATGCTATGGACGTGAACCAGTGCAGTGGGCACTGCTTGAACCTGAGTGGAGACCCTCACACCAGTCCCAGACACCAATCAAGGGGTAAATGCAATGAGTGCTATGAAATTCAAGGATGCTATGGACATGATCAGTGCAGTGGGCACTGCTTGAACCTGAGTGGAGACCCTCACACCAGTCAAACCGAACAATCAAGGGGTAAATGCAATGAGTGCTATGAAATTCAAGGATGCTATGGATGTCATCCAGTGCAGTGGGCACTGCTTGAACCTGAGTGGAGACCCTCACACCAGTCCCAGACACCAATCAAGGGGTAAATGCAATGAGTGCTATGAAATTCAAGGGTGCTATGGATGTGATCAGTGCAGTGGGCACTGCTTGAACCTGAGTGGAGACCCTCACACCAGTCACAGCCACCAATCAAGGGGTAAATGCAATGAGTGCTATGAAATTCAAGGATGCTATGGACATGATCAGTGCGGTGGGCACTGCTTGAACCTGAGTGGAGACCCTCACACCTGTCAAACCCAACAATCAAAGGGTAAATGCAATGAGTGCTATGAAATTCAAGGATGATATGGACGTCATCCAGTGCAGTGGGCACTGCTTCAACCTGATTGGAGACCCTCACACCATTCCCAGCCACTAATCAAGGACTAAATGCAATGAGTGCTATGAAATTCAAGGATGCTATGAATGTGATCCAGTGCAGTGGGCACTGCTTGTTCTGAGTGGAGACCCTCACTCCAGTCCCATCAACCAATCAAGGGGTAAAAGCAATGAGTGCTATGAAATTCAAGGATGCTATGGACGTCATCCAGAGCAGTGGGCACTGCTTGAACCTGAGTGGAGACTCTCACACCAGTCAAAGCCACCAATCAAGGGGTAAATGCAATGAGTGCTATGAAATTCAAGGATGCTATGAACGTGATCCAGAGCAGTGGGCTCTGCTTGATCCTGAGTGGAGACCCTCACACCAGTCAAAGCCACCAATCATGGGGTAAATGCAATGGGTGCTATGAAAGTCAAGGATGCTATGGACGTGATCAGTGCAGTGGGCACTGCTTGAACCTGAGTGGAGACCGTCACACCAGTCCCAGCCACCAATCAAGGGGTAAATGCAATGAGTGCTATGAAATTCAAGGATGCTATGGACGTGATCAGTGCAGTGGGCACTGCTTGAACCTGAGTGGAGACCCTCACACCAGTCCCAGCCACCAATCAAGGGGTAAATGCAATGAATGCTATGAAATTCAAGGATGCTATGAATGTGATCCAGTGCAGTGAGCTCTGCTTGATCCTGAGTGGAGACCCTCACACCAGTCAAAGCCACCAATCATGGGGTAAATGCAATGAGTGCTATGAAAGTCAAGGATGCTATGGACGTGATCAGTGCAGTGGGCACTGCTTGAACCTGAGTGGAGACCGTCACACCAGTCCCAGCCACCAATCAAGGGGTAAATGCAATGAGTGCTATGAAATTCAAGGATGCTATGGACGTGATCAGTGCAGTGGGCACTGCTTGAACCTGAGTGGAGACCCTCACACCAGTCCCAGCCACCAATCAAGGGGTAAATGCAATGAGTGCTATGAAAATCAAGGATGCTATGGACATGATCAGTGCAGTGAGCACTGCTTGAACCTGAGTGGAGACCCTCACACCAGTCAAACCGAACAATCAAGGGGTAAATGCAATGAGTGCTATGAAATTCAAGGATACTATGAATGTGATCCAGTGCAGTGGGCACTGCTTGTTCTGAGTGGAGACCCTCACTCCAGTCCCATCCACCAATCACGGGGTAAAAGCAATGAGTGCTATGAAATTCAAGAATGCTATGGACGTCATCCAGAGCAGTGGGCACTGCTTGAACCTGAGTGGAGACCCTCACACCAGTCAAAGCCACCAATCATGGGGTAAATGCAATGAGTGCTATGAAAGTCAAGGATGCTATGAACGTGATCCAGCGCAGTGGGCACTGCTTGAACCTGAGCAGAGACCCTCACACCAGTCCCATCCACCAATCACGGGGTAAAAGCAATGACTGCTTATCCCACCACAGAGCAGTTGTGGAAGCATGAGAACCTGTGCCCACTTGAATGCTGGAGCGGCAAAGGCGCAGTCTGGTTTACCAACAAAGGCAAGATTAGTCTGGTAACAGCCACCTCTAGAGAATAGTTTGTTAGTGTTATGGGTCACTCCATTATAAGTACCTCCACACTAAAACAGCAATAAAATTAACAAAGCACAGCAGGCCCTGGAGTGCATGCCTGCTCTTCAGCGGCCGAGCTGCTCACTCCCTGATCCAACTTTGTTAGCTGCAGAATAATAATCCTTTTATCCAAGCACAGAACTTCTTCTACTAGACTTTAATTGATTTTGAAAAACATGAATATATATTATATAGGACTGCTCTGAAACGTTTTCGTTTTATTACCAAAATAATATTGCCTGTTCCCATTCGTGCTCCAGCCCCTTTGCCCCTAGCGCCAGGACAGATACTGGAAAATCTAGGGGAAATGCAAGTGTTTCTACTAAAATTACTTTGCTTGAAATGATCCTTAGTGAACTCTCCCTTTGCCTGCCCTCAGACAAACACCATTCTGCTAAGTACGGGAACAGTAGCACCCAGTGTAGGGGCAGCCGGTTGGCTATTGGGCCCTGGGATCCAGAGAATGTACGCTGGATCCCTAGCTCCATCTGTGTCATTGACCGACGCATTCATGGTCAACATTTCTTGTTTTGGTCCAACAGACATCTGACTCTCTTCATCTTCAAGAAGGACTCCCAAAGAAGAGCCAGGGTGAGTATGACATTGTGGCTATCGTCTACGGATCCAAAGTTACAGTAATCCTTATGATTAGGGATCCCCCAAGATGAAAAGTGGGGCAGCCAGCTAACCCTACAAGTAACGTGCAAGTAGTAGAGGTGTGGCCATTCTGTAAAAAGAATTCGGCTGCGGCAATCTGCCTGACTCATTGCTGGAAATGTTGGCACTTCTGGGTGGTCTTTTGGCATCATCATAGAATACATAACAACATTGTACACATGGAAAGTGGGAGATTTTGAAATAAAGATGGGGTGAATGTATTTTCTCCCATTGACTTGTAATGATGCAGAGGCAATTTTAGTCGGGAGACAGCTAAATAAAGCTATTTTAGCTTTAAAAATCGGAATCTGGTCATGTATGTCATGGCGTAGCCCAGTAGTACCAGAGAAGTTTCCATAATGCCGTGGAACAAAAACAGTGTCCAGTAACCCCATTTCTAGGCATATTTTTCCATTGTTCATTAACATCTCCTATTTCGCCATGAAATGATGAATTTGTTAAGAGTAAGACTTGCTATTTACAGAGCTTCGACAAATTATGAATGTAAAGTCCTATATTAAAAAAATAAAAAAAATTCTCTGTTCAAGGACTGATAGCAGCTGTCAAAGTACACAGGATTTTTTCGTCACTCAGAAAATGCAGTCCTAAGTTGTCTCCCATTGTGTAGAAAAATGCAAGTAGCGCGGTTTAGTAAACCAGGTGATATTTCTCCAGTCGTAACACGAGGCACTTAATTCATTCCTGGCAGACCAAGCACTTGGCATTAGCCGGGCGCCTTGGGTTCCTGCCTATTCAAGGAGCAGAATTCATGTTTTTATTTCATGAGCTATGAATGACAATTATTCAGGAGTGGCGAAGCTACCTCAGTGACTGAGTCACCCATGGCGAGCGAAATAAAAATATGCGCGCAGCCCCTTGAAGTCATGGGTTCCATTTATTCAGCGGTAGGGCGGCGGGCGGAGCAGGGAGGTAAATCAACAAGACCCTCTTAACAGTGTTTATTCAGACGCACTTTTTTAGAAAAAGCAACCTGGATTTTTATAGCGTTCACTTTCACTTCCATGAGGCTGATGACATAAAAAGGAAACACATGTTTTTAATGCACGCGCGCGCTTTTACCGTATGTCATCAAGGCAGGGCTGTGTATCCTGCGAGGAAAAGTACTTGAGTTTATGTGATGACAATCATGCTGCACCCGCTTTGGGTAAATACGGTAGGCGGTAGTCGAAAGCCACCTTTTTTTCCACAAGACTTGTGAGCGGCACCGGCGCAGCTTTAGTATTTAGAGGAAACACTGACTGGGTGTAATGTTTGTAGCTGAAAGTTATTGACAAAGCCACTGGCTGCAGGACCAGACAGTGTGTTAATTATACGCCTGTGGCACAGTCGTTTTTTCAGTTCACCATAATGTACAAACAAGACTCCACTTTCTGAAATTTCTCAAATGTTTCCTGTCGCCTTGCCTACATCAAAATAGGCAGTTGAATGTTTTATGTTATGTGTAGTTGTAAAGCGCACTATCCCCCGCGAGGGTGTCCTGGCACTGTGCAGGTGTGAGTGCCAAATACTGCCTATGAATGGTTGGTTAATTAGAAAGCCAGGTCTGCAGAATTGAAGAAGAGAGGAGGCAGCCGCAGCCCGGGGAGGGAGTTCCGTGGGGCGGAAAGGCGGGGCGGGGGGTACTAAAAACCGGAATATGGATAATTGGAGGTAAGTAAACAATTAAATAAATAAAAAGAATTTCGTTGCGCGACCTGCATCGCAAAATGCGATGCAGCGCGCGCTACGAAATTCGTTTTATTTATTTACTTGTTTACTTACCTCCAATTATCCATATTCCGGCTTTTAGTACCCCCCACCCTGCCCCTCCCCCGCCCCGCCTTTCCGCCCCACGGAACTCCCTCCACGGGCCGCGGCTGAGAGGAGGAGGAGGCTTTGATGTGGGGTGGGAGGTCCTTCCACGCTTTAGGAGAAATTGAAGAGAATGCTCGTCCTCCTGATCTGGGTCAGTGCTGTAACCCTGCGTTGCGGGGGTTCCCCAAGCTCCAGGAGGCACCCTCAGCACAGTAGCCTGGACTGAGACATCTTGACGGAGCCCAGATGAGGGCCCCTCCCTGCATTTTGCAGGGTGGCCAATCAAATTTCGTCACGCCACTGATCTGGTTCAGTGTAAGCATGGGGTGTATGGGAGTAGGACTCCTGCAGAGGTGTCTGAGTGGTTGGTCGAAGTAGATGCAACTGTTCAGGTAAGTGGGGCCTGAGTTGTAGAGTGCTTTGAATGTGTGTATGTGTGGAATTTGAATTGTTTGCATTTATGTATCGAGAGCCAGTGCAGTTCCCTGAGATGTGGTGTGATGTAAGTATCTGTGGGAGGTGAAGGATGTTATGTTGTTATGTTATGTTAGGGTTATTTCTAGAGCGCACGACTCACTCTGGGGCATCTCAGCGCTATACCTGGTAGAAAACTAAGGAAAAAAAAAGAGAAACAGCGGGAAGCGAAAGCTGATCATAAGTGATCAAAACAGAAAGGTTTTCAATTTTTTCCTGAAGGTGATGAGGGAGGGGCAGGAGCGTATGGAAATGGGGAGCATATTCCAGTAGCGAGGAGCGAGATATGAAAAGGACCTCCCCCCTGAGCGGGCGAGGCGGATTCGAGGGGTCTTCAAGAACCCAAGCGCATTAGACCTAAGGTCACGAACTGAGATTTGTTTAGTGAGTCTGCTTGATAGATATTGAGGGCCTTTTCCATTTAAGGCCTTATACGTAAGACAGCAGGTCTTGAAATATGCTCGTTTCGCGATTGGAAGCCAGTGAAGGTCTAACAGTAGAGGAGCTGAAGGTGAGCCAGGCGGGCGATTTAGAATCATTCGCGCGGCAGTATTTTGGATGACCTGCAGTTTTCTAAGCAGTGTCGGGCCTAGTTCTGCCAGTAGAGCGTTGCCATAGTCGAGGCGACAAATCACCATGGCCTGGACTAGTGTCTTACGATGCTTGGTAGGTAGATAAGGGAGTATTTTTCGTAGAAGCCGCATGCTGGAATAGCAAGAGCTGGAAGTTGCTGCTATATGTTCCTTCATGGAGAGTGCCTGATCAAGTTTGAAACCCACGTTCTTCACCACTTGTTTGGGGGCGGGGGCGGTACCCAGCTCATTTGGCCAGCAGCCCTGGGACCAGCACAGAGAAGCTTTCCCAATTAGCATAATTTCTGTTTTTCTGGGGTTCAATTGGAGATAATTCTCAGTCATCCAATCGGAGATGGTGCGCATTCCGGCTGCGAAGCGAAGATGTTCGAATTGTGCTTCCGGGTTGATTTTAAAAATGAGCTGGGTATCATCTGCGTATGAGATTATCTCAAATCCAGATGATTCTGCTATTTTTGCTAAAGGGGCCATATACAAATTAAACAAGGTGGGGCTAAGGCATGATCCCTGAGGAACCCCTTTGTCTACACAGTACTTGTCTGAACGGTAAAGTCCCAACGTGATTGTCTGGCTTCTATCAGACAGGAAATTCTGTATCCATTTTAGGGCCTGGTCTTGGATACCGCAAAATAGCAGTCTCTCTGACAGTTTGGTGTGTGAGATGGTGTCGAATGCTGCGGACAAGTCCAGGAGGACCAGTATAGCTGATCCTCCGGCATCCATTACTTGCCTCAGTGAGTCTGTCACTGCCAGGATTGCGGTTTCAGTGCTGAATCCTGGCCGGAACCCCGATTGTGACGGATCCAGATGATTGTTAGATTCTAGGTAGTGACTTAGCTGTCTGTTTATGGCCGATTCGAGTAGGATCAGTCTGGCTGCCGAATTCTGGATCGTTTGTAGTCTTCTAGTGAGTTGCTTGGTGATCCCAGCATACCTGGTGTTCCCATGGTCCAACTTGCTGGTTACTAGGTCGCGAGTGAATTGAAGATCTACCTCAGCATCTTGGGCGTAGAAGCAGGATGCAGTGATGGTATTGACTTGTGCGGTCATGGCCAGTTTGCTGTTGATGATTATTCCAAAGTTCCTTGCATGGGTTCTGGGTGTGGGGTTGGGTCTGAGTTTTGCCGGTCACCAGTTCAAGTCTCATGGTGTGGTGCTCTTGCCAAAGATCACTACTTCTGTCTTGTCGGTGTTGAACTTGAAACAGCTGGCTTTCATCTAGTTAGTGACTTAGGTCATGCAGGTGGTGAACTTGTTTCTTGTTTTGGGGGTCTTTTCCGAGAGGGAGAGTATGAGTTGCGTGTCATCTGCATAGGAGAAGATGATGATGTGTGCGGAAGACATTGGCCAGAGGGTTCATGTAGGTATTGAAGAGGGTGGGGTTTAGCGATGAACCTTCAGGGCACTCCACAGATGAGTTTGAGGGCTTCTAAGGAATAAAGTAACAGGCTGGCAGGTTGTGTTCTCTTCATTAAGAAGGAGCAGATCGCCAAGCGCGATGGCTGGGAAGCGGTGAAGCTCCTGACGCCAATCGCCTGAAGCCGCCTCAATATCCCTCACAAATCCATTTTCTCCCCCCCAAACTGTCGGAGGAGTGTGTGCGATACTCCTCTGTGATGCCAAACACCGAAAGTGCTTGCGCTAAGACTCCGGGCAGAGGTGGGACTTAGTGAAGATCGGGCCCGAATCCCCGGACTCGAGTGACTGAGCAGCCGGCTGGGACCTCCGTGAGGGGTGGCCGCAGTTGTCGGGTCGAGGCGGCGCCCCGGAAGCCCGTGCCCAACATTTTGCAACTGGACCCCTATAGGCACAGGGGGCCTCTGTAACATTTCTCTTGTTGGCCTCCTCCCTCCTGCCAGCAGAAGCCTTACCGGAGCGGTAGCCGTGGGGACCAGAGACACATAGGCGGTCCGTGGCGCGGCTCTGCATCTCCCAGCCTGCCTGCCGCCCTGTGGCCCTGTCGGAAGCTGATGGGCAGGGCCGCGGGTTTGTACACTGGCCGAAGCGGGGGGCAGGGGCCCATACGTGCCGCAATCTTCGAAAGGGAGGACAGGGAGCTGAATGAGTGATCTTCCCAACAGCAAGGGAACAAGACTGACGGCTGAGGGAGCCACACAGCGACATACCTGCATAGTTCACTTTGGGTGCAGTCTGCTTGATAGATATTGAGGGCCTTTTCCATTTAAGGCCTTATACGTAAGACAGCAGGTCTTGAAATATGCTCGTTTCGCGATTGGAAGCCAGTGAAGGTCTAACAGTAGAGGAGCTGAAAGTGAGCCAGGCGGGCGATTTAGAATCATTCGCGCGGCAGTATTTTGGATGACCTGCAGTTTTCTAAGCAGTGTCGGGCCTAGTTCTGCCAGTAGAGCGTTGCCATAGTCGAGGCGACAAATCACCATGGCCTGGACTAGTGTCTTACGATGCTTGGTAGGTAGATAAGGGAGTATTTTTCGTAGAAGCCGCATGCTGGAATAGCAAGAGCTGGAAGTTGCTGCTATATGTTCCTTCATGGAGAGTGCCTGATCAAGTTTGAAACCCACGTTCTTCACCACTTGTTTGGGGGCGGGGGCGGTACCCAGCTCATTTGGCCAGCAGCCCTGGGACCAGCACAGAGAAGCTTTCCCAATTAGCATAATTTCTGTTTTTCTGGGGTTCAATTGGAGATAATTCTCAGTCATCCAATCGGAGATGGTGCGCATTCCGGCTGCGAAGCGAAGATGTTCGAATTGTGCTTCCGGGTTGATTTTAAAAATGAGCTGGGTATCATCTGCGTATGAGATTATCTCAAATCCAGATGATTCTGCTATTTTTGCTAAAGGGGCCATATACAAATTAAACAAGGTGGGGCTAAGGCATGATCCCTGAGGAACCCCTTTGTCTACACAGTACTTGTCTGAACGGTAAAGTCCCAACGTGATTGTCTGGCTTCTATCAGACAGGAAATTCTGTATCCATTTTAGGGCCTGGTCTTGGATACCGCAAAATAGCAGTCTCTCTGACAGTTTGGTGTGTGAGATGGTGTCGAATGCTGCGGACAAGTCCAGGAGGACCAGTATAGCTGATCCTCCGGCATCCATTACTTGCCTCAGTGAGTCTGTCACTGCCAGGATTGCGGTTTCAGTGCTGAATCCTGGCCGGAACCCCGATTGTGACGGATCCAGATGATTGTTAGATTCTAGGTAGTGACTTAGCTGTCTGTTTATGGCCGATTCGAGTAGGATCAGTCTGGCTGCCGAATTCTGGATCGTTTGTAGTCTTCTAGTGAGTTGCTTGGTGATCCCAGCATACCTGGTGTTCCCATGGTCCAACTTGCTGGTTACTAGGTCGCGAGTGAATTGAAGATCTACCTCAGCATCTTGGGCGTAGAAGCAGGATGCAGTGATGGTATTGACTTGTGCGGTCATGGCCAGTTTGCTGTTGATGATTATTCCAAAGTTCCTTGCATGGGTTCTGGGTGTGGGGTTGGGTCTGAGTTTTGCCGGTCACCAGTTCAAGTCTCATGGTGTGGTGCTCTTGCCAAAGATCACTACTTCTGTCTTGTCGGTGTTGAACTTGAAACAGCTGGCTTTCATCTAGTTAGTGACTTAGGTCATGCAGGTGGTGAACTTGTTTCTTGTTTTGGGGGTCTTTTCCGAGAGGGAGAGTATGAGTTGCGTGTCATCTGCATAGGAGAAGATGATGATGTGTGCGGAAGACATTGGCCAGAGGGTTCATGTAGGTATTGAAGAGGGTGGGGTTTAGCGATGAACCTTCAGGGCACTCCACAGATGAGTTTGAGGGCTTCTAAGGAATAAAGTAACAGGCTGGCAGGTTGTGTTCTCTTCATTAAGAAGGAGCAGATCGCCAAGCGCGATGGCTGGGAAGCGGTGAAGCTCCTGACGCCAATCGCCTGAAGCCGCCTCAATATCCCTCACAAATCCATTTTCTCCCCCCCAAACTGTCGGAGGAGTGTGTGCGATACTCCTCTGTGATGCCAAACACCGAAAGTGCTTGCGCTAAGACTCCGGGCAGAGGTGGGACTTAGTGAAGATCGGGCCCGAATCCCCGGACTCGAGTGACTGAGCAGCCGGCTGGGACCTCCGTGAGGGGTGGCCGCAGTTGTCGGGTCGAGGCGGCGCCCCGGAAGCCCGTGCCCAACATTTTGCAACTGGACCCCTATAGGCACAGGGGGCCTCTGTAACATTTCTCTTGTTGGCCTCCTCCCTCCTGCCAGCAGAAGCCTTACCGGAGCGGTAGCCGTGGGGACCAGAGACACATAGGCGGTCCGCGGCGCGGCTCCGCATCTCCCAGCCTGCCTGCCGCCCTGTGGCCCTGTCGGAAGCTGATGGGCAGGGCCGCGGGTTTGTACACTGGCCGAAGCGGGGGGCAGGGGCCCATACGTGCCGCAATCTTCGAAAGGGAGGACAGGGAGCTGAATGAGTGATCTTCCCAACAGCAAGGGAACAAGACTGACGGCTGAGGGAGCCACACAGCGACATACCTGCATAGTTCACTTTGGGTGCAGTCTGCTTGATAGATATTGAGGGCCTTTTCCATTTAAGGCCTTATACGTAAGACAGCAGGTCTTGAAATATGCTCGTTTCGCGATTGGAAGCCAGTGAAGGTCTAACAGTAGAGGAGCTGAAAGTGAGCCAGGCGGGCGATTTAGAATCATTCGCGCGGCAGTATTTTGGATGACCTGCAGTTTTCTAAGCAGTGTCGGGCCTAGTTCTGCCAGTAGAGCGTTGCCATAGTCGAGGCGACAAATCACCATGGCCTGGACTAGTGTCTTACGATGCTTGGTAGGTAGATAAGGGAGTATTTTTCGTAGAAGCCGCATGCTGGAATAGCAAGAGCTGGAAGTTGCTGCTATATGTTCCTTCATGGAGAGTGCCTGATCAAGTTTGAAACCCACGTTCTTCACCACTTGTTTGGGGGCGGGGGCGGTACCCAGCTCATTTGGCCAGCAGCCCTGGGACCAGCACAGAGAAGCTTTCCCAATTAGCATAATTTCTGTTTTTCTGGGGTTCAATTGGAGATAATTCTCAGTCATCCAATCGGAGATGGTGCGCATTCCGGCTGCGAAGCGAAGATGTTCGAATTGTGCTTCTGGGTTGATTTTAAAAATGAGCTGGGTATCATCTGCGTATGAGATTATCTCAAATCCAGATGATTCTGCTATTTTTGCTAAAGGGGCCATATACAAATTAAACAAGGTGGGGCTAAGGCATGATCCCTGAGGAACCCCTTTGTCTACACAGTACTTGTCTGAACGGTAAAGTCCCAACGTGATTGTCTGGCTTCTATCAGACAGGAAATTCTGTATCCATTTTAGGGCCTGGTCTTGGATACCGCAAAATAGCAGTCTCTCTGACAGTTTGGTGTGTGAGATGGTGTCGAATGCTGCGGACAAGTCCAGGAGGACCAGTATAGCTGATCCTCCGGCATCCATTACTTGCCTCAGTGAGTCTGTCACTGCCAGGATTGCGGTTTCAGTGCTGAATCCTGGCCGGAACCCCGATTGTGACGGATCCAGATGATTGTTAGATTCTAGGTAGTGACTTAGCTGTCTGTTTATGGCCGATTCGAGTAGGATCAGTCTGGCTGCCGAATTCTGGATCGTTTGTAGTCTTCTAGTGAGTTGCTTGGTGATCCCAGCATACCTGGTGTTCCCATGGTCCAACTTGCTGGTTACTAGGTCGCGAGTGACTTGAAGATCTACCTCAGCATCTTGGGCGTAGAAGCAGGATGCAGTGATGGTATTGACTTGTGCGGTCATGGCCAGTTTGCTGTTGATGATTATTCCAAAGTTCCTTGCATGGGTTCTGGGTGTGGGGTTGGGTCTGAGTTTTGCCGGTCACCAGTTCAAGTCTCATGGTGTGGTGCTCTTGCCAAAGATCACTACTTCTGTCTTGTCGGTGTTGAACTTGAAACAGCTGGCTTTCATCTAGTTAGTGACTTAGGTCATGCAGGTGGTGAACTTGTTTCTTGTTTTGGGGGTCTTTTCCGAGAGGGAGAGTATGAGTTGCGTGTCATCTGCATAGGAGAAGATGATGATGTGTGCGGAAGACATTGGCCAGAGGGTTCATGTAGGTATTGAAGAGGGTGGGGTTTAGCGATGAACCTTCAGGGCACTCCACAGATGAGTTTGAGGGCTTCTAAGGAATAAAGTAACAGGCTGGCAGGTTGTGTTCTCTTCATTAAGAAGGAGCAGATCGCCAAGCGCGATGGCTGGGAAGCGGTGAAGCTCCTGACGCCAATCGCCTGAAGCCGCCTCAATATCCCTCACAAATCCATTTTCTCCCCCCCAAACTGTCGGAGGAGTGTGTGCGATACTCCGCTGTGATGCCAAACACCGAAAGTGCTTGCGCTAAGACTCCGGGCAGAGGTGGGACTTAGTGAAGATCGGGCCCGAATCCCCGGACTCGAGTGACTGAGCAGCCGGCTGGGACCTCCGTGAGGGGTGGCCGCAGTTGTCGGGTCGAGGCGGCGCCCCGGAAGCCCGTGCCCAACATTTTGCAACTGGACCCCTATAGGCACAGGGGGCCTCTGTAACATTTCTCTTGTTGGCCTCCTCCCTCCTGCCAGCAAAAGCCTTACCGGAGCGGTAGCCGTGGGGACCAGAGACACATAGGCGGTCCGCGGCGCGGCTCCGCATCTCCCAGCCTGCCTGCCGCCCTGTGGCCCTGTCGGAAGCTGATGGGCAGGGCCGCGGGTTTGTACACTGGCCGAAGCGGGGGGCAGGGGCCCATACGTGCCGCAATCTTCGAAAGGGAGGACAGGGAGCTGAATGAGTGATCTTCCCAACAGCAAGGGAACAAGACTGACGGCTGAGGGAGCCACACAGCGACATACCTGCATAGTTCACTTTGGGTGCAGTGAACTCTGGTTCCATTCTTGCGCAGCTATGTACGGTGCGCTTCGGACCCTCTCCACTCCTGGCAGCCTATCAGATGCCGCCCTGGCCTTGTGAACAAGAGCGCCAACTGTGTCCACTATTGACCGAGAACCTGCCCCAAAACCAGCATGAAACGGACAATGATGTGGGATTGGCAAAGTACTTCACGGTTGCACATATGAAAAACTTTTATTTTGGACTGTGAATCTGATGTGTTCTACCAAAAGTGCGTCAAATGGTAAAGCACAAACATCGCACAATGTCATCTTTTTCCTTGCAACTGGAAGACCCAGGTCCGAGGCCACAGTGAGTACATTACCCGACACTAAGGACAATAACTCATAGTTAGTAAACACTGGTTGGCATATACTTTGCTGGAGGAAGGGGCACATACAACTTACGACATCTCTGGAACGCTGAGGTCAGTGCACCATACATTTGGCAGCTCTAGCGAGACGCCACCCTGGCAGCCCCCTGAGTGTTTGACTTGGTGTGCTGTGGGTGGAGAGTGAACCACGTGTGCGCAGTGCTGGTGGACGGTACTCTGTTTACGCCGCTGCGTTATGTCAGAACCGAAAGGGCAGAGGTCTACACCTCAGATGAAGTTGTATAAATACACAGCTCACAAAGGATGCGAACGGGAGGGGGCAACCAAGGGAGAGACAGAGAAATCGTCGATGCCATCCAAAGGAGAAACAACTCCGGCCGACGTAATGGCGGCCATAACGAGGGGATGTACCTTGCTGGAGCACCGAATGGACACCATATCAATCGACATGGCATTGCTCAGGACTGATTTGAAAAACACTAGTGAAAAAGTGAAGACCATGGAAGGGGTGACTAAAGACCTAAGTAGCGACACCCAACAAATGGGCAGGGAAATCAAGGATCTTCAAATGGCGCAAAAAAGGTTGGATGCCCAACTGGATGACTACGAAGGTCGCGCAAGACGTAATAACGTCAGAATTTTTGGGGTCCCTGAACGAGCGGAGGGGCTGGCCATGGACCTGTTTGTGGAAGACTTAATCATGAACCACCTACGTCCCAAAACGCTGTCAAAATTCTTTACAGTTGAAAGGGCACACAGAGTGCCAGGGGGAAGACCTAAGCCCGGTGCCCCTCCAAGGCCTATCCTGGCATGACTCCTTAACTTCAGACACCGAGACAGTGTTCTACAGACGGCACGTGCTAACCTCCCTCTAAATATTGACAACAGTGAACTGTCCTTTTTCCCAGATTTTACCATTGCAGTTCAACGCCAATGTCGCACCTTCCTAGATGTTAAAAAATTGCTGAGGGATAAAGGTATTCGTTATGCGATGTTATTCCCGGCTAAGCTGCGTGTAGAAGCGGACGGCAAGACTTGGTTTTTTGACAAACCGGAAGCAGCGCAAGAATGGTTGGAAGGCTGGAGACCAGCAAAGATTCACAACATCAGATGAACTTTAGACATTGGAACTGGTCGGTGACTGTTTTGCCACGCCGGAAACTGTTAGCAAAGAGACTTCTACGTCGCCTTCACCTCTAATGACACGGGATGGACCGAGACGCTGCGCTGAGCAGGTCAAGTGAACTTTTTCTGTATTATTTGCCTATAGTTGTATATGATGCATGTCCATATATAGTTATTGGGGAGTGTATAGTAGCAGTGGAGGGTCTATTGGGCGGGAGTCTACTGCCTCGTCCCTCTCCAATTTCTAGTTAGTTCATTAGTTAGGGCAACAGGCACTCTGCACTATTGGGGTCATGGGCAGTTCCGAGCCCAGAGTGCGGGAGAGCAGGGAGGGCAACAGGGTGGGGGGTGTTGGGACTTTTGTTCTTCTGGGATTATTTTTCATTTGTCACAGAATTTTAATTAGCGAGCCTAAGTATGGGAAACGCAGTGACCAGGAACTCAATGTTGACATCACGGCTGTTCGCACACGGTTCTATTGTCTGCGGGTGTGTGCTCCGGGGACATGGCTGGACGCCCCACCCCCAATAGCGAAGATTAGCCGGAGATATGGGCACCACAAGTTTGAAGCAAATTAAGTTATTATCCTGGAATGTGAATGGCTTGTGAGACAAATTTAAAAGAGGAATTGTTTTGCAGTTTCTTAGGAGCCATGCCCCAGAAGTGGTATTGCTTCAAGAGACGCACCTCATAGGAAACATGTGCAAGGCCCTAGCTAGAGGGGGCTATCAATTAGTTGCTCACTCCAGGTTCATGACGGGCTCCAGGGGAGTTGGCATATTGAAGAGACATGCTTTTTCAATAGCAATATAACAGGTTTATATTGACAATTTGGGGAGATATGCTGAGGTATCTAGACAGTGGGAGGGCGAGGCGCTGACACTGCTGTCACTGTACCTGCCACCAGGATTGCTAGAAACTACATTTAAAGACCTGGGGAGGGCACTGCTTATGTTTCCCAATGGTAAAATGGTAATAGAAGGTGACTTAAACTCAGTGGTTTCGGGGACACTGGTCCGCTACCCCCCTAGAGATATACCTCCCTCACAACTGCACCTCACGCGTTTCCTGGAGGCTATGGGGCTGGTTGACATGTGGAGGGTATATCACCCTACAGAGACACAATACACGTTCCACTCTGGGGTCCACAAAAGCTTTTCCCGCCTTGAGTATATCCTCGCCCCGGCGGCACAGGTAGGCTATGTCAGGAAAGTAAGACACCTAGCTAGGGGAATATCTGACCACTCCCCAGTTTGGCTGCACATGGAGTATGGAAAGGGAGACTGTACTCGGGTTGAACCGATTAGCCCCTGGTATCTTCGGAACCACACAATCAAATCAAAGTTAGAACAAGAGATTGAACAGTACTTTGCTGAAAATGCTGAAATTGACTGCACAGTTGCCTCGGCGTGGGTCCTTTGGGAGGCCTTTAAAACAGTGATACGGGCACACGCTCTATCTCAGATCCCGGGGGCGAAAAAAGGCGAACACGCCAGACTTCTCCGACTGGAGGATGAAATCCTCAGATTGGAAAAGGGCCTCGCGACATCAGTAGACCAAGACGCAACGCATATTCTCCACTTGAAACAAGAGGAATATAGATCCGAGGCAAGAGAAGCTGCCAAAACCATGCTCAGCCACAAACTGGGGAGCGTATACGAGCTGGGGACAAGGCCGGGAAATTATTATCCTGATTAGACAGGAGGGAAGCAGCGAGCCGCCTGGTCACAGAACTTTGGGTAGCAAGCCGGAACAAGCTCACTGACCCACAGGATATCTCGGACGAGTTTGGTAGATATTATGACTCGGTCTACACTTCTAGGCCCATCAGACAGTAGTGGAAACTAAAGAACTACTGGCGGAAATTCGTCCTCCGGTATTGGCAGACGAAGATAGAACTTAGTTGGAGAAAGACATCACCTCAGACGAAATAGCGCTGGCTATTCGTTCCCTCCAACCCGGAAAGGAAATGGGCCCTAATGGCCTCCTGATAGAACTGTACAAATTGAGGCCTGATAAGATAGCCCCCTACTTTAGAGCAATGTTCATGGAAAGTCTTGAGGAGGGATCCCTTACCCAGGACCAAAGGTTGGCTACCCTGGTAGTAATACCTAAGGAGGGGAAACCGTGAGACAGCCGCACGTCGTATCGACCCATATTGCTACTGAACGCTGAGGCCAAATTACTTGCCACCCGCCTGACTCGCATTTTTCCGGAGCTGGTCCATCCAGACCAATCTGGCTTCATGCCATCGCGTAACACATCCCTGAATTTAAGAAGGGTGCATGGTGTTCTGGGAAGGGCTGACACCATAATGGAAGATGCAGTTGTGGTGTCCATAGACACCATAGAGTGGCCATTCCTGTTCGCCATCTTGGAAAGGTTGGGATTCGGTCCTAAATTTATCACCTGAGTCTGACTTTTGTACATTGACCCACTAGCGCAATTAGTGGTCAATAATAAAAAATCTGCTATATTCCACCTCCACAGGGGACTAGACAAGGGTGCCCCCCTGTCCCCCCCTGCTGTTTACTCTTACACTGGAACCCTTGACCTGCTGGATCCGACAAGACCCCGCCATAAGAGGGCTGCACTGGGCTAATGACTGGGAGGACCGGATATCGCTCTACGCGGACGACATTTTGTTATACTTGGCTTCCCCCAATAGATCCCTGTGTAAATTCCTTAACATCTTTACTAATTTCGGTACATACTCCGGGTACACTAGTAACTGGTCAAAGTCGTTAATTTTTGTGATTCAAGGTAAGCCGATGGTCCTACCGAGAGAATATCAACTCAAGATAGTGACAGAAAGGTTTAAATGTTTGAGGATTTTTGTCACTAAGGATCCCAAATAATTTTACAATGCTAACCTCTTACCTCCATTGCAGCGACTCTTCCGTTGTCCCTATTGGGGAGAGCCGCGTTGTTTAAAATGATGTTTCTGCCGTGGTTCTTATACGTCCTACAGAATTCACCTACCCTGATTCCCGCATCATATTTCAGACAGGTGGAAAGTGCGCAGTGGGCGCTGCTCTGGGGGAGTGGTCGGCCGCGAATCGCGTTCTTGAGGTTAGTGCGGAGCTGGTATGATGGGGGATCAGTTTGCCAAATATTAAAAAATACTACTGGGCAGCTATCAACATTTGCATATACCAGCCCCCTACGGATCCTGGCTATGCCATGGATAGGTGGCTCCTCCCCGGGGGGAATTATACACGAGCATTGTATTCTAAGCCAGCCAAATTTCCCATGACGGGCACTACAAAACACTCTGTACAGGTTTGGCACCAAGTCCAGAAAGAGATGAGATGGGCAAAAACCATAACGCGGTTTAACCCACTAAGGGACTCTGAACGATTGGGAGATCTCTGGAAGACGAAGGGGATTGATAGATGGGATATGATAGGGATCTCCCGAGTGGGCGATTTCTGGGAAAAACAAGCATTGGCATAGCCAATAGGTCTCGCTTTTGGGACCTTATAAGTATTAACTGTTCCATGGTTAAACACTTATAAGGTCCCAAAGGCGAGACCTATTGGCTATGCCAATGCTTGCTGTTGCATGTTGGGACTTGAGGTCCTATTTAACACATTTTCAAGCCAGTACTACAAATCCCAAAATTCAAAAAGGTTTCTGACAGGTACAAGGTAATCCTGCGTGGAACAAGGAGCCTTTGTGTTTTCTCTTACTCAACAGTAGCCTCTTAGTGATTACTCTATTTAAGTTTATCGATGTCTACTGTTAAAGGTAATAGTGTTCCCAAGATAGCAGGAAGCCTGTGTTGTCCTCTTTCTACACCAATTATTACGAGGCTCGTTGACAGCCGTGTGACCAGCCCATTCCAGGAGACATTTAACTGACTGAGGTGTAGACCAATCATGAAAGGCCACATCTTCAAAAAAAGTAGCTGTGGTCTAATCGGAAAATGGTGTACAGGAAGCGTAAATGTCATTACCTGCACATATCCGGACAGCAGCCGCTTTGTATCCTGCTAAGTTTACTAGAAAGATTGGCGGGACGTGCAACGCTCTCTGTGAATACAAATAAACCAATCATTTTGAAATAGTGATTCGTTGAGTTTTCACTGCTAAATTAGACCGGAAAACAATATAAAAGTCAAATACCTTTTTTTGTCTGTTTTGAGCATAAGAATATGCTTTGAGTTAAGAAAGAAAGAAAATAATTGCGTCAACGAAAAAAATTAAATGGGAGGTTTTTATTTTAATTGTGTGCAAGTGAAATACTTTCAGTAGCATATTTTTAAACTTTCGAAGTGTGTTCTTGACTTGTCATTAAATAAATGCTTCAAAACGACTTGCATTGCTGTACTTTGCCTCCATTTGCCGCTTAATCTGGAATTTACTTTTATTGTCCCTTATCTATGTTTGCAAAAGATGGCTCCCTATTTCCTCCTGAGGGCGATACCATGTTTCATATGTGTCTGGGTTTGCAATTTCTGCAGCTCGATTGGGTGCCACATAAGGCGTAAAATAATATCTAGCGATCATTTTTCTTGTTAGTATCCCACCGAACGACAAAAGAAAATTAGCTCGAAGGTGGGGATTTGAAGATCTTTTGCCCCCTTCCTCCGAGTCTGATGGTAAAGTCTATTCAAAAGCCTGCCCATGGTGTGCTCCAGAAGTGTTTTGTAGTCTCTTTGGTGATGCTACCAGTGTGTGTGAAGGAAGGACTGCTGGAATCATGGGGGCCTGGGAAGGTAATGGTTTATTTTATTCATTTCCCTTGATGCTGAACTATCGAACTTTGGTAACAAGCCTAATTTAAAACATTTATTCTTTTTTTAAAGCCCTGGTGAGGAAACGTTAAGTGAAGGGATAAAAGTGCAAGGTCTGCAATGAATGGCAACAGTGATCTCACTGGACAGCCATGGTTATTAAGTAAAAAAGCCCGCGAGTGGTGCCCGTGCGCACACGCGTGCCACAGCGAGACATCTGGTTTCAATTATCGCACCCGCATCTGGGCACGATATTTCAAACCAGATGGTGCCTGCGTGGGTAACCACACGCAATAGGCCGTGGGCGGAGCAAAGGCGGGACATGCGCCCACCTTTGCCCAATCGTGTGCTGTCTTTGTTAAAAAGATGCACGCAAAGGCCAATAGTCTTGGACAAAACTAAAAGCACACGCACAAGCGTGTGCGAGCATGTGGTGAGATTTCTAAAGCCCTTACATAAAGTCTCGCAGAGCAGCGCATGCGCGCTGCGCTAGGCTCGACCTAAAAAGAGGTAATGCCATTCACAGCCCTCCAACAGAAGTTTGAGCTCACAGATACTGAGAGATTCAGATACTTGCAGGTGCGACACGCACTATACACTGTTAGCCCGAAGGGTAAGACCCCTCGTGAGGCCTCTCCTCTCAAGGATAGGCTTCTGGACGGCTATATGCCCAAGAAGGCAATTTCCCTGACTTACCTAAATCTTATAAATCACTCACCTGATCCCCTCCTGCGGCTCAGTGCAACTTGGCACAGTGACTTACCAGAACTTGATGAGGAGGAGTGGATGGAAGCGCTGGCATCCCCGAGGGAGGGGGCGATATTCTCAAAGCTAAAACTGGTGCAGCTGAAAATATTGCATAGGATATATGTTACCGGGCCGGCGTTGGACAGGATGTGGTATGGAAATGAACCTAATTGCAGACAACGATGTGGCCGGGAGGTCTCCTTTTTTCATGTACTGTAAGAGATATTGGAGGGCAGTCACCTCATGCATGGGGGAAGTTCTGGGGCAGACAATAACAATGGAGGCCAAGCGGTGTCACCTAAATATATGGGAACCGACTGACTTGAGCAGTAAAGAAAAAACTTGGGTGACACTAGGATTAATGGTCGCTAAAAGGAACATTGCTGGGAAGTGGGGAGTCCACACAGCCCCGACGCTGGGGGAATTGGAAGGAGACATGGACTGGTCCATGTTTCGAGAAAAACGGTATATGTCACAAGAGGATGCCCTAGAAAATGGATACAAATATGTGGGAAGTGAAACGAATATAGAGGTACCATATGTGAGCCACCCATGTTACCTGCACAGCCGTCCCTGGAGGATCTAATACCCTAAAGTTCTATTGTGAACTGTAATGTATACTTAACAGGATACTGTGGAACTGTGTGACATTGTCACTAACTACCATGCCTTGTGATTTCTATCAAATGTAAACTGTGACAGTGTTTTGAGTGACAATAAAAGGAAGTAAAAAAAAAAAATAGAAGGAGCAGATCAAGCAGGGAGTGAGTCCTTGGTTGCCAATATCGCGTGGGGAACTGATAAGGATGGGGTGTAAGACCATGTCAAATGGTGCAGAGAGTTCAAGGAAAATGAAGGCTGCCATGTCTCCTCTGTCAAGGATCATGCGTATATCATCTTTGGTGGCGATGACTACTGCTTCTGTACTGTGTTTGGGCCTGAATCCGGACCTCGTGGCATAGAGGGACTAGTGGTTGCTGAGGCAGTCGCTGAGGTGTCGTTTGATTAGTTTCTCTAAGAACTTTACCAGGTATGGTAGGATGGAGATGGGTCTGTAGCTGGGTAGGAGGAGAACCAGGGTTCCAATGATGGGGTACAGTCAAGGCACGAATGGCCCAGATGTTAATAAATAGGTCCTCAGAGGAGGGAGGAGCGCTGGGTACCATGGGCAGGAAATCAGTGATGTAACTTCCTGTGCAGATGGATGATGAGAAATCCAGTGATGTCACTTTCTGTGCAGATGGGCAATGGGAAATGTAGTCCTCTTACTTGGCTTCTTCTTTGAAAGACAGTTTCGGCTGGAAACCAGTGATGTCACTTCCTGTGCAGATGGATGATGGAACATTCAGTGATGTCACTTCCTATGCAGAAGGATGATTGAAAATCCAGTGATGTTACTTCCTGTGCAGATGGGCAATGTGCATAAAGATGCCTGCACTAACACAAATTGTAAACTATATAGGCCACGGAGGGCATAATGTGAAGCAGCCAGTGGCAATTCTATAAGTAATTCTTAGGGTAGAGGCACACTGGGCCACAGTCAAAACTGGTGGCCCACTTGCAAAGGGCTAATATAAAGGACGCATGTGTGTACATCTATCTATCTATCTATCTATCTATCTATCTATCTATCTATCTATCTATCTATCTATCTATCTATCTATCTATCTATCTATCTATCTATCTATCTATCTATAAATAATATAGATATTTATATTTACATGATATGTGTGTATCTATATATATATTCACTGAAAAAACCATAGGTTTCACACATGTTATAGTTAGCGGAAATTTTACTGATAAAAAACCAATGAAATTCCCCCGTTATAGTTAGTGCAGGCAACTATAACTCACGCGACCGCAATCCTCTGCTGATGCTAATACTGTATTTAGACACTTATTTGCCCATGTCTTCTTCCATACATTTTTAGCTATACATATATTACAAATATTTTTTTTTCATAAAGACACATATGTCATCAGCAGAAGATTGCGGTCGCGTGAGTTATAGTTGCCTGCACTAACTATAACGGGGGAATTTCATTGGTTTTTTATCAGTAAAATTTCCGCTAACTATAACATGTGTGAAACCTATGGTTTTTTCAGTGAATTTGCAAGGTTTTTTAAATGCTAATTCCTAACTATAACGTGTGTGAAACCTATGGTTTTTTCAGTGAATTTGTACGGTTTTTTAAATGCTAAGTTACTTTACGCCATTCGTGGCGTGCGCGCCCACTTAACGCAGTTCGTTCCGTGCGTGCACCGTGCGCGCACAGTGAGCACGCGGTGCGCTTTGCGCACCGCGCGCCCACTTTACGCAGTTAGTGCCGTGCACGCACGGTGGGCACGCAGTGCGCTACGCGCACCGCGTGCCCACGTTACGCTAGATGGGCCATGTACGCACGATGCGCTTCGCGCACCGTGCGCACATGGAGGACATATGATGCACTTCGTTTTGAAAGGTAATATTTAAATTTTTCACACCTCTGATAAGCCATGCACAAATGGTGCCCTTGGGGCACCATTTGCACACGGGGTGGGGAGAGTGTGGATAATTTTTTTTTTTAAATATTTTTTTACCGTACGTGTACGGTAAGCGTAATCGGCGAAATTAGCGAAAAAATAAAAATTCCGTTTTTGGCCTTGAGGGATCTTTGGGGACTCCCTCAACATGGCTAGGTGTTTTGGAGCTGTCCAAACAGCCCCTTTACATGTTTTTGTGCTTTGTATTTTAATCCACACTCTCAGTGCGAGAGAGAAAATGGCGGCCGCCGCTTCCTGGTTTCGGCCGATTCGAATGTTTACTAAGATCTAAGAGCCAATCAGAATCGCGCTCGCGCACGCCACTGTACGCGTACGGTAAGCATACCGTAAGCGCACCGTAAGCTGGCTCAGATATATATATTGATTTAAAGGCTATTTTCTCAGAATCTACTGAACAGATTTACACCAAACCTACAAAAGGCACTTCCTTGACCTGAGGACTACCTCTCTGCCAAATTTCTAGTAATTCTGTTCAGCCGTTCGGGCTGTAGCTGTGTCTAAAGGTCCTATGGAAAAATGCATGGGAAAAACGCGTTTTGGGACCCCCCTTTAATCTCAGCCCCCGCTTGACGAATCCCCCCGAGACTTTCAGGGTAGGAGCGGAGCGCCCCACCTATTTTGAAAAATTCGCGAGGATTCGTCGACCAGCGCCAAAGTTATTCAAAATAGAATGTTGCGGATTTCCTATGGAAACGTGGTCCTAACTATAACTACCTACTGGCGACCGCCAGTAGGTAATATGCATATATGTACATATATATATATATATATATATATATATATATATATATATATTCACTTAAAAAACCATAGGTTTCACACATGTTATAGTTAGCTGGGCATTTCCCTCGTAAAAAACCAATGAAATTCCCCCGTTATAGTTAGTGCAGGCAACTATAACTCACGCGACCGCAATCCACTGCTGATGACGTCAGATATTACATCACTGTATTTAGACACTTATTTACCCATGTCTTCTTCCATTCATCTTTAGCTATACATATATAATTTTTTTTTTTTTTTCCAGAAAGACACATATGTCATCAGTGATGTAATATCTGACATGCGCTTCGCCGGCCATTTTTTTTTTTTTGATAAATCGCGGAGTGCGCGCACGCTGCGCGAACTTCGCAGAATTTTTTCCGTTTGGGTGGTGCGCGCAGGGTGCGCGCACTCGGCGATTTTTCGAAAATAAAATAAATAGTTTTTTGGCCCTTGGGGGTCCTTCTGGGACCCCCTGACCACGGCTAGGGGGTCAGGAACTGTCCACCCTGCCCCCTTTTCACGTTCTCCACATTTGTTTTTCACCCCCTCAGAGTGCGAGAGACAAAATGGCGGCCGACACTTCCTGGTTTCGACCGATTCGAATGTTTACTAAGATCTAACAACCAATCAGAATTGCGCTCGCGCACGGCAAGGTGCGCGCACCCACCGCGCACGCTGCGCGCGTACAGATATTTCTATTGATTTAAATGCTATTTTCTCTGGAAATACTGAACAGATTTACACCAAACCTGCAAAAGGCACTTCATGGACCTTATGGCTACCTCTCTGCCAAATGTCACGTAATTCTGTTCAGCCGTTCGGGCTGTAGCTGCGACTAAAGTCCCTATGGAAAAATCCATGGGGAAAACGCGTTTTGGGACCCCCCCCCTTTTTCTCGGCCCCCGCTTGACGAATCACAATTAAAAACAGGGGAGCTAACAGGGGTTGCCAAGATGAATCTAAGAAATGCATTCTCTACCTTTTGTATTGAAGAAGAGTTATA
This sequence comes from Triturus cristatus, assembly GCF_964204655.1. Taxonomy (NCBI): domain Eukaryota; kingdom Metazoa; phylum Chordata; class Amphibia; order Caudata; family Salamandridae; genus Triturus; species Triturus cristatus. Next base: position 1,006,511,457 of record NC_140581.1, on the reverse strand, counting down.
AATCCCCCAAATACCTGCCCCGTATGTGGCTGTGCTAATACACTTCGCCTGATAAATTTTTAACAGGATTGCATGGGTCTCTTCCCCATCTTTTTCGAAAAAGACATAAGTGCAGCAGTGGCTCTCTTAAATATCAAAGTCCTATTTCTGATGGCTGGCCCCCAGGACCCTGTTTCTTCAAGGACTATACCCAGGTATGAGAAAGTTTTAGTTGGAGCAAGTTTCTCCTTCCCGGCATACAATCGACACTCTTTTTTCTTAGATCTACCACAGGTCATTACAAATGTTTTGGATACATTAAGTTTTAACCCCCTGTTGTCCATAAAGTTTAAATAGGTGTCCAAAGCCGTTTGTAGACCTCTTTGAGTCCGAGACATGATCACCGCATCATCTGCATATGAAAGGGACGCGATTTGATGATGATTAACCTGTGGAGAATCGCGTACCACAGCAACTAACTCTTTTTCTAAGTCGTTGATATACAAATTAAACAAAAATGGGGCGAGTACGCACCCTTGCCTCACTCCCCGCTTTACATAAAAAGGCTTGGTGCATTCACCTTTGGTGCCATACCTAACTTTCGCCCTGGCCCCAACATACATTTGTCTTAAAAAGGAGATGAGCACTTCATCCACCTTCATGTCCCTCAGGATCTGCCTCAATCGATTATGGATGACACAATCAAAGGCAGCGCTTAGATTGACAAACACTACAAAAAGATTGCCTTCTTTAGCCTGGGTATATTTACCTGTAAGTAGTGTAAAATTAAGGACCTGTTCCAAGGTGCCGCGGCCCTCTCGAAAGCCGTATTGTACCGGGGATAAGATGTTAACCTCTACAGCCCATTGTTGCAGGCGATTCAAAATTACTCGCCCTGTGACTTTCATAAAAGAATCCAGTAGGGATATAGGACGATAACAAGAGGGTTTTTCCCGGTCCCCATTTTTAAATATAGGGATGATTATAGAATCTGCCCAGGTGTCAATAAAGCCCAGAACGCAACTAGCATCCAATACACGCGTGAGTAGAGGCGACCAGAGCTCAGGCTGATATTTAAATAGGTCTATAGGGACACCATCTGCGCCTGGCGCTTTGTTGCCCTTGCTCTGGGTAATTGCGTCTGAGATTTCGGTTACTGTAACTGCTAGCTTAATCGGGACAAAATTGCCCTCCTTTTGTCCCTGGGTGTCACTCCCCATCTCTACCAATTTGTCTACCCCTCCTGGGTTATAGACCTCGGCAAAGAAATCTATCCATGAATCTTCTGTAATTGCCACTTCCATTCTTGCCATTTCCCCTAAGTTAAAGAATGGAGCCTTGACAGCTGCCCAAAAGGCAGAGCAATCCCTTTCCAAAGAGGCGTTATATAAACTTACCCACGCATCGTTCTTAATTTCGCATTTACGTGACTTTCTAGCCTGGTTATACTCGTGCCTACAATGCCTAATTTCAGTTTGATTTCTCGGATTTTTTCTTAAAGCGTTCTTTAATTGTGTGTGGGCCTTAGTACAAGCTGAGTCAAACCACCCTTTACTGCTTTGTAATATTGGCAAAAGAGTCCAGGACGTCTATTTGTAATACCTCATCCTGAAGGCATATATTGATAGAAGTTAACGCCTGTTTAATAATGTTACTATTAGTAACCTCTGGATTACTCTGTGACCATCTAAGAGCGTACCCGTTCAAACTACTTAAGGTACAATTAGTTGTCCAGGCCAACTTCTCTACCAGTGTGCAATCTATTTTGCAAGGGAGCTGAATACAAAAACTAAGTGGGAGATGGTCACTCACCCCAATTGTATGTGTAACAAAATCAGTTAACCAACATGAGTGAGAGTTGGTGATGGTAATAAAATCTATCAACGTACTAAACCCCCTCCCCACATACGTTGAACTAAACTCCCCCTGGGGCCTGCAAAGCAGATTAACAAAGCCCAGATCGAATGAGGCCATCGTATCATTAAATGAGTCGCCCCCGCTATTATGGGCAAAATGGGGTTGATTCTCAGATTTGTATTTTTCCTGATCACCACAACCACTCTGGTACTGTTTACAAAGGTAGTGGTTGAAATCACCTCCCCAGATAATAATTGAATCCCTTACAGATTTATCTACTAGGACCCCTAATTCCTTATTGAGGGTATATATCATATCATTAACTAACTCCTTCTCTATATTATTGTACATATTAATGATAATAATCTCCACCTTGGGAGTCACCCGGATTATAATAATTTGATAGTGACTACATGTGCCCACCGTTCTCAATGATAATACCTCCAACAAATTAGATACATAGATAGTCAGGCCGCCTTTACACCTCTCGAGGTTAGAGGAACTTGCAGGTTGATGAAGAGTTTTAAACCCAGTAATATGGATGGCATCAAGAGACCAGATCTCTTGCAAGCATAATATATCTATGTCCTTGATAAAATCAATCCATATGGGATTGTTTATCTTGGAGCGGAGACCTGCTACATTCCAGAAAGCAATCCTAGTCCCTTTCTTTGTATCAGCCCCAGGTTGTTCAGGCAGAGGTGTTGCCTTCTGTTGATCACCTTTACTGGCTACTACTATTTTTTCCTTCAAGTCAGAAGAAACAACATCCTCAGTGGTTGGGCGTCAGTCAACTCCTTCTAGTCCACTCAAAACTGAGAAGCGATTGACCCCTTCAAATCTTTGGTCTTGCCCGTCATTCCCTCTCCACATCCGGTTAGGGTACAACTTTCTAGGATAATCCCAACCTGGCCTTGTTGGAATGCGATAACTCTTCCTGCCCCCATACTCAATAACCCTACTTGGGTTTGGTATGTTCAGCTCCCTGTAAAAGTAGTCAAGTGGGAGGATCTCAATGCCCTTCAGTTGTGGCTTAGGATTGAATGCGGACTCATCAATAATACGTCTAACTGGGTTGGGTCTATTAAAAGTAAGTATAATACAATCCCCAGCTCTATTCTTCCTAGTTCTGCCAATCCAGGACACTCTACGTACCATTATAATATCTTGCCAAATATTATTCCCCACCGATGTATTCTTTATGATCCAGTGGAGCGCCTTATTTTTTAATTGACCAAAATCCTCTCTTACGCCCTTATTCAATACGGGGACATGCGCAAGCACTACTACTAGGGGTGAACACTCTGGCGGGAGATTAATAACTGGTAAGGAGACCCGCTCATCCCGGCCAACTTGCACTGTCTCCCCCTCAATGTTCTCACTAATTTGTGGGGATGAAATAGTAAGTGGTGTAGTAACTATGGTTTTGGTTACATGAGGTTTCAGAGGTTTGGCAATGGTACTATTACCACCTAAAGGGGCTACGTCAACAGGGATGGCTACGCCTTGGGGGTCTGAGTTGTTACTGAACACTGTCCCAGTGCTGTTGTTCAACTTGGATAGTGCTATGGTATCAAGCCTACATGTATTGTCATTGACTAGTTCGCCCAGGGAGTCTAGCTTCCCATTAATGATTTTCAATCTCTCGATTATGGGTAGGGTAAAAGATCGCAGTAAGTGAGTCATGTTGGAAAATGACATCACTGCTTCCTCATCCTTCCCATTGAATAGAGCTCTTTTATGTATGTCTGAAGACTGAGATCCCGGGTCAATCGAGGCTTTAATGTTCCTCTTGGATATCTTGATGGGTTTATTAGGGAACGATACACTCTGGGTACCAGACAACTTTAATACTTTTGGTTTCCTACCTGCTTGACGGCCCCCGCCCCTCTTCCTTTTGCCTTTAAAGTTAGGACATGATGGGGCCACTTCAAGAGTGGCTTCAGAGTCGATAGAATCTACAGGCTGTAAACTTTTCCTGGCCTCAATCGGATAGAAACCCTCAGACGAATCATGACTACAAGATGAAATATTCAAATTAGATGCAACTTCCTCCCCTAACAAATAATCATACTGTAAATCATGTTTTTCCAAGTCAATAGGGCTGCATGTGACTAGTGTGTTCAAGTCTGCATTAGCCGGTGACATGGCATTGATTAAGTCACCTAAAGAGGAGCGTCTGACGCTCAAAAGTTCCAGCGACAGACGCTTTTCGGTCAAAGCGATCTCCCTGCCCACAACATCGGCTGCTCTCAGGAAGAAATCGTCAAGAGTGCCAGTAAGTCTTCCCCCGGCAACAGCCGGTGTAAGGCGGCGCTTCCCCTCATTTCCAGAAATATGTGTCATGGTCAGACACAAATACAAATACTAAAGTCTGGATGGTCTTACCGACAGGAAAGAGAACCTTAGGGGATTGGCCCAGCCCAGCCTCGTCCAGCCTCGGACGGCCGTAGACGGACCGCCCTTTGCCCGGGCTTGTCCCGCGGGGCGGGAGGCGATCCTTCCTTTTCAAGCGCCTCCGGGCGCGGCAGTGATGTCAGGTGTGTGCCTGTCCGCCGGGGCACCTGGGAAATGGAGTCCCAGCCCTCACAGCCGTTCCCCTCACGGCGTTCGAAGCAGGCTCCGGTGCGGCCGTTCCCCTCACGGCAGGAGCAGGAGCAAGTGGCGAAAAGGTGAAAGCCCAGGGTTACTGAGCAGCGAGCGTCCCAGTGAGCGCTCGGCACTCCTTCCTTTTCAAGTGCCTCCGGGCGCGGCAGTGATGTCAGGTGTGTGCCTGTCCGCCGGGGCACCTGGGAAATGGAGTCCCAGCCCTCACAGCCATTCCCCTCACGGCGTTCGAAGCAGGCTCCGGTGCGGCCGTTCCCCTCACGGCAGGAGCAGAAGCAAGTGGCGAAAAGGTGAAAGCCCAGGGTTACTGAGCAGCGAGCGTCCCCAGCATGTAAATTCATGCTTACCTTGTAAATTCAATAAATAAAGAAGTACATGTAGGTGGAATAATGCTCGTTTTTGCCACCCTTAGTCCTGCCATCATTCAGGCTAGTAATTTTCATCTCTCACATCAAACTAATACATTGATTTAACTGCAAATCCCCCATTCATTAATCTAATAATCAAATCTTCGCAACCTGTTTGTCTCTAACTCCTCCTCTCAAACTATCCTTGTTAACTACCTTTAGTCCTTCCGGGCCTATTGGTCAATGCGGACCTTTTTTTGACATTTAACCAATCCCATACTGAACTACTGGCTCCCACTTGCCTTAAGCTTCATCATTCCTTCCTTAATTGAACCGCCAAGACCTGCCCTGGTACAGATCTGTCAACTCAGATGGTGCAAACGTGTGTCACACAATTTAGGCTCCTTTCACACGGTCACCCGGTGAGGAGCCGAAATCACACAGTGGTAGAGAAAACAAGCTGGAAACCATTGCACAGAGTGGGATTCCAGCTTGTCTTTGGAAACTCTGAGCAGCTGATGTCCATTAAGGGGTGTGAAAATACCCTAAGACATCAACGACAGCCTCAAAGACCCTTTGGTTTCTCTTTTTTGGGAGGGGTTGGGGGCAGAGTGCCTCTTAGGCAGCTCTTGGCATGAGGACTCACCCTCTCTGAGGCCCCACCCCCTTATCACATGCTGAAATAAGTTTATAGGTTAGCAGGTCGCCTGGTATTCCCCTCAACTGATTGCCTTTAGCACAACAATTCCTTGATGAAATGAATCTACCAGTCTTCAAGCCAATTGGCCCCCATCATTATTATTTGGCACTATTATTACAACCTTTCGTCTTTCCGCCAGCATGCCAGTACAGAGACAAGGGTGGCCAATCTACCACATTCCCTTTCTTTATTACCCCTTTTTCCCAACCTATCAAACCTATATCATTACCCTTTAGTTTCCCTGAGACTTTGTTCCACCACCAGAAAATCCCTCTCCTCAGGTGTTCTTTCTGCCTCCCCTAACACATATATCATCCATGGACCTGGTATCCACCATCTGATCCCCTCAATCATCACTAGTTTGGGTCACCTAACATCCCCTTCCCACAATCCACATCATAGAGCTACCATCCTAATACTACTTCCCCATCTTGTCTTGCAAGATCTGCCTTGAACTGGGCTACACCTCCCTTTACAGGCAAGTTTCCCACGAGGACCCATCTCCGCACTTCCACCTCATTAATCCAACTATACTACAGTAGGCCCATGCCCCTTCACGGACCTCAGCTTCTCCTGTTCATCCAACCTGTCTGTTCGGCCAACCAGCCACGAGCATAGCAGCAGCCTCCTTTTCCAAACTACCCCATGTGATAAAGGATGTCCCTTTTCCTACTCAAATAACTGACCTGAGAAACCACTACCTTATGGCTACACCCATGAAGCCCTGGGGAAGGCAACATCTTTGCCCTCTCAACAACACTTAACACTTCCAACCAACCACGCACTCTGGCTTCCTTCATCCAGGTGGTGTGGGGTTATGCACCTGTAAATTCTCCCTTTCCCCTTTTTGTCCAGTGTGTGTCCTCTTGTAGTGTTCAACACAGTGTTCTGAAGGGTGGATGCCAAGCTCATAACCTCACCGTTACCCAATCAGTACTCCTTGACAGCTCACTTCATAACCACCTAAGGAGTAGCACACTAGGGTGCATATTTACATTATTTACATGGGGATATGCCCACCAGACATTACTTTTAGCGATGCTCTGGTGGCGACATGCCCTTCTCCATATTTTAAAAGTGGCGTTAAGCCACTTTTTGTGGCTTAACGCTGCCTTGTAAATAAGGCCCCTTTACACGCATCACTCAGCGTGAAAGGGACGTGCAATGGGTGTTGCTGTGGGCATTCCACCGCAACACCCATTGCTTTTGACGCTGCCCCAGACTTACAAGAGCAGGCATTAGAATGGCGAAACAAGGAGAAATACTTTTATTTCTCCTTGTTTTTGCTTTTTCTATGTGTGCTACATTCTGCAGGCACAACGCAGGCACCCTTGAACTATGGTGGAAGGGTGTCTGGGTTTGCACCAGAGCTAGAGAAAACACAGGGGTGTGCCTTATTCTTGTGAATAGGGCGCATCCCTGCATTTTGAAAATGTCAGAGCGCGGCGCTGCCAAATTTGCCGCAGCCTACAGAAATGTTTAAAAAGCTTTGTCCAAATGGAAGCCTCTACATGGGTAATACATAAAAGCCATAGCAACAATGCTCTTGGCACCAAGGTCATCATATTAATAAATCTCCCCAACACTGCATGATTTTTCACTCAAATATCAGCTTTAACTATGTTTTGGAAACTCAACAATCATTCTCCAAACATCAGCTTATAAGTTCTCAGAATGCATGCATTTTCATCTCAGATAAACGCTTTGCAAATTTGAAACAACAATTAATTTAACCAAACAAAAGCTTCTAATTTAGTTGGCCGAGCTGCACACAGGAGAGCCACTTATAGGCAGCTAGAGAGCTACCAGTAACTCATGAGCTACTTGTTGAAGCCTGCCCTGGACCATTCCACACTACAGTTTAAATCTCTATCTTTTCTATGACATTTTATGTAGTGCCGAAGTCATGTTTGAGTCTGTACCTGGAAAGTGAAAGTCTAATGGCAACGAGCAACGCCACTGACTGATCATAAGTCACAAACAAGCATTGGCATAGCCAATAGGTCTCGCCTTTGGGACCTTATAAGTGTTTAGCCATGCAACAGTTGCATAACTAAACACGTATAAGGTCCCAAAAGCGAGACTATTTGGCTATGCCAATGCTTGTTTTAACTGCTGCAATCTATTGAAGCCTCACGGAGGACATCAAAGCGGCCTGTGCTGCCGCGAAAGTGATCACAATCAAACATCAAAGCGGCCTTACGGCCGCGAATGTGGAAGTAATAGCGGTAAAGCGCGACGCGCGCACCCGCGCACATGCACTGTAGGTCTAGGCTGGCCTGGTAGCACTTTTTGGAGCCCTCACAAAATGTCTCGCCAGACCAGCACATGCGCTGGGTCAGGCAAGACCTAAAAAAGGTATCCAGCACATGGTGGTCCCAGGCAGTCCCACATACGGGTACTTACATTGCTGAACTCTGCCTAACCTCTGGAACAGACAAGATATGGTACTTACAGGGATGTGTGGCCCTAGAAAGCCATGTTGATGCATGGTTTGATATTATACATGGCGCCCATCATAAAATGTGCCCCATTTGGTACATTGAAAGGAAGAATTAAACAACCATTCAGAATTGCTGCCACTGAACTTTCAGCAATGAATAAGGTAACCAGACTTCCTCGATTTTGCCAGGGCCTGCCCAGTTTTTCACTGTCTGCCTTGGCAAAGTTTTGTAAATGTAGCATTATTTTATTTCGGGTTTCTATAGAGTGCAATGGCTACCTAAAACGGGCTTCCCAGCGCTGACAGGTCAGGAGGAGGAAGGGCTGTTTAGGCAAATGAATGAGTTTTAAGTTGCTTTCTGAAATGTAAGAGGTTTAGTATTTCTCCTGAGACTGATCGGTAGGGCTTTCCAAAGTTTAGGAGCATATCTCCCGATTTACAGAGAGGGATGACTGAACACGGAGATAGGCAAGTTTTCATGTGTTACAGTGCAGCGTTCATTAGTAGCCCTTAGCAAAAAGCAATTTCATTCATACAAATCATACTATGTGTAAAAATTGCATGTAATTCTCATACTTGCCTAATTGTTTGTGCTGTCTGTGTTGGTAAGTACATATAATGTCTGATGATGGAAAATAAGTCCCAGTCTCCAAAAATGAGTGCTATTGTCCATCACCTGAAAATCATGTATCAACACTGTCACAAGTGCAGCAATGATCTGAATACATGATGATGAACACATTGCAACTGTCAAACAGTGACAGAATGTTTCAATTAGAGATGTTCCACTCCCTCTGTAAGCTAAGAGGCACCTTTCTGCACAAAAACAATCCTCTGAGGCATCATAGAAAGAGGAAACAACAATGGGAAATAAAGATATTTCTCCTCATTACGCCCTTCCTGGGATGGCGTAGCATTTTGGCACACTCCCAGGTCTACCAGTAATGGTAAATCTGGGAATGCGTCAACATCCACGGGTTTTGTGTGGGAACACCCACACACCACTCATGGAACACCCCCAAAGGGGAAAGTAAAGCAACGTAGCGATTTGCACTGCTTTGCATCACTCTGGCTTTATTTAGCCACTCAGGGCCATGCAAGGGGGCTAGTGTGGTTTGATAAATTGCATCTTAGGTGTTGCATCACTTTTGCCCCACGTTGTGTGGTGCAAAAGCAATGCAACACCTTGATGAATATGGCTCACAGTGTATTGCATACTCTTCCAGGTGGGTGTCCATAAACCCATGAAATAGTTAAAAATTTAAATCTAAATCGCTGTCTTCGTTATATCTAGATCTCTCCAAAAGTCGATTTGTGATTGTTATTGACAGAAAGGCCTTCATCATCCAGGGAATACAACTCTGAGACATTCTGAGTAGCCCAGTATTTTCAGCCTAGGGTAACCAGGACTCAGAAACACTGGACCACAGTCTGCTGAATATGCCTAATTCCACTATACCTCTATACATGGTCGGACAGGCCTATGAGGCAATCAGGTAGTGGCTGTTGGAGAGTAGGATCTGCTTCCCCACTTTTTGTTGGTGTTTCACTGTTTTTCGACTGTAGTCTGGCTGGGCCCCTGCTAACCAGAACACCAGCCTAGCTGCTTCCTCTCCAAATTGATTACAAGTACTTTAGGTACACTCCAGATTGGATTCTGGGGTGCCCTTATAAGTTCCTAGTATATGGCATACTATGTACACAGGGCATAGGTACCCCAGAGGCCTACCAGGGGCTGAAGCATGTATTATGCCACCCCTGGGAAGCCTTTCAAAATGACACCACAGGACTGCTACTGCAGCCTGGGTAAGGTGGTGCATGCACTCCTTACTGAGATATAGGTTCACTCTATCTCTCCATATCACTGCACATATAAACCTATCAGTCACCCCTATGGCAGGCCGCACTAATCCTGAAGGCAGGGTGCTGGGTTTTATGTGAGAGAGTGCCAATGCATGAGCAGAGCCCCTCTGCAGCCTTCGGGAACCTTTATTCCGGGATTGTTTGTGATGCAGCCAAACCATATACTCTTAAGTGCATTATAACCAAACAGTAAATGCTAACTTTGGGATGGCTGCACGGAAACATGTCGTGTTTGGTGTCAAACACCTTGGAATCATATCCCCACACCAGTAACTGGTGTGGGAGTATGATCCCACCCTTCTAGAGGGAGAGACTTCACAGCACCGGTATAGTCGGTACCAGCTAACAGAGCCCTGGCATCACAAAATGAATGGTGCCAGCCACAGTCACGAGTCTGCCCTCCTGCTGCTGGATGAAACTCCAACAGGGAAGGCCTGGACAATAGGTTTCCTGTCACAGGAAGGTGTCACCACCTCCCAGGCAGGCTTTAGTGTATTGGGGCTGGGTGGGTGCACTCCAAGAGTGCTTTGAAGTCTGCACTGGGGGGCACATTTGGTGTCCCTGTGCATAGTCCATCTCAAACCGGTTGCAGGGGCTACCAGCCCCATCTCTGGCGCAAAACTGGACAAAGCAAATGGGTGTAGCCACCCCTCTTTCCTGACCCTCCCATAGGTGGGTCCCTAGAGTTTGTCCAACCCCTTCCTTGGGTATAAGATAGGAACCCCTGGCAACAGGACTTTAGATTACACCTGGACGAAACTTTGATACTGAATCCTGGAACTTCGATGATCTACATTGAACTAGATGACTGAAGAATCTCCCTTGGAGTAAAGGAGTTACTCCCCTGCAAGGCAGGCACCAAAGACACATCTGACCGGTTTGCATTTCCAAATCTCCCGCCGGACTCCGAAGAATTTTGCAACACAGGAGGTGGGTTTGTGTGGTCTTTGAGGTCGATCAGTACCCACAGCAAGTCTGAGGCCCGTATCCCTCGTGGCGACCGTGCAACTCGAACCATTGGACACCGCATCACTTTGCAGAAGCATCAGCTTTCCAACGACTCCTGCAGCTGAGCTTTGGGTTATTTGTAGCCCTGACCCCGAGCAGTATTTGCACTGAAGATTGCCCACCTACACTCCATGAGTGTTCCGTAAGCTGGCCCTTTGTGTTTTCTCTCGGGGTCCCTTTGCGATCCCTAGTCCGTTGACTGGTGGGTGCCTGTGAAGGCAACTTAAACTTTAATTGGGCTTACCTGGTTGCTCCAGAGGTGCCCTGACTCTCCATCACTTGGGGAGTCCCCAGGACCTTGCTGGTCTGCACCGAAGCTCTTTTCTCTTCCTGCGTGGGTTGCTGTTCCCAAGGCTTGTTGGGTCCAATCCGAGCACTGACACCGCAGCACTCAACATCCTTTGTGGGACAGCTCGAATCCAGCTCCTGGTTGTCGTCGACACCTCCTGGTCCTCATGGCTGCAGAGTTAAGCTTCACCTCTTCGCACCTGAAACACCCGACATCGGTGGGCATTCGTCTATTGTGCCCCTGGTCACTGGCAAGTGACCCAGACTCTGTCCCCTGTGCTTTCAGGTTCTTCTGATCTTCGATCCAGGCTTGGATCACACCGGACACTTTTCTTCTTCCCGGCAGCAGCACTTTGCAGCAGCTCGCCATTGAAATCAACGGCGATTCCCGACACCATTTGACACCTATGCACCCGGCTTTCCTGGGTGAGGTAATTTGAGTACTCCGGTGCTCCCGTGGGTGCTGGCCCTAGAACCCCCTAAGTCTAAAGGAGTTTGCTCAAAGTCCTCTCCTAAGTGTCCTTGACTTCTAAAATTCCAACCGCGACTTTCCCATAGAATAGTATGGGGCTCGCGGCTGTGTTCTCACACTGCACACGTCCCCGTGTGTCTCCTGTGTCACTACCTTGGGTGGTTCCTTGGGGTCCCAGTGATTCTACGTGCTCTAGGCACTGTGTCTAGTCAAGTCGTGGTTCTTATACCACTTTCTTAATATATGGTTTGGTCCACCCCTAGGGCCCATTGTATATTGTGCTATTTACTGTCGTTTTAGAACTGCATTATTGTGTATCTTGGACTCTAATCTCATAAAGAGATTAGTAGTGAGTGTTTAGAAATAAATACATATATTTTAGATATACCTTGTGTGGTTCTCCTTTCATTTAGTAATTCAAGAGGTTATAATCTGGTAAACCAAGCTGCTTTACACTCCTTCAAGACTTAGCCTGAAGGCTGCTCTCCATAGCTACCACTAGGATAGCTTTCAATAAAGTTTGTCTTTAAACCTATCATCAATAAGGGTTGTTTGGACTGGTGCAAGGTGCCCACTATAACTAGTGGACAGCATATACCAGGCCAACTTCTCACAGTGGCCAATGGATTGTTCTGACAGGTCAGCATGTGGGTCCATTTTTGGTTGTTTGTAGGCATGTTTTATGGTCTGGTGAGCCAAGTTTTACAGTTGATTTCCCTGGTATTCAAACAAACATTGCCTGCAGCAAGCTCAAATCCATGTAGTGTTCCTTAGCTTGAAAAATCCTTACACAGAGTAACTTTACAAGTTCAAAGTTGCCTCAATTTGCAAACACGGCTGACTTATTTAGCTATCCAATTCACTAATAGTGGCCATTTTGTGTCCCAGTGCGAACCTTCTTCTACACAACCAGGAACCTTCAAATGCTTCCACAGGTCTACCCTCGCCTCCTCTGCCCTCTGTTTACCCACACCATGGGCCAAATGGAAGAACGCAACTCCATTTACCATCTACTGAAAGCAGTTGGTCGAATTATGCAGATTTGGGTCTGCTATCATCTCCGAAATATGGAAAAACACAGATTTGAAACTGGTATACCTGGGTATGTATTTTATTCCCATTCCACGAGATCCAAAGATGTAGTTGCCAGGACACTGGCCAGAATCCCTCATTAAAGGCTTCCAGTATCCCCTCATTTAAATCCATGTCACACATAATGAGGGTAGTCATTTGATGATCATTCATATTTAGCTAAACCTCCTACCAGTTACTCATTTCCACTGTCTTCACTGAACGGTGAACCTTAACACACAAGGTTCCATTCACAATTGGGAATGACTGGAGATGAAGCCGCCATTAGCTGCATACATTTGGATTCTGATTAAGTTTGAAGAACCCTCCGGGATCTGTTGGGGTCTCCCGTTACATCCCTAACAAAGATAACTGTTTTTAAACAATCCAAGAAACAAACAAGTATACATTATAAGACCCACCTGCAACAGTGGCTCCATGTCTATTACAACAGGTTTACCACCTTGATTGAAAAACGATCAAAAGGTTCCAGGCCTAGTGAAGTAATGGCCCATCACCACTAGACATATTATGCAATCATCTGTCGTGGTGGGGAAAAATGTGCTTTTGAGCACCTATGTTGTTTAATTCTAATGATGTATTTATACTGTATGAGTTGTGCAACTGGCTTATTAGGTTTTTCCAGATGGATTCCCACTTTGAGCCCCTTCTGTCTAAGAGTACAAGGCTATGGGCCTGATTAGGAGTTTGGAGGAAAAGCACCACCGTTGCTTTTTCGGCGGTCTGCCCAACCGCTGCCTTAGTGGTCCACCTGCCCAATTACGATCCTGGCAGAAACTCAGCTACAAGACCACCGCTGGGCCGCCGCCCCTGCCGAGACTCCTGCTACAGCGTCAACAGTGGGAAAGCCAGACGGCGGACGATGGAGGCAGTCCCACCAAAGTTCCCGCGTCCCGATTACAACCTGCCCTTCCTTTGAGCTTTTTTCTGGTGGGGACACAGCCATGTGCAAGTCAGCAGAATGGCATAAAAAGAGGTGAAAACTCAACCTTTTTCCAAGGTCCCACTTCGGAATCTATGTCAGACGCCATTGTCCAGGTCCCTCCTGTGCTGCTGCCACCAGATCACGACACTCTGCAACCCCGTTGTCGCCGGATGCAAAGGTAGTTTTCACCGTCACTACACCTATATAGTGCATTGTAACAGTTTGTTATATTTAACATGCAACAAAGCATACAGTATACATGACCTATGTATACATAATGTAACATACACAACATATGTATGTGTTTCAGATGTACACATGTTGTACTTACCTATCTCTCCAGCAGTGAAACGTCACTCTGTCGGTACACTGCCACCAAGAGACCACCAGCCCAGATGTAACATCGTAATACGACAGGCTGGAGACCCCCTAGCCAGCAGGCTTCTTGGGACCGCGACGGTACAGCGGTGAGACTGGCATTATCTTTTTTACAACCATGTTTATTCCCAGGTGTTTGAATACTGTTCTCTATTTTACAGGGTTCATCACCATCAGACTCTGTCTGAAGGGTCTAAGAGTCACGGAAAGTAAGTCAAGGTTTGGATTCAAATCAGAGCTCGCTCCTCCTTGGCAATTTTCTAGATATGGGAGAGATACAGTGTGGTCAAAGCACAGACATATGAGTCATGACTCAGACATCTAGTGAAATGTCTACATCTTGAAACAGGCAATACACTGCCCGCTTAACCTCAGACAACCTTGTTAAATCGGATTCTAGGCACCTTTCCCACTCAGGTTAGCTTGGGCAGAATGGGCATCAACTGCATCAGCTCAAAGTACTGGGCTAGGAGTAGGTTTAGAAATATGATTGTTTTAAAAGTTTTTCCTGATTCCCTTCTGATAATCACATTTTGGGACGTTTTGTAGAGTTAACCAATGATTATTGGGATGGCCCCCAGAATTAGCGTTTTATTTGGAATCCCATATTCTACAGAGGTATGGCTGTTTCTTGCAGGCACTCAGTGTGCAAGTTGTACCAATTTTTCAGGTCTGGCCTAGAGACGTCTTTAGCTGTCTGGCCAGACTGATGTTTTCGAAAACTCTTAACAAAATTGCATACATGTATTCTGTCTGGCCAGAATTCCATTTCAAAATAATTTCTGGGTCTTACAGTCAGCCTTCTTCCTCCACTGGTCTAGTCAAGGGCCATTCACTTAGTGTTTCCACCCACCACAGTATACAACATGGGGTGATGGGTCAGCTCAGTTAAGACATTGACTTTTTCACAGTAAATAACAGCATTTTGTGCACATGGGGTATTCTACCCTATCCCTGTAGGTTCTTTGTAGATACCAGTGACTGCTAATTCCTATGTATATTAGTGTGTCATCATTGCCTTCCATAACATATAAGACTCACTGAAAACTGCAATAATGACTTCCATCATCATAAGCCAGCACTGGCATTTTGATTTAAATTATAATGACAAGCACAACTCTTTAGAGCAGCAATAGTGAACATGCAAATGTATATGTTGTTGGCACCTCCTCATTGCAATGAGCAACTTTAGACCCTCAAATAAAAACATAGGCCATTGCAACCTGATACTGCCAGAGGTTGTGCAACACTACAATAATAGCCTCTTGCTCTGCTCTCATTAAATGTCACTTTCGCATTCAAAAGCAGCCAAATGACTAAATAAGGTACTATTTGACGAGCTGGCTACAGAGATGCTTGCTGTTCATTATGAAAACATATGTGCTACTTACCAGTGACTAGTAATACTTATGTTTATTATGGCATCTTGGCCTTCTTGCACAACGTACAAGAGATGCACTGAAAACCACATAAAATCACTATCAACATCATGTCAGCACTGGTATATTTCTTTATCCTATAGAAAACAAAACACAAATCTTTAGAGTAGCAAAACTGAATATACAAATATATGTGTTGAAGTCGCACCCTCTTTATAAATTGCTGTGTGAAAGCAAAAGAACAGTCAGGTTTTTAGGCATTGTTCGGCCCTACGTTCAACAAAAAGAGACATTCATGGAAGTCTCCTTTCATCATAATTCTTTTGTATATTAGGAATGAGGCGGCAGTGACAGGCACTCATTGACCACTATAAGAGCCTAAGGTATGGCAGTATGGTACAGCAAGCACTTGTATCTGACTCAAGAGTGACATCTAGTAACAGCTTGTGTGTGACATTGGAGGTTTGTGAAAGACTTCACGCCCTTGTATCTGACTCAAGAGAGAAATTCCGAACACCATTTCGCGCTGCAGCTTTCTAGCACTTGTATTTGGCTCCAGAAAGACATCTATTAACTCTTTAAGGTGTTGCGAATCCGCAAGAGACTTTTCAAGCACTTCCATCTGACTTGAGAGGGACATCCACTAACGCAGTGCGGTAGCGCATCTTTGCGAGAGACTTTTCAAGCACTTGCATCTGACTTGAGAGGAACATCCACTAACGCATTGCGGTAGAGCATCTTTGCGAGAGACTTTTCAAGCACTTGCATCTGACTTGAGAGGAACATCCACTAACGCATTGCGGTACAGCATCTTTGCGAGAGACTCTTCAAGCACTTGCATCTGACTTGAGAGGAACATCCACTAATGCAGTGCGGTATCGCATCTTTGCGAGAGACTTTTCAAGCACTTGCATCTGACTTGAGAGGAACATCCACTAACGCATTGCGGTACAGCATCTTTGCGAGAGACTTTTCAAGCACTTGCATCTGACTTGAGAGGAACATCCACTAACGCATTGCGGTATAGCATCTTTGCGAGAGACTTTTCAAGCACTTGCATCTGACTTGAGAGGAACATCCACTAACGCAGTGCGGTATCGCATCTTTGCGAGAGACTTTTCAAGCACTTCCATCTGACTTGAGAGGGACATCCACTAACGCATTGCGGTACAGCATCTTTGCGAGAGACTTTTCAAGCACTTGCATCTGACTTGAGAGGAACATCCACTAACGCATTGCGGTACAGCATCTTTGCGAGAGACTTTTCAAGCACTTGCATCTCACTTGAGAGGAACATCCACTAACGCATTGCGGTACAGCATCTTTGCGAGAGACTTTTCAAGCACTTGCATCTGACTTGAGAGGAACATCCACTAACGCAGTGCGGTATCGCATCTTTGCGAGAGACTTTTCAAACACATGCATCTGACTTGAGAGGAACATCCACTAACGCAGTGCGGTATCGCATCTTTGCGAGAGACTTTTCAAGCACTTGCATCTGACTTGAGAGGAACATCCACTAACGCAGTGCGGTATCGCATCTTTGCGAGAGACTTTTCAAGCACTTGCATCTGACTTGAGAGGAACATCCACTAACGCATTGCGGTACAGCATCTTTGCGAGAGACTTTTCAAGCACTTGTATCTGACTTGAGAGGAACATCCACTAACGCAGTGCGATTCAGCATCTTTGCGAGAGACTTTTCAAGCACTTCCATCTAACTTGAGAGGGACATCCACTAACGCATTGCGGTACAGCATCTTTGCGAGAGACTTTTCAAGCACTTGCATCTGACTTGAGAGGAACATCCACTAACGCATTGCGGTACAGCATCTTTGCGAGAGACTTTTCAAGCACTTGCATCTCACTTGAGAGGAACATCCACTAACGCATTGCGGTACAACATCTTTGCGAGAGACTTTTCAAGCACTTGCATCTGACTTGAGAGGAACATCATCCACTAACGCATTGCGGTACAGCATCTTTGCGAGAGACTTTTCAAGCACTTGCATCTGACTTCAAAGGAACATCCACTAACGCATTGCGGTACAGCATCTTTGCGCGAGACTTTTCAAGCACTTGCATCTGAAAGAGTGAAACATCCAATAACACCTTCTAGTTTATGGAACAGCCCCAAGAGGGTCAACAAAAAAGAATATGCTAGTGTAAAAGCTAAGTACCGGGCAAATGTGGCAGACCGGTATGCCACGAGCCTGACCACTGGTTGTCTAACTACCCAGTTCTTCAGCTTAAAAGTTTGAGCCCTTTCTAGATCTGACTTTGCCACCACTAGCGAAATGTCTGTATGTGAGATTTCGATTGGGCTGTCTACCAGTAAGGTCCTTTAGCACCTGGATCAACAATCAAGCCTCAGTTATGTGCCCTGCATGTGGCCTGGCCCAGAAACAGAAGAACATATTCTATTCTTCTGTACCCAAAATCATCTTCTCCGAAAGAAGTGGATTCGACCAATATGCCTGAATCTGGCATTAATGGGTTGCTCACAGGATCTTAAAGAATGATACATCTAATCCTATTGTTTTTGCTGTAAGCTGCTTTTTACTGAATGTTTGGTTTAGGCGATGGAAGTTTGTGACCCTGACCAACTAGGAGTTTTTCTTTTTTTTTCATCTTTTTTTACGCGCTGGATAATCTGTTTGCTTATTATGTGACAATTTGTATTATCATTAATTACTTTGATGAGAAATATGTGTCCAAGTTTTATAATGTACAAAGCACTTTTTTAACTATAAGAGAGACTATCAACTTTTGTGCTCTGTGAGATTGTTTCATGGAGGCTATCTATTTAAACTGTTTTTACTATCAATTTTTTTTATTGTTAAAATAGTTAATTTTTAAATGTAGAATCTCATGACCAATCATAATTGAATATGTACAAGAGTATTTTAATTATTGATCTCTTCTTTGTAAATTTTAAAGGCTTGGAAAACAATCTAATACATTTTATGAGGTGCAGATTTTACCATTGGTCATGGCGGACCAAGATATGTTTTTGACAATGTTTTTTTTCTTGCTTGTCGGAGTAGAACTACATGATGGCAGAGAATAATTGTATGGAATCCCTTCTGAAAATGCCCACTAGTTTTTACAGGCTGTATATTTAAATTGATAATGAAATATTTTATGTATGTTTTATTTGCAACTTTTATGGCCTTATGGCCGAAATTAAGTTTATGTGAGTGTGAACACCTTCTAGTATTGCAGTATTCTGAAAAGGACAGACCTTTTGGTTTTGCCACAGTTATTCATTATATTTGGGTGTGAAAAAGTTGTTGCACATTTGGAGAATTTTCATATTACTTGGTCTAGTGATGTACGAAAGAGAATCAAATAGGGGCCCATTACCTTCAGATTCTAGATTGTACGTATGTTTTTCCCTCCCAGGGACACTGTTGATTCAGATTAGGCTCAAACAAGAAATCTGTACTATGAAACCTCATGCCTCGTTTTCTTTCTTTTGATGTGTCTGATTGTCGCCCACTGCCTGCACCTTTATTTTTATTTCTTTATACTTTATGTTGCACCTTTGTTTCGATAAGAACTCAATAAATAGGGGGGCTTATTTATGAGAGCCCTGCATCGTTTTTGCACCACGTAAAGTGGTACATGCATGATGCAGTGCTGTCAATCCGATTTATGAAGCCATGCAAAGCCACCCTGCATGACTTTGAGTGGCTTCATTAATCTTGAGTAAGGCAACACAGCGCAAATTGCTGCACCACCTTACTCTGCGCCCAGGAGGCATTCAATGGACGTTCTGGTCGGTTTTCCCACACAACACCAATGAATTTGATGCTGCCCCATAGTTACAAAATCCTGTCCACCTGGGAAAGCACCGAGTCTGGCCGCGGCCAGGGCGACTGACTCCGGAATCTGGGGATCACGGTTCGATCCCCGGTGCCCGAGGCAGATCAGCCCAGCACCATGTGACTCTGGGCAATAGCTTGCTTAATCTTCCCGACGTCCCCCAGCGCCTAGAGACCCTTACGGGTGATTGTTTGCGCTTTACAAATGTGGATTATTATTATTATCTGTATGCCTCCCGAGGTGAGGCGTAACAAGGAGAAATATCTCTATTTCTCTTTGTGTTTTCCTTTTTCTATGTGTGCTGCATTCTGCAGCACCCAAAGAAAGTGGAGAATGCCTCTTATGATTGTTTCTGTGCAGGAAGGTGCCCCTTCCTGCACAAAAACAATCCTGCATGCAACTGAGGCACCCTTGCACCATGGTGTAAGGGTGCCTATATTGGAGCAAGGTTACTGAAATAGCGCTAGTGCACGGAGGAAGGACAGGAATGCACAATATTGAATAAATATAGTGCATTCCTGCCCTTCCACTTTGGCATAGGGCAGCGCAGCAAGGTGCCTTGCTGTGCTTCCCTATGCCAAAATCCCATAAAAGAGAGCCACATTGTTTACATTACATCGTCTAGTGTCCAGAGCGTTAATAAATCACCTTTAAAAAAGATAGCCCTGTATAAGAAGGAAAACTGGAACACACATGAATTTTCTTTACAAAATTGATCTTTCTAGAGCCTTTTGCATATAATTTCTTACATCTGTTCATAACAAACATTTTTTGATCAATGAAGCAGTCCCTGTTTAAATCGACAATATTATGTACAAGCTAACTCTTTGCCCGTGAAGGGTAGCCCATCCATGTCTCAGTCTCAGCACCTGAGTTGCCGCCCTTTCCTATCAAGCCATTGACTTCTCTCATGCAGCCCAATGTTGTCTGTGGGACTGATGAAGCAATGCAGCCACAGCCTGGTACAAGAACAAAGTGGCAACTGTGAGCGAGCCACTCTCCCACAACCTTATGTGAGCGTGGAATTCTCATAAACATTTTATAAGCAGCTACACCTTAAAACCTATTAAGCAAAACTCCAATTTCCATGTCAATTTTGTCTCTAGGTAGACAAAACTTTGCCACTGTTTTAGCACAACCTGAATACATTTCTGAAATAATCATTAACTTGCCTGGACTCCGATATTGATTTTAGTAGTGGGCCCCTGCTGCTTCCCATTGAAACATTGATGATTGCGGGTTGCAGCTACAGCGCACTTAACCCCTCCTGATCATGGGAAATGGTCATAGCTTTCTTTTGAGGGCAGTCGCTTTACCCCTCAGATAGATCATGAATCGCAGTCAGAAAGCTCTCCAGATTATGCTGGGCAGGAACAACAACCAGATGCGATCTCAGGGAGCTCCTGGTGGATTTTACAACAAGTTTAAAGACAATATACACTAAACTGGATCTCCTTACTAGTCATCTAGACCATGTTAAACAGCAAGAAGCTAAGCATGAGGATAGATTGGATCACCTGGAGAATCGTGTCTCGGATGCAGATGGCGCACAGAGAGACTCCAAAGAACAACTATTGAAGATGGACAGGGTGCTTGAACTCTTAGAGACCCAAAACGAAGACCTTTAAGAGTGCTTCAGGCATAATAACTTGAGAAATATAGAAGTCCAAGAGTCCATAGCCTTTAAAAAAATGGAAGACTATGTGGTGAAAATACTGCGGGAACTATTTGGAGAAGATCTATCCATGGTATTCATCGTTGAGCGGGGGCATCGCTCGTTGGGTCAATTGCTGCTCCCAGGTGCGCCAACCCACCTGCCCTATACTTGCGCGGCTCTTAAATTATAGAGACCAAGACATGGTTTTGCAGCTGGTGCGTGAGCGGGGGTCATTCAATATCAAGTAAAAAGCCTGTCATTCTACCCGAATTTTATAATGTTGGTGCAGGCTGCCAGCCGTGAATTTCTACCTGTCAAGCGACTGCTCCAGAGGGTGGAGATTTTGTATGCGTTGCTTTACCCGGCCAAGCTATGGATCACCATGGACGACAAACCGCACTTCTTTACTGATGCTAAGTCTGCACTGAAATTTGCTAAGCAGATTACCAAAGATGAACTAACACACAGGAACCAGGCGAGCAAGTCGGATGAGTCTATACTGAGTGACAATGTTTAAGAACAAGTCCTCTTGGGTGCTGTGATTTCTGAGCATCCTCACTCGGCTGACTTTAGCCAATATCTCTCTTTGGCTCTATCAAGACCCTACATTGTTGGACCGCCCTATAAAGGGTGCACCCTTATATAATATTTCATACTGTCATGGAATAATTGATCCTTCTTTGCATTGGGTGCCCCCTGAGTTTTCCCAGTCTAGCCACCCAACCGGTACAGTGCGATTATTCACCGGGTCATATTTTCCCCCTAGGGATGTTTCCCACTTGACTCATTGTGCTGCGAGGGGAAGGGTCTATGGTTCAATGTTTAATGGGCTTTTGGGGTGGCAGGGGTAAATCTGATACTCAACCAAGTTTGGGGGTTGTTGTGGGAGGTGGGCGGGTTGCTCTATTTCAATGTTTGTTATCAACTTCCACTCAATTCGAAACCGTAATAGCTATATACAACCTGAAGGTTGGAGCTCACCACTATTTCATCCTTGCATTAAGTCCACACGTGTCCACTTAAATTATTAATATGGAACATTTACAGCCTAAATGATCATCGCAAGGCACAATAGGTGTTTGCATATTTACAAAGGCACACCATAGATATCTGCTTATTGCAGGAGCTTCAACTCACAGAGGGGACTATTACTCAGCTGCGATCCATGTGGGTTGGGAAAAAGTATGTTGCTACATACTCCAATTACAGTCAGGGAGTGGCGATTCTAATTAGAAAGTGGCTGGCCTGGCGCATACACAGAGTTCAGTGTGACACACAGGGCAGATTTGTTCTACTTTCGGGAGTTCTTCAAGATCACCCAGTCAAGATTATTTCCGTCTATGCTCCCAATACAGATGACCCCCAGTTCTTTGCTAAGGTATGGCAGCTTGCTTAGAAGCTAGGGCCCAGGGGGACCATATGAAGAGGAGATTTTAATATTATACTTAACCATGAGATTTTTAGGCCTAGGGACTCCAGACGCCCCCACCCACGTGCTGCGGCCCAGCTGCACCTAATTATGGAAGACTTTGATGTGACTGATCTCTGGTGCTTCCGCCATGCCACCAAAAGGAGGGTACTTGAATAAACACTGCCCATGCTTCGTGGTCGAGGATAGATCATTAGCTAGTGTCGCTGGATGTCCTGGTGTGGACTGCCCAAGTATCACATTTACTGTGAACACTACCTTACCATGCTCCTGTACCTCTAGAGGTATTACTCCCAGACAGTCTCCCCTAGTTGGAAGCTACCACATGGTACCCTGATAGATCAGGTGTTCAGGGAAGATATTAGAGCAGTACTTTTGGACTACTTTGAGCACAGTAATAAAGAGGACATCTTGAGGGCTTCCGGATGGGAGGCTTTCAAGGTGGTTATTAGGGGAGCATGCATTTCCAAACAGGCCGGCGTCCTCCGTGCCCTACATGCCACACCGGAGCACAAAATTAAAGAACTCAAATTGCAGTTTTATAATTATAGGGATGTTTTCAGGCTAACAACAATTCAGAATAAACTCTCTGATTATGAGGAGGCTGCGCAGTGGTAGTCACATTATCTAGGAAGGGAGACATGTGCCAGGCCCTTTGTAGATGGAGATTGACCAGGCAAATCTATCGCTCGGTTACTTCGCAAGCCCTGGGCAAGCGACTTCATAGCTGAAATGCAGGATGATAATTCACATATACACGTCAACACAGAAGCGGTCCAAAGGGTCATTCTGTTTTTTTTTCTCCTCCCTATATTGAACTACGCAGAATTCCACTCCTTAAGACCTATCAGCCTACTTAGACTCAATCCAACTTTAGTGGCTTGAAGAGGGCCATTTACAACTGAGGAAGTTATTGGGGTAATCCGCAGTATGCCCACAGACAAGGCTCCTGCCTTATTTTTTTTTTTATTGATGAAGTTTTATAAAGCGTGAACAAGACAAAAAATTTGGTGTCAGAGTGCTGCACAACCTAACAAATAGCATCAGATATACAAGGAGCAAAATATAGAATATACAGCATGAAAAGGTATTACAAAGAGACATAGTGAAAACACCAGCAATGAAATCAAATTGTCATGGATAGTCGCCTCAGATAGGAAGGAGATTATTCAGTAGTCCAATTTTTACTTTGTTGTTGAAAAGAGCGAATAAAGGGATGGTCCTGATCTCTGGGGAAAGAGAGTTCCAAATTCTTGGGGCAATTCCAGAGAAAGTTCTCTTATAGGTTTTCTTTTTGTGAAATTTTTGGGGTTTCAGCAGTAGAGAGCAGGTACTACAAGAAGCTCTATTCCTTCCAGATAGAACCAGTTTCTGAGCCAGGTAACAAGGAGTGTTGTTGATGGATGGCTTTGTACGACATGCATGCTATTTTTAGGTGGATCCTAGGTTCATAGTGTAGCCAGTTCTGAGAGTGGAGGGCTGGGGTGATGTGATCATTTTTCTTTATGCCTGTGATGAGCTGTGCAGCTGCCTTGAGGGTAGCCCTCAACGGTGCTAGTTTTCATTTCGGTAGGCCAAAGGGGGGAGCATTCGCATTGTCTAGTTTGAAGATCACATGAGCCTGAACCGCCATCTTGATATCTGCTTTTGGCAGGAAAGGCTTTAGTTTTCTTAAGACAAGGAGATGGGAATTGGCCCCTCTGGTTGTGGAGCTGATGTGATTCAGCATGAAGTGGTTGCTGTCTAGTGTTATTCCTAAGGATTTTGATGAATCAACAATATGTGGGGTACAGTTCAAGGTGGTGAGGTCAAGCCAGTCTTTGATGTTAGAGGTGGGGTTGGGTGGCGAGATTCATAGGAATTCGGTTTTGAAGGCGTTAAGTTTGAGGTGGTTAAGAGTTAACCAGTGTTCAGTTTTGTTCAAGATGTTATTGAGAGTGCTGATGTCGTTGGGGGAGGTAATCTTCATGTACAATAGCGTATCATCAGCATACATTTGGTAGGAGATGTTAGAGCATTTGAGGATTTCAGTCAGGGGTTCAATGTAAGGATTAAACAGGGTGGGGAAAGTGAAGAACCTTGGGGGAGCGCCAATAGTGACCGGATCTGGTCGGATAAGTCATGATTGATTAGGACTCACTGAGATCTGTTTTGTAGGAATGAGCAGAACCATTTTAATGCAGTACCAGAGAGACTCATCCTTAGTTCTAAGAGATTCAGGAGGGTTTCATGTTTGACTGTGTCAAATGCTGCTTATAGGTCAAGAAGGATTAAAAGGCAGGATTCATTATGATCGAGAAAGTGTAGAGCATCCTCAACAATGTGGACCATGGCAGTTTCAGTACAGTGACCTGGTCTGAAACCAGATTGGCAGTGGTTGAGGAGTTGGTGCTGGTCAATGTGATTGCAGAGTGGTTGATGAACACATTGACACAAGCCTTGACTCTTTGTTTGTCCCGCATCTATTAGCTATGCATGCGGAGTCTCTCTCTTTGGGTGTTCTACCCCCTCTCAGAGAGAGGCCCTCATTATCACAATACATACACCTGGTAAGGTCTCCTGCCACTCTGATTCATACCGTTCACTGTCCTTGATCAATACGGGCAATAAAATCCTTGCGAAACTCCTTGCCTCGCTCCTCCTCCGTTTACTTCCAACTGTGGTTAGGCCTATCTAGGCAGGTTTCATGCCAGGTAGGTCCACAGCTCATAATCGCATGCTCTTTTTGCACTTCTTCATACCATCGACCCAGCCTTACACGTGATAGCTGTTTTTTTAGACACCACCAAGACATTTGGTTCCCTCGACTGGCCATATCTCTTTGCTCTGCTGATTCGTCTAGGCTTGAGTACCACCTTTATTAAATCCATTGGCCTGCTCTACTCCCAACCTATGGCCCGCTTGAGAATCAATGGCAGTATCTCTGACCCCTTTGCAGTAACTAGGGGTACCCGTCAGGGTTGCCTCCTAGGTCCCATACTCTTTGCGATTGCAATGTGCCGCGTGCGGCTCGTCTCTGCCATCATCATGCACATCATGGGCTGGCCTTTCCCCCTCACAGAATATTAGTGTTGTTTTATGCCGATGATGTTACCTTATATGTCAGGGACCCACATGTCAATTGGAGCCCCTTCTTAGGGAATGACTAGATACGGCGGGATGTCAGGGATTGAAATAAACTGGGCAAAGTCAATCGACTTCCCCCTGATAGATGTGACGCCCCAAACAGACTCAGAGTTTCCCCTAGTCAGGGCAGATGGCCCTGTCAAGTATCTTGGGTGTGGCTCAGCAGAAATATTGACAAACTATGGAGAAATAATTACGTCTGTCTGCTAACATGGCTAGACGACAGACTTGAGGGCTAGAAACAACTTCCCTTGTCAGTGATTGGCCGCCTGGTCATAGCGAAAATGATGATCCTCCCCAAATTCCTCTACCTTTTCATTAAATTACCACTTCCTTTACCCTTTCACTTCCCCAACAAATCAGAGCTCTTCTTGTCTCCTTAGCCTGGGCACGGGACCAGCCACGCATAGCCTCGGAGATCGTGACACTTCCCTTTCAATAGGACGGCCTAGGAGCCCCTGACCAGGACTTATAATATTTCAGCACACAAGCCCAGCTTGCCCGTTATTGGCTTTTTCCCGTTCAATTCCTGGCCCACACTGCCCCTGAATGTGATCGCATGGCTCCTTGCCCTTTACAAATAGTGCTATTCCTGCCTCCTAGGTGCCCGCGAGAGTGAATTGCACAGTGATGCTACTGTTGCTCACAGTCACCTGTGCTATCCCTTAACTACTGCATCCGTCATATTCATTTTAAATTCATTCACCAACTGTATCATACCCCGAGCGATTGTTTGAAATGTGCCTGGGCACAGACATGCGATGTAACCACTGCTCCTTCCCAACTTCCTGCTTCTTACACCTTGCTTGGGATTGCCCAGGAATCTTCGATTATTGGTAGGACATTTTTACTATGCTTAAGGATATTATGGGTCACCCCCTTGAATCCTCTCCCCATGATGAACTCTTGGAATATGTTCAGGAGGTGCCACCTGAGAGGCGCAAACTTGCGGCACTCCTCCTTCTGCTTGCTAAGCGCAGGGTTGCGACGAGGTGGGGGCGACGTGCACTACTGCTTGCAGCAGAATGGCTCAAGGATGCCACCTATCGCCAGGAACAGCTTACCGCCTTTTGGGAATGCATGACCGTATGTTCCAGGCCTAAAGACATTTGGCTCCTACTGGAAGAATTTTTACATGCCCACGCAGATACGATTGAGATGGCTGCTTTAGAGTCTGAACCATCAAACCATTTAGCTGAGACCTGAATAAAATGTGTCTCGTAGCAGCCTTTCATTATAAGGCCTTGGTGATTTACTGACTGATGTGGACATTACAGAAATTGCCACCCTAATTGTGAATATAGATGTATGATTCGATGAGTGGATGTCTTTTTCTCTTTATCCTCTTACCTTGTTTTTACTTTGCAGTAGACTGTGTCGAACAATATCTCCTCCATTTTAAAGTGACATTGCACTGAAATTACATTTGTACTTACTATTCTTGCCTACTGTAACCTCTGATTGTTTAAAAATCGCAATAAAAAGAATTTTAACAAAAATACAATTAGGTAAACATTTAAAACTTCCGCACTTCCTACTCCTATGCTGGACCCTGGAGCTGCCACACTGGTGCCAATGACCTTAATTACCTGAAAAGTTGGGGGAAAGGCATCAGAAGATGTCTTCTATTACAGAAAGCTTGCAAACTCCCCATATGTAAAAATACATCATGTGTTCTCTACTTTGGTACTCTAGTGAGCCATACCCTATAGATCCTGTATGTTGTGGCACTACTGAATATCGATCCCCAGAATATCGTGGTACAAGAATATCGAGGAAAGAATATCAAGGGATAAAATATCGAAAGGTAAGTGCATGCATAAAGCAGTATAGATTTGCTATTCCTAACTCCACATCTGCGTACTTTGAAGATATGCATATCACCAAGGTGCATATATGTGGCGCTAGGTATAGAAAATCTAGACTTACTTACCTGTCGATATTTTATTTTCGCTATTTGTCCTCGATATTGTGTTCCATCGATATTCTGGCACTGATATTCAGGGTGCACACCCTAAATATTGATGTGACAGCTGTATCTCATGCAATTCAGTAAAACAATTGTATTTCTAGGTGTCTACCATTATTAAAGCACATGAAAGATTTCTAGAATGTGCCAATACTATGCTGGGCCGGATTTGTGTCACAAAAATGAGTGACAAAAAACATTGCATTCAGAATACCAACTAACACATCATTGTGAAGATAATATTATGTGTGTAAGTGTATTTTTATCGTTCTTAACTCCACATCTGAGAGTCTTCAATATATACACATATCTTCAAGGTACATAGATGCACAGTTTAGATTTCTAAATCTACACTTACCCATATTTACTTACCTTCACGATGTTGTGGTAGTTGATAATGTAGATACAATATTTTAGCATAACGATATGTAAAACTCTATATTGTCAAAGAACACTTGTTGTGCTGTGCCGTAAAGGTTTTGATAAAAAAAAGAAAGATTACATTGGCATAATGTTGTATTCTCTGCCTGAGCTTACTTGATGCTGTAGTCCTATGCTGTAACCTAATGTTCTAATGCTTGTGTCACCCCTATAAGAATGTTCTACTGTTGCCTGGTTCAGAATCATGCATATTAGTAACTACTGAGACTACTTCAGAATCAGACTCCTGATCAGATTCTAATATGTATGTGATAGAGCACCATGTGATTCTGAGATTTGTAGGGGTGCATCATATTCACTGTTAGTCGGCACCCGCATATAATCGATGTTTATCTAGAAGCGTCATAGAAATGTATTTGCTATAATCATGTAACATAGAAGTGTTAGAATGTAATAACGTTTTGCGAAGTTTAACGTTGCAAGTTATTGTGAATGTATTCATTACAACGTAGCTGATTAGTTTTCACAGAATACTGTAATAGAGAAAATGCGTGTCATGTTAGAATTAACATAGTAGGCTGCTTATTCACATGATGGTAATGTCGAATTAATGCTTAGGATGTGATTTCGTAGTGTGATTAATTTTGTAAGGCCTAATTACATATGTAGAAGAGAAGGCCTGTTCATTTCTTATTTTAGCTATGTTTGTGGCCGGCAGGAATTTCTTGGTTAAGGTTAGAGTTGCAGCGAAGTGTAAAACTTCAAAAAGCGAAGAGTTCTTCTTTTCGTTCCCATGTTCCTGTTGCAGGTGCAAGGACATTTAGCTCGTTAGTGAGAATAAGTCTTTGTTTTAGGAGTTGAGATACGGTGTGGAGCCAACAGGGGAGTGCATTGGAATGTGCAACTGTAACTCTTAGTATGGAAGGTGCCTGGGACCCAAGGTCAAGCTAACAGACGATGGAAGATGGACAGCTTTGGATGGAAATTTACCGGAGGAAGACCTGGCTGAAGAGGGGTGCCAAAGGGCGTGTTCTACAATTTTGGGGTTTTGTAATAGGGACAGTGCCCCGTGGGTTGAGCAGATGAGGCTTAGGCGGGAAGCTAGAAGGAACATCAAAGATCGAGCTCTCACTAAGTGAAGACTTATTTGGGAGTTTCACTTCTGACACCTTTTCCGTGTTTCTCTTGCCTAGGAGGGAATGCTAAGTAGGGATGCCACTTTAGAATAGGGTAGGGACAGAAATGCTTTGACTGATGATTCCCAGTATTGACATCAGTATTTCTATTTTCTATTTGATGCTTTTATAATCTGTAATTCTTTTTATTTTTAGTCGGATGCAAATTCTTCGTAGGCTAGCTTTTGTGTTAGTGCCCATTTACCTTTTGTGCCTTGTATTAAGGTGCCTTTATGTTCAGATGTTTTTGCTCATAATAAAATCTCAGAAATTTTACATTTTGAGTCCTTTGTCCTTTAATGATGTCAACCTGCGGTAGTTATTTCCTGATAATCGTGTTTACTCCCTCTACGCTATTTGGCAAGTAAAAAGATCCTGGCGACCTGAAAGGGTTCTTGTGGATAATTGGGTAGACAAGAATCCGGCCCTATCAGTTGCAACAGTTTTATTTTTATTTTTCCTTTTTAAACATACCTTAGCAAATTGGCCCACTTTTTTGCAGTAAATACAAACAACATTTGCACCTGGACACTTCCCACCCTTTTGATTTGGTGGGTTACCACAATGATAACACATTTGTTTTGAGTTAGAAAAGTCTGACGCATTTTTGCCCACAGTGGAGTTATTACCATCAGTATTTCTTGGAGAAGAATATCGAAAGTCAATCTGTTTACCCTATGCATTACCTAGAACAACATTTACAGATTCAAGAGTTTTGTTTTCCAGTTCCTTTAGCGAAATATCGGACGTTTCAATACTTTTCGCAATTTTGATTGTCTCATCAAGAGTGGGATTACTTAGAGACAACAACTTTTGGCGAATGTGTTTGTTCTTGCATTTGCATACAAATTGTTCTCTGATCAATTGATCTGTAAATGCTTCGAATTGACAAACAGAGGCCAGCCTGCGCAGTGCAGAGATGTAGGAGTCAACGTCTTCTCCTTCACCTTGATGTCTTTTGATGAATTTGTGACGTAGGACCATTAGACTCGGTTGTTTATCGAATCTCGCTTTTTACTTAATTATGGTGTCCTGATAGTCGTCAATGTCATCATCTGGAAGATGAGGTATCTCAGGAAAGTGCTTAAAAATAGACCTACCCTCAAATCCCAAGGAATTAAGAAGAAGACATTTTTTGCGCTCACTGCTGAATCTGGAAGCACCAATTGCTCTGAGACAGTTTTTGAAAGCATCAAACCAAATCTCCCATCGAACAGGAGGTTCTCCTGGAGAATCTAGGAATGAAGGAGGAGGTGCAACAGACTGCATGGTTCTGATGAGAACGATAAACGAAGAAAAGTAAATAGTAGAGTGACACAGAAATGATGACAAGTAAGGTATACAGCAGAAAAAGAAAAAAACAGCAGAACTGAAGATAATAAAGCACAGGAAAACACAAGAGAACGAAAGTAACTAAAATATACAGTTAAGTGCAATACTCAATAGGTGTGCGAATCACCGTGTGAAAATTCACTTTAAAAACAATGAAGACAAAAGTGGATCACTATGTTTAGCTCCGCTGTGCAGGCATAAGATGCCTGCACAGCGGAGACAGACAGGAGACATAGGCAGATCACCATCCAGCTCCAACCGCCCTCCAAGCCTTTTTGAATCAGGCAAACCCAAAAACAAGGCAACCAGGCAACAGTAGAACATTCTTATAGGGATGACACAAGCATTAGAACATTAGGTTACGGCATAGGGCTACATCAAGTAAGCTTAGGCAGAGAATACAACATATCCTCCTTTCTCAATAAAACAAAAAAACAAATAAAAACAAACAAAAGGAAAATAAAAACAATAAGAAAATAACAAGCCGAGGAAAGTAAGAAGTGGTAAAGACGTTAGTGGATTCAAAGACGATATCTGCTAGGAATAACACTAGACCTCGTGCTTCTCCTAACATGAACTTCGTAGGGCACAAGAACATCATGACCTAGAGAAGAGTCAGAATCCACAAGCGGGACATTCCTGACTTTAACAATCTTACCCACATTCCAAACTTTCCTCCTTCAACTTGGAAAGAATTCCTACCCACCTTAGTGACAGTAATAGGCTCTCCAAACCTGCTTTACCCCTTTT
Organism: Triturus cristatus; assembly: GCF_964204655.1. Lineage (NCBI taxonomy): Eukaryota > Metazoa > Chordata > Amphibia > Caudata > Salamandridae > Triturus > Triturus cristatus. Next base: position 1,006,480,472 of record NC_140581.1, on the reverse strand, counting down.
CAACATGTGTGGGAGACTTTACACGTACCAAATCTCCCACGACAACAGGGACAGTCTTCACACATAAGCTAGTGGTGTGAGCTACAGAGTTAACGCAAAGGAAAATTGGAGAAAATATGGCAACATATTGGCATTTCCATTTTTTTTTTCAGAAGATAGGTAAGGTGAAGGCATCTATATCCCATTCCTGTAGCGAGGATCAGATTGCTGTAATCTGGTGAAGGGTTAGACCCCTGAGATCCTTAAAGATAACTGCTTATGCAACAAACATACTGTACCCCCATAGATGTTTGAGTTACCAAAACCATATCACCCACCCAGAAGGCTAAAATAATAAGGGACAACACAAAAATGGAAAATTGTTTCTTGAATGATTTATTTCTTCACTAACTCTGCTCCACAAAGGGTTTTCCAAATGTAGTGATAAGCTGAAATATTGCTCTGGTAAGTATATTTGGAATCTTATAGGCATTGATTTCTCTATCAGCTAAAAACCATGAATATGCATGATCTGTGATTGTTGGAGACAAAATAAATTTGCTGGGTGATGCTTTTGTGTCATTTCTGTTGCCTTCAGTCTGCAAAATTGTTAGATTTGTTTTCCCCTCTTGGAATTATTACCAGGAGGAGGACGATGGACAAGGAGGTAAATCATCGATTACTTACTGATTATCTACATTAGTCATTACTACATCATTACTCCAAGGCTAACTCTTACTCATCCAGTCGATTACAAATTCCGCTCTCTCCTCCCTTACAGGCAACAGGGAAGAGGTGTACTTAGGAAGGAGGTATTGTAATGGACTGAGGGTAAATCCCAAAATTGTAGTATTCTGCTAGGTGAATAATGTATCTGGTAGTGAGTTTAACCTCACATTGTTAAAGTACCTGGAGTAATGAAGAAATCTGCTAATTAATAGGGGCATGTGTGTAGGTACGTTTGCTCCTCTGTGGTTACTCCTGGGGACCGTCTGAAGGCGAAATAATCAGTACAAGTGACTGAGGAGGAAATCAGCATCATCATATTCAACACTTTTTCTATTTTTCTTCTATTTTTTTCCATTGTAAAAAGAGTTTTCCTGGATGCAAAATACCTTCTCCTCTATTTCAGTGAAATAGGAGGGGGGATGGAGTGCATTATCACTGTTAAATCCCTTTTGCTCACTTACTCCAGCCTATTCAGCTATAGTTAGATGAAATGTATGTGTGCAAATGGGATTTGATACACCACTGCAAAGTTTTGATATCCAAAAAGTTACGACTTGTAATTGTTTACTCCATTTCCACTGACCTCCCACTGCCCCTCACCTGGGAGCACCCAGGTTATCAAGAATATGGCTGCAAAAAATCAGCCGGCGAACAAACTTGCCGATCATAGGGGCATATCAACAACAACCGGCGATAATGATCGCTGAGCGCACTTAGCGCTCGGATAATTATCGCCGGCTAGCGCCGATTTTTATCGCTGAGATAGCGTGCTATTAGCAACGCTTATCTCATCAGCGATAAAAATCCTAGCGCTAACTGGCTAACGTGAGATTATCGCTGGAAACCCAGCGATAATCTCACGTTAGCTAGTTGATAGGGACTCACAAACTTAGCCATGATATCCACCTTCCATAGGATATCATGGCTAAGTCAGTCCTGAAGCAGGTGTTAGGAAAGTAGCGATAGCAGGTGTTATCGCTACTTTTCCTGACGCTATGCTTCATAGCGTGGGGCTTGATGATAGGAGAAATGTCGCTTAGCGACATTTCTCCTATCATGTCAGGTCAGGAACGCCCACTTTGCATCTCATTAGAGATGCAAAGCTGGGCGTTAGACATCCCCACGCTAAAGCAAGGTTTCACGCGATAGCGTTGGCCTTGCTAATATAGCGATAAAATTATCGCCGCTTTTCGGCCGATAATTTTTTATCGCCTTGTTGTCAATATGTCCCATAATTCCCAGACCCCTGGTCTTCCATTTTAACCTACGAATTGCATTCCTTGCACCTAGTCGCACAATAATTTGGAACACAAGGCCCATTACAGACAACTTTTATATGTTTTAGCCTCTCATTTCAGTCACGAGCGTTGAAGTTGAAACAGGGTGTGGACAATGTGTTGAGTAAAAGTGCAAACACTAGGCATTATTCTTCAAAGTGCTTCTTATATTAACTCCGCCACATTGGCACGTTAGAAAATATTTAATTTCCATTGTACTACAGAAGCTCAGTCTGAAAACCCTGATCTCTATTGGACCTGCGAAAATGCGTTCCTTTATTCATTCAGGCATTCGTGGTTCCATTACAACACCGGAAGCATGACCTCATCGAGGAAAGTAAGGCTTCCTGTCATTTCCGCTTGAAGCTGTGTGCGGTAGTTCACACCCAAGCTCTTACCCACTCTCAAAGGCAAACATTGGCAACCCTGCGCCTTCCACAGGCAGCTGTTTATCACCCTTAATGAGGTGCCAATGTTTTAAAAACACGTTTTAACAATGTTGAATGAGGTAGTGTACGCTGTCAAGTATGTACAAGTCTGAGAAGGCATTATTTATTTTTTATTTCTCCCAACCGCAGGCCTCTTGCAGTCTGCAACACCCTCGTAGAAGATGTTCAAACTCCATCCTCGGAGTAACCAGTTGTCTGAAAAAAAGAGACCATAATATTGCCTCTTGTTTTAGTTGATCCTCAGTGTAGGTTTAAGCGCCTTTTAAAGGGATCAGCGTTCACATGTCTTTCAGGCAGTTTATGATGGACTCCAGTTTCGACTATACTCTGATCCCTAATTGCCAGGACATCCCAAAGTCAATGCAGTTTTAGGATAAAAGCAATATAGTATTTTGCAGCAGGACCAGAAGAAGGCTGGCTGTATAGATTGTAATAGTGCCGCAGGGCTCAGAGAGCGTTTGTCCCTGATTTTTGCATCCTTAAGGCACATCCATATTATAGAAGGGGCTGCAGATGTTTGCTTCTGTAATAAATAAGCAGGTGCACCTTATGCACCTACACAATTTTACCAAGGGCATGCCCTCATTTGCATTGGGGAATGCCTTTGCATGTGTGGCAGCTCTATATCACAAATTTGGGCACATGGAAAAAGATGCTCTAGGGCGACACACTAAGGGGCATATTATCAATAACGGCATTAAAATTGTCGCATCTTTAGCGGCAGGAAACTGCTGCTAAAGAGGCGATAATGAGCTTGATAATATGCCGCAGTGAATTCCAATAGAAGCCCATGTTGACACCAGAACATGGGCTTCTATGGGAATTTTCAAGGGCATATTATCAAGCCCATTATCGCCGCTTTAGCTGCAGTTTCCTGCTGCTAAAGCGGTGATCATTTTAACACCGTTCTTGATAATATGCCCCTAAATGTATACCCCCGTGGAAGTTGTGCGCATTAACTGTCGCCAACAAAAGCACTTTTTTGGGAGGTGGCTTGGAGAGTCACAGACACCTCCTAGGTACCCGACACCAAGAGGTGCAGTGGCACACTGCACCCGCGTGCGGCATGGCCCCTGATCCCATTCCAAAGGGTGGTCATGCTCTCCAGTGCACACTCTCATGACCTGCACCCAGCACACCTAATGAAGATGAGCACTAACGCAAACTGGATGGTGCACTGCATATGTAATTCAGTGCATTGAACATTTGCCTTACACTGAAAAAAGGTCTTTAGTATTTTTGTGCCATGACTTAGAGTTACTCTAATATGGCTGTCCTACCTCACCTTTTGAAAGTGCTGGCCCTGTCTGCTACGTGGAGCGTGTTGCATTATCACAGCTTTATTAAAGCATGATCTGACCCAGGAATAGGGTTGACTCATATGTATGCAAAACATTATTTTTCTTGGAGACTGCAACACTTTAAGGTTTCCCTATCCCATGCTACTTAAAGACCCCACAGCCACAAAACAAATGAGTACCTTCATTGAAATCATGACTTCCTGAATTCTTTCCAAGCTGGCCACTGGTCAAGGCAAGGAACTAGACCAATTCATCTGGCTTTGACAGATGAGCTACTCCAGACACCGGTAATGTGGATGTCAGAACATTCATCCTTTTAGTCCTTAATCATGAGGGAATACTTCTGGAGCTTAGAAGAGCTGGCTGTGGAGGAACCGTTACCAATGGATTCTCTCATTTCTATAAGACTACTTCCAATATATCACTAAAATAGTCTTTTGTTCAGCCCAAGAAAGGATCTCTAGGAGATTCCAGAAGAGCACTTTCATCAGCCCCGTACTTTTTAAACACATACTTTTGAAGCCTCTGGCTGCACTCATTTCCAACCATGGGCTCAAATTGTTCTCCTATGCTGATGATACCCAGTTGTTTGTGAGTATCGACCAAGGCAATCCATCTGTGCAGATGCACTTCATTTGTGTCTATCGGCAATAAATAAAAGGATGGAGAGCAACGTTCTTCAATTGAATAGCAGTAAGATCCTTGCCTGCAGTAAACATATCTGCTTGAACCCAGACTTGTGGACCACCAACATAGGTCACAAGCCACCAACCTTCGATGGCAGTGAAAAATCTGGCCATCTTCTGTGATGACAATCTCTCTTTTTCATCTCAAATTATATCAGTGGCCATTGCCACAACTACAAACTTTCTATCCTTCATTGGCTCCTGTCTTTACTAAAAGAGCTTGCACATCACACATAGTAGTAGGAGGATTAATATTACCAACATTAGATTACTTTAATAGAATAGATCAAGGTTCTTTTAGATGCCTCTTGAACATTGGCAACATATTCAGAAAGCTGCACCAAGACCTTCAACAAAAACAAGACTAGATATTGCATCCCACCAGTCTTGTCAAGATTACATTGGATGCCAATACATCACGTCCATCAAATTCAAGGCACTAAGGGCCTCGGTGCTATTATTCCATTCTCAAAAGTGGTCGCACATTGCACCAAAACTTTTTGCTAATGAAATAGTTTTTTTTATTTGGCATATGTATAAATAGGTCAGTTCACAAATTACCAAATCACACGGGGTCGCAGAATAACCTGTCTAATTAATGTTCTGTAGACAGGTACCAATTTGTGACCCTCTGAGATTGGACACAATCACACGATGGTGGAGTGCAAGGGTAAGTAGACCATGCCTGTGATTGTGTTTAAACAAAGAAATCTTTTTCTTTTTTAATGAAGCCTGTTTATGTTATAGGAAACAGGAAATTAATTTAAAACAAAAAGGTTTAAAACAAAACGTTTTGTTTTAGTAAAAAATGTTTTACTGAGAGTTGGTAGTGGTCCTATTGACCTTATTTGTCATGGACAGCATTTCTCAGCCTGATGGTCATCTCATTTGCTGCACTGGCATGTGAAACTTGTGTATTCCAGAGGCCCATCATTGTTCTGTTTCTCTCAGAGCCTGAAGTGGTTTGGCCAGCTGTAACTCAAGCCTTGTTCTTAAACAGACAGCCATCTTGTTTTCCTTTCCATAGGCTCCGTGTTCCAAGGCTTCACAGTCGTTTTAGCATACCTCCACTGGCCACAATAAATTTGACAGCCTTCAATGTTTCTGGCACACTCTGCAATGCACACAAAATATTACTTTAAATAAATAGGTTAATAACAAGAACTACCATACCACTCATATGAGTCTATGCACCCTTTGTGCATGTTGGCCTTTTAATGACATTTACTCAATGATAACTGGTTTATCTCATAACACTATTATTCCACATGGATTTCAAGTGCATTCCATGATGCTCATGCATTCGTAAGAGTATTGGCAATTTGGCCATGGAGAACATATATATCTCAGCAACATCCAGCATTATTTAACCCCACTAAACATATTAATTATGTAGTTCTGTTACTTCTTTTCTGTGTTTGAACATTACTCAGGATCACCCGAACTTCTTGCCAAAACTACATTGCAGCAAGTCAGTTCAAAAGCAGTCCTAGGTATGCCTTACAGTTATAGAATTCACCTCATAGTTCAACCTTTCACTTATGACATCTACCATGATGGAAAATATACCAGGGTTTAGTCGACCTCCATAATTTCCTATAACACCAGGAACCTAAAAGAATGTGAAAAATTGTCTCAGGTTGTTTAGAAATTAACTAATAGAAATAGAATTAGAAAATAGTCACCAGAACTTTACATTTGCTATATTTTCATTATTTAGGCAGTTAGGGTCCAAGCAATTTTGATCACCTACATGAATGTGAATTCAAAGAGAGAACCGAACCTTTGGATGTTTACAGAGAAGCACAGTTTTATTATTAGAAATTCACATTGTATCAGAAACAAGCACTGTGTTTGAAAGAAAGAAGTTCGTTATGAGGGGTGTAAACAAATCAATCTGCTGTCTGTGAGTATACTTATGTTGTGGATCTAATGATCAGAGACCAATTGATCTGGCATTGTTAAACCACAAGAGTTCATGAGCAACCTCTTGCAGGAAATCTACCTTGGACCAGACAATAGCAAGAGCTAAAGATATAGAGCAGCGAATTCTGTCATCTAAGGTTCTTGATCATCAGTTGTCAGATAGTACTCATAGCTGAATTAACCTCATAACCAAGGAAATAGAGAAATGTTTTGAGGCAAGAAAACACCATCACAAGGGTTTCATGGAGAATTCAATGATGAAAGCAAGGTATACAACACATGTGATCACAACCATCTACACAAAATGCCAAGGTCAAGTCCAGCATGGTGCAAAGACTGGAACATTTGTGGGCATTTGATACCTTTCTCCAAAGTGTATAAAGATAACAGAAAATTAAGTATAACATGGTCCTAAGGAGGAGGAAGTAGAACATAATATGAATAATCTTCTACTCATTGTGAATGATAAGGTAAATGATGAACCTATTCACCTGATTAATTTTCCAAACAGAATCATAGAGTCTATGGTAGACTCTGTCTTAGCAATTAAGAAGTTGACAGAAACAAATGGTCTAATGTCAAATTAAAAGAAACCGACATTAGACCAAGAGGTTACAAAAACCAATTGCTCTTAACGGCTTTATTCGGTAAAAATTGAGTTCCATGGCTAAAATACCATTGGTAAAATTTATGTTGTAGAGAATGGCGACAATCTACTCAGAAGATGACATGTTAAAACATTAAAAAATCACAGGTAATCCCTGTGCAGGAATTATTGGACAGCTGTACAAATATTTTCAGAAATCAGCTGGAAAAGAGAAAACATTTTCACTATATAAAGATTATTCAAAACAGGGGTCGCCTCTGTGAAACAAAGTCAGTGACATTCCACTATCAGCTAGAAAGGATATTGTCAACTTGTTGAAAAGTGATGACTTTATTGAGCTCAATGAATCCTCACTTTGGTATTCTCCTGTGGTCATTGTGTGAAAAAAGTATGATGAGGTAAGAAAGTGTGTGGATCTAAGGTCACTTAATACCAACATTTGGATTGTCTCACACCCCAACCAAAAAATAATGAACTTACTGCTGCATTGCATAGGCAATGCTATTTACAACACTTGATCTGAAACAAACCTATTATCAAATAGTTCAATAGAAATATTTCTGAAATTTAACAGCATTTATAACCATACAAAGTGTCTTCTGCTTTAGAAGAACGCTTTTGGCCTAGCCTCAGCAGCGTCTAAATTTCAATATGTATCAGCTCTTTAGATGTGTCAAATAGTTAACAACATTCCAGGATGTGATTTTAATAGATGAGTCACCAGAAAAGGAACATGATGAAGCATTAGAAAATGTTCTCTAAATTTTGATAGCAAAATATTTTAACGTTACAAATGCGATTTCAAGAAAAAGGTAGCTAAACCACAAACGTCTTGTACAAATTTTATCTGGCAGAGCTTGTTCCAAATGTTCATATAGACTAGCAAAATTAGCTACTCAATTTAATGAATATAAATATTCAGTGCAACACGCTGCAGGTATTAAAATGGTTGTGCTGACTTGTTTATCCCAGCTACCACCAGAAGATACTTGTGACGATGTCAGAGATGAAGATCTTCATGATTGCATTATTGAATAATATTGATATCAATGAACTGTCTGATAAGTTAATGAATGAGCAAGAAAGGGTATATCAATTGAAAACTGATGCGGTGCTGAAAAGTATTTTATATCACTTATATGGGATAGCATAGAGATTTCCCGAGCGGGAGACATCTGGGACACTAGTCACATTAAAACCTTTGGTCAACTCACATAAGAGTTTGAATTCCATAAATCACAGTTCTTTAGATACTTAAAGATCAGACATGCTCTAGAGGGCTATAAGTTAGAACACTAATCAGCTCCTGATTTTAACCCACTAGAATCCAAGTTAGTTTTTGAAAAGTGGAAGGGGAAAGCTATATCTAGACTATATAGTCCATTGGTTGTAAATACACAAGACCCACTGAAAACCCTAAAGGAAAAATAGGACTTGGGTCCTCTGGAGGTGGAGGAGGAGGATTGGATGTAATCCAAAATGGCGGATAAACAATTGGTGATATCTGCCCACCTACATCTCATTCAATTCAAATATTTACATAGAATATATTAAACACCTGCACAGTTCCATAACATGGGAAGGGGTTTTGACCCAACTTGTTTTTAGGTGTGGATGATTGTAGGATGGTACCTTTCTCCAAGTGCTGTGGAACTGCCCAGTGATCCCACCTTTTTGGACTAGATTCCCCAAGAAACTGAGACAAGTGACCAGTATACCTTTCAAGAGAGATCTCAAGGTCACACTATTGGGAATAATGTTGGATTGGTACGGGGTATGGGAGGCAGAAGCTGGTGTCTTAAGGTTTAGTTCTGGCCAAAAGTGATATTGCCCAGTACTGGAGAGCAACAACTACTCCATCCATTGAAGAATTGATCAGAGGTATGGACTTCAATGCTGGATCAGAGGCGATGATCTGTAAAGCAAGAGGCTGCCCTGGGCAATATGCCAAGATATGGGGGCAAGGTGGGTTAATTTCCAGTAGGCTACAAAATATGAGCACACAGTCGGAGACTGTGGAAAAACAGGGCGCTACTTGATGCATATCACACCTGTGAAACTGTACTGTAATGTTTTCTTTACGTTCTTGTGTTGCATGTAATTGCTACTGTGATGAGAAAGCGAATGAAAAAAATTATGAGAAATGTATTTTATAAACTTAAAAGCAGCAGGCCCTAGGAAAGTAGCTTACCACTGGATATCCAACTGTGCTGGCAATCAGTTATCTATAGAAAATGGTTTGTTATGTAAGAATTGAAAATTGCTGCATATTGTAGATTTATTTTACAGGTTGATGTGTTAATCACACATCGGCCCCACTGGCGAAACTTTAACTAAAAAAAGAGTGAGGCAAATGTTTTGGTCGTCACATGTGGACAATGATATTGATTTACTAGTTCAGAACTGTAACCTGTGTAATTTAGCAAACAAGAATATTTGCACTCATGAAGTACCATTACTGGCCTTAGCAACTCCCAATTCGCCCTGGCACACTGTAGACGTAGAGTTTATGGAACCTTTTGCAAATTTTAAGGCAAGTAGTGGGGGATTCATTAATTTATCAGATTAATTTTCCAAATGGTTTGAACGGCCATTTGCAGATGAAGCCAATACCATTAATGCCACTAAGGGGCCAATTCCGATCCGGGTCGGAAGGGCACCGAACAGGATCCGGCAGGAAAAACTACGAGCCGTATGCGTGTTTCCCGCCCGACTCGTACAGCTGTACGAGCGAGCAAGTACAATGCGAGCTACGTGAAATTCACCGACCAAGTCGTTTCCGGTTCTGAACCGCTCCGTACGTCTCGGTCGTAAACTAACCGTGGCGTGCAATGGATGCGGATTACGACCGAGCCTGTACGATGCACGCGTCGGACCCCCTGTCACCCACAGCCCTATGACTCGGACACAGGGGGAGACCCAAGGGTCCCCCCAACACAGGCATGTACGGTGCGGATGGCACCGACGCCTACCCACTGTAGGGGGCGCCCTTGCACGAGACGTACCCATTCAGTCAATGGGAGCCCATGTACGCGTCGTACGACCAGCTCCCATTGACTTCTATGGGAGTCCGACCGAACCGAGTCCGGCAGCATACGGCCGCATCGTACTCGCTCAGTCGGACTGCAGGACTCCGGCTCGGTCGGAAAACACTTCGGATCCGGCTCGGTCGTTGTGCTTTCTGACCCGAATCGGAATCGGCCCCTATATGTTTAAAAGAAGGTTTTGATCAATATAATTAGTGGCAATGGGGTATAATTAATCTCTCTAAAGAGGTTTTGTTTGTATAGCACATGCATACAGCACAAACCATCTTCATTTGATCACTCTAAGGCTTAATGGCCAGGCTGAAAGAACCAGCTTCATTTAAAAAAAAATGCATTTATTGAAAATTGTTGTGATTATGATACAATAGAAGATTTACAAAAAATGACAACACATAACGCTACCACGGAAACGTTGCTTTATCTTTTGAGAACTTTTCCACATTATGCCCGTCATCGATATGTATGTGGATTTCAGGGCCTTAACACCTGCCCCTGCAACCCTTCTTCAGGCCCCCAGCCCTTTAGGATGGTCGCAATAAGCCAAAGGCCAATGAATATGTTTGATATATTGGAGACTTAGGGCCCCTCATCACATTCTTCAAGGGGGCCCCATTATTTTTCTCACGTCAACGGTGGAGATAATGAAATACCAGGCAACAAAACAATACATAAACAGAGAAGGAGAACATCAGGCTATGTCAGGATAAAAAATACATTTATTAAGACAAAGAATATAAATGCAACAGCAATATGTGTAGGAGGCTGGATTAGAATTAGGAAATTGACCAAATGCGATATCACATTTTACAAACTGCAGTAATTTAGTAGAATAGACAAAAATTAATATTAAACCTCAGAAGGAAAATGATGGACTGTTAACAGAATTTTTTAGGTTATAAGAGGGGCAAATAAACTCAGATAGATGTGGATTTGGATAACCATGCTGGTGAATCACTTAAAAACAACAATCTACAGAACAAATATGTATGAGGAGTCTTAGAAATTATGGGAAGAGAAACTCAACTTATTTGTTTGAGGAAAATGAACAAGTACAGGACAACAATCGTGGAAAAGAGCTAGTTAAGAGTAACATTGGTTCTATTTCTAGGTAGGTTCATCTTGAAGAGGAATCTGAAATGGATCAGGTTATTGGAAATGATAAGGCTCAACCTTCATTCTGCACATGCAGTGAAAGACACTTGTATCTTCCATCTGAATACAAAGACTTTGTTATAGTTGAAGTGGTATGTTTTTTATCCTCTTCTATTCCTTCCCTTTGCATAGGATTTTTCTTTAATTTTGTCAGCCTGGTTCCTTGTTGCTTATTCTTCTGTAAACCACTTTCTTTTTATGTTGTTGTTCTCTTTCCATCTTGTATACTTCTTTTCCCATCCTTTCTTGTTTCCTGAAAAGGAAGAAGTGTTGTGGCATCTGTTGGCATGTGCACAGGTTGGAATGTTGACACTGTGCACCAAGACAGCTGAATGATATGTGACGTCAACACTGATGGATACATTTGTTCAATGGTCTCCCACTGACTGCCACACATCTCTCATGTAGTTCCAATAAACTTGTCTTCATCTATATCCTGTGCACTGGTGCCAATTTACTGGTGATGATTGTGGGACCCTGCTCACCACTAGTTCCTCTAGTCTACTGGCCAGCACATTGCCAGCAACCACTCATCTACATTTCTTCAACCATGTTGTATGACAAGGTGCTTGTTACAGTGTGCCTTTGTGATTCCTGTTGCCACTCTGTGACTACCAGTGCCTCTATAAAAGGCAATCCATGAGAGAAGGTGCCTTAGTTTCTGCGCTGACCTGTCCTGTGGGCTTGACTCTGAATTGTGGGTCAGGGTCTGGCATCTGCATCTAACTGTATATTGCTAATTCACTCTTGACTGTGTCTGAGGCGTTTCAGCACAGGTGCTTCAAGACTCTTTCTGACACTGAAGACCATCTTTTTGGCACCACTGGCGTATGAAACAACTGACAGCTACTGCATTGGACGGGTCTCCCAGTTGACTGCCCCATCGTCTCTCATGGAGTCCCAATAAACTTGTCTTCACCTACTTGCTGTGCATTAAAATCATGTCATTGAGGTTAGGAGATTGAAAGCAAGGGCGATTGCTGAGACTTTTTAACTTTGATGATAGCAGCAGGTGAACCCTCTTCCCTAGCTGATGGTGTAAATAATCTAAACTGGATTAGAATGTTTTACTGAAAGAGACGGTTAGCTCTATGATTTCAAAATGTAATTGAAAAAAAATTAATAACTTCTAAAAGTTATTAATACATTTATTATAATTAAATTACTTCCCACCCTATTCCCCTATAAACCCATAACCCGCTACGGAAATAAAACGCAAAATTTACTTTAAAAAACACTAATAACTTCTAAAAATGTTACACATATATTAAAAAACAAAAGCAATACTTACACAAAAATGATAGAACACATACATTTAAAATAAATACTAAAATACATAACACTAACTAAAACAGGATGTATGACATTACAACGCGTGTCATTACAACGCGTGCAGTTACATCGCATGCGTTACAACGCATGCGATGTTACAACGCTATGCCATTACAACGCAAGTCTTTACATCGACTTGCGCTAGATGGCGTGCTAACATTAGAAAAGGGTAATTTACTATTCCAACTTCAGTCCACTTAACAGTAGGGAAGGTGTTGGGATAGTAAACTACACTATTTGTAATGTTAGCACGCCATCTAGCGCAAGTCGATGTAAAGACTTGCGTTGTAATGGCATTGCGTTGTAACATCGCTTGCGTTGTAACGCATGCGATGTAAAAGCTGCGCGTGGTAAAAACCGCATTGTAATGGCTGTTCCCCACTAAAACAACGATATTTTTAACAACGATATTTTGACAAACGATATTAATGACCGATATTTTTTAAAACGATATTAATTACCTTACACTCGATATTCTGGTCCACGATATTCTGACTATCGATATTCTGGCATTACGATATTTTAGACTTGATATTAGTGTTAGCCGATATTTAAAACTCGATATTTAGACCGTTCACCATATTCAGGTGGTTAATAAATACATGTTTACCTTTCTCTGATAGTGCCCTTTATTTTGATAAGCAACAGGCTGAGTTAAAAAAAAAATGCTCTTGCCGCAGTGCCTTGGGCAGTGCCACCAGGTCACCCAGGGTCAACATGGCCTTCACTGGCTTTGGGTGAAGTAGAAGATTACTTTTAAAGCTGTGTACATTAGAGAAAGAATTTCTTTTAGGTAGGTCCTACTCTTCGTCTAGACAAACTTGTCCCTTCAAGCTTGCTGGACTTCTAGATGCAAGCAATGTTGCTCCATTTACTTCTTACCCATTTGAGAAAAAGAGGCTGGGAGACAATGTATTTTTTACCTTAGATCCCAACTTGTGAAATACCATAATCTTGGGTCAAATAGGCCTGTTAGAAAAGAAAAGCAACCCTTGATCTGTGTGCCATAAAGTGTTTAAATTGCATGGATGTGGTATCTGACAGTTTATGCACTTTGCCATAGCAAGAATACAAGCACAAAAACATTTGAAACTGGGAGAAAGCTGTCAACTTGAATATAGATTTGGTCAACTCCATCTATGGCTAAATTGTAGGAATTGAAGCATTTTATGCATCAATGAAAGCAGGAGATTTGCTCTGCTAACAAATAAGTTGATTTGCATGGTGGAGGTTAACTCAGAAAAAAGGACCCCCTCCCCCCCACCGATATGTCGGCTCTAAACATGAAGATAATTCTGGTTGAAGTTGCTAGAGTTCTTTTAATGGCCAACCTAAAGCTAAGATTTTTTATTCTGGTTCCATTATGTCAAATGTAACTTTCCTTCATCTAGTAGCTGCAATGTAGGGATTTATTGACACTTCTTTGGTTGTCTGCCGAGTACATCCAGAATTTGAGTATCACCTTCATACATGTGGATTGGTGGTAGATTAAGTGGCATAATGGTCATATGTGAATGTTGAAAAGAAGCAGTCACAAGGGCATACCTTGGGATATTCTGTTGAAGACAAACTGATCTGATGGTTTGACAGACAACATGCTTATGTACTGGATACAGTTGTCCAGGAATTATTAGACCTAATCCAATGTCATGCCCGTAAATTGGCCTACTCTATTGAGCCTCACACACAGCAGGATGTGGTCTGTTTTATCATAAGCTGGAGAGAAGTTGCAAAGGTAAAAGTCTACCTAGTTTCCTTAAACGAGTGTTTCCGGAAGCTCCTATTGGATATTTTCAATTGCAAATTCAGTTCATCTCATGGGTCTACAACTTGATCAGTGGTCTTGAAGTTGCCTAATACTTTCTCTCTGTAACATATTTAACTATGGGAGGTTTGAAATTAGTCTGTAGGTCGCTATGATTTCACGTGCCTGCCCTAGGTGTGGTGAGGACTGGTTAACTTTTCCTTATTTCATGCACACATGGACAGCACCCATGGGTATCGAGAAATTTCAATGGTATTCTAGCTTACATACAAGTGATAATTTGTGCCGATTAGGAACACATACCACAGGTCTATTTGCCAAGTTCCCTAGCACACGTGCAATTAAAGCATTAACACTATGACGGCAGTAGCCCAGTACGTCAATCAAAACATATATATAAATCAAAACGCATTGATTAAAATCTTTAATCTTTTATTCTGTTGTCGATTCTTCTTCGTATAAGTTACTGTGATTGGTCGAGAGCCCAAAGCCAAAACGTGTTTCGTCACCTTTTTCAATTTACAATGCGACTTTTTCAAGACTCAATTGGCTTCTCTTAGTATCTATTAGCGTATGGTGGTGATACTTCCGACCCACACGACCCTCCGGCGTGGGTTATATATCTTTTTTGAGATTCTTAATGTCGATATTCCCTCTCCAATCTCAGGTTTCATACATCTGACTTCTTAATTATTAGTTCAGAGTTTCCCACGCCGGTTCCCTCGAGATTCCCACGCGGGTTCCCTCGAGTACATACCACAGGTCATAGCAATATTTCCCTGGGCAAAGAGAGGCCTTTTGCTGTAGATTGCATGAGGGAGCTGCACTTGCTTTCTTTTGACTTGCCTAACTGCTGCTAGCACTGCCAAGAGACAGGGGGAGCCAGGGACTTCAACCCCCAGGATGCCACACGGCGCGTATGCCGCCACCGATCAACCTTTGCGGCAGGAGGCGCCTAATTGACAGCCAGGGCACCCGCAGTGCGGGAGTCGCACTTGCTTTCTTTTGACTTTTCTGCCTGCTGCTAGCACTGCACAGAGACCGGGGAGCCAGAAACTTCAACCCCCAGGGTGCCACGTGGCGCGTACGCCACCACCGATCAACCTTCGTGCCAGGAGGCGCTTAATCGACAGCCAGGGCTCCCGCAGCGCGGGAACCGCACTTGCTTTCTTTTGACTTGCCTGCCTTCTACTAGCACTGCCGAGAGACTGGGGGAGCCAGGGATTTCAACCCCCAGGGTGCTACGCGGCGCGTACGCTGCCACCCATCAACCTTCACACCAGGAGGCGCTTAATTGACAGCCAGGGCTCCCGCAGTGCGGGAGCCACACTTGATTTCTTTTGACTTGCCTGCCTGCTGCTAGCACTGCCGAGAGACCGGGGGAGCCAGGGACTTCAACCCCCAGGGTTCCACACGGTGCGTACGCCGCCACCGATCAACCTTCGTGCCAGGAGGCACTTAATTGACAGCCAGGGATCCCAGCGGGAGCCGTACTTGCTTTCTTTTGACTTGCCTGCCAGCTGCTAGCACTGCCGAGAGACTGGGGGAGCCAGGGACTTCAACCCCCAGGGTGCCACGTGGCACGTACGCTGCCACCAATCAACCTTCACGCCAGGAGGCGCTTAATTGACAGCCAGGGCTCCCGCAGTGCGGGAGCCACACTTCATTTCTTTTGACTTGCCTGCCTGCTGCTAGCACTGCCAGAGACCGGGGGAGCCAGGGACTTCAACCCCCAGGGTGCCACGCGGTGCGTATGCCGCCACCAAGTAACCTTCGTGCCAGGAGGCACTTAATTGATAGCCAGGGATCCCTCAGCGTGAGACGCACGTGGGAGTGCCCTGGCTGCCCCTGGGCAAAGCCCAGGCCAAGGGCGGGCCCGTCTGCCCCCATCCAAGACCGGAGGATGCCGGGCTGGACCCACTCTCTTGGCTCTGTTTTTCCCAGCAGGATCACCACATATCTTTTCTAAGTCAAGTATCTCCCCTTACGTAAGCTGCAGACGTTCAGTTAGAGAGCTAACCCTTTTTCAAATTTTTGTTGTCACTCACTATTCACACACTAACTATTTGGCTGGATTTTTAGTTACTGGTCAAGAGTTGGTCCCCCGAAGCATTTTGGTCAAGTTGGACTGAACTTCTGCATTTCCCTTGTGGTTTGATCTTCTTTCATCGTCTCTTAATTGGTAATCTGACATACTTTTTTTTTTTTTTTTTTCAAATCATTTTTATTGAAATAGCAAAGACAGTACAGTAACTCTTCCGTACAAAAAGGTCAAATCAGTCCATGTCCGATACTACAATACAAAAACAGAAATCAATAGAAACAAATAGCTATGCAAATAATAATAAAACAAATCCACTCCAGCTTGCATCATCAGTATACAGGTACAACTGTGTATATACAATGCCTAATGTGTGGGTGCGGCGACCCTGGTCTCAAAAAGTTAATCACGACCCAACTCCCAACCCCGAACAGAGGGACCAAGCCCCAGCAAAATCTCAAGGTGGCTCGTAATGAAAGGAGGAGGCGTCCAATGATTTCCAAAGCCTTCTGTTGGAAGGGCTCCAAGTAGAAGCTTGCAGGGCCGGATTATTAGAGCCTCTTAGGAAGGATAACCATTCCTGCCAGATTTTGAAGCTCACCTCCTTCGCATTTTTCCATTTGCAAAGAACCACTTTACATGCCATCGTTAACATTAAGTCCAAAAGCTGACGATCTTGGACTGTCGGTATTTGTGGGTCCAGCGCCCCCAAAAGAACGTACACAAAGTCCTGTACAGGCCGTATCTTGAATACATGATAAATGCAGTCAAATATTTTCCCCCAGTAATCCCCTAGTGAAGGACAGGTAAATAGCATGTGTGCAAGATCACCAGAGCCTGATTGACAATTCCAACACTCAGGAGACTCCCTTAATTTACATTTGAAAAGCTTTTCAGGCGTCCAATATGCCCTGTTGAGCAGCATGTATTTCGTTTGAAATAGGATGGGTGAGACTTTGTGTGTCAGGGCCAACTTATGGATCATATCCCAGTCAAAAGCTATGCCTGTTGAATTTGGCTCAGCCTCCCATATCGATTCCACCCTTTTATGTTTTGCTGTGGGCAAAGGCAATAACAATTTATACACCCTCGACACGAAGTGGCCAGCATGCACAAGACGAGGGATATGAAGTATTAGCCATGGAGTATAAGGAGAGAAATTACGCGTGGTCAGCATCGCTTTGATTCGTAGAAAGTCATAAAAATCCATTGGGGTAAGATCATACCTCTGTTGCAAGGTCGAGAACGGCAGTGGAGCCCTATCATCATATAAGTCCCTCACCAAATTAATGCCCCTCTTGGACCAAGACTCCCAGACTAGACTATTACCATTATATTTGAGATGGGCATTTCTCCACAAGGACATAAACGACGACCTAGCGAATGTCAACTTTGTTTTATGCGTTTGGTCGAGTCTAAGCAATGCCCTTCTAGTATTCAGCAGAATATATTTGGAGTGTGGTAGGTGTGACAGGTCCATCGTAAGAAGGGCTTCCAGAGGCGCATGGTCCACCAGTGACTCCTCAATATTAATCCATAGTGGCGTTTAAGCTGGGGATTTTATCAACCACTGGGCACCCTGTTTGCAGAGATACGCTGTCTGATAGTTCCTGAACGAGGGGAGACCCAGGCCGCCTTTATCTTTTGCTAATTGCAGCTTCTTCAGTGAGACTCTGGCTTTCTTGCCCTGCCACAAAAAACTACCAAACAGCTGATCCACCTTATTAATAAAATTATCCGAGAACGTCATAGGGAGCATGCTGGCCAGATAGTTAACCAGCGGAGTGGACATCATTTTGAGCGTCTCCGCTCTACCCCACCAGGAGAGAAACTTTGGAGACCAACCCTCCAGCAATGTAGATATCTTTTTAAGGGTCAGTTCTTCATTCACTTTCAGCGTAGAGATCAAATCTTTATCGAAGTCTAGCCCCAAATATTTAAAGCACTGAGGCTGCCATGTCAGACCGGAACCCCCAATGATCCCTTTATCCCCAACATTGTTCAGTAGCTTAACCTCCGTCTTGTCTTTATTGAGTTTATACCCAGATACTCTGGAGAATTCTTCAATAACAGACATGAGTGCAGGTATGGCCTCATCCGCTCTTTCTGACATGACAAGCACGTCATCTGCATATGCCGTTAATTTAACAGTGCAATCTCCAAACGGAATACCAGCTATCTTGGGGTCATTCCTTATATGATATAAGAACGGTTCTATTGCTAACAAGAACAATGAGGGTGACAGGGGGCATCCCTGCCGCGTACCTTGCTTTAAACAAAAGGGGGAGGAGAAAGCTCCACCCGCTCTCACCCTTGCCGAAGGACAGCAATATAGGGACATTACATGTCTCGTAAATGATTCCCCCAGGTTGAATTTACACAGGACTGCTTGGAGGAAGGTCCAATCAACCTTATCAAATGCTTTCTCAGCATCTAGTGTTATTGCTGCAGTTGGCGTGCCCAGGAGTTTCGCTTTCTCTAATACATGCGCCAAAATCCTTGTATTGTCACTGGACAACCGATTTTTAAGGAAGCCTGCCTGAGAAGGGTGGATCAACTTGGGAAGAACCCTCTGGAGGCGAGCCGAGAGAATCATAGCCAGAAGTTTGCAGTCTATGTTGATCAGCGAAATTGGCCTATAATTTTTCGGCAGCGAGGGGTCTTTCCCATCCTTAGGAAGCACAGCAATTATAGCTTCTGCCAATGTACCCCTGACCTCACCAGATTTATTAATATCTTGAAATAAATGTAGGAGGGGTTCGACTAAAAGGGAGGGAAAAGTTTTATAAAATTTCGCCGTAAACCCATCAGGGCCTGGAGCTTTCCCTACTTTCAGATGTTTAATTGCAGTCTCTATTTCTAGTGCATTAATTGGGCCATTAAGACCGACCTGGTCCTCCACAGAAAGCTTTGGGAGATCGCACTCATCTAAGTACTCCTTAATCCCGGATTCCTCCACTGCTTCATTCTTTGCATAAAGGTCCTCGTAGAATACTCTGAACACCTCCGTTATTTTATCTGGGTCTGAGTGCGAGGATCCCGATGCATCTTTAATGACATTAATAGAGTTTTTCTGGACCTTAAACTTCAAGTACGAGGCTAGGGACTTGCCTGCTTTATTAGACTCACAAAGCTTAAACCGCCTACCCTTATCAAGCCAGATTCCCGCTCTTTCGCTAACTATTTTATTATATTCATATTTTTTATTCGCCAATGCAGCAAGAGACATATCATCCCTATCCTTTAAGTGTCTATTCTCTAGAGTCATAATTTCGGTCTCCAAGGCCTCCAACTTCGCATTATAATTTTTGTTCATTGCTGATCTAATCTTGATACACTCTCCCCTTATGGTACTTTTCAAGGCTTCCCACCTAGTGAGATCGGACGTGTCCCCCTTTCTATTAATCTGAAGGTAGGAAGAGATCGCCTCATGTATTGTGGACCAGTGCTTATCACTATTTAGGATTTCATCATTCAAACGCCAAGATGTCTGACGAGAAGATGGTTTGACATTAGCAATTGATAGTGAAATGCACGAGTGATCAGACAAAACACGAGGTTCTATGGTAGTAGACTCTAATCGAGGGACGCCGTTCTGTGTTATGAGGATAAAATCAATCCGGGAGTACGAGTCATGTGGGGAAGAGTAAAAAGTATAATCTCTCCCAGTGGGATTCTGGAGCCGCCATGTATCCACCAAGTTGAAGCGACGACACAAATTGAGAAAAGCTTTATGTGATTTATTTGTTTTGAAGGGACAACGTGAGTCTCTATCTAAGGTTGCATCCATCGGAAGATTGAAGTCTCCAGCTAATATGTGTACCGCATTATCTGGAATAGTTTCAAGGTGTTTGTTCAGTTTGTTCCAAAAATTCAAATCGCTAGTGTTGGGGGCATATATATTAGTAACATAAAACTCTGTATTATCCCTACTCAGTTTGGCCGTGACCCATCTACCGTCAACACTCGCTTCAGAGGATAAGATCTCTACCTTAGACTTCCTTGCAACAAGAATCAGAACCCCATTCTTTTTGTTCACAGCCTCAGCACCCACAACCTCATTGTAGGAAGGTGGATATCTGACTATGGTTACCCCCAAACTTTTTGCCTAGTGTCTAGCTGGTTTTTCGACTTAGTTGGCCTGAGATCCTGCCATTCAGGGTCTCAGGCTGTCTGCTCTCTCTTTAAAATGGACTCCATGTACCCTAGGTACATAACCAATTGGTAAGGATCACCTTATTGGACCCTGTACAGTGTACCCTAGGTACCCAGGGCATAGGTGTACCCTAGGCCTCCCAGGGGCTGCAGCATGTAATATGCCACCCCTGGTCTGGCCTTCCAATTTGACACAACTGGCTGATCACTCAGCTGGGGCAAGGTCGTGTAATCACCCCTTGCTTAGGTGTAGTATTCCTATACCTAACTTACATATAGACACATGTGTACCTATCAGTCACTCCTATGGCAGGCCTTAACAATCCTGGAGGCAGAGTGCTTGGTAACATGTGAGATGGTGCTCTAGCATGAGCTGAGCCTGTCTGCAGCTTTCGGAACCAAGTCCTCATAGCTGTTCTATGATATAGCCTACCATATACTCTTAAAGTGCCTTATAATCTTAGACGGTTACGGTAACTATGGTTTGGCTTTATCGAAACATGTCGTGTAAGGTGTCTAACACTGTGGAATAATACCCCCATGCCATTTCTGGACATGAGGATATTATTCCCCCCTTCTAGAGGGAAAGACATGTTATAATCATACTTCACTGTTAGCCTCTGACCAAAGCCTCAGCATCACAAAATGGATGCTGCTGCCACGACACAAGTCTGACCTCCTGCAGCTGGGAGTGATCCCAGCCAGGGAGGCCTGGACAATAGGTTTCCTGCTTGGGGAGGTGCTAGCACCTCCCCAGACAGCCTTTAGTGTATTGGGGCAGGGTGGGCTGAAAGGAATGAGACATGCCTGGGGCACACAAGGTGTTCCTTGCATAGTCCAGTTCAAACCGGCGCTGGGGCACTCCAGCCCCAGCTCTGGCGCGAAACTGGACAAAGGGAAGTGGGTGTAACCACCCCCTCCCAGGTCCCACCCATAAGGCGTGACCTAGCAGGTATCCCAGCCCCCCAGATTAGTATAAGAGTGGGAGTTGGGCCTCAAGACTTTAGATTATCCTGAACCTGCAAACTTGAACAGAAACTCTGGACCTTCGACATTCGACGAAAGAAGAAGACTGAAGAATCTCCCTTGTGGCCAAGGAGTGGCTACCCTGTGCAAACAGGCACCATCAAGAGACTACCCTTTGCTTTGCCCAAGTTCTACGAGGAACCGACTGCAGAGCCCGACCAGAGCCTTGACTTCCAGACTTCTCCGACCCTGATCCACATCCACAGCAGAGCTGAGATCCGTGGAGGCGACGAGCGACGTGGGACCGGCTACCTGGGAAAAGTGGCTAGTATCTTCAAGCGCAGCTTCTGAGGCACCCTCGAAGTTGTGCACCGGGGATTGAGAAGCCCCAACCCCAAGCACCATCTGCACCGAAGATCAGCCCCCCACACTCCACGAGTTCTGCGTGGGGCCCTACAGCATTTTCCTGCTTGCCGCGTCTGTCCGGTTGCTTGCCCGCTGGCTAGTGGCCTTTGTGACGACGCACCCTGAAATCTTCATCGCTGGTTTGGCTCCTCCAGACTGGCTCCTGCTCCTTTGAAAAAGAGAAGCATCCCAGACCTTCCTGGTCTGCACCAGAAGCAAGTCCTCCGTTCTGCGTGGGTTCCGCTTGCCAAGGCTTGGTGAATCCTAGTCCAACTTCGACACCGCCGACAGCAAGAGCCTTCGTGGGACAGCTCGCCTCCTGGACCTGGTCGTCCTCGACGCTTCCTGGTCCTCCTGGCTGCAGCGACAAGCTTCACCTTCACCTGCAATCTTCACGACATCGCCTGGTTCCTTCCTGGTTCCACGTGGTCACTGGCTAGTGACCTTGACTCTGTCCCTTCTGCTTGCAGGTCTCCTCTCTTCTTGATCCCAGCCTTGGGATCCACCGGACACTCTTCACTGACTGCCTGTCAGCATCTTTCTTCAGGCATCCATAGGAGTCGACGACGAAAACCGACGCAACTTCACCCCTATGCACCCGCAGCCTGTGGGCTAGGTAACTTGGGTACTCCAGTGCTCATCAGGATAGTGACTATCCTAGTGTCTAGTTTTCCAGTCTCGACTTCCTAGCTACTCTGGAAGTGTCCTAAATCTATCGATTTCTAAACTGTACTATTGCTATTGACTTTTACGCATTACGCGTGAGTGTTTTCACTCTGCACACGAATCCCGTGGGCCTCCCACTTCCTAACTAAAGCTAGTGTAGTGTAGCCCCAGTGATTCCCTAGGCCTAGGCCTATTCTATTTCCGTGACAGTGGTCCTTATACCACTTACTTAGTATATGGTTTGCGTGGCCCCTAGGGCCTGACTGTATTACTTACCTGTGTGACTTAATGTATGCTTAAATAAGACTGTGTTGTACTTACCTCTAATCTCATAAAGAGAGCTGAGGGTTTGACTAGAATAAATACACTTTATTGTATATATATATCTGTTGTGGTGTCCTTTCATTTGGTATTCAAGGGATTATATATGGTATCACAGCTGGCTTCACATGCCATTCAGAGTTTAGCCTAAGACTGCTCTTGTCCATGCTACCACTAGGATAGCTGGTCTATAAGGTTGACTTTACAACCAATCACCATAAGGGTATTTGGACTGATATGAGGTGTACACTAGAACTAGTGACATCATACATCAGGCCAACTTCTCACATTGGTGAGCAGCGGTTGGGATCTGAGCTTGCTGTTGTAATACCATTGTAATCTTGAGATACTAAATTGAAAGATCACACAGATATTGTCTAGGTACATATAACATAGATTATAATACTTAAGTCCTACTGGACTTAGTAGTTGTAGGTTGAAGGGAGTAACACACCCTGACTACAACTACTAGAGAGGTTTAGTAGATACAACTAGTGTAGGTAGGTGCACACACCACACCCTCACTAGAATCATGTCCCTGAATGGAGATCACACTGATGCTCCCTCAGGAGAGGAGAATCCTAGACAGGTTCCCTCTAGATATGATGCATTCACTTTCCAGGAGATGAGACAACTGTGTACCTCCAGGAGATTAAAACAGGGTTCCAACCCTACCCTTAGACAGCTAGTGGAGCTTCTGGAGGCCTATGATGCTGAAAGAGCTGCCAAGTATGGTGCCATAGCTGTAGATAAGGGTCTACCCACCACAGAGGAGTCAGATGTGACTTCAGATGAAGAGGTAGACAGCCAGGGCCAAGTAGGAAGACTTAGCCAGGCTAAAATAAGCTTACATGGGAGTTTGCATGGGGTCCCCCCATACAGACCCCCAAGTAGGCTTACACAGAGAAGCAGGAGGGACAGATCCCCTTCAAGGGAATCCATCCACTCCCATGCCTCTAGCATCTCTAATGCTTCCTCTCACAGGGGAATGACTTCCCCTGAGAGAAAGGAGCATGAAGCCAGAATGAGGAAAGCTAATCTGAGGATTCAGAGGGAAGAACTTGCCCTTGCCAAGGAGAAGCTTGCTCTGGCTAGAGAGCAAAAATTGTGTGGGTCAGAACCCACTGGTGGCAGCAACATTCCTAGAGATAGGGATAGGTCTTATGACCATAGAAACCTAAGCAAGATAGTGCCCCCATATCAGAATGGGGATGACATCCACAAGTGGATGACTGCTTTGGAGAGGGCCTGCAAAGTACAGCAGGTGCCCCAGAGTCAGTGGACAGCTATCTTGTGGCTCTTCTTTTCTGACAAAGGTAGAGACAAGCTCCTCACAGTCAGTGATGAGGATGCTAACAATTACAAAGTCCTGAAGAGTGCTCTGATAGATGGGTTTGGCTTAACCACTGAGCAATATAGGTTGTTGTTCAGAGACACCCAGAAGACACAGACACAGGACTGGTCTGATTTTGTGGATTCTGCCACTAAGGCTTTGGAAGGTTGGTTAACTGGCAGCAAGGTGCAGGACTATACAGGATTGTACAACTTGATTATGAGGGAGCAGATCCTTAGTAATTGTCAGAACCAGCTTCTCCATCAACACCTGGTAGTCTCAGATTTGACCTCTCCCCAAGAATTGGGAAAGAGGGCAGATAAATGGGTCAGGACCAGGATTAGGCCTAAAAATCAGGGTGGTGACCAAAAGAAAGTTACCACCAAGCCTCAAGAGAAGGGTGGGGATAAAACAAAAGAGAAATCTTCCTCAGGGCCCCAAAACTCCACACAGGGTGGTGGGTCCCAAGCTCCCTCCTCTACCACAGTTAAAAAGCCTTACTGCCATGAGTGTAAAACTCCTGGGCATTGGAAAACTGACAGCAGTTGCCCAAGGGCTAAAAACAAAACTGTTCCTCCAACTACTCCTGTCACACCACCTATTACTGTCAGCAGTAATCCCCCAGGTGGTGGGAGTGCCCCAAAAATTTGGTTGGGTTTTCTTGGGGAACACAGGGGGACTCTGGCTTAGCCAATTCCCCTACAGCAGCTACTCTTGTCTGTGATGGTGGCATGGGGTTTGCCAACTTCACTGCCTGTCCCAACACTTTGGGTAGGTACAGACAGGAGCCCTACATCAATGGTAGAAAAGCTGAGGCCTACAGAGACACTGGAGCTAGCATCACTATGGTGGCCCATAGGCTAGTTCCCTCTGAGCAGCTTTTGCCTGGTTTCTCATACCAGGTAACTAACATTGATGGCAAACAGAACAGTCATCCCATGGCAGAGGTATGTCTCAGCTGGGGAAGGGTCACTGGCCCTAAAAGGGTGGCAGTGTCTCCAACCTTGCCTGTGGACTGCTTACTGGGGAATGACTTAGAACTCTCAGCTTGGGCTGAAGTTGAACAAGACACCCATTCTAAAATGGTAGGCCTTTCACAAAAGGGTAGTGGGGTTGTGCCAGCCACAACCCCTGTCCAAGTAGATTTCCTCCCTGAAAAGGTTGGAAGGGCAGTGGTAGCCACAGCCCAGGCAAAGACAGACTTCCCTGTTGAGACTGGCAGAGCTGTGACAGTCACAGCTGAAACCCAAACTGAGTGCCTCCCTGAAAAGGTTGGCAAGGCTGTAATGGTCTCAGCCCATACTCAGACTGACATAGGTGTAGTGAAGCCTGAAACTATGGATCACTCCACACAAACAGAGAGTAGTGGGGAGGAAGAAAAGTCTCCCTCTCCCCAGACATTAGGAAAAGGTCAGCCTTCTCAGGGATCTGACCTCACCCCTTGTGAAGGAACTGCCCCAGAGGTAGCCAGGCCTGGCCTGGCAGAGCCTCTGATGTCAGTGGCCCCTTCCAAGGTGGGACCCAGTCTGGTGCAGGTAGCCTGCCTCTCTCTACCCTGCCTCAGTCAGCCCAGGGCTGCAGAGGTCAGGGAGGCCAGTGGACCCCAAGAGGGCCCCTGTCCACAAGAACCCCCCCATCAAAAGAATGAGGATTGCCTGGCTAGTAGCCCTAGCCAGGTGATGGGTAAAAACATTCCTGAGGGATCCCCTTTACAGGTAGTTAGGGACCTCCCCCAGAGGGATTCTGTTGGGCACAGGCAAACATGGGACCTTAGGGCCCCAAACCTGACCTGTCCCTCCAGTAAGCCCACAAAAGGGACCCAGCCTCCAACTTTAGGTAGCCAGAGGCTGACCCTGAGAGCACAGTGCAATTCAGTTAAAGAAAGAAAGGCATCCATGGTGGAGGATGATTGGAGGAAGCTGAGGCCTCACTTTGAGGACACTCACTTCAGTACTCCATCTCAACACCAGCCTTTTACTTTGCAAAGACACACCCAAGGTAGAGATTCCCTATGGTGGAGACCCTATGATACCTTTAGGATGAGGGACTGCTTAGTGGACCATGAGACAGGGGGTAACCATGCCAGTGCTGGTTCTTCCTTATATGGCCACTTAGGCAATAGAGGCTTACCTTGTCAAGGCCAGCCTTATCTCCTTTCGTTTGGGGGGGGGGTTGTGTAGGAAGGTGGATATCTGACTATGGTTACCCCAAAACTTTTTGCCTAGTGTCTAGCTGGTTTTTCGACTTAGTTGGCCTGAGATCCTGCCATTCAGGGTCTCAGGCTGTCTGCTCTCTCTTTAAAATGGACTCCATGTACCCTAGGTACATAACCAATTGGTAAGGATCACCTTATTGGACCCTGTACAGTGTACCCTAGGTACCCAGGGCATAGGTGTACCCTAGGCCTCCCAGGGGCTGCAGCATGTATTATGCCACCCCTGGTCTGGCCTTCCAATTTGACACAACTGGCTGATCACTCAGCTGGGGCAAGGTCGTGTAATCACCCCTTGCTTAGGTGTAGTATTCCTATACCTAACTTACATATAGACACATGTGTACCTATCAGTCACTCCTATGGCAGGCCTTAACAATCCTGGAGGCAGAGTGCTTGGTAACATGTGAGATTGTGCTCTAGCATGAGCTGAGCCTGTCTGCAGCTTTCGGAACCAAGTCCTTATAGCTGTTCTATGATATAGCCTACCATATACTCTTAAAGTGCCTTATAATCTTAGACGGTTATGGTAACTATGGTTTGGCTTTATCGGAACATGTCGTGTAAGGTGTCTAACACTGTGGAATAATACCCCCATGCCATTTCTGAACATGAGGATATTATTCCCCAATTCTAGAGGGAAAGACATGTTAAAATCATACTTCACTGTTAGCCTCTGACCAAAGCCTCAGCATCACAAAATGGATGCTGCTGCCACGACACAAGTCTGACCTCCTGCAGCTGGGAGTGATCCCAGCCAGGGAGGCCTGGACAATAGGTTTCCTGCTTGGGGAGGTGCTAGCACCTCCCCAGACAGCCTTTAGTGTATTGGGGCAGGGTGGGCTGAAAGGAATGAGACATGCCTGGGGCACACAAGGTGTTCCTTGCATAGTCCAGTTCAAACCGGCGCTGGGGCACTCCAGCCCCAGCTCTGGCGCGAAACTGGACAAAGGGAAGTGGGTGTAACCACCCCCTCCCAGGTCCCACCCATAAGGCGTGACCTAGCAGGTATCCCAGCCCCCCAGATTAGTATAAGAGTGGGAGTTGGGCCTCAAGACTTTAGATTATCCTGAACCTGCAAACTTGAACAGAAACTCTGGACCTTCGACATTCGACGAAAGAAGAAGACTGAAGAATCTCCCTTGTGGCCAAGGAGTGGCTACCCTGTGCAAACAGGCACCATCAAGAGACTACCCTTTGCTTTGCCCAAGTTCTACGAGGAACCGACTGCAGAGCCCGACCAGAGCCTTGACTTCCAGACTTCTCCGACCCTGATCCACATCCACAGCAGAGCTGAGATCCGAGGAGGCGACGAGCGACGTGGGACCGGCTACCTGGGAAAAGTGGCTAGTATCTTCAAGCGCAGCTTCGGAGGCACCCTCGAAGTTGTGCACCGGGGATTGAGAAGCCCCAACCCCAAGCACCATCTGCACCGAAGATCAGCCCCCCACACTCCACGAGTTCTGCGTGGGGCCCTACAGCATTTTCCTGCTTGCCGCGTCTGTCCGGTTGCTTGCCCGCTGGCTAGTGGCCTTTGTGACGACGCACCCTGAAATCTTCATCGCTGGTTTGGCTCCTCCAGACTGGCTCCTGCTCCTTTGAAAAAGAGAAGCATCCCAGACCTTCCTGGTCTGCACCAGAAGCAAGTCCTCCGTTCTGCGTGGGTTCCGCTTGCCAAGGCTTGGTGAATCCTAGTCCAACTTCGACACCGCCGACAGCAAGAGCCTTCGTGGGACAGCTCGCCTCCTGGACCTGGTCGTCCTCGACGCTTCCTGGTCCTCCTGGCTGCAGCGACAAGCTTCACCTTCACCTGCAATCTTCACGACATCGCCTGGTTCCTTCCTGGTTCCACGTGGTCACTGGCTAGTGACCTTGACTCTGTCCCTTCTGCTTGCAGGTCTCCTCTCTTCTTGATCCCAGCCTTGGGATCCACCGGACACTCTTCACTGACTGCCTGTCAGCATCTTTCTTCAGGCATCCATAGGAGTCGACGACGAAAACCGACGCAACTTCACCCCTATGCACCCGCAGCCTGTGGGCTAGGTAACTTGGGTACTCCGGTGCTCATCAGGATAGTGACTATCCTAGTGTCTAGTTTTCCAGTCTCGACTTCCTAGCTACTCTGGAAGTGTCCTAAATCTATCGATTTCTAAACTGTACTATTGCTATTGACTTTTACGCATTACGCGTGAGTGTTTTCACTCTGCACACGAATCCCGTGGGCCTCCCACTTCCTAACTAAAGCTAGTGTAGTGTAGCCCCAGCGATTCCCTAGGCCTATTCTATTTCCGTGACAGTGGTCCTTATACCACTTACTTAGTATATGGTTTGCGTGGCCCCTAGGGCCTGACTGTATTACTTACCTGTGTGACTTAATGTATGCTTAAATAAGACTGTGTTGTACTTACCTCTAATCTCATAAAGAGAGCTGAGGGTTTGACTAGAATAAATACACTTTATTTTATATATATATCTGTTGTGGTGTCCTTTCATTTGGTATTCAAGGGATTATATATGGTATCACAGCTGGCTTCACATGCCATTCAGAGTTTAGCCTAAGACTGCTCTTGTCCATGCTACCACTAGGATAGCTGGTCTATAAGGTTGACTTTACAACCAATGACCATAAGGGTATTTGGACTGATATAAGGTGTACACTAGAACTAGTGACATCATACATCAGGCCAACTTCTCACACTCATTATAAAATTTATTTCTCAGGTGGTAAAACTGCTTAGCTTCAAGCTTCGTCTCCTGAAGTAAAACAATATCGCCCTTTAATCTCTTAACATAATCTAAAATCTTCTGTCTCTTGACAGGCTGGTTCAGACCTTTAACGTTAAAGGACAGTATCTTCAGTTTGTCCACATTGCAGACTCCCAACGGAGAGTTAGTTGAGCTAATTGGCATCGCAAGGTTGCATCATCATATTGATACTTACATATTTCACAACAAGAGCCCAGATAGAGCCGTAATAGAACCCGTCACCACCCTCACCCACGAGCATGAAGGAGATAAAGACTATGCAAGCAAGAGGACATAAAAGCAAAATACACAGAACACAGAACCCTCCCCAAAAACCCCTCAACCCCCCACCCTCCCCACCCCAACTATACGTTGTAGGCATGGTGACTGGAAAGAGATTGCATCGCATCTCCCCCCGTGCGCAATCAAGAGAACAATATGGAACAGAGAACAATATGGAACAGAGGAACTAACACAGTCGGTCTGGGATATGCTCCTACCCACTGTAGTATCAAACAACCTGCATTAATATAATATAATATCCATCATAGACCTCTCCAGCCAGCCTAAGACCCGCAACCCAGCTAACAACAGGCTAACAACTATCCCATCATACCACCATAAGCGAGGCATGTGTAGCATAACCACCAGCAAATAGGGCCAAGGGAACTGACACCCAGTGGATTGAAAGGCATTAACGAAAACATACTATGCAAACAGGTATCATAAACAATTACATTCAATCAACAGAACCATCATTGGAGAGTGACTGGAAGCGGAGAGTCGTGCTGTTGGCAACCCTCCACATGAAGTAGCAAAAGCTCACATAGGACATGAGCATCAAACAGAACAGGGATCATTCACTTATACCCTGAGGCCGAGACCTGCTCAACTGCACCAACTGAGGTACTTGTCTCCATTTCTAATTCTTCCGGGCCATCCAGCATGCGTTTCAGTTTCAAGGGATCTGAAAACAGGTGCGGGGAGCCGTGGACCAACACACGATATTTTGCAGGCCCCACAAACCCATATTGGAAGCCTCTTTTCTTTAGTAGTGGCCGTAGAGCCAAGAATGCCTTCCTAACTTCCACTGTCTCTTTACTGTAATCCTGTGAGATGTATATTTTGTCCGATTTCCACAAGATATGATTGTTTTTCCGCATGAAGTCAAGAATTTTCTCTACATGCTGGTATCGTAATGGCTTACACACAATGGCTCTAGGACCTTTCTGATTCTTACTTATTCTGCCTGGCACCCTATGTGCCCTATCAAACTCCAGAGGTTGGCGAAAGGACAAGTTAGTAGCCTGGGTGAACCAAGACTCCAAGAAGGCTCCACAGCTCCCAAGTTGATCTTCCGATCCTTTCGGCAGACCAAAAATACGTAGGTTCCCTCGTCTATTTCTATCTTCCAACTCCGCCATTTTCCGCGATGTTTGATCCGTGAGTATGCATAAGCGCTTGATGGCTGCACATGATTTCACCTCTAGGTCCTCAAGTCTGCTAATCCTCGATTCTGCTTCCAACAGCCTTGCATTGGTTTCGCGATTATCTTGCCTAATAGCCGCTACCTCGTCTTTGGTCGCCTTTGCCAGCTCTCTTACCTCTTCTAGCTTATTAAGTATCAGGTCCATCGGGTCCGGATTACTTTTCCCTCCCTTGCTGGGTGGACTTGGATTCGACTGATCCGATTTAAGCCTCTTCATGCTTTTCACCGAGTCTTTACTGTCAGCCATGGTTGCCAGTCGCACAGATTCCGTGGTTGGTCGCAACAGACCTCACGCGCTCCACCCTTTACTTGCAGAGAGTCTTACGGTCGCCGTCACCACCGTTGAGTTGTAATAGCCAATTCAGTGATACGCACAGTAATCCTATAATTCTACCACACGTGATAACTGAAACGTGTCACCTGGCCCTTTTCCAACCGCTACCCCTGCGATTAGTAGATCACCGTGTGGGAGCACGCACTTTCATCTGGCGACATTGACATGTAGTCACATCATAGAAACAGCATATGTGTGCCAGACTAGACCACACAGTCATACGATGGAGCCGTGTGGGAAGGCATAGGATGGGATGGCATAGGATGGTCACGTGAAATCATATGGTGGCAGATGGCAAGATTAAAACCTCGCAACGTAATGCCAGAATCCTTCGCAACTCCACATTGTCAGATATAGGCTCTGAGGTCGCCGATCCAGGAAAGCAAGCCTTACTTCCAGTGGTGTGTCAGGATCGGCCGAGATCCCTTGGCTCTGCCTGGAAAAGAGCACCCTCTCCACATTCTCGTCTAGGCGCCATTACAAGCGAAGCATATCACCAATCGAGCCCCACAGGCGTCGTAGCAACAACGAGGACCCATCGACTAGGAAACGGGTGCCGCCATCTTACGTGCGCGATAGGCATCAATGACTCTTCTCCGTGCTACGCCATCCGTCCGCACCAGCACCTTCGCGCTCCCCACCACATACCGGTATGTCTCCGCATCAGTCCGCAGCCAGTTCCGATGCCATCCGGTTCCGACGGGTTCCGATGGGTGACTTCCAAGCCGGCCGCCAGACACTGGCAGTCACGCGGTCTCGTCCCCAGCCTTACTCCTCACGATCCACAGCCGGAGCACTCGATGCGGCGGTAAAACTGCTTCCCTGCATCAAAAAGCCTCCAAACTGCACCTCGAGAGCCCCCTCACATTCCGGTTGATGATTCCACTGTTAGTATCGTTGTAGAAGCGGCGAGACCCGTTCCTCCGCCCTTATTCGATCTACGCACGGGCAGAGAGAATCACCGAGCCGCCATCTCTCTCGGCGTCCAAACCACGCCCCCCGGTAATCTGACATACTGATATACTTATAATGGGTAGGCGCAGGGTGGCGACAGGACCTACAAGCAAAGAGCCTTTACCCACTGGTTGCACTATGGACGCCTTTCTTCAGCGCGCGGCGTGGGTCCTGGATAAGGAGATTGAACTGATTACCAGACGTTTATCTCGATCACCCGTGCACCGCCCTGCATTGATCTTTCCAACCACCCCACAGGCCGACACTTCAACTCAGCCTTAGTCTCCAGTGGTTAATCGGGTTGAGCTGCTGACATGTGGGTCGGGTGGTATTGTCCCTCTTTCCCCAACAGTTATCACCCGGCGTACTGCACTTTCTCCAGTTCTCGTTCCAGCCTCCAGATCCAGACTAGGAATGCCCCTTGGCAATGGCCTGAGTACAGGAGGCTCAAAGAGGAAGCGTCCTTCGGTGGGGGGACCATGCAAACGCAGTAAGAAAACCGGTCCTCAGACAATTCCAGCTGCACACCCTGTATCCTTAAATTTGGATGCGATCTCGCTAGATATGCTTCATGCAGCACTATTATCAGCTCTGGACATTAAATTGGACCCTATCTTACATCACCTTGGTACCATGGAAAAGAACCTCAGCGCAATAACAGTCTCCTTGCAAAGAGACCGTGCTCCCTATACCATAAGTCTCCCCCCTGTAAGACCTTTTGACCGCGACCGCCACCCCTAGTTCTAGTGGCAGCGGTTCGGGGGTAGGAAGCGTGATGGTATCTACTGTTGCCCAGCAGCCCAACACCGAGGTAGCTGTTTCCTCAGTACCAACTGGGGTCAGGCCTGAGCCTGTGCCACCTGATCGATTAAACTCCTGTAGGGGGGTCATTACCTTGGATTCTGTCTCCCTTCCATCCCGCCAACCTCAGAGTGATAATGTTGGCAGTTTGCATCGTTACAGGCAAGATAGGTTTGATGTTACACCCCATTCCCGCTGTGTGGGCTCTGTACACCTCCCTCCCTAGTCCACCCCCTTGTCATAGTGTCAGCCAATGTACCGCATCTTCAATCCAATAAAAAGGAAGACTTTTGCCAGCTAAAGAACAAGGTGGTGCACTGGCTCAATTCTAACATTGCTCCTGGTCCTAGGGTGGATAATCAAATCCTCATGGTGCGAATGACCGAGTGGGTTGGTGGCATTAAAAAATATTGGCAAGGGGACTGTATCATTGTTAATTTTAATAACCCATTTACTGTAAATCACATCTTAAGCTCAGTAGTGCAGTCCGATTATAGGGGTTGGAACTCTGAAATGTTGGCACTCCTGTTAGGCTTCTTTTATAGACCAGGCAATTCTAATCAGGGGCCTGACCGCGAGTGGATTCCCGAGGAGGGCTACGGGGGCTGCATGGAGGGGTCCACGCATCACAGGGGAACGATCCACCCCCGGAATATGTACTGTGTAAGAATGGAGGGTGCAAGTTCCTTTCCTGCAAGTAAGAAAGACAACCCTGGGTGGCTGGCCCTTGTGAAATCATTTGATGTAATCTGCCTTCAGGAAACCTGGGCCATTGAGAGCAATTATCACTTGGACGGCTATAAAACTTTTTTGCTACCAGCAACCCCGTCTGTGTCAGGGAGAGCAAAGGGGGGGCTTACCACATTTGTTTCGTTAGCGGTCCTTGATATCGCAGTATCTGTGCTTCACGCCTCGCCCAATGTACAAGCGATGTTGTTGTCGAGTGGCAGGAGTAGACTCCTGTTCGTAAACTTCTACAATGCGGGAGCGATTTTGAGGGTGAGGATAACATAATGCAGTTGGGGGTAGTATTACGGGGTTGTACCTTGAATGCTCAGAACTGTCATCAGATCTTTTTAACAGGGGATTTTAATATCCACATGTGTGGGGATATCAAAAAAGGAGGAGTGGAAGCCATGGGTTGTGCACATCAATCGGGCCTGCACATGGAGCATACCCCTTAGGGTAGCGAGCTTAACTCTTTTTTGCTTGAATTTGACCTCACATCAGTCATGTACAAGTTGGCCCCAAGGAAAACTGACATTGTCCCCACTTTTAAGGGTAGAGGGTGTGAAACTTTTATAGATTTTACTTTTGTTTCCACCCCTTTCTTTTCTTTAGTCACGGACTTTTTTATTCAAACAAGTGAATTTAGTGACCATGACCCTATTTGCATTTCCACAGGCTGGTCCCGAGTACCTGGACGTTCTGAAGGGGGCGGGGGAGGAGCCCCTCTCATAGTGTCCAAGGTAGGGAGAAGTTTAAAATGGGGGAGTATAGCACTAGAGTCATTTCACGAGTCCCTCACAAACCAGTGTTGCAGTGAGCTTGCTACTTGTCTCGATAGCTAGGCCAGTGCCTTGCATATTTTGGGTGCCATCAGCACTATCTCCACCGTCATCCGGAGGCTACTGCATGCCCCGGACGGGGGAAGCGAGCCTACAGGCCCAAGATGGTTGGATTCTGCATGCTCTCTGGCTTCTAGGAAATTGAGACAGGCTCTAAGCGACAAGCCCCATGATATGGTGGTGGTTAAAGGTCTTCGAAGAGCATATAAGGATGCGTTAGCAACCAGTAAATACACCTTGAAGGATGAGGCCTGGGCGGATCTAGTGGAGGCAAGTAAATTGCAAAATAGCTCTAAGTTCTGGGCTATTATTAACAGCCCATTTCTCTCAGTAGAGTGAGCTCACTTATTGGACGCTCATATTACGGAGGATGATTGGGTTCATCATTTCGAGGGTATCTTCTAGCCAGACTCCATGCAGAATAGGGTGGTGGTGGTTGTGGTAGGCAAGATGGATCTCGTTTTCTCTGAACTAGAGGTTAGAGCAGGCATACAAGGCCTGACAAAGAGAAAAGCCCTGGGGTTAGATTGGATTCCGCCCAATCTTTATATCGCCCATATAGACACCTGGGTGCCCGTTCTCACTGCTGTTATTAATGCCTCGGTCCGGGCTGGGGCTCTGATTCTTGGGCCTTATCGACCATAGTCCCAATATTTTAAGAGGGCGAACGGGACAGCACCTTATGATACAGGCCCATTTCCCTCCTGGATTCCGTGGTGAAGGTGGTGCGCCGCATTATTCTCGATAGATTGGCATCTTGGGCGGATGAAAGTAACTTCTTCTCTGAGATATAATATGGGTTTCGCCCCAGTCGCTCCACTGTGGAGCAGTCTCTTAATCTGT
The DNA here is from genome assembly GCF_964204655.1 of Triturus cristatus. NCBI lineage: Eukaryota > Metazoa > Chordata > Amphibia > Caudata > Salamandridae > Triturus > Triturus cristatus. The sequence goes on along the minus strand of NC_140581.1, from coordinate 1,006,445,389 downwards.
ATCTCGTCTTCAACAAGTACACAGTGGCTCGCGCCTGCCCTATTTACCTAGCCTTTATGGACCTGTCTTCAGCTTTTGACTGTGTGAACAGGTCCAAGCTATGGCAGCTGATGGCATCAGTTGGCATTGATAATAACATCATATGGTTTCTGAGGGATCTCCATCGAGACTCTGGGGCAGTAGTACGCTATTCAAAGGACCTGAAAGTGTCCCGCCAATGCAATATAAAGAGGGGGGTGTGACAGGGGTGTATCATCGCACCCTTCCTTTTTAATTTATATATTAATTCCTTAGAGAAGGTTCTTTTAGATGCCAAAGCAGACACTCCTCAGGTAGGCAAGCTCAGTCTCCTGGTCCTCTTCTATGCTGATGATGCAGTCTTCCTGGCGAGGACTGCAAGGGGCTTACAACTTCTTCTCAATTCCTTTGCCTCTTTTATGGTGGAGCTGGACTTTTCAGTGAATCATTCTAAATCATACATCATGCAAGTGGGCCCCGGCAAGGCAAAGCAGCCCATCTTTAAATTAGGAGGCTCATCAATACCTAAGACCAACATTTTCTCCTACTTGGGAGTAGTTTCTGACGACTCCCTGAGCTGGTGCCCCCTGATTACCCGCAAGAAAGGGTACTTAGTGAAAGCATCAGCAGCCGTTTTTAACTTTGCCAGCAGAGTGGGAGGGAAGCCAATAGGGGCCCTGCTGAAGGTTTACCAAGCAAAATGTATCTCTAAGGTTAGGTATGGGAGTGAGATATGGTGTCATATTGAACTTGGGGCCGTGCAGAGCACCGAGAACCAATTTTTGCGAAGAGTTCTCTCTGTTCCGTAATGTACTCCATCTTATGTTGTTCATGAGGAATTGGGGATGTCTTTCCTCGCTGACGATCTAGCTTTTCATCCTTTGTCTTTGTGGCTCAAAATTTGGTCGAAGCAGGAGAATACACTTAGTAAAGATATCATACGGGATTGTTTTACACTTGATCACGCCTCACGTATCCGATGGCTCTAATATATAAGAGTGGGCCTCGCCAGGCTAGGAAGAGCTGATCTTTACACAAACCCAGAGGGTATTTGTAAAAAAGACCTCGTTTGGGCCAAGGAGGTTTTTTTTAGAAACTGTCACCGTGATAGAGAGGATAAAGAGCTGTGTAAACCGAGTGTGAGAAAATTCATCATACTGAAAACTGTGCCTACCACTGACCCCTATCTTTTAGGGCTCAAAAGTACCTATGACCGGTACCTATTGACAAGCTTCCGGCTCGACGTCTTCCACTACTTATTGGCATACCCCCAAGGCTCCCACAGAGGTCGGTGCCTCATGCTCTGGGGTTGCGACGGTGAGTCTCCTCAGGACATGAAGCACTTTTTAAAGTTTTGTACTTTTTATGCTGTACCTAGAAAGTTATTTATTATCCCTATTTTTAAAAAATGGGTTTTAGGAGGTGAGACCAGCTTTTATCTTTTTACAACTTCTATCCAGCGATACTGTTTTGTACTCTCTTAGTTTTTTAAGGGAAGCCCATTAGATTCAGGAAAACCTGCAACTAACATCTGTATTGCACATCATGTATTTTATATTGTGTCTTGATTATTCGGATTTTAGCATATTTGTGATTTTATAACTTGTATGATGGTACCTTGTAGGCTGTTTTGACTTTTATGGTTTTAAACTTAAAGCCGAATAAAGTTTCTTGATGATGATGATGGCATGAGGCACGTGGAAGTATTTGATGATCTTATGAATTTAATCTATAACACTACATAACTGATTTCTGAGGACTGATTCTGTAAAACCTATATGACAGAGCTCTGCTGAACCTGTAAGTTCTGTCTTACCTGAGGAATAACACTGATGTCTGAGATAACAAGTTTTGTGGAACTGTTTATAGTCCAGTTCTTCCAATTTCACTTAGATTGTAAGTGATAATATATGACTATCTTTTTGAGCAAGTTTTAAAATCTCTGACTTTCAGCCAAGTCCTTTGGAAGATTGAACTGTGAAAAGCACAATTTTGCCCCATTATAGGTCTAATGTCAAAGATCTATTGTGAAAACCACTATAGACATAGTCAGCCCCTTGCTTATGATTGTCTATGTTAATTTCCTGTTCATGAGTTGATGGCCTTTCGCCCTAATCATGTACTTGTCCTGGTCAAGAAGCATTTCTTTCCCACCATGTTTGGATTGAATGGTATGCATCCTTCCACGGCTGATGTCAGACGTTGTATTGGATTGCAATTAAGGGACTATGTTCTCTCCCTTTCCCTCGTTCCTTCCTTCCTGCCAGTTTTCCACTCCACTATTATTTTTAAAAACTATCCCTAATGCTTGCTTGTCCTCCTAGCATCCTCCTGGGCAACACATGCCTCTGTATTGGTGGATGGCCAATCAAAAAAAAATCAGCATTCCAAAATGACCACCCATATATATGCCTTCGTTGCCATTTTTAAATAATTTTTTTTGTTGGATTTAACCATACAAAGATGACTGCCACACTAGTGTGCCACTGCCTACATCAGCCATCTATGAATTAATCTTCTTCTGTTGGAAGAAAACCATCCAAAGATGGCCAAAGCACATGCATGCATGCATGTGGCAGCAACCTTACATTTTTTTTTTATATTTTGTGAAACAACATTCAAAGATAGCACTGCTCGTTCGTGTGCATGTACGGCAGCCATCTTTGATGGTTAAATTCAAAGAAGAAAATCAGTTCATAATTGACAGCCAAAATAAATGTAAAATAGCCGCCAAGGTGCAGGCACAATCTTTGAGTGACTGTTAATGCATAAGAAGAAACGTTCATGATGGCTTCATCACTGAGTCCTTATGTACAGCGGCCTTCTATGAATGTCTATTTTCAAACAAAAGAAAATCCTTTGTGCGTATGCATGTGTCTTTCTATGGAAAATAAATAAGCATTGGAAAAGCCAAATGTTTTCACAGCTTAGCTCTATTAGCTTTACCAATGTATTTTTAAAATGTTTGCTCCCAAGGAGAGCATCCCTGATCTCTAAATGGGTTGGAGTTGGATCAGACCCACTCTCACGATAGCTCCAATAAATGTGGGCAGGGTACCACGGTCATATCTACCGTCAAAAACATGGTTAAAATATGGTGATGGATTACCATGTACAAATCATGGTTAATTAGGTTTTTTAGTAATGTAAGAACAGAAAAGTATTTATGTCCTACCTAGGTGAAAGATGAGACTATAAAAATGAAGGGCCACCAGAGTGGCACTTTTTTATGAATCCGGCGCACAGGCCTCTCAATCATATATGAGACAAAGGTGTCCCTTCCTGCACAAAAACAATCACGCCAACAATGCAGACCATGGTGCAAGGGTGCCTGCATTGGTGCTAGGCACCAATTTATGCCCCAGCCCAGGCAGAAAGGACAGGAATGCGCCATATTTAATTAGTACGGGGCATTCCTGCCTTTTCCTTTTGACGCAGCACAACACAGCTAGAAGCCTCGCAGCGCTGCCCTCTGCAAAAAAGTTGTAAATGAGCCCAAAGTGCTCTGATTGAAAACGCTCTTCATTTATCCATCCATAACTCCTTTGCTTTGCCACATGAGAGAGAGGGTGGTGTTTCTTCTTTTCTTTATTTGTAGATATTTTGGACGAACTACCATTTCTGAGCAGACATGCTGTATATGAAACACATGTTAACAAATAGTACTTCTCTTAAGTCCCTCGTTTACTGTCTGCCTGCTCAGTCATGCTCGAGGCCAGCCATGGCTTGATTGGTTTTGGTAATCATCCACCAGTGCGGGCCTCCTGGCAGGAAACTAGCTTGTCTGGGATCCATGGAAGCATGTTTGGAGTTTATGATACAAAAACTAAACAGTTCAGGGATATACAATAACAATATGGCAACGGGTTATTGTCATGCCTCAAACCTGACAGCCAGCCAAGTATTGGGGAAATGCAACCAACATGCAGGATTTAAGCCATGTTTGTTGAGTCCGTTTGACTTTACTGGTGTGCGAATGGGTTCAGTTTTAAAGAACGGTGCAAAACTGATCTACTCAGGAACCAGTACCAGGTTTACCGCATGCGACTCACTGAGGGGCATATTATCAAGAATCGTCGTTGAAATTATCGCCGCTTCAGCGGCAGAAAACTGCCGCTAAAGCGGCGATAATGGGCTTGATAATATGCCCTTGAGAATTCCCATAGAAGCCCATATTCTGGTGTCAACATGGGCTTCTATTGGAATTCTCTGCGGCATATTATTAAGCCCATTATCGCTTTAGCAGCAGTTTTCTGTCGCTAAAGCGGCGATAATTTTACCGCCGTGCTTGATAATATACCCCTGAATTCCTACTAAGCCTTGCATGTTCTCAACAGTGCAGTTGGAGTTGTTCCAGAGTTGTTTCTTCATTAATATAAATAAATTACGTTTCCAGCTCCAGCTTGTTCATGGGCTGGCCTAGGTATAATGAAACGAACAGGACCGGCTTTAGGGCAGTGCGACCGGTGCAGCCACACCTGGCACTGACTTTGGTGGGGGCGCTGTGCCTAAAAATGACGTCTGGTTTAAAAGAACGTGAACTTCCTTGTGCATCCAGCAGTTTTTGGGAAACAATAAAAATGTCAAGATAACTTTGTTGATTAATGCTCCTGCTGGTGAGAGATCGGAATTTTGTCTGATGGCAGTTCTGGCTCCTCATAACCTAGCGCTGAGGGTTAATATACCTGCTGCAAAGAACGTGTACGTGCAGATTACAGTTCTGAGTGTGAGTGAACACTGAAAAGCACTGTAAAAAAATGAAATGTTTGTCAGAGAGAGGCTATGGAGAGATGAGGGGCACTGTAGGAGAATGGTAGTGAGGGAATTCATGAAGAAGGAGGTCTTGTTGGGGTGCAAAAAAGACTGTCGCACCGGGCACTACCACCTCTAACGTCAGCCCTGGAAACAAACACAAAATAGCTAAAGGACGCAAGAATCCACTATCTGCTCCGTGGACTACATAAAACATATTTCTTTAAGCCAATAAAGTAATTTAACACACTGTCATCATAAATGCCACATTACGTTTGTCTACTGCAGCACACAGGCTTTGGCCTCAAGGTGCTTTGCACAAAATCACTGATGCTAGGAGTGTATCACATAAACGGAAAATGGGTTTGCAAGTCAACTTGATGCGAATCAAGATGCATCCAAATAAATCTCCCCAACTTGCACCCAGTAGTGCTAATGGCCGAATATGGATTTTTATATTTCCCTACATTAAAGGATACCTTGCAGACCCCAGGAGGGCCAATAAAGTGCGCCTCAACCATTTCTGTTTCGGGAGATACAGCCACAGGTGTTGGATGTGATAGGGTGTTGGGCATGAGGAAGAGGGGTGGCGGCGCAACTGTTTTTGTCTCTGTCATGCCTCCACAGGAGCTCATTGACATTGGCCATGGACTCTGGCAGACAATGTAATTCCTTATTAATATATTTTGGTTTTAGTGGGGCCTGAAGACGGTACATATTGGTACATGTAATTGCATATTCAATCTCCTACCTTCTTGTATTATTGTTCACAAAGAACCTTTAAATAGATATTTTAACATTTTGTAATTTAGGGAATTTAATTTCAGCCTCGCGAAATCAGTAAATATGAGTTCTAGCATTATAATGTCTTGATTCAGTCCAAGAACAGACCTCAAGTTTTTTGATATCTCAAAGCTTACCCGATCCATAGTAAATATATATCTTCCAAGTAAGTTATCATAATCATCTTATACATCCATTCTCCAGTGGTTATTGAGGAATCCTTAGACCTCCTTTTTAAGCAATGATTTATCTTTCCAGTAAAGAACTGTTGTAAATAGAAAGTCCATGAGCCAGGTATACAAAACGAGATAGCTTTATTCAGGCTTAGTTCCAGGGTAAGTTAGGTAGAAGAAGATAAGTAGATGAAAGCATAGCCCCACCAGGAGCAACCTCCCTGCGGCTCAGCCTGCATCCACCAACTGACACTTCCACACATAACCAAGCATTCCATGACATCATCACACATTCCAGCACTCATCCTGGCTGAGCAGTAGGGAAGACGTAGCTAGGGAAGAGGAATGGCAACAAGTAAGTTATAACAAGAACCAAAAAAGATTACACTATTTATGCCAATTTTAATTCCATAATTTTGCCTCCTTCCTACCAGGACCACTCCTGGATCAAGATTCAAATTCAATCCGAAAGTTATATCCAGTTTCTTAAAAATAAAGTGCCAGAAGGGATGAAGTTTTGTAATTTTAGGCCCACTCCTTCCTATAGCATCCCACAAAGGAATGATCAGCATCAACCCCTATCTTTTGAAGATCTCGCCGATAGTCGGATTCTCGTCCCTTAAAGCAACTTCTTAGAAAGAGGATGTCTTACCCTTGTCCTTCATCAAAGCTCTCTCTGGGGAGGCTCTCTCAACCCTACTCACTATTGCAAATGACTCCTACAGTGAAGGTATCTTCCCAGGAGCAAACAAGACAGGCCATGTCCTCCCACTCCTAAAGAAACTTACATTAGGCCCTGATAACCTCGTCAACTACCGGCCCATCACTCACTTATCATTTATCGGCTAAATCACTGAAAAATCAGTCTATGTTCAACTCCAAGATCACATCAATGCTAACTAGCACTGCGACCATTCTAGCTTCAGATCACACTGCAGCATGGAGACCACTACTTTGCACATCATAGACAATACCCTCTCAATCACAGATGAATATGACCTGTGTCTCCTGATATTGTTGGACCTGTCAGCTGCCATTGACACAGTTAACCATCCAACTCTTATATGCACCAAGGAGTCTCGAATATGATTCATAAACAATATCCATCTCTAGTTCTTCCCCTACCCTTCCAACTATCACTAGTTTGTTTGTATGGGCACCTCCAGGTCCCAAAAGATCCCCATCACCTCAGGAGTCTCACAGAATTCCAAGCTGTCTCCTCTCATCTTCATCCTCTATATGGAGCCATTTGGTGCTCTACTCACAGACAACATTAAGATTCACCAATAATCAGATGATACACAACTCTACTTGAAAGTCTCTGTTGTTTCAGGCATACAATGCCTCAAACCCCACCTGCACATCATCCTGACCTGAATGTCTAGCACCTATCTGAAGCTCAACCCATCCAAGAGAGAATACCTCTTATTTTTGAACAACAACAAACAAGAAATTGTACAAATCTGTCCTAATGACATGAATTTGGATTTACCCTGGATACCAATGTCACCCTTAAGTAACATGCTGCCAAAAACACAAAGACTGCGTGGTACGATCTCTCTCTTCTAAAGAAAGGGAAAATCTATTCCTTCCAGAAATCAACTTCAGAACTGCTGATCATGCTAGCGTGCTCTTGCATCCAGTTGGGAGTAACCTCCTGTTTCATGGCCTCTCAGACTTCACATTGACACCCCTTAAAGCTAGCCAACATGCCCCAAATTTCTCATCCAAGTCCTTAGGAAATATAATCACATCACCTCCATCTTGATGGAACTCTATTGGCTGCCCTTACCGGGCCGCCCACACCATCTTCAAATCCAGCTGCATAATTTGCAAAGCTATTATAACCAGCACCCCGCTTATCTAGCAGTCAAACTCACCTTGTATGGTGGCTCTCAGCACAGCCACAGCCAGGGCACCATCAGACTGCAACATTTATTTTAAAAAACTTAACCCGGAGAACTCTGTATCATGGTAATGTATCATTCCTGTTTTTGGAACATTCCATATCACAGTGTACCAAACAAAATCATTTGATCAACTCCAATTCCATGGGTAACATTTATATCACTCTGGGTTATGTGTTCCTTTTGAAAATTCTTCTTTTTTATTGATATTCTTTACAACTACAAAGTATGTACATAGGCAACGCTGAGGCGAGACCTAAAAGTTTTAGTCTAATTCATTATAAATAACATTATTTTGTGATAAAACCTTTTTGTCTTATCAGTCATACATGGATGTTTACATAATGTATACATGTATTTGTACATACTTTGTAGTTATAATGTGTATGTATTGTTGGCAGTATATTGTCGGGTCAAATTTCATATTTTATATGTTTTATATGTCTTGTTTTAGAGATGATATATGTCAATTTGTATGTGAATATTTGTACATTTATATAAATTATATGGATTTTGCATGTTTTTATTTTTCAGCCCTAATGAAGTCTGCATGGATGCAGTGCTGGGCTGATAAACACATGACCATAAAGAATACCAATAAAAAGAAGAATTTTCAAAAGGAATACATAACTCCGTGTGATATAAATGTTACCCATAGAATTGGCTTTGATCAAATGATTTTGTTTGGTACACTGTGATATGGAATGTTCCAAAAACAGGAATGATATATTACCAAGATACAGAACGCTCCTAGTTTTTTTTTTTTTTTTTTAAATAAATATCGTGTTTATACAACGATTCCTTCGTAGTGAGGTCGTAAACAGTTGAGCGGTCAGATTTGTTTTTGAAAGTGTATATTCATACTAGTGCAACCATATAATAGCCCATACTCCTTTGTTCTTTTTGTTACCATCACCATCAGACTGAAGACTAAGAAGTGTAAAAACTTTTTTAAAAAACTAGGCAGCAGGCCTTTTTCTATGCACCCAGGAACTGGAACAACATCCCCATATCCATCAGGACCTCCCCAATACTGCTCTAATGTAAGAATTTAAGAAAGAGTAAAGGATTCATTTCTTTAAAGAGCACTACATTACACATTATCAATACACAACACATCTAGCTCTCCTACCACTTGTTGGCTTTATGATTGTCTTTGACCCTGTACAGCTCTCCCCTGCCTAGATTCCAGTGCTGGAAGAGCACACTTCAATTGTGATTTATTTTTCTGGCTTGCACAGTCACATCTGTTTGACAACTGGTGATTGATATATTTCTATAACTCCAACCAGAAGAATGACCTCATTTTCATTAACTGATTCCGTTGGGACTGACCATGTAACCTTTTTGTTTTGATTATCTGTGGTTTCCCTTACAATATCAGGAAACAGAGGACCCTATTCACAAAGATAAGTCTGCATATGTAGATCTCGTTGCATGTAGAGTTACACTTACACCAATATGTAAATCTCCTCATGGAAGTAATTCACCATTTCCATATCTAAATATAGACGTACAAATCTCCAACCCCATCATATGAGGGTGTGGAGACTCCTATGACTGATTCACAACTGTAAAGATACTATTAGTAAGTTTCTGCCTGTTTGTGGAGATCTTCACCACAAGGGCGATGGTCTCCCTAAAGAAGATAATAGGAGATTTTAAGAAAATTAATTTCAAATATTTTACTATCAAAAACAACTAAAACATATTTCTCTAAATAAACCGTAACCTGCAATACATTTTAAATAATTTTACTTACTTTATTTTAATTTAAATATTTTTTAATCAATAGAAATGAATTAACATCTTAAATCTCTCTCCTCCAACCTTTCAAGTAACATTTGTGTTGATTGTATCACAATCTGGGATGAAGGTTGATTATTACTTGTGATTTAATGTATAAAATATAATTTATCATTTATAGTATACTGTATTTAAACAAAATGATATTAAACAATTAAGATTTAGACATTTTTAATTTTAACAGATTATGTAATAATAAAAATAGAATTAATTAAATACTTGTTATGAAATTGTATTCAATTTCATTTATTTGACATGTTTCCTATATGTGTTAGCATTATTCTCACCTTCAATTGAGTCATATGGAATGTGTTGCAATACTAATAGTTCACCATGTGTGGTGCTTCATATATTGACTTAGCTGGAGTTCCTTTAAGCTTGTTTTGTTAGTAGTACTACTGTAGTAGACTTAAATGTGTATTTTCTGAACTGTAATTGTATTACTCATATGTGGGTGGGTGTTTTGCAATAGTATGTCCCACCCTCAGACCCTCCTTCAATTTCCCCTAACCACACCCATGTTGTGGCAATTATTTCCCATGTTACCACCACTAGCCCTAGTCCCTCCCACATTTACTACTAAATCCTATACCTTCATATGCGGAGAGCTCCTTCATCAGGTCTGAAATCCCCATAAAGGAAAGATAGGAGAGGTGAAGACAGACATGTCTGGCTGAATATTTATGGATTGCATGGTGTAGCACATACTGCAGCACTACCGTACGTACTCCAGGGTAACTTTCGTGAATAGACCCCTGGACATTACTTTAACCCTGGCCTGGTTATTACACAGTACTCTGCACAGGAAGTTAGTGCTATGGGCTGACGTTGTGCGCCCATTTGGCCCAAGTGACAAATTGAGTTTGCTCTGACATACTCTTGTGGCACTACTGCCTAACTCCTGGAATCCAGGAATGCCAGAAAAACTACAAATGTAAGTTACACCTTCTCCTGACAAAGTTTTTATGAATCTGACACATTGTGTATTTGGGTGCTGATTTATGTGCCAGTGGCTCATTTTTAGCTGCGTCACTATTCTTCAAGACAACCGAGATGTGTGAGGAGTGTTATGATGTTTAGACAGGCCCACACGATTAGCCCTTAACCCCTTCAGCGCTGCGCGGATTCCCCCGCGGTGCTGAAGGGTTCTAGCGCGGGCGGGGCCATGACGGAACGGTTCCGTCATGAGCACAGCTCAACCGATGCTCATGACGGAACCGTTCCGTCATGAGCATCGAAGGGGTTAAACCAGCTTTTGCTACCGTCAGACCCATTCATTTGCACATAGGCACATTAGCTTGTTTCTCGGATGGACCCGGATCTAGGAAGATCTACTGACAGTGGCGGACTGCCACTGCTGGAAGAGGCATCTTTTGTTACAGACATCTTTCATTAACAGGAGATCTAGACTCAAGTGTGGGCCTAGAAAACGTTGGACATTGATATGTATCATTCTCTGTAACCACTGACCAATCACATAGCTGTCAGTAGTCAAATTTGATGATCCAGGCTGTTTCATTTGCTTCATATTTGTTTTAGCATTCAGCTCCTAATTTTGTGGCCTGGACAGCACAGTTATGTGAATTCCTGTCTTCAGCATTACAGCATTGCACACCTGTGGTGTGGTGGTATTCTTTTGTGATTCGCTCCCTCTCCTACAATTGCAATATCTTCAAAGGACAAAAATTGGGCAAATCTATACTAGCATATTGCGAATTACCACCCAAGCAGTTCTCGTATTTGGGTTCTTAGGGCCACATGTAGGACTATTTCATTTTGCGAGTCGCAAATTGCGATTCGCAAAATGGAATGTACAACTGTGTCTGAGACACTATTTGCGAGTCCCAAATGGGTTGCAAGGGACCTGCCTCATTAATATTCATGAGGCAGGTTGCAATTTGCAACCCATTGGGAATGGCCGGCACTCACAGGGATGGCGGTCTGTTGGGGTCAGCAGTCCACCATCTCTGTGACTACTTTTTCAATAAAGCTATTTTTTTTGTTATGAAGCTCATTTTCCTTAAAGGAAAACGGGATCTGTTTCAAAAAGAAAAATGAAATGTTTCAGTTTCAATTTTTAAGAGCAAACACTTTATTACTGTTGTCATCCTCTGAGAAAGCATGCGAGAGGAATGTTATTATATTTTGACTAGGCCACAGATAAGGTCCTTCCATCAACAGTCATGGGTGTCTGCAATGCAAGAGTCTAACTGAAATAACTTCTAAGAAACACAGGGGTAACAAGCTTGAATTCACAGCTCTGTGCTATATCATAGGCAAAGGAAATTGAACTCTTTTAAACTCTGGATTTCAACTACCATCACAGTCCGTGAAATGCACCTTGAATTTCAAGGCTTTTGGTCATCTCCCTATTTCGCAGGAATTGGGTATGCCTGTTGGATGCTTCATATGGCATATTCTGCACACAAAAAAAATCTGCATCACAACATATACTTGCAGGGGCCATGAAGGTATTGCAAGCAGCAGGTAAGCCTCTTTCCATAAAACCCTCGTAGGAATGCCCAACATAATTTGGTTTACATATTAGCAGCATGCAATACATCTTTGGTACTTGAGATGATGTTAGCTAACAAGTATTAGTAGCCTGCTGTCCATGCAGCCACATGGCTGGGACAGTGGACCTTTTTCCTAGTGGCGACGTTTCTGGGCTTGAGGTGATGGCCCCCAAAGATATTTTACTTTGAATTCGAGACCTGTGGACAATGTTGATATACAGGAACTAGAGATTTATTCAAAGGAGCAGGAAAAACAAAAGTCAAATTTTCTAAATGCCACACTTACATCAGTCTCATGGAAGGCCAGAAAAAGTAATGAAGTAGTGTCAAATCCAGGTTCTGATATGTTTGGGGGAAAATGTTCATGTTATTTTTCTACAAGAAACTCATGTGTTAACAGGAGTCCCAGAAATGTAACCATTCTGTGGGAGCAGTGGCAGCCGCCACAAAGATTAAATGGTGGGGTGGGATGAGTGAGGGAGGGGGTGTGGGGGAGCGAGGGGGAGGGAGTTTAATTTTAATAATTTAAAAGTAAAAGAAAACTTATCAGCAGCTGCCGTCCGCCTCCCACGTCGCGCCTAGGTCTTCCTGGTCCCAGCAGACACTGTGACTAAGTCACAGACTCCCTATGAAATCATCTCATACTATGAGAGCAGCACGGGGATTTTCCTAAGCAAGCTGAAAAAGACGTTCCGCTCAGGTCAGGGAGTCTGTGGGTTTCTCAAGCCCAGCTGTTCAATGCAGCCGGGCTGGGGAAACCTAAGGTCTCATGTGTGTTTGGCTGGCCTGAGACGGCCGGCAAAAAACACACATTAATTCTTAGAAGTGCTAATAGCACTCCCCCTTCCCCTCCCGAAGGCCTCGGCCCCACCCACCCGCTGCACACTGGCTCAGCCAGCAACTGAAAAATAAAACAATTAAATGATATCCTTTTATTATTCAGGTGCTGGCTCTGAGGTAGAGTGGCAACGCTCCTCCACCATTCCGGAGGTGCTGCTCGTGTGGGAGACAGATTTATTACTCTACCCTACATCGACATAAGGGGCCATGAGAGAGATAATTGGGCAAATTGTTCTTTACTTTTTTAATCAGTTAAATGTTACTCAAATGACAGAGGGAGAAGCAAAGGAGTAAATGATTTCAACATTTAAACATGGTATTTTTCGCTCTGGGTCGGAGTTGTACTTTCAGAAAACTTTGGGGCATATTTACTAGAAACTGGCAGATCGCGGTGTTACGCCAAAATTGGTAACGCTGCGCTCTGTCAGTTTCATAATGCGGTGATGCGCAGTATTTACAAGAATGCGGCGCATCTCTGCCTTTCCCCTAGTGCTGGTGCTAAAGAAGCTGCCTAGCACCAGAGCAGGCACCTTTGTGCCATGTTGCAAGGGTGCCTGCACTGCAGGGGTGATTGTTTATGTGTAGGAAGGGACACCTTCCTGCACATAAACAATATTAACAGGAAATTTGCTGTTTCTATGTGTGCTGAAAAATGCAGCACACATGGAAAGAGCAAAAAATGAGGAGAAATAAATCATTTCTCCTCATATCGCCAGCTTAAGACCTGGTATTCCCTGGCGATATTTTTGGCGTTGTCCCATACCTTGTAAATATGGGGTAGCGTCAAAAAGCAATGGGTGTTGGCACGGAATGCACACTGCAACACCCATTGCATGACCCTTGCTGCGTAACATGGGGCATTATTTACATACCTTGTATATAAGGCGAAAGACTTAACCCCGCCATAACGTCAGAAAAAGTGACGTTCTGGTTGTGTTAACTCCTTGTAAATATGCCCCTTTGTTTGTTAAGTGGGATCTGGAGGAGATTTCAACGGTGGCCTCCATAGCATAAAACACGGATCTACAAGACAGAGCAAGCCACTTGTTTTGATGTCCAAAACTCTTTTGAATTTCACTCAATATTAAAGGTTGGTGGCCCCTTGAGAGATGCTCCACCCTAAAACAGAGTGGTATTTAAACCATACCTTGATACATAAGACTTGTTTTATTTACCAGAAGCACAAATGGAATGAGGCAAACACAATGGCTGCAGATCACGGTTGAGGTACAAAATTATTTCCAGAGAAAGCAAATAAGTTGGGGCTTAACACAAGGGCAGATGAGATCTTGTTTGTAGTAACTCACTGAGTGAGTTTAACGTTGGCAGGAGCAGGAGTAGCAGCAGCTGTACTCATCCAGCAAATGAGTATCAGCTATAGGAATTTCTACAAAGGTGAAAGTAAAACATTGAACTTTTATTGTGTTTCACCTCTAAAGGGCAAGTTGCACATTTGCTACATTCTCTGTTCACATTTTACTGTTAGCAGAAATGTCATGTTACATGTGCACCTCTGCAGTTTACTCAGAGCTTATACATTGCATTGTATTTTCAAGAAGTGATATCGGAAGGTGAGGATGGCAGAGAGGGTAAGATTTTTGATCTTACAGCTATTTCTTGAGGGCTTTTATAGTGTTGAAGCAGTCTTTTCTTGATCGGATTGAGGTAGGTAGTGAGCTATTGTTGTTGTACAGAGTAGGATTTACTATAGCATTAGAGCCCAACATAGTGGACTCTACCAGCCATTAAAGGCCCGCTCCAGCATTCGGCTCGGGCCTTTAACAAGGGAGTGGGCATTTAATGACCAGTAGAGCACGCAAGAGAAGGCTATAAGGCTATTAGAACATTCCGCTCCTAGAGGGCATAATGTTCTAATTTGTAAAACAAAGACCTCACGGAGCCGGAGGGGGTTGAAATCCTCTGGGTTCCATGAGGCCTTTGTTAAACATTGGAATGTTAATGCTCCGGCTTCTACCGCCCATTAGAAGCGGCACTACATTGTTTTAAATGGAGCGCTCAACATTCCTATGTTCTAACTCTTTATAGGTCTGGTGCATAATAGGTGTCTGCAGTGGTCAGGCATCAAAGGATATTGAGTTGCTGTAGGGATGTGTGACTGGATTTATTGTTTGGGAAAAGGTGATAGTAATCAAGGAAGACTTTGTGACAATAAACAATAGTTTGAATTGAACTGCTTTTGCCCCAGGAAGCCCGTGAGGGGTGAGACACAACCAGTGCCCTCTAGCTGGTTCAGCATTAAGCGACTTTCATGTAAATTTGCATTTGTGCAAATCAGGGCCGGCTCTAGGGCGGTGCGAACGGTGCCACCGCACCGGGCGCTGACTTGGGGTGGGGGCGCCATGTTTATTGTTTTAAAAGCTCCAGATGCCACATTCCTTGTCCGAGCAATTTTCAAGCATCATTAAAAATGTCACGATAGATAACTCCGGTGGTTAATGTTGTTCCTGGTGAGAGACCCCAGCTTTGTCTGGGGAAAGTTTTAACTCATCATAGCCAAGAAGGTTAATGTGCCTGCTGCAAAGAACTTGTCCCATTCTGCATACACTATAAATAGGTCAAGGGGTTATCGCTTTTGTCAGCAAGATCCTTTTGTTGCTTGCAGTTTAAAAGTTTAAATCCTAATATAGAGCAGTGAGCTATTAACTGCCATCAAAGAGCCGACATGTGACTCCTACACATTGTAGTTCTCTGTCTTAGGTAACATTTCCTATACACTGATTTACACACACATGATTGTCTCCGTGCAACGTATGTGTGATGTAAAGTGTTTTGAGACCCTAAACTGGTATGAGGGGTGGTAGAAAACTAAATGAATCTAAGAGACAGTGGTTAAGGTGACTTGGGGGGCATTGTCAAATGGTGGTAGTGAGGGAATCCGTGGTGAGGTGGTCATGGGGGGGCGCCAACAAACATTGTCGCACAGGGCGCCACCAGTAGTAAAGCCGGCCCTGGTGCAAATGCAATCGTAGTTATGTGGAATTACTTGCTAGTAGACATACCCCAATAATTGTTACATTCTCTTAACAAGCACTTCCAAAGTCGTGTCAGCAAAGGTTCCATGTTAATACTCAGAACAAGGTATTCCACTGCTGTTGTGACTGCATTGAGAAAGTCCGTTCTTATGTGCACGTTTTCCTGTGTTTTTTAATGAGTTTTGCTTTTACGTAGTTGCATATTTTCCATTTTAAAACCTGAATCAGAGGTTTAGGTTAATTAAAAATAACAACTGGAATTACTATTTGAATGAAACCTGTAATTTGTATGACATATATATTGATTTTGATGATATAACGTTTACTTATGGAATAATGATAAAAATGTATTTTTAATTTCAATGACCAGCCAAAAGAGTGTCCCAGCTGTAGTTGGCATTAGCACCTACTCACCAGTTATCCTTTGTGCGCCAATATAGGCCCGTAGGAACACAAACTTCCAAGCTTAGACACATCACACAGACTCCTTTATCATTTGTCAGGCCTTTCGCCCTTGTCTCCTATCATCTTGCTGTCGGCTCTTTTCCTAACTGCAATGTTTTCTGTTGTTGTACTTTTTAGCTATGGAACCCCGCCATCTTTAGTAGGCCGAGCCAGCGGGAGAGCAGACAGGAGCAAGCCGAGGAGAAGAGATCCGGTCCCTCCTAGAGTATCGCAGCAACAAGCCAAGAGCGCGCGGCCGGGGCAGCTTCCATCTGCGGCGGGGAGGGGGGGAGCCGAATTAGAAAAAGATTTGAGTTCAATTTTTCATTTGTGGCTTCAGAACAATGGAAATAACGGGCCTGTGAAATGTAGGAAGTGCTTTCAGTTTCCACGGGCTGCCTTTGGGCAGAGCTGCCGATCTATACGGAATATTGCTTTATTGATTTCGGCCCTGAACTTTCTCCGCAAACATCAGGAGGGGTGGAGGAGAGGCCTCAATGGGGGATGGGAGCGCCTTTCATTTTGGCAACACAAGACAGCTCAGTCGGCATGGGGGCCACTTCTGAAGAGATTGTTATTATTTTTCTGTTCTGTACACTGAACTAGCATAGTCGTGATTGTGACATTTTGAATGTGTGTCTATGTTTTTGAAACTACTGTAGAGATGGAACAATTCCAATTGATGATACTGAGGTTATGGGTGATGTGTAACTATGGCTAACACACCAAGAGGAGTGTCACTGTCTCATGTGAAAAGGTGACTTTTGGGATTGTTTTCATTACCAAATGCATCCAACAATCTAAGAAGTGTTCTTTTTTTTATACAGGAGCATAGCATCGGACCAGGGTTAAGGTCTCCATGTTGGGCTACATATACACGTATTTGTAACAAAAAAACAGAGGGCCTCATTTATGAAAACTGTTGCATCGCTGCATGAAAACAGCGATGCAACAGTTTTCACTGCGCCCTCATTCCGACAGGATGGATGCTCCGTATTTAATGTACGGCGCTCCATGTCGCAAGGAGTTACAGATACGTCAGTATTTCTGACGTATCTGTAGGCGCAGTAATTACGTATTACTGGAGTGTGTCACAAAAGTGACGCACCTCCAGCAATGTGTCCTTTCACATGGGGCAAGTCCCATGTGAAAGGGCATGCAATTTTGATGCAGTGGAATTCTAAAAGTGGCGCAGTGAAATCCTATAGATTTCACTGCATCACTTCTACGAGGCTTTTTGCGGGGGAACGCCCACCCTGCATACATTATACCTGATGCAGGTATAATGAAGCGCAGGGCTTTACAAAGTGACGCATCTGCTTAGATGCATCACTTTGTAAATATGGCGCAACGTGGCGCATTTTTTACGCCGCCTGTGTGTCACAAAAAGTGACGCAGTGGCGGCGCAAAAGTGTCGCAAGGCCTCATAAATAAGGCCCAGAATATCCTTCATTGAGTTAGTGCTCTTAACACATGCAGCAGACCACTAGCTTTCAAGGTTGTGAACTTGGTGGAGACGTGTGAGCCAATGATGCCATTGCCAGTAGTTTGTCTTCTGTAATTTGTTGTCAGCCTGGTAACTTGGAGAATAAGTGATGAAAACATTGTTTTTTGATTATAATTCAGACATAGTGCTGTAGTAGATATCTCTGAGAATTACCAGGAGATGCACAATTTAATCCTGATATCTTCTGCTATTAACACTGCATCTTCCATACGTGTTATAAGGATATGCTTCATGCCATTGTGTGTTCGTAGTGCTACAAAATTGAAGAAATGTCTGGCAATGGGCTTGTGACACAGATGAAGTTAGCACCCTTCCTTGTGAGAAGCCATTGTTAACATTTTAGTCAACCTTAACTCAAACTATAGTTTTTGGAGGATTTCATTGTTTGTTGACATATGATATTGGTTTTGTGAATGTTTGACAATGTGTATATTGGCATATGATGGGGGGGGCGGAAGGCTAATGAAATTGGTTGTGTGCACACATGATTGTGGATAAATTAACTAATGCTGATGGTGTGTGGACCTATCATGGGGTGGGTTTCTGAACTAACGCTGTGTTGATGTGTGATAGTATGTTTGTATGTGTGTTGGTGTTTGAGGGTGATTGTGTTGCCATATGATGTGGGTATATTGGTGTATGATTATGCTGGTGCAAGATTTTGGTTGTATGGATATATGATTGTGGGTGTGTTGCCATATGATGATGGTTGTGTGCACATTCAATGGCAAGTCTGCCCCCACACTCTCCTATAGTCCCAATGTGTGCTACTCTGCTCCAATCCAGCATCCCCTCCTGGTACCTCTAGCACCTTGTGCAGCACCACTGCATGTCCTCTACCTCATTTTCAGTCCTTCTACGACCCCTTGCATCCTGGAGCTTCTTTATGTACCCCTGCCCCCACAGCAGCCCTGGTGTGCTGTCTGATGCACCCCTGCTGCCCTGTCTGTGCTTCCTCGCCACCAGGTAATGCCTGTTCAATGCAATTGATGACTCAAGTGATTAGTACACTTTCCTTTGATTCCTGTTCCCCCTGTCATGTTGATGACATTTCTGAATCCTTTTCACCCCGACATTGTCCCACCATCCATCAAACCATTTGAATATTTTGTGGGGCAACATAGGGTTCAGCAAGTCTCTTTGATGGCATGTACCTACCAATTTGTTTTTCCACTATAGATGTCCAACAAATGTCAGGTAGACATTTCTCAACATATGTGATGGCAGCATGTAGCAGACACCCTTATCTTCAATTCAAGTTCTCATGGTGTATAGCTTCTAATACAATCATAGCAGTTCTTATTGAATCCCCAACTGCTGGTCATTATGTATTGAGATAATTAGTGCCTGACTTTGAAGAGCAATATCTTCCTGGGGTAGATCAAAACATTGTCAGTAAACATTATCAGTATAATTGGATCAAGTGGCAACATGAGAAATTATAGTAGTATTACAGATGTACACAATGAGACAATCATCAACAGGAACTGTCAAGAACCTTAAGAAAATATCATAATATGCACAGGGATGCCCGAAACCAGAGACAGAAAGGCGCAGAATTCTTTGCAACAGACACCAATGGAGAACGTGGAGAGAAGACCTGAGGTGGCAAGGGCACACTGGCAGAGTAAGACTAGGCACAAATGTCAAAGGTCAATATAAGCAGAGTCAGAAGTAAGTCACATTGCCTAACAATGTCATGTTGTACAGATCCCACTTTCAATGTTTCTGGGGGTAAAGTCAGTATCCTGGTCCATGACAGGTCTTACAACTGCACTATCAGTCTGGATTCCAGATACAATAGCTGAACTTGCTGGGGATGGGGTCTTATATGAAACTACACCTGAAAAGCCTATCTGTTTATTGATCTCTTTGTCTTTCTTGCACCTATTCAACTCCCTCCTTATATATAAAAGTGAGTAGTTGGGCCTATTCTCAAGCAGACGCTACTCCATCCTGATATTTGCTGACAACAACTTGCGATAGCAAGTGCACTTGTTTTTTTTCAGTCCCTTCCTTGTTTTTCTCTTTCATCTCCTGTTAGGTATTTCATCACCCTGTACCTCCAGAGATGGTTGAAGATAGCCGGGTCTCTCAGCGGATCTACATTTTGGTATGAAACTTACAGGAAGACGGTCATTAATCCAATACATGCCTACTTTGAATAAATTGTGATGCCATTTGGGCCTGCACAATGAACCTTCTATGTTTCAGCGTTTCATCAATGATGTCTTCTGAGATATTCTTGACAAATCTGTAATAATAGATCTGGAGGATATCTTGGTGTTCTCTGAGAATCTAACCGAACACAGAAAGCACATGAAGTAAGTGTTGAGCAGACGTTATAAGCCCTCATTATATGCTTAGAAAAATGCAGTTTTGAAAACTCTCACATCATCATTTTTAGATTCCAGATTTCACCTTCTGGCACAAACGGGTGCAGGAAAAGTGTCAACTGCCCTAAATTGGCCTTAGCATTCTATAATAAAGGAAAATCAGAAGCCCCTTGACTTCACAATCGTCTATGGGCATTTCATTTTGAATTTTGTGTTACGTATTACACAACCCACTATGAAAACTGTACCTTTTTTCTGGGGTTCTGGGCAAGTAGATATATTCCAAATGCTAAACAAAACATTCACAACGGCCATAATCCTTACACACCCTGATGCGGAAACAGATTAATTGGCATTCAGCATCAAAGTCATCATCTCACAAAGATGTTCTGAGACTTACACCTTACATCCAGTGGTCTTCTGCCCACTAAAGTTATCATCTACTGAAATGAACAACAAGATTTATGATAGGGGACAATCTAAAGTCTTGTTTTCCGATTGGATACATCATTTGTATGGAGCCAAATATAATATTATATTATGGTAAGATCACAACAACTTAGGTTTTCTAAAAAATGTTCAAATGTGAGACATGCCAGAAGGACATTGTTCTTCTCTTAATTCAACTGTGAGATTATATACCAACATGGAATAAGATATGGGAAGGCAGTTTTTCTCTGAATAAGGAGAACCGGAACAAATAAATGGGCAAGCTCTATTTATTTTAGCAGCACTACATAGCCAATAGGTGCAAGCTATGAAAATATTAGCAAGAAATGTCTGGCTCAACATCAGATAGATGCTAAAATTTGGATACAAGAAAACCCTAGCCTATAAACTGTACTGAAGGATTTACTCTCACATTCCCAAATGTGTATTTGTAAATGAACTAAGGCCTTAAGAAAACATTATTACTTTATGTTATAACACACCAGTATCAGGGCATCCAGGAATTAGAAGATCAAAGAAATTACTGATGCCTATGTTTTGGTGGTCCAATATGAAAAAAGTGGAATACTGCACACAGAAGTGTGCCACATGTGTTAAAGTCAAGATAGATCATAATAAAACTGCAGATCTACTTCAACCTCGTTCAGTACCCACACAGACCTGGTTGCAAATCTCAAATGACTTTTTATGGATCAGACCTCTTCCAATGATCTAACCACTTTGCTAGTGGTAGAGGGTTATCTCGGAAGCCTTACCCATGTAATAATAAGCGTCTAAAAGCTGTATAATTTGCCAGGATATTCTTAAAAGCCATTGTTGGGCTTCAAGGGCTTTCTCAAATTAATACTACAGATAGAGGGGCACAGTTTATATATACTTTTGAAATGAACTGTTAAACCATTCAAAGTAAATTGATTATAAATCCACTTGTCACCATCCACAGGCTGATGGACAGGCTGAGAGGATGAATCAAGCTATAAAAACAATATCTCCAATGTTTTTTAAGGATTATCCTCAAGTTTGGGTCCAATGGACTGCTATTTACATCATGCCTTAGAGCTTTAACCCTTATAGTATTTATCTAAGGTTATGGCCCTCCACTTTTGACACAGTAAACGTATCCTCTATACAGATGCCCTCATGAGATTTGAAAAAGGTTCTAAAGTCTGTTATTAGTCATCTGTAAAAAGCTAAACTATATTTAAGGAAATATGCCAATAGACTTAGATAAGTAGCCCCTTTGTATAAAAGAGAAGGTTCAGTTTGGATATCTTCCAAACATCTGACATTGCCCAGTATTCCTTCTAAGTTTGTATCAAGTTTTGAAGACTCTGTAATCTGTAGAGTAGTGGGACATTCAGCAGTTTAGTTAGGCCTCCCTGAATCAGAGCGTATACACCTGAGTAACTCAAGTGTTGGACCGGTCTATGCAGTTGATTGAAGTCTACCTCCTGCAGTGTTTGTTGAGGGTGCACTGGAGTATGAGGTGAAGGTTACATTAGACTCTATGATAACAAGGGTTTGGTTACAGTATCTAATTCACTTCCAGGGATACATATGATGCAGCATATCAATCATGGGACCCGGTGTGTTCATCCATGTCCTCAGATTAGTGTCAGCTGTCCATTCTAAGGTTCCCCACAAGCCTTAACCCTTCTCTTTGAGAGGGAATTCTTCAGGTTATTGGGGGTTACTCTAAGGAATTTCCTGAAAGGGCCTAACTCTGCAAGGTAGGATGGGATTAGACACTCACAAAGGTCACATGAGTCCTTCAAGGCAATATAAGCAGAGTGAGAAAGAAGTCACATTGCCCTGAAATGTTGTGTTGTAAGGTTCCCACTTTCGATCGTTTGGCACTCAGCCTTTGGCATCTGTCATGTTTGTTTTGTTTTTCGTGCTTCTGAGGTCACCTGCTATTCACTTGATTAGCGACGGGAATATTGTGAATAAAATATTGCATCATCTGTACAAAGAGAGGAAATTGCTGACACAGCAATCTTAATGAGGGATACAACGTAAACTGTAATTACTATTTAAATTGATGTTAAATGAATATAGTTACCTTTTCAAGAGAGATAGGGCTATCCAATGCTGATGTAGGCATCAGCAAGATGGCACAATTATTATAAGTCTGCTAGGAAGCATTATATACAAATTGTCCAGCAGCAGGTTCCAGTCACCTGTTTGCAGAATTTTATCAAACCTTTGTCAATAAACGTTTGTGACCAATTGATACACACCTCTCATAGCATCTTTGAAAGACACTTCTACATTTGTTTGGTGGGCAAAACCTTTAATGATGAGTTTCTGACATGCCAATAGTTTTGATTAATATGCACTTAAGCATTTAATTGATACATGAGGACGATAAATAAAAACAAGCATATCAAATTATTGGGCATTTCCAACACTTATTTAATTGAAAATAATACCAACGCTGGGATATATTACAACACAATTTGTTTTGTCCAAAGATACCAACAGAGATTAAATATATTGCCATGGAGAGAATATATTATACATCTGTTAGATCTGGCATCCTTAGGGTGGTCTTTCCCCAGACTTTTTTGCCTTTTACCTCATGCTTTTGCGGATGCTTTTTGTTGTACGCAATACCGGCCAAAGGCCTGAAGGGTGGAGAGGTACTTCCACACAGTGCAAGTGGAACCAGGGGAAGGGATACATCCTCCCAAATAATACTCAATAACAAGAACTATCCCGCCCAATAGAAACTAGTATATTGGATGTAGGCAGAATTCTCTATCAAAGAGGTCTGATCATATGCTACTATGCAGGATACTTCTTGTTATTGATTGATTCTTTTTGTTGGCCTTAGGACTCTGAGCACTTTACCCCTACTAACCAGTGCTAAAGTACATGCGCTTTTCCCCTAAACATGATGACATTGGTGCATAAATGATTGGCATATTTAATTTTCCTTTAAGTCCTTTCTAAAATGGTACACCTTATACCCAGGGCCTGTAAGTTAAATGCTACTAGTGGGCCTGCACCACTGATTGTGCCACCCACATAAGAAGACTTTCAAACCTGCCTCAGGCCTACCATTGCAGGGCCTGTGTGTGCAGTTCACTGCCACTTTGACTTGGCATTTAAAACCACTTGCCAAGCATTAAACTCCCTTTCTACTACTTGTCACCCCTAATGTAGGCCCTAGGTATCCCTAAGATTACGGCGCTTTGTAAGTAAAAGGTAGGACATGTACCTTGATGTTTTGCATGTCATTTTAGTGACAAACAGCTACATTTGTTTTTCACAACTGTGATGCCTACTCCTCTCATAGGTTAGCATTGGGAATTCCCTTATACACTTTTAAGTGGTAATTCCTGATCAGAAAGGAGTAGCTACTTCATGTTTTATATCTTTGGAATGGTAATGATAAATCCTCTTTACTGGTGAAGTTGGTTTGACCATTACTGTTTTAGAAATTCCACTTTTAGAAAGGGGACCTTTCTCTGCACTCACTTCTCTGTGTGCCTTGCAATCCGTCACCAATACATGTCTGGGGTGGATGACATCTACACTTTGTGCATTCCCTTCAGATAGCCATAACCACAGGAAGGCTTGGTGTGGCTGAATACCTATCTGCATACTTCTGCATTCCGATGGCCGTTCCTGGGCAGGAAGGGATGATGGGGCTGACACTTACACTTCAATTGGAAGTGGCATGACCCCACACAAAGCACTAATTATCGCTCACAGATAGACTGGCAGGCAGGACTGGGTTGAAAGGATACTTGTGCACTTCAAAGACTACTCTTTGAAGTCACCCTAACTTCGAAGACACTTTTAAGTATAAGTATTGGGTCGCTGAAGCCCTAACATTAGACACAGCTGGAACTACAGCTACATATTGCCAGAAGGACTGTTGTGCTGCTTAAAGGACTAATATGCGGATAGCAGACTAGGAAGACCTGCATTTTTCTTGTGTTGCCATGCTGCATGCTGTTCTCTGACTTTGCTGAAGGAGAGCAGTGTAATGGCTAGTGTTCTAGTTCGCCAACCGAAACTGTACCCACATCATCCAAAGGCCAGGCGTGGCCTGCGGGGTTACAATAAAAGGGGAGAGCCCGCACGTAGTGTCATCTCCCGAAAATACTCAACTGTGTGTGCATGTCCAAATTATTCATAGGCCTCACAGTAATAGTAATTTAGACCCTACCTGTATAAGCTGTTCCAGGCCAGCACATTGGTGACGAGGGGGGCCGTGACCCTCGCGCAGATTGTGAGCCTCAGCTGCACCGCATGCCGCGGTGTGCAACGGCTATCGTGCTGAACAGCTGCGTCCGCCACAGAGTCAAGTTGGTCGCTGACGTGGTGTCATGACCCTGCGGGTGATTGCTGCCAGCTGTGGTGCCCCGTGTGCCCCGCTGCATTGAGGAGGCTCCCCAACGACCTCTGGCATCTGCCCTGTTTCCCCAACGAGCCGCTCTGCTGCCGTGCCGCTCAATGGTCGAGCGCTGTCTCCGCGGGGGTGGTGTGCAGCGGTGTGCAGACTACCACGCCCTGGGAGTCGAAGACGAGCCCTGGATCCATCATGCAAGCACGGGGAGCGCGGTGTCAAGCTGCAACGGAGCGCAAAGTGAGCGTGGGAGTCCCAGCACGTGGGAGGTGCTCCAGGAGAGGAAGCGAGTGCCCTGGGAGCGGGCCTCCAGCAGGATTGGGCACAAGGAGAACAACTGTGTGGAAGGAAGGGAAAGAAAGACAAATAAATAAATCCAGAAGAGGGAACAGAAAATAAGAACTAACACAAAACAAATAAAAGAGCAATAAATACAGATTGGAAAGAAAGGGATAAGCCCCAGTGGCAGAGTGGAGAACTAAGTGTACACGCACAGAGAGGAGACACGACCCACTGGTGTGGCTAAAAGGCAAAAACAAGGCAGCGGGAGCACAGGCAGTGCACCAGGGACACAACACACCAAGGTGGGAGACAGGAGGGTGCACAACCAGGAAGGAGACACCAGGGAAGAGTGTCAAGACACGGACCACCACACACACGAAGCAGAGAAGGACAGAAGAGAGGAATAAAGGCATCCACCCACAGGAAATATGGGTGACGAGGACCCAGCGCAGGCACCACATAGAATCCCAGTCCAGCACGCACTTAACAGGGTGTTGCCACCTTTCAGCGAACTGGAAGATCCGGCCACAGCATCCTCAAGGTGGAAGATATGGATAGAGCGCCTGAATAACTATTTCGTAGCCACCAGCGAGACTGAGGGAGCAGTGAAAAGGTTGCTACTTCTCCACTAGACTGGGGATAAAATATTCAAGCTGTTTAAACGCCTGCTAGCTACAGGCATTGCTGCGAACTACAACACAGCCTTTGTGGCATAAAATGCGCATTTTGACCCCCAAATTAATCCTGACGTTGAATGCTTCAAATTACGTTAGGCGCGTCAACGGGAAGGGGGGTCGATTGATGCATTCAGCGCTCGCCTGCGTGAACTGGCCAGTACATGGAAGGAGGACGATCAACCCAAGGAGATAAGGGCCCAGATCATCCAAGGGTGCCGAGACAAGACGATCAGAGGCCTCATCCTGCACCAGTCAAGAATCGCTCTGGAAGACGTACTCATATTAGCCAGGACCCACGATCTATTGGCGTCTAGAGCCAATGAAATGGATCAAGCCCTCACAAGAAATCAAGGACGACTGGAGACCATCAAAACGGAGCGGGCTGACGCCCTCCGATATCGACCACGTAGTGACATACCCGTAAAGACAAGGTCCGAAGCATCCAAGCGGATACTGTGCGCACGAGCCACATGCAGCAAAAGACTGCCCCGCGCAAGGTAAAATCTGCGCTAATTGTGAGTTCCCTAACAACTTTGCAGCGGTGTGCAGGAGGCGGTATCGAGGCCGAGACGTCCGAGGACAAAAGCACCATCACGGGCAGTACAACAACTATCTCTCACTGACTCTGCACAGCAAGAAGAACCATAAAGAACGAGCCAAAGGTATCAAAGGCCAGAAGATTCATCCACAGAGGAGGATGAGGTAGAAACCTACCTGATCTCGTTCACAAGAGAGATCAAACGTCACAGAAGACCGCAACCCACCTTCACAGTGAAGATCGCAGGGACGGAAGTAAAGGAGATCATTGATACAGGAGCGTCTGTAAACGTGATGGGCCTCCAGCAGTACCTGTGCCTCTGACCTCGATCGCAAACCGCCCAGTCCCGGACCTAGATATTTGCCTACGGGAGCCAAACCCCTTTGCCACTGAGAGGAAAAATATCCACCCCAATCAAGTCCAACGACCAGGCGGTCACAACCATCAACCACGTCATAAATAGGGAAGCGGATACCCTAATCAGCAGCCACACAGCAGAAGACCTGGGCTTGGGGTCCTTTGCCAGGAATGTCCAAGTTCATCAAGTTGACAAACTACTCGACCAGTTCCCAGAACTCTTCCAAGGACTTGGACGCATCAAATGCAACCCTATGAGGCTACACATTGACAAGTCCGTCACCCCAGTCGCGGTGGGACACCGACAGGTCCCTTTTCACCTGAGGCCCTTGGTGGAAAAAGAAGTAGAAAATCTTGAAAAATTGGGTGTAATCGAAAAGGTCTCGGGGCCGACGTCCTGGGTGTCCCCGATAGTGATTGCGGAAAAACCAAAGCAGCAAGGTGCCATAAGCCTCTGCATCAATATCAGGTTGACAAACCGGGCCCTTTAAAGAGAGCGTCACATTACACCAACTATGGATGACATAATTGTGGATGTTAATGGGTCCAGGTGGTTTTCTTAGATCGACCTGAACACGGGGTACCACCAATTGCCACTAGCGAAAGAAAGCCGATACATTACAACATTTAGTACCCACCTGGGGCTACGTCGTTACAAACTATTGAACTTCGGGATATCCTCAGCTGCAGAGGTATTCCAGAACACAATCCGTGAGATGCTGTGCGGGATGCCAGGGGTGATAAACTTCAGCGATGACATCTTGATCCACTCTGCCACAGCTGCTGACCATCACAGACACCTGAGGTGCACGTTGCGTCGCCTCGGTAAACATGACGCAAAACTCCACCGGGAGAAGAGTGTCTTCTTCTAAACATCCCTTGAATTCTTCGGATACGTGTTTAGCCAGGAAGGTATCCAAGTGGACCCAAAGAAGTCGCAAGCCATCCGAAATACTCCAGCTCCAACCACACCTACCAAAGTGAAAAGCTTCCTTGGCATGGCCACTTATTGCGGGAAGTTTATCCCTGATCTTGCAACCCGAGCTGAGCCGTTAAGAGCCCTAACAAAAACAGACATCAAATGTCAGTGGAGACCACAGGAAGACGAAGCTTTTCAGAGCATCAAGGATGCGTTGCTGGGAGAAAACACCCTTGCCTACTTCGACCCGGTAAAACGAACAGAACTTCTGGTAGACGCCAGTCCGGTGGGGCTGGGAGTGGTGCTTGCCCAGAAACAGGAGCCAGGTCGATGGGCAGCTTTATCATTTGCCAGCAAGTCGCTGATCCCCACTGAAGCAAGGTATGCCCAGATCGAGCGAGAGGCGCTCACTTTATAATGGGCCTGCAACCATTTCCATCTATACCTGACGGGCCAGCCATTTACTAACCAACCGCCAGCCTCTGGTCCCCCCCTTCAAGGGGTTCACCCCTCATCCACCTCCCCGATTGAGTGATGGGCTGTACAACTTCAGCTATACCAAATGGACGCAGTAATTGACCTGGGGCAAAGAACCCCGCTGATTTTCTGTCCCGACACCCAGCACCAGAAAAAGAAGCGGATCATCTCGAAGGGTCAGAACAATACATCCACATGATCTCCGCGGCGGTGTGCCCCCAGGCGATGACGATCAAGGAAATCAAAGAGGCCGCTGAGCAAGACACCATATACACCCGGTCCAAGAAGGATCGTGGAGGAACTACCTCCATCAGACCAATGCCTGGGCACTGGAAGACCGAGATGGGTTGACTAAGATATGGAGGGTGAGGAGTGAGTTGAGTGCCACGGCAGATGGACTACTCCTGAGAGGCTCAAGGCTGGTGATACCACAATCACTGAGGCAATGAGCAACTCAACTGGCCCACGGAGGCCACCAAGGCATAACCAAAATGAAGGCGAGGATGAGGGAAAAGGTCTGGTTCCCAGAACTCGAGGCAATGGTTGAAGACCTAATGCGCCACTGCCAGGCCTGCCAGATGACTAGCGCTCCCGAGAGACTGACCCCAGTGATCACCGAAGAGGCCTGCACTCTCCCATAGTCAAAAGTGAGTATAGACTTCGGGAGTTTCCCTGGAGGGAAACATACACTCGTCCTCATGGATGCATTCTCTAAATATCCAATAGTGGAACCAGTAGGGTCGAACACTTTCGCACATGTGGCCCCCGTCCTGGAGAAGGTGTTTGCCACATTTGGATTTCCCCTGGAAATCAGGAGCGACAATGGGCCCCCATTCCACGGGGCTGAGTTTGCCACTTTCCTCTGGCAGCGAGGGATCCACCACCGCTGTGTCACGCCTCAATGGCCCCAGGCTAACGGAGACGTAGAGCACTTCATGAGGACCCTGAACAAGATGCTATGCATTGCAAGTGTAGAACAAGCTCATTCTGAACGGCGTCTTCGCGAGTTCCTCAGGGAATACCAGAGCACCCCACACTGCACCACGTTGTGGAGTCCATGGTCCCTTATGTTCAACGATATACGGAGGGACCTGATCCCCACGTGTCCAGGGTGGACACCCCCACCTCTGGACATCCATGAAACCCATGCGAGGCGAGAGAGACAGAATCATTGAGCGAGCAACCGGCGTCACGCTGCAGCCAGGTCACTCCGACCCGGTGCCACAGTTATACTAAGAGACTGCAGGCCCGTCGGTAAATTCCAGACCCCGCATGAACCAGGCACCTGTACGGTTGTCGCCAGCAAACGAACTATGGTGACAGCTAGGAAAGGGAGCGAGGAAATCTCACGTAACATCTCCTGGTTTAAAGAGGTCCTGACAGAGTCTTCAGAATCTGGCCCTAAAGTCGCTCTGAGCCCGAGCAGGAATGTACAGAGCCAGGAAGAAGACGGAGACAACGTACCGAAACCTACCCTCCCAAGCCCACTAACTCCCGGTTCACCTCCAAGTAGGGTTTTGCCCAGTGAACCACCCCTGCGAGGCCAACCTCATCGGTACAGTCTACGGCCCAACCCTCGCCCTAGCTGACGTCTTTAGGATTTTGTGTGTTAAGACTTTAAAGACTTATGTAACCAAACTGTATATAGTTACTGGACTTTTAGAAGTTTTGTTTTAAGAACCAAGTTGGAGAGGGAAGTAATGGCTAGAGTTCTTGCGTTCTAGTTCGCCAACCGGAACTGTACCTACGTCATCTGCAGGCCAGGCGTGGCCTGCAGGGTTAGAATGAAAGGGGAGAGCCCGTACATAGGGTCATCTCCCGACAATACTCAACTGTGTGTGCGTGTCCAAGTTATTCGTAGGCCCCACAGTAATAGTAATTTAGGCCCTACCTGTACAGGCTGTTCCAGGCCAGCACAAGCAGGTCTCTGCCTTTTCTCTCCTAGTGTGCTCTAAGAGCTTGTTGGTTTGCTTCCTGTTGCTTGAGACTCAGGGATATCAAAGTTTCTACCTCAGCTCCTATGCCTGGCTTACTGGAGTGGCCCAGATACTTGCAACACAGAGTTCAATGCATCTCCTGGCTGTGTGTAGCAGAACCAGTGCATTGACCAGGTTGTGTACTTAGGTTAACCTGACTAGAGTGGAGATTCTTGCCTGGCCTGGGTGCATACCTCAGCCAACCGGAATATAATTTCTAACAGCATATTTAGCTGCGGATTCTGTATATTTAGATAATGGGTCTTTATAATGGTTAACTAATTGACTTGCAGTGTGAGAGTATGAACATACCTTATGACTGGTCACCTTTCTACTTACTGTCCATTTAGAAAGGGACAATTGTGGGTGGAAGAGGTTTCTGACATTTTTAGTTACCATATTTGTCACATCTGATGTCATAGGACTGGAGAACCATGTTTGGGCCATGCTGATAATGCATGAGCAGGCACTCTTGTGAGTCAAGGAGGGTTCTAAGATACCTTGAGAAATGTAGTGATGTCTTAGAAGCCACAGAAACTCCATACACAAGAGAGGTCTTCTTCATCAAAATACCTTGTTTGATGTTTCTAATTTAGAGTCAGTGCCTCGATCCGGAGAACGAGATGATGGATGATAAGTCTTTGACATACATATCCTAGAAGGCCCTCTCTGGATCTAAAGGTCTTCCAATGATGAAAGAAATTAAGGGAAAGGAGAGAGAAAAGCAATATGAATTATTAACTCCTAATGGAGTACTTCCTTTATTGTGACTAAAATAAAAATAATCTCTTGTGCATTAACCTGGATCTACGGAAGAAGCTGAAGTCAGTGGCGGATGTCAAGGCCGGACTGGCCATACAACCTATTGGGCATTTCCCCGGCTGCTGGAAGGGTAGGGGGCTAGTTTTGTTAATGGGGGGCAGTGCTGCAATATCAGTCCCCAGTTACAAAATCAGCAGGCCAGCATAATCCACTCAGCACTCATTTTCGTTTCCAGCCTTCCTGTGTTTTGAAATATTTCATGGTTTTAAATGCACTCTCTGCAGAGTTCCTAGTATATACACCAGTTTTCAAACAACAATAAAAGTGTCATGATATCCCTGCTGATTAATAATCCTTCTAGAGAGAAATTGGAGTTTTGTCTAGTCGCAGTTTTGACTCATCTAAGGAAGCACCAATGGTGTAACAAAGGCCCTCGCAGCCCCTGCAGTGCGGGGTGCCCCCGAGCACAATTTCTAGGGAATAAGGCCTGTTGGAGTCGCTCACCCATCCATGGTGGGAGCAGCACGGGCCATGTTGGTTTGTCCGGTGGTGGCAAATTCACCATCTTTTAGATGAGCCTTCCACGCAGAGCACACAGCAGTACCACAGAATGCGAGGTGTTGCTGGCCGAGCAGTCATCCTCAAGAAAGGCTGTGGTGAAGCAGGCTCTTCTGACATTTAGCCTCTTCCAGGCTTCAACGTTCATCGATGCAGGCAGACCCAGAGGCTTAGGCAGGCCTGGTACTGATATTCCACTGAGTCTCTTGGGATCAGTCATGCTGGAGTAACCCTGTGTGGAGGCAGCTGGCAGACCTCTTCTTTAGGTATGGGAGTATAGCTACAGTGGCACACTTCCAGTCATGATCTAGAATATAAAGGCAGTCACCTGACCGACCACAGGGGCCTTGAGTGCCTCAGCTGCCAGGCACTATCTTTGGCACATAGTGCCATAAGGGGACAGCCTTCAATCTTATGAGCAGAGTAGCCCTGGGGCACGTCTGGGCTGTGCTGGGTCCTCTAATTGTCACAGGACATTTGGAAGCACCTCAGGGTTGGTAATCTTTACTTCTGGGGACCTGTAGTGCCTTGGTCACACCATCCACATTGTCTCCACATACACAAAGGGTGGCATGACCAGGTATTTATCATGGCTTTAGTTGGGTCCATCAGTTGGGGACACAGTTCCTAGTACTTAGGTGGTGATGATGTGGATGATGAGGGAGACGGTTTGACACACTGCAGCAGTCCAGCGGCTCCTTAAATTAAGCTGCACAGACAGGTTGTTGCTCCCGATCTCGTTCGTCATGTTTGGTGGTGAGTCTATGTTGGATGAACCCTTACTCTAGAGTCAACTACTGCAGTCCCTTCTTCTGTTAATTACCCACCTCTGTGGTGCTGATTGCCAGACAGATACCAGCCCTTGGTTGAGCAGTAGTCCACTTAGTACCCTGCAGAGTACCCCCTCCTTAAAACTGGAGCAACAAGTGTGTCAATAGCTCCCACTTCTATAAGTGTTTTCCAAGACTGTGAATGTGAATTCCACACTCACTTAATCAAACTGATTTTGGTAGGTTTCTCTTTTATGTGCCCCAGCCAGGCAATGTTCCTGATCAGGCCTTTATCTAGAGGGAGGATGCTCTGCACAGCAGGGCAGTGTCTAGGCAGAGCACCACCATGAAGGTATACAGAAAAGTGTGAGCAAGCTGCACCCCAGCCATTTTTGACCACTTCTAGCAAGAAGAGAGATAAAAGATCTGCTCTCCTTCAAATAAACCTTTCATCCCTGACAATAAATACTGCGTTCCTCATCCTTCACCTTCTGCCATCCACCAAATGGCAGTTACAGGAAGACTAATTAATAGTCCTCTGCTTCAGAAAGTCCTTAACAATTTTTAAAGGGAAGGCCCATCTCCTCTTTCCTCACGTCAGTGTCTGGTTTTATCCCCTCCCATCTCATGAATATCAGCAGTACACTTCTGCTATCTGGGGAAAGCAACTTAACCTCCATCATCTAAAAATGCCCTGTCCAGGAATTTCCAAAATGGGACCCACAGTCCTATATCACTCTGCTACACTCACATGCACACGTACTGCATACTAGCATGTGCTTTTGCTTAGAGCATGGGGTCTCGGTGCTAGGACTTGAGGGGTGAAGACTGAAGTCTATTCCTATGTGTACATCTCCACTCAGAAATGGTGAACAGCAAAAAAGTGTAGAGTCACACACAAGTGTATGCGTAAATCTACACATGAGTAGGCCTACAAATATAAACTTACCTTTGTGAATAAGTCCCTTTGTCGTCAAGCTCCCTTTGAAGTCTTCAGTTTTGGACCAAATGCTGCCAGAAGGACAAAACAGGATTTCGCAGCTGCTGAGGTCACTTTTGACACTGGGGTACCTTTGCTGCCTACCTTTTTCCAAAGTTGGGCTATTGGTCACTTTTTTGGTTCTCACAGTCCTGCAACGAGGCAAGGCTGAATGTTATTACAGGAGAGGACTCCATGACGGCAGATTCCTTCACTGCGTTGTCCTTCTCAAGACTAACCTTTAGCGAGTCAAAATCCTGCTACTAACTGGTTTGCAACTGCTAAAAAGACTTTTGGTATGTACTTTGTATAAAAATGTCTATAGTTGCTAAAATTGCACAGCGGCTGCAGAAAAGAGTGATTTGGAATTTTTAGCAACATTTCTTAATTGTGATTTCCTATTAATGATTCACACATTAAGGGGCCGATTCCGGTCCGGGTCGGAAGTGCAGCGAACGTGATCCGGCCGGAAAAACTACAAGCCGTACGCGTGTTTTCCGGCAGACTCGTACAGCTGTACGAGCGAGCAAGTACAATTCGGGCTACGTGAAATTCACCGACCGAGTCGTTTCCGGGTCCGAACCGCTCAGTACGTCTCGGTCGGAAGCTAAAAGTGGCGTGCAATGGATGCGATTTATGACCGATGGGTCTCCCCAACACAGGCATGTACGGTGCGGATGGCACCGACACGTACCCACGGTAGGGGGCGCACTTGTCCGCGACGTACCCATTCAGTCAATGAGAGCCCATGTACGCGTCGTACGACCGGCTCCCATTGACTTCTATGGGAGTCCGACCGAACCGAGTCCGGCAGCATACGGCCGCATCGTACTCACTCGGTCGGACTGCAGGCCTCCGGCTCGG
This sequence comes from Triturus cristatus, assembly GCF_964204655.1. NCBI lineage: Eukaryota > Metazoa > Chordata > Amphibia > Caudata > Salamandridae > Triturus > Triturus cristatus. Next base: position 1,006,411,345 of record NC_140581.1, on the reverse strand, counting down.
TCGGAAAACACTCCGGATCCGGCTCAGTCGAAGTGCTTTCCGACCCGGATTGGAATCGGCCCCTATATGTTCTAATGATGCTCAAATTGCAACTAGTCACAAATCTGCATTTTGGATTCACAAATTACCATCAAGTAGATTCAGCTGGTAAGCAGGCGAAAGTACAAAAGGGATGTCAGAATGCAGTTTTTATGCCCAATGGCTGCATTGTTTGCTTCGATGAGAAGGATGAGTATTTTTGCTGTCCAGGAAAGGAGGAGACAGGAGAGGATTTTTAGTCTTATGGTAAGAACTGTCCAATAAAAATAGGAAGGAACCTTTTCAAAGTACAGACCTAGCAGTCAGGTTATTTTAGTTTTAAGGAAAAAGCTATGTCCTCTGCTAGGAAGGGCAACTCCAAAAAGCCCAGCTATGCCCACAAGTGTGCAAGTTTTATACTCTCTACAACTCCTAGTTTCTGGTAGTTTTCAAATTGCTGTTGCAACAGCAGGTGGGGTCTCACAGAGTGCTCTATCTAGATTGTTTAAAGGTGTTTGGATGCTATGTTGAAAATAATTAATAATCATATTTTTACAAAGTTTCACAGGAATTGTAGCACAAAGCTCCAATTCTACCAACGGTCACATTTTTCACATGCAATCGCTGTTGATGTCCTCCATTTGCACATAAATATTTTTATAAGGTTCGAAAAAATCAACATAGCCTTACTGGTGATCTGCATATCTAAAATTTTCATTATAGACATAGGGGCTTATTTATAAGCCTATTGCCCTGCCGGTGCGCTACTTGTTTTGATGCACCAGCTGCACAATGGACTTGCCCATATTTACAAGGCCACGTAAAGTCACTGTGCGTGACGCATAGAAAGAGGAAAATGCCATTATGATTGTTTTTCTGCAAGAAGGTGTACCTTTCTGCACAAAAACAATCATCCCCGCAAAGCAGGCACCCTTGCACCATGGTGCAAGGGTGCCTGTGCTGTCGCATGGCAGCCAATTGTGCGCCAGCGCAGAGGAAAGCACAGGGATGCGTCGCATTGTTGTTAATATGACACAACCCTGTGCTTTGAAAATGACGCAGCACGTCACAGCTAAATGACTTGCGGGGCTGCACTGCGTCATTTTCTTATAGATGAGGCCCCTTCTAGCTAAACATTCAGGCAGCACACAAATTCACATATGTTCAAGTACTGTGCACTAAACAGTCATGATACTAGAGTTGAATTTGATGATGAATTTTTATTGGGTAAGTCATAGTTATAGCATTATTTTTAAAAATGGCATGGATCTGATTATTATGAATGAGTTATAAACAAACAATTTTTATGATTTCCAGAGACAGTGGCCTCGCTCTCTGGCCCAGGATCCAAACAGTGGATCTTAAAACTGTCACTTCAAGTGAAAGAAGATATAACAACACACACAAACTTGGTCAGTCACTGACAGAACTTTTGGAATGTTAAAAGGAGATTCAGAAGTCTTTATAAAAGTGGGGAGCACTTCTCTATACACCACAGACGCCATCCAAAATAATATCCTGCTGGGCAATGTTTCATAATATAGCTACTGTAAAGCATTTCCATCTGGATCAATGAATTAAGAATCTGATGACGAAAATCTCCAGCGCCACCACAACAAAACTTACATGTAGATATAGTTTGAGCTGCTAAGGGAAGATCATGTTGTGCAGGCATCATTAACACTATATTTAAGGTAAGTTGTTCTACTGATAAGTGATACATATTTTTTTTTAAATAAATTAAATATGTAAACAATGAGTAGTAATGAAGTCCATGGCCAGGATGTAGTTTCATGTAGGTTTATTGAGTTGCACTTACAAGATGTAGAGTTTATGTGATGCAGCCTCACCAGGAACAATCTGCCTGCTGCTCAGCTCATACTCCAACTGTCACACTCAAATGTCCATGCACCCAAACATTCCATTCATGTCCATCACACCAACATTCCATGCATCACATTCACACTAGCCGAGCAGCTAGTGAGAAAGTAACAAGATAAATACAATACAGGTCACTACATATCCTCCCTCCTTCCACAACACAAAATAGAAACCGCAAATTGAAAAAAGGCTCAAACAAGAAAAACCCAAGTAAGAGAAAATAGTAACAGTAGAGAAAAAGCAAGAAGAAAATGAAACCAAAAGTGAAAGAATCACAGCATAGATACCAGGAAAAACCACAGTGCATGAAAGAAAACGCACAGAAGATTTGCAAGAGTAATTACAAGAGAAAATGAAATGGATGGTAAAGAAAGAAATATAAGATAAAGAAAATGCAAAGAAGGAATATACATGAAGAAAAGCATAGAGGAGATGTGCAGACAAATATACATGATAATATATCACACATACTCCTCCTATATAAAATGTAATAAAGCATAGTCTCCAAAACCACTGATGCGAAAATGAACCTTAAACAACAGGGGACACCCACACCCAACAAAACTTTATATATATAAGAGTTAGGGGAAAGAAAGAAAAGAAGGTTGACTGCTATCCATACAACCGCTATGACCTAGGAGCAGAAAACAAAGCGTGTGGCACATGGTGACTTATACATCGTACAGCAAACGTGCAGCACAAGGTGACTTACACACCGATTATCAACAAAAGTATACATGTACCAGAGGGTGACTTGCACCATAAATATCCCTCAATTAAGGGTATGCAAAAACAATTTGCAAACATCGGACTCGTACCCATTGGACACCCCTATGTAGAGGTTAGTAGTGTGAAAAAATAACTTGCATGCATGGGACTCGTACCCATTAGACACCCCTAAGTAGAGGTTGGTAGCGTGAACAAACAATTTGCAAACATGGGACTTGTACCCATTGGACTCCCTTATGTAGAGGTAAAGAGTTTGAACTCGTAAAAATGGGACTAACACCCAATAAGTTGTATGGGACTAGGACCCATATGACAAACTGTGTAAATGGGACTAACACCCATTTAGTCACTCCTCTTTTAAGGGCAAAAACTGTGTAAGGAGATAGACCCCAATAAGCCACTCTCAAGTAATAGAAATGACTAACTGTGTTGAATGAGACTACAACCCATTAACTGTGAAACTGTAAAGGGGAAAACACCCCTTACACAACTCCTTGTGTAAAGGATAAGTGGCCACAGCATAGAAGTGGGAATAAAACCCATTCCCATCCCTTAAGGAAGGGATTTTACTAGGGGATAAAAACAGGCAAGAACACCTAAAACATTACCTCAAAAGATTGTGACATAACTAAACACACTGAATGAGTGAAAAACACCCATGAACTCAAAAGAACACCCTCGTTTAAGGCCCAATAGAACACACGAAATGAAACACCATAGGCACGGCAAGCAGGAGGATCAAAAGGCAAGTCATGCATTGAAACACTGTAAAAGAAAGCACTGCCCACAAATACTTTAGAACAATGTGCAACATGACCAGAATGAGTCCAGTTAACCTATGAGGCAAAAATACCATTCAAGTTCAGCAAAAGTGTAAAACTCCGAAGGTGCTGAACACAAATTCACCACACAAGTCACATCGTAATTGTTGAAACTGGTATCCATATACAGAAGAAAGCTGCTTCCTGCTTTCAGCATTAGTGGCAGGGATGCAATGCTAAAAGCCTGATCGCACCACCGGACTTACAGTACACACCGCCTAAGCACAGGTTTCCTCTCAGACTCTATCTCATCCTCACGTGGGCAGATGATTTTTCAAACCTGCATGGATGCTTGAGGGGAGTAGAATGGTTTACCAGCAAATGCCATAAGACTCCATATCTCACCACGACGTGCTGGTAGCATTGAAAACAGGAAACAGTGTCACTCAAAGTCTTGCACGTTGGCTCCACAACCCCCACGAAAGTGAAGTCAACACCGAGAATGCCCCGTGCCATTTGCACGCCAAACGCTACCTCAGCATTACCACACAGAATCTTGAGAGCTGCGCACCGGTCAATGCTGGTTGCCTTACTACACAATGTTCTTTCAGTTTTCTTCACAGGTTTTCAACTGTTATAAGAAGAAAAGAAACATCAGTCTCAATAGATGTTTAAAAAAAAAACAATTACAAAACACATGTAACATTAATTTATATAATTAGAAGATGCATTCTTTTCATGCTTCTTTCTTCCCTTGCATCCAGTTTATTGCTCTTGGTGCTTGTGCCACTGAGCTCCTGCTCCTAGGATGTCTCCCTCTCATTGCTTCTTGAATGGACATGCTACTGAGACTGAAAGCCTCCTCACTTTTCCCAGCCACCACTCCTTCCCCTGTTACAATGTGAGCAGTTTGTAATTCCTGTAAAGTATTAGTTATTTGGCTAAACTCCTAGAGAGATCCCCACTAAAATGGCCCATCTCCACCTGTAGATGGTAGTCCAATTAGGAAGCAGTTACCAAATTTGCTAGTCGAATTATGTATCTACCAAATCCATCCATTCTGTTTATAATGTGTATTGTCTGTGGACTTTGTACACTGCTTTCATGAGTTACAGCACGAGAAAAAGCAGTGGCAGTAGATTTGAAACTCTACCTTTGCATTAATTGTAATAAAACAATAATTGAGGGTGTGACATTCTACCTTAATTTCGTTCCCCGTCAAAGCAACTCTCCTCGCCTCTTTAATGGCTTTAAATTGTTGCTGCTGGGCATTTAAAATTACATTTTCCAAATGATGGAACTGTGAAACAGTAGTCACAGCCCCTTCTGCTTCACTTTATCTAGCCACTCTCTGGCTTGCAGCAGCAAAATGTCTCCTTAATATGGAAAATCTTAAATGTCTGGCACTTGCAACTGACAGAGACTGTTGGTGCCGAGGTGAAGGACTGGTGTGTAGTTTCTAAACTTTGTTTCAGTTGTGTTGCATGGGCAGAGAATTCCTGTGTTGCTTGGACTGCACTAGGAGTTGTCTGTATGACATCTGCTCCCTCCTGTTCCTCTAACTTCTCTTGTAGCGTTTTTGTTTCAACTTTATGCTGGGTTTCTATGTAGAAAGTGAAAATTAAATTATGAATTGACTATAACTATTCTTATCAATAACCTTATCAAACATATAATGGCATGTAGAAAACTCGATAGCGGGTAAAATCCAGTTTCAAAGCAAATGTATGCCTATGCCATGAACTACAACCCCCAAAATATACTTTAAAAGTACTTGCAAGAATGTAATCATGGTCCAAGTGAGGTGTCTTGGGCAGGCTGACAATTTCAACAAGTCTCTGTCATGCATCTGTTTGCATGACTCCTCAGGGTTGCTGAGCTACAGAGGGTGAAATCCAATAAAGAATCTGGACTTATAATTTCCGGATTGAGGCCACACCTTGGCAGAAATAAGCATGCAGAAGAGTCTTTCAGGCAGAATGGTAGGCTTCATTAGCAGCTCAACAGAGGTTTTGCGTTGAAGGGTCCCAAGCTACAACTGATCATACCTGGATGAGTAATGTACGGGGTGTAGGGTCCATAATAAGGCAGGTAGTCTTGGCCCCTCTCGAGGACCAAAGTAATTGCCTATGGGCCTCCTTTTTACAGAAACAAATGAAGAGCATTCCTAGCATCAGCAGAAATAGACATTAGCTGGATATATAAAGTAAGGTCAACGGGTAATCTCAGGGCAGGCTGGGTAGAGAAGCAGGCAGTTATTGGCTTTGAGATTGGATAGGATTTCAGGGACAATCGGGCCCGAGCGCAAGCAGCACAGTGCATTACATGCTGGGGAAGGTTGGGAGGAAGGAGACGGAATGGAATGTTGACGTGGCGGCTGTAGGGCCATCCATGTGGTTTCAGTGTGTACAGCAGTGAGCTCACTTTCCTTTGTGCCTGTCGCCAAGCTGAAGGAAATTTCTAGAGCTCCTGGATTGGTGACACAGTTATTGAAGTCCTAAATCTTCAACGAAAGTGGCAATTTTTCTTATTTTCAGGTGCAAGACTATCTTAATGAAGCCTATATGAGGCAGTCATTTTTGGATTTAAGGCCACACTGAAGGCTTCAATTGTATTCCCAGAACTGGAGATTCAGTGAACATTCATACTTTTGGTAGCGTTGGAGCAGCTTCCCCTAGCATTGATTGTCGGGCGGTCAAACTGTTTACTGTCACGCCCGCTGTGCAGTCTCTGCAGGGGTTACAGATATTTTGGCTGTGGATTGCCTCCCAGATGTGGGAGAAGTGCGAGCAACTCCGATCAGGATGGCGGGTAGGTTGCTACTGAATCCCCCACTGGTGCTCGTCAACAAAAACAGTGACACCGACACAGGGAAGGCAGGTATTGGACAAGGCGCTCTAGAGGAACTAGGGTTGAGGCAGGAGAAGTTGGAAGAGTGGACCTAGCTGGTCCTAGTGCAGTCATGGCAGGGGGCAAGAATTTTGCGATATCACACAGTAAGTCTGGTGTGAGGCCCCTGGTGGATAACCCCTTGAGGAGGAGGGGCTTCTGGAGCTGTGTCAGATTGGTGCACCAGTGAGAGGGTCTCGACTAAAGTCTAGGTCCACAAGGATCCGCACCCTGGTGGATGAGAGAGGTGCGAGCACTGCTGGTCTTGATCTCCTCAAGGACTAGGACTCCATATGGCCCGCGTTCGGGCCAAGCAGGTGGTGGGTTGCATAGGACTTCATGGCTCCACTTCTTCAGGAGATTAATTGACAAGCAGGAGCTGTGGACAGCCAGCACCAGCCTACCTGGGATGACGGCAGGACTGGGCCCCCAGAGTAGCTTGGGAGACCCCCCAGAGGAGTTCTTTGGCTTGGGGTAGGAGCCCTGTTGCAGGCTCACTCCCCAGGAGGGATGTTTGTGGGTTTCTGAACAATAATTTGCAATTCAAACAGGCTCTGAAGCAGACGGGCTATAAATAGTGCAGGAGTCATGGAAGGGTTGCAGGTGAGGAATGGGGGCGGGTAAATAAGTCTGTAGAGGCGGTGGAGCATAGGGCTGCTCCCAGGTCGGTGGTGGTAAGTATCACTAAGCTAGCAGTGCCTAATGAGGGGCATACTGGGGGAGTGGCAAAGGGCCAGGTAATGCTTTGGCTCCGAATGGGCACCTGTCTGGTGCAGATGACAGTGACAGCCAGGAGGATGGGGCCTCCTTTTCAGGAGAAGAAGGGGGGTCAGTCTGTGATGAGCTCAGGGCAATGGTTGCCATAGTACAGAAGGGAAACAGGTGGGGGGGAAGCTTTAGGCAGTGGGGAGGGTAGCCCAGGCAGGAGGGGTGGACTATAGTGCAAGAGACGTGCAGGAATGGCATGGACCGGATCAGCATCGGGCGGTGACAAAGGAACAAGGAGAGAAGACAACTGGCGCCCCTCCAGAGAGGGGCCAGGAGGTGAGTATAATGATGACTGGGTGGACTCGGGGGTGGTTGCTGGTAGAAAGAAGGGGTCATGGCTTTCAGGGGACCGGGTGTTTCGGTGGCACTGGTAATTTTGAGAGGTTGCCGAAAGTATGGTGGGAATCGTGGGAGTGTTTTTCTGGTCAGAGTGGAAAGGGGTAGCTGGAAAACAAGAAGCAGGTGCATGGAGCAACATGATGCGGAGCTGGGGCAGGGCTCAACAGTGGGGTCAGGTGTGGGACTGATTGCTGGGGTTGGTTCAGCAAAATGGAAAGCACTGCTGCAACACAGCTGGGGTAGAAGTATAACTCAGTGGAGGAAGCGATGATGGGGGACTCTGTGGGGGCTGCAATCACAACAAAGGGGAGCGATGTGGTATTCCTATATATGGGTGCAGATAACTCACTTGGGAGGTAATATGATGCAGACAACCAAGGATAACAGTTGAGCAAAATAATATATTGATTTGTTTAAATTGCTGCATAAAAAGACGATAAGCAAAGTAGGCTCGAAAGGAGAGTCAATGGAGCTATCTAAGAGGCTGAAGGTGCCCACTAACATTGATACCAGGATGGCGCTGTTCACAAATTTCACCAGCATCTGCTGTGAAAAGGCCCTGGAGCTGATCTCCTTACTCTTGAGCACCCTCTTTTCACTCTTTCCTGAATGCATCTCCTGACAGGTCCTTCTCTTCCCCACAACACTCACACACACACACACGAACATAAGCACTGCATGCTTAATTTTGCCTTGTCAATGATTTGACAACTCTGAACCTCCTTCGCAAACATTTGCACAGAATCATATGTGCAACTTGACATGACCATTAGTCTGTGTACTCTGCTTAGAAGCCAAGGATTGGATGACCATGTGTTTCGAAACTGTTCTGACCGACTGACAGGCACTACCAGAAACTTGCACTGTCTTCGTCCTCAACTCCAGAAATCTGACTCATTGCAGGTCATAAACTGCTGGAAGTGACTCAGTTAATATTACAAGAGTAATATGCTCCATGAAATAAATACAGAAACACAAGATTCTGGAAATAGCAAACTCTCTTATCGAATGCAAGATTCAGTAAACCAAACATGTGAAATATAAACCCAAACTACAACTCCGACATGGATTACCTTAACGTTTTTAACATTCACTGTTCAGACAGCGATCAGTGATAATGCCAGTAATCTTAAACACTGACATGAATAAAGATCCAAGTAGGGATCCATTTCAAACCAATTTTAAATTGCTACCGCCTGCTGCAGTTTTTCTCCTGGGACCAGTTGGTCCATGGGTGAGAGAGCTTGGCACAGTGCTCCCCCACTCCCTGAATGACTGACCTGCTAGGACCTCCTCCCTGGCAGGCACTAATAATGTCCGCCAGTTCAGCCACAATTCGTGTGCCAGCACCATTTGGTCCTGGCAAGGTCGGCCACATGATTGGGGTGAGGGAGACTGGCACAGTGCTTCCCTAACCCAAATAGACCTGGCATGCCTGGACCCCATCCCCAGCAGTCACTATTGCCCCCCTGTCTTTTGCCAGCTGGTACTCAATGGTCCAGGTTGTCATTGAGACTATTCCCTGGGATGGAGAGATGAACACAATGCTCTGCAACCCCAAAATATCTGGCATGCCGGGACCCCATTCCCAGCAGCACTGTTGTCCCCATTTTTCCCCACCCCTCCATGTTTTGCTGGCCGGGACCCATAGGTCCCGACTGGCATTGTGGGTCTCACTGGATTGAGGAGCTTGACACAGTGCTCTTCCACCCCCAAAATCAAAACCACTGCCTGCAGGACCCCATCTCCAGCAGTCATAGAAAGCGTTCATCCCCTCTGCCTTTTGTCAGCCAGAACTCAATGGTACTGGCAGAAATTGAGGTCCAAATGGAGTGGGAGAACTTGGCACAGTAGTCCACTACCCCCAAAGGTTCTGGCCTGCTAGGACTCTGTCCCCGGCAGGCATGTCTACCTCTCCAGCCCCTCTGTCTTTTGCCAGTCGAGACCTGATGCTCCTGGATGGCATTATTATTATTACAAACACTTGTAGAGCGCCTAGCTACCTGGAGGCACCCCAGCGCTAGCAGCATCAAACAGATAGGCAGACTAGTAGGTTTATGGGGCAGCATTTTGGAACAACCAGGTTTTGAGGAGCTTCCGGAAAGAAAGATGATGGGTCACTGAGCGAATAAGAGAGGGAAGGGTGTTCCACAGTCTAACAGTGTTGTATGTAAAAGAACGGCCTCCACATCTTACCCTTTTTATTCAGGGGACTGAGGCTAGGAAATAGGTTGGTTGATCGTAGGACTTTACTAGGACGATAGAAAGTGATGATATAACGATTAATTGGGTGCCCTTTCCCCCAGAGGGACTTGTGAGCTATGCACAGAGATTTAAGCTTTATTCTCTCAGTAATTGGCTGCCAGTGTAAGGTATTTCAATCCATGCTTGAAAGACTGGGTTTTGGGAATATTAAACACCATTCGAGCTGCACGGTTCTGTATAACTTGTAGTTTCCATGTGGTTCACTTAGGGGCCCCTAGATAGAGGACGTTTCCATAGTCGAGGCAGAAGAGAATCAGAGCCTGGACCATAAGTCTCTTTGCCATAATGGGCAGGCGAGGTAAGACTTTACGGAGCATCCTGAGAATGCCATGGCAGGTGGCTGCCAGTTTCACTGCTTGGTGGTCGAATTTAAAGAACTTATCCAGCCACATACCTAGACTTTTGATCTTTGTTTTAGGGGCAAGGCCTAGAAAAATTGGCCATGGCAGTCCAAGATCAGAGATGGAGGGGTTGCCCAGGAGCATTAGCTCCTTTTTATCTCCATTGAGCTTAAGACAGGAGTATTCCATCCAATTTGCCACTTTCTCTAAACATGATTCCAGGCAAGATGGGAAGTTCTCAGAGTGATTCAGAGCGACAACCAGTTGAGTATCATCGGCATATTAAACTATATTAATCCCATATGGCAGAACAATCTCTGCAAGAGGTCTCATATATACATTGAACAATGTAGGGCTCAGTGACGAGCCCTGGGGCACTCTGCAGCTAAGTGACAGGCTCTTGGAGGTGTTACCTCCTTCAAAAACCTGGAAAGTTCTACCTTCTAAGAAGGACTATAACCAGGTGAAGACACCACCTGAGACTCCAATATTTCTAAGTCATAGTTTACAGTATCGAATGCGGAGCTCATATCAAGGAGCACAACTGTTCGTCCTTGGTCGAGGATTTTTAGACTCTTTGATCACAGCAAGAAGAGTGGTTTCCGTACCGTATTGGTGCCGAAATGCAGTTTGGGTGGAGTACAGTAAGTTATGGGTTTCTAAAAACTTAAAAAGAATCAAATTAATATATTTTTCTAGAATTTTGCTTTGAAGCATTGAAGTCATCACAGGGGTGGGAGAACTTGGCTCAGTGCTCCCACACTCCCAAATGCTCTGGCCTACCAGGGCTCCCATCACCCGCTGGCACTGATGCCACCCCTGCCCACTGCAATTTCTCAGCTGGGACGAGTTGAACTCGGAAAGGACTACCCCCCGAATGGGGGTGTTGAAGCTTGGCCCAGTGTTCCCCACCCCCATACACTCTTGTCTGTGGGGACCACCCTCCCCGGCAGGCACTGTTGCCCCCCAGACTCTCTGCCTTTTGCCAACCAGGACTCAATGGTTCTGGATGGCACTCAGGCCACCATGGAAGTGAGGTGCTGAGCGCAGTGATCCCCCAGCCGCTAGAAACAATGGCCTGCTGGGACTCCACATGTCTGCTCCCAAAGCCCTCTTTCATTTTTGCCAGCCAGGACACTACAATCCTGGCTGGCACTGAGGCCATCATGGGGGTAGGGGAACTGAACACAGTTTTCCCCAAACCCCAAAAGGTCTGGCTTGCCGGTACACCATCCCCAGCAGGCAGGGGCACAACTAGACATGAACTTTGGGGGGAGAGCTAACAGGTCAACTTGTGGAGGCGGGGCAAACCCTGAAAACAATGGGTCAGAGCTTTCATGGACTCATTACTAGAAAATAGAGAGGTAATTTGTGCATTTTAAATATATTGGTCAAACCTGATGCAATGATAAAAAGCTTGGTTTAGTGGGTTTGACAATGTTTATAGGCTTTTAGAGATTTCAATTCAACGCACTTTATAACCAGTTTTGCACAAAGCACTTCCAAGACACTCAGGGCTGTTTGAAGGCTAGGCGGGGAGAAAGGGTGAGGAGGGCAAAGGAAATGTTGGCTAGCAGGGGAGCATGCCTTGTCTGAGGTTTGGGAATGGCTCAAGAAAAGGCTACAATGTATCATTTACCGATATTGATTTTACCTGCTAGATTTTCCGGTCTGTAAATTTGGCTTTGTTGTTCCGGTACCCTGTAAATCTGGGTGCAGGGACACTTAACCTTTTATGATTGTATTGAATGGATTATGGGAACTCTATTCTGTACAGTTCCCAATCAGGTCCCGTGACTTTTATGGGTATGGGAAACAGCGTATACATCGCATGCTTTATATCACATGCCATTACAACGCGATTGTTACAACGACTGCTTTGTTACATTACGAACCATTACATCGCAAGTCGTTACAACAACTTGCATCAGGGGGCAGAAGGTGTTGGATTTACAATCCAACACCTTCCCTGCTGTTGCATAAACTGGAGTAGGAAAAGTAAATTATACTATTCCTAAATCCAGCACGTCCCCTACAGCACGTCGTTGTAATGACTTGCGATGTAATGGTTTGCGATGTAACAACGCGGTCGTTGTAACAACCGCTTTGTAATAGCATGCGATGTAAAGCATGTGTAGTAAAGACATATATTCATGGGTATCTTGTATTTGGGCTGAGAAACAGAGAGAGTGCAACACCATTAGGTATGAGAAGTAATGAAAAACAAGCAAAGCCTCCTCCACCGGTAAATGGCTTTTGGATTACCTCAGTGGTTGAAGTGGGCAAGTTTTATTAGGAATACCATTCCCAGGGTTATAAAAAAAAATTATAGTAACAGTTTCCATACTTAAAACAAAACAACCAAAAAACATTTAAGAAAGGCTACAACCTTGATGTGCCTCTGGTTCAAAGAAAGGTATGGGGATCTCCGGTTCTGGGAAGCAAAGGGAGAGGCAGACAGTGAAGAAGAAACAACCCTACTTTCCAGAGTGCCTGCTATCCGAAAGAAATGTAAATGTGTACAATTGTTTTATCGGTAAATCTAAAGGGTGCCTGGGAGTCAGTATATCTGACTTTAACTGAGGGAGTCATTTGAGGCTCCCCGTGGACAAGGGTTTATTCTTTTTGAGAGGTAATGTAATGGTGTTACCAGCTGTGTTCTGGAGTGTGATCTAATGGAAACTTATCAAAAAGGTGTGCACTAGTTTCAGTCTGATTGTGTATTACTAAAAATATATTTTTCTAACAGACTTGTTTTTTATTTTAAATGCGAGGGGCAGATTTACTAACAATTTGCACCAGGTTGATATCACACAAATGACATAAACTTGTGCAAACAGTTGATTTGGGATTTACTTTCAAGTGAACAACTTTATTTGCACTGCAAAGTAGCCCTAAACTAATAAAGGTAGGACTAGCTCTGCTTTGCCTCAAGGTGCCGTACCATGGAGGTACATGGGCATTTCCAACATTCTACCTATGAGTTAAACACAAAGCTCTATCTACTAAAATTTTTAGACAGGGCTTTGTGCAGAAAAATAAAATAACACAACTTTGAGCCTGTCTTTCGCTTGGAGAAATATTTTTACTTCTCCAAATTGTTCCTGATTTGCATTCATATACTTCACTGTACAGCACACATACAAAGTGGGAAAATTGTTAAACTATGTCTAAGCACAGTATTTTATACTGGAAAGGTACCCTTCCTGTGCAAAACCTATTCTTGCCACAGTGCACACACACTTGCACAACTGAAAGGGTGTATTTTGGTGCATGTCAGTGTAATGTCCGCCAGTATAGGGAGAGAAGAAAACGTAGCCATATTTTAGTAGGAATGGGGCTATTTACCATATTTTAGTAGAAGTGGTTCTGTTCTGCTCTCTCCTTTTCAAGCAACGCAGCTCAACTGTGATCGCTGCACTGCGTTGTGTTAAAAGTTAGTAAATCTGCCCCTTTTATGACATCCTTTCTTACAATGTGTGCAATACGAGTTTAAAATAATCACTTGCATGTTCACAGTGCTTTCTGTCGCAGGGTGGGACCTCATAGCACTATAAAAACATGTTACTATTCTACTTGTGCTGGAACCAGGATTTAGTTGCGTGACTGTCTGGTTGCACACACATACATCTGAAGTGCCCCAATTAACCAATTCTGCATTCATAACATAAATTAATGCATTTCCCACTGATCATTTTGACATTTATTTTTCATTTAATGTGTGCACTTTATATTGTGTATATATAAGCCTGATTCTGAAAGGTCGCTAAAATAAGTTGCAGGATATTATGTTCATTTTTGTGCCACATTTCTTGCCCCATAGACATGGCACTCAGAATTAGAGGTCACACTGTTTTTATGCCCTTCAAATACTTTGAATGAGGCTTTGATTGAGGCCCCATCTTCACTGCAGCAAATGACACATCAGCTAAAGATCTGGGTGTGTCTTGGAAGCTGCAGCAGCCCAGGCTGAGATACATGACGCAGGGGTGAATCTCTTTAAGCCCAATAGGTGTGCGCCTGCCGGCTGAAACTGTTCCCCTCCAGCCCCTCTGCATTTTGCCGGCTAGGACCTGATGGTCCTGACGGGAATTGTGGGCCTCACGGTGGTGGGGGAGCTTGACATATAGCTACCCCACTCCCAAAAGTATTGCCTGCCAGGACCCCATACCAGGCAGGAAAGGAAGGCCCCTCTGGCTTTTGCAAGTTGGGACCCAATGGTCCTGTCTGTCACTGAGGCCATCATAGGGGTGTGGGAGTGTAGCACAAAGCTCCCCCACCCCCAAATGTTCTGGCCTGCCAGGTCCCCATCCCCAGAAGCCACTGACAGCACCCCAGGTTGTCCCAATTTCTCTGCCAGGGACTAGTTCATCTCTCAAAGAATGGCCACCTGAACAGAGGTGGAGGAGCTTGACAAAGTTCTACCCGCCCCCTAAACATTTAGGCCTGTCGGGGCCACATTCCCAGCAGACACTTTTGTCACATCCAGCCTCTCTGTGTTTCGTCAGCTGGTACACACTGATTTTGGCAGCCATTGTGGACCTCACAACGGTGAGGGAGCTTTACATAGTGCTACCCCACCCCCAAAAGTACTGCCTGCCAGGACCCCATGCCCTACCAGGCAAGGAAGGCCTCCTCACCCCCTCTGCCTTTTGCCAGGCTGGACCCTTCGTTCCCAGCTGGCATCGTGGGCCTCTCCGGGATGGGGGTGCTTGGCACAGTGTTTCACCACCCCCAAATGTTCTGGACTGCCAGACCACATAGCTAGCAGGCAGTGTTGTCCACCCCAGCACCTCTGTGTTTTTCCAGCTAGTACCCATTGGTAATGGCTAGCATTGTGGGTCTGACGGGGTGGGGCAGCTTGACATAGTGCTGCCCCCACCCGAAAAGTACTACTGCCTGCCGGGACACAATCTCCATCAGGCAAGGAAGACCCCCATCCCCTCTGGATTCTGCCAGCCAGGACCCGATGGTCCTTGCTGGCACCGAGGTCCACATGGTAGTAGATGAGCTTGGCACAGTGGTCCCCACCTTCAAAAGTTCTGGCCTGCCGGGACCATATCCCTGGTAGGCACTGATGCCACCCAGCCCTGCCGCAATTTATCTGCTGGGACCAGTTGGTCCTGGCAACGACTGCCACCTAAACGTGGTTGAGGACCTTGCCACTAAACTCCCCACCCTTAAAGGTTCTGGCCGGCCGGGTACCGATCCCTGGCAGGCACTGTTGCATTCCAGGACGTGTGTCTTTTGCTAGTCGGTACCTCATATTCCCGGTTGGCTCTGAGGCCATCACAGGGTGGGGGAGTTGAGTACAGTATCCCCACCTCTAAAAACAATTGTTTGCCTGGACCCCATGCCCAGCAGATATGTTTACCCTGCAGCCCATCTGTTATTTTTGCCAGCCAGGACCCGACAAGCCTGGCTGGCATTGAGGACTTCACAGGAGTGTGGAAGGTGAGCACAGTGCTCCCTCACCCCCAACATTCCTGACCTGCCCAGACTCCATCCCCGGCAGGCACTATTGTCCCCCTCCAGCCCCTCTGTGTTTTGCCAGCCGGGACTCATTGGTCATGGCTAACTTTGTGGGCTGTGCGTGGGTGGAAGAGCCTGGTCCAGTGCTCCTCCACTCCCAAAGGTTCTGGTTTGCTGTGAAGGCATCCCCCACAAGCATGTCTGAAACCTAAGACCCTCTGTCTTTTGCCACCCCAGACCTGCTGATCCCAGCTGGCATTATGGGCGTCACTGGGGTGTGAGAGCAGGACAAGAGCTCCCTCACCCCAAAAGTACTGCCTACTGGGACCCCATCTCCAGCAGGCAAGGAAGAGACCCGAATACTCCAGCTGGCATTGAGGCCATCACAGGGGTGGGAGAGATGAGCACAGTGCTATTCAGCCCCAAAAAGTTCTGACCTGCCGAGACCCCAACCCCGGCAGGACCAAGGGCATTGAAGCCCTTTGCATGAGCGGCAGTCACATCATATAAGGTCAAGCTCCTCCATCATCCCTGGAAGGCAAGGATGGCCACTGCTGTGTAATTTGTCTGTGGGGACCAAGTGCCCCGCAGGCATAGTGACCTGGTGGGAGGCAGGGCTGGGCAGCTTACCTGCTGTTGTCCAGTCCAGGCTCCAGTGCCAGGTCCTCAGAGGGTGGCGGCAGCAAAGGAAAGAAGGTGGCAGGAGAAGCCTGGCTTTTGTAAGCTGCAGACACCCTTGATCAAAACCCTAGATTCATGCTATCAGTGCCACCTACTGTGCTGAACTACAGCAGGTGAGGTAGCACTGGTGGGGGAGCTTCACGTGTTCCTTTTTCACCTCGCTGCACCTTCCCTCCATGATGCTGCTGCTCATCTTGGCCACCTAATAGAGGCAGATGCTGCAGGTGCTTTTCAGTTTCAACCGTAATGGGCTGATTTGCATCTGGTGGGTATTTACTGGCGAAAATCGGTTGAAACCATAAACCGGAGAGATATAAAATATGGATGGATTCGACTTGTTATAGAGGAGTTACCATGGCCCCTCTTGGGGAGGGGTGGTCACAAGCTTATAGGGTTTGTCCCTACTGGTGCTGCTGGGAAGAGAGTGGAAGCGGTCCCCAGATGAACTATGGACTTCTGGTGTTATGTTTCTATGGTCGGTGGTGGGGTGTCTCAGAGAACCTGTAATTAAAATAGTTTCACTAATGCTCTGTTATGTTTCTATAAACAATAAATTATGTTTTATAAACGGATTTGGTCATATCAAAGTACACAAATATAGAACTCTTAACATAAAGAACTTCTATTAAAGGGCATTGCGAGAACATGGGTGCCATAGAACCAACGCCCTTTGCTGCAATAATGCAGATTCTGGAATACTCTGCTCCTTACCACTAGCTCTGTGCATTTGCACAATATATTGTCGGCACTGCACCCAACGCCAACGCTGTCACTTCCCACAAACTCGGTGCTCTCACACATAAGTGGCCAGCGCCTCATCAAGTATTGATGACCCAGCCTTCTCAGCTGTGCATTATCTCCTTCGCTCACCCTTGTGTTGGGAAACAGAAGCCTTGTAAAATCATCCCCTGTCACTCAGCTCTTCTAGCTCCCCCCATCAAGCAATGTATGTCTGTCTTGAGATATGTGCCTTTTGCACTTTGATTTACGTCAAAACATCTGAATACAATTTTCTGGGAAGCGTAGTTGAAAAATGGGAACGATGGCGGAGGTCGTATTCTGTATAAATATGACAAATGCTGTTGTGTCTTTTACTATGGGGACGTGAGCTTATATATATATATATTCACTGAAAAAACCATAGGTTTCACACACGTTATAGTTAGGAATTAGCATTTAAAAAACCTTGCACATTCACTTAAAAAACCATAGGTTTCACACATGTTATAGTTAGGTGGATATTTCACTCGTAAAAAACCAATGAAATTCCCCCGTTATAGTTAGTTGAGATAACTAAAACTCGCGCGCCCGCAATCCTCTGCTCATGACGTCACATATTACATCATTCATGACATGGTCAGTGGCATCACTCATGACATAACTGATGACATCATCCTAGTGATAGAGTGGCGGTCGAGCGAGTTATACTATGGATTTGTTAAAGGACTACCATGCCCAGCAAGCATTGCAGCACGAAGTCCCACTGGGGCGGGTCAAAATGGTATTTAGTTCACGCAGCTGCTGATTATTTTGTGAATAGCCAGTGAACAAGGGCAGGAGCCCGAAATGCATTTGGCGCTTTTCGTGTGGGGGAGATAGTACGCTGTGCCTGCTGCCTGAAATAAACTATGGAGGTACTTACCGACTGTGTTGGCGTTTCCTCAAGGGCAACCTCTGTTTTTTTAATCTAATTGCGGCGCGCCTCGTCGCGGAGACGCCCCGCCGCCTCTACAGCGGACCAACGGCACTTGAAGCATTGGGTGCCATGAGGAGTTGGTAAATCCAGTATTTTAGGAATGAACAGTAGCAGGTACTGTGATACGTCCTCCCCATAGAACCCACTTGGGGAATGTACTTTGAACAGTTCACGAATAATCGACAGCACCCACTATGGATTTGTTAAAGGACTACCATGCCCAGCAAGCATTGCAGCACGAAGTCCCACTGGGGCGGGTCAAAATGGTATTTAGTTCACACAGCTGCTGATTATTTTGTGAATAGCCAGTGAACAAGGGCAGGAGCCCGAAATGCATTTGGCGCTTTTCGTGTGGGGGAGATAGTACGCTGTGCCTGCTGCCTGAAATAAACTATGGAGGTACTTACCGACTGTGTTGGCGTTTCCTCAAGGGCAACCTCTGTTTTTTTAATCTAATTGCGGCGCGCCTCGTCGCGGAGACGCCCCGCCGCCTCTACAGCGGACCAACGGCACTTGAAGCATTGGGTGCCATGAGGAGTTGGTAAATCCAGTATTTTAGGAATGAAAAGTAGCAGGTACTGTGATACGTCCTCCCCATAGAACACACTTGGGGAATGTACTTTGAACAGTTCACGAATAATCGACAGCACCCACTATGGATTTGTTAAAGGACTACCATGCCCAGCAAGCATTGCAGCACGAAGTCCCACTGGGGCGGGTCAAAATGGTATTTAGTTCACACAGCTGCTGATTATTTTGTGAATAGCCAGTGAACAAGGGCAGGAGCCAGAAATGCATTTGGCGCTTTTCGTGTGGGGGAGATAGTACGCTGTGCCTGCTGCCTGAAATAAACTATGGAGGTACTTACCGACTGTGTTGGCGTTTCCTCAAGGGCAACCTCTGTTTTTTGAATATATATATATATATATATATATATATATATATATATATATATATTACCTACTGGCGGTCGCCAGTAGGTAGTTATAGTTATATATAGTTATATATATATATATATATATATATTACCTACTGGCGGTCGCCAGTAGGTAGTTATAGTTAGGACCCTGTTTCCATAGGAAAACCGCAACATTCTATTTGGAATAACTTTGGAGCCGGTCGACGAATCCTCGCGAAATTTTCAAAATAGGTGGGGCGCTACGCTCCGCTCCTACCCTGAAAGTCTCGGGGGGATTCGTCAAGCAGGGGCTGAGAAAAAAGGGGGGTCCCAAAACGCGTTTTTCCCATGCATTTTTCCATAGGACCTTTAGACACAGCTACAGCCCGAACGGCTGAACAGAGTTACTTGAAATTTGGCAGAGAGGTAGTCCTCAGGTCAAGGAAGTGCCTTTTGTAGGTCTGGTGTAAATCTGTTCAGTAGTTCCTGAGAAAATAGCATTTAAATCAATATATATATCTGTGGCAGCTTACGGTGCGCTTACGGTGCGCTTACGGTAAGCTTACCGTACGCGTACGGTGCCGTGCGCGAGCGCGAATCTGATTGGCTGTTAGATCTTAGTAAACATTCAAATCGGTCGAAACAAGGAAGCGGCGGCTGCCATTTTCTCTCTCCCACTCTGAGGGGGGGTTGAAAAACAAAGGGCAAAAACATGTAAAGGGGCTATTTACACAGCTCCTAAGCACATAGCCATGATTACGGAGTCCCCAAAGATCCCCCAAGGCCAAAAAGGCAATTTTTATTTTTTTGAAAATTTCGCCGATTACGCTTACCGTACGCGTACGGAAAAAATTTGTTAAAAAAAGAAAATTATCCATACTCTCCCCACCCCGTGTGCAAATGGTGCCCGAAGGTCATCATATGTGCATGGCATATAATGTTACAGAAAAATTAAAAGATTACCTTTCACAACAAAGTGCATAATATGTCCTCCATGTGCGCACGGTGCGCGTAGCGCATCGTGCGTACATGGCCCATCTAGCGTAACGTGGGCACGCGTGCCCACCGTGCGTGCACGGCACTAACTGCGTAAAGTGGGCGCGTGGTGCGCGAAGCGCACCGCGTGCTCACTGTGCGCGCACGGTGCGCGAAGTGCACCGTGCGCGCACGGAAACGAACTGCGTTAAGTGGGCGCGCACGCCACGAATGGCGTAAAGTAACTTAGCATTTAAAAAAACGTACAAATTCACTGAAAAAACCATAGGTTTCACACACGTTATAGTTAGGAATTAGCATTTAAAAACCTTGCAAATTCAGTGAAAAAACCATAGGTTTCACACATGTTATAGTTAGCTGGACATTTTTCTGATAAAAAACCATTGAAATTCCCCCGTTATAGTTAGTGCAGGCAACTATAACTCACGCGACCGCAATCCTCTGCTGATGACATATGTGTCTTTATGAAAAAAAAATATTTGTAATATATGTATAGCTAAAATTTAATGGAAGAAGACATGGGCAAATAAGTGTCTAAATACAGTATTAGCATCAGCAGAGGATTGCGGTCGCGTGAGTTATAGTTGCCTGCACTAACTATAACGGGGGAATTTCAATGGTTTTTTATCAGTAAAATGTCCAGCTAACTATAACATGTGTGAAACCTATGGTTTTTTCACTGAATATGTATATATATATATATATATATATATATATATATATATATTTTTTTTTTTTAAGTTGCCTTTAAAGAATGTTTACATTTCTTTTTATTTATTAAGGAGTTTTATATAGCGCTAGGCTGACCTGAGGGTATCGGAGCGCTTCACAACAGTTTTTGAGCAAGATTCATACAATAAGCAGTATTCTACATATAGGTACGGCAGTCCATGTGTGCTGAGCAGCATTGAGGTAGTACGTGAGTCCTGAGATAACCTCATTGAGTGTACGTTGTCTTGGGGTTGATACAATAAGGCAGGATTCTACATATAGGATTCGGAAGTCCAAGTGTGCTGAGCAGCATTGAGGTAGTCCGTGAGATAAAATCATAGAGGGCACGTTGTCTTGGGGTTGAATAAATTAAGGGGGGAGGAGCAGTTGGGGGACGAATAGCAGGGAGGAGGTGAGTCTTAGAGCTACAATGTCAGGAAGAGATGACGAGCAGGAAATAGCGTTTTGATGGCGGCTATCCATTCGGGAGGGAGCGGTTGAGGAAAAGGACTTTAAGTTGTTTTTTGAATTTTGTGAAGGATGAGATAGTCCTGATACCGACTGGGATGGTGTTCCTGATTTTGGGCACGTTTCCGGAGAAGGATCGTGCGGCAGTTTTTTGTTTGCGGGTTTTCATGGGGATGAGTATTAGCGTGCTGGAGCTCCTGAGGTTCCTTGTCAGACCAGCCCTCGAGTTTGGCAGCCAAATACTCAGGTTTTCCTGTGTGCAGGGCTTTGTGTGTGAGGCAGGCAGTTCTGTATCTGGCACGCAGTTCGATTGGGAGCCATTTTAGTTCTCTGAGTGCTTGTGAGATGTGATCGTATTTCCTGATTCCAGTGACCATTGTAGTTGCTGCGTTGAGAGTAGTTTTGAGGGGTGCTAGGTGAGATTTTGTTGTACCAGTGAGGGTGGCATTCCCATAGTCGAGTCTGGATAGCACCAGTGATTGGTTGTGATGAATGGTTTTATTTTGTTAAGTAACTTCAGGTTGACGAAGGCACTCTTTGCGGAGCTCTTGATGTGATTGGCCATGTCGAGTTTTGAGTCTAGGGTAATTCCTAACGATTTAACGGAGTGGGTCAGAGTGTGATTGCCGTTAAGAGCATCCAAAGCTTTTAGCCATTCTGAAATATGAGGGTTCTCCTCTTTGTTGGAGATGAGGAGCATTTCGGTTTTGTCTTGATTGAGTTTTAAGTGTATAATCGACAGCCAATGTTGGATTTCTTTTAGAGTGACATTTAGTCTGTGAATGTCATCAATGAAGGAGGTTTCTAGATAGATTTGGGTGTCATCTGCATAGAGGTGGACAGGGATGTTGGCATTTGTGAGTAGGGTGGGGAGGTGTTCCATGTATATGTTGAACAGTTGAGGTGAGAGCACTGAACCTTGGGGGATGCCCCTGTAGACTGGGTGTAGGTCGGAGGTAAAGTTTTTAATTTGTATCCTTTGTGAGCGGCTGTGTAAGAAGGAGGAGAACCAGCATAGGACCACCTCATCAGCTCCTACCCTTTCTTGTGAAGCCTTGATGAGAAGTTGGTGATCAACCGTGTCAAAGGCTGCCGATAGGTCTAGGAGAATGAGGTGGCAGCATTGGTCGGTATCGAGGGATTTGTGGATGTCGTCTGTGATGTTAAGGATCGCGGTCTCGGTGCTGTAGCCTTTTCTGAAACCTAATTGGTGGGGGTCAACAAGGTTGATGTTATCCATGTGCTGAGTCAGTTGTTGGAGGACGCATTTTTCAAGGATTTTGGATAGGAGGGGGAGATTGGAGACGGGTCTGAAGTTATTCAGTTCCTTGGAGTCAAGGCCTGTTTTTTTTAAGTAGTGGCATGACTTGGCCAACTTTAAGGCATTCAGGGAGTTCTCAGGGAGCTGTTAATGATCTTGCACCAGAACGGGGCTATGGAGAGTCTCAGTTTTTTGGTAAGTTCGGTATGAATCGGGTCAAGGACGTGAGAGGCTAGTTTGGAGGTGGAGATCAGTTTGAGGATCTCGGTTTCCGGGATGGGGTTGAAGAACTTCCAGGTTTTTGTGGGGAACTTGGGCGAGCTATCTACTGTCACTGGAAGCAGGTTTTTGCAGACGGGGTTGACGTTGATGTCCAATGAGAGCTCAATCCTGGTGATTTTTTCTTCAAAGAAGTTGGGGAAGTTTTCACACAAGTCTTTGGAGGCCTCTAGGGAGGATTCCGGGGGTTTGGAGGTTTGTTGTCTGATGATTTTTAACAGTTCATTGGGCCTGTTTTTTGCGTTGTCCGGGACGTCGCAGAAGAAGGTGGATTTTTCACTGCTGATGTGTTTTTTGTATTTCCTTCGGGCTGCTTTGAGTTGTTTGAGTAGGCTTGAGGAAGAGTTGATCCTCCATAGTCTTTCTGTAACTCTTAGTTGTCTTCTTTCGTTGTTAATGTCCATGTTGAACCAAGATCTGGATGGGATGTTCCTGTTTTGTTTTAGTTTCAAGGTGGCTACTTGATCTAGAATGGATGTCATGTTTGTGTTGTAGTGGGCGGTGAGTTCTGTTGTGGATAGATTGTCCATGGAGGCAATGAGGAGAGAGTTAACTCTTCCCTCTAGGTCAGTCATGTTAATCTGGGTGAAGTTTCTAGTCCATTTCGGAGGGTCTTGGGTGGGGGGTTTAGGTGTGATAGGCTGAGTGAGGAGGAAAAGGATTAAGTGGTGGTCGGACCAGTCCACGGGCAGGATGCGGTCTATCGTGACAGTGCCGTGCTGGGCAATAAAGGCATCTAGGATTGCTCCTTTGTTGTGGGTTTCTTCTAAGCAGTGTTGGGTAAGGTTGTTGCTGTGAAGCAGCTCCTTCAGGTTCTGGATTAGCAGGTTGTTTTCTTCATTCCAGTGAGGATTGAGGTCGCCTGAAATAAGGTTGTTCATATCTCGGAGAGAGCAGTGGGCAATCAGGTCGGACACGTGTTCACTGAATGTGGTGGTGTTGCCTGGGGGATGGTAAATGAGGTGGCAGATGAGTGTTTTATTGTTGCTAGTGTTGTTGTTGGCGGTTAGGCACTCAAAGGTGTTGTAGATGAAGAAGTCTATTTCCGTCACAGAAATATTGTTTTTGTGGATGATGGCTATGCCTCGACCTCTTTGATCTTTTCTATATTTGTTGGTGATAACAAAGCCAGGGGGGACAAGAGTATCCATCAGTGGAAATGAGGCGTCATTTAGCCATGTCTCAGTGATGAATGCTATGTCTATGTCGTGGGTGAGGATGGATTCCGCTAGCTCTGTGGCATGCTTGGTGGCTGATCTGCAGTTTATGAGCATGCAGTTTGTGGGGGACGTCTCTGTTGTGTATTTTATCGTTCGGGGGACCGTGGGGAAATTGTGCATTTGGCCGGGGCTCTAGGGGATTTCAGAGGGGCCTTTTCTCCTCCCAGTCCGGTGATCACCTGTATTTTGGATTGGAGGGTGGCAGTAATAAGATTGTCGCACGAGGAAGCGAGAGCTGCCGCTTCACTCGCAGAAGTGTCATCTCTAGTTCTTTTCGGTCTCTGTGCCTGATGAGAGAGGGGGGTAGAGATCCCTTCCGGATGGGGAGCATTGGGAAGCCTCTGTTGAGAGAGAGAAGGGAAGGAAGGGTAATGGTGTGGCTTTTGGGGTGTGGCGACGTTGGCAAGGATTTCACTAAGACCCTGGATTATGGTGGTTATTTGGCTTTCAAGCAGGGTGAGACACTGCCCAGTCTCTATGTCGGTGTGGGTGTTCTATGCAGGAAAGTTAAACCTGGGGGGGAGAGCCTAACTTTGTTAAGTTGCTCTTTAGTGGGTGAGGTGTCCGTGTGGGATCTAGGCAGGGTCAGTGGTGCAGGGAGGCGGGGGCCATGTTGGGGCATAGATGTTAAATTGCATGAGGGACTGAGGAGGGGGTTGGGAGTCACGTACTGTGTGTTGAGGTTGTTCGAAGTGGGTTGGGAGGGAAGAGGGGTGGGGGTCGGGAGAAGGTGGTTGCCGGAGGGGGGTAGAGGAGTTTTGTTCTCTCTGGTAGTGTTGGAGGTGTTGTCTCACGGCGGGAGGCAGGTGTTATTACTAGGGTGCACCGGAATGGTGAGTGAGTTCTGTTGGCAGGTCAGGTTCTTCAGGGAGAGGAGGATGGGTGGGCAGGTGAGGAGTACGTAGGAGGGGGAATTCCGGAGGGATGGGAAGAGAGCATCAAAGATTTCTAGGTAGTCATTGTTGGCTTGTTTCAGGACTGTGCCATTGAAATAGATGGTCGCAGTGGTGTTCCCATTTCGGCTAGTGTGGTTAGGGGCTGAGAAAGTCAGTTTGCAGCTATGGGACGTTTTAGTCATTTTGGAGATATTGAGTTGTGATCTGAGGATGGAGTTCCATGTTTCGGGTCTTTCAGTGTGGAAGATGAGATCCATTTTTACTTGTCCTTTGGAGGCGCAGTGATAGATGTCCACGAATAGTGATTCAGGAAGTTGTCTGATCAGTTTTTGCTTAAAGGTTTTTTTCGCTTTAGGTGAGAGGTTAGGGGGAAAGCTGATCGAGAAGGAGTTCGGGCCGTGCGGTTTTAAGTGGGTCGCAGAGGCGGGGTTGGAGCAGGCTGATGTGGCTTATGGCTTAGTGACTAAGTGGGACGGGGGGCAAGCACCCTATAAGGAAAGGTGGGCTAGAGTTTCTGGGGCCGTCCGTAGAGGGGAAGTGCGAGTAGTAGAGAGATTTCGTGCTGTTGCTCTAGGGCTGGTTGTTGACTCTCCAAAGCATAAGGCTGAGGGTGACTTCTAGGAGGTCGTAAAAAGGCGAGGTATCTACAGACGAGGTATCTACAGACAGGGCAGCTACAGACTTTGCACATGGGATAATGTGCACAGAAAACAGACGGGCTTTTATCCTTCTTTCCTGACGAAAGCAAGACAATATGTAGTGCCAGAAAGTGAAATGCCAGATAGTTATATATAATATGATCCACAGTGCAGGTGCTTTCTTGACTAGCAAGGGCAAGTGGCAAAGTGCTACTCATGTAGAAGAAATCAAGGGAAAACTTATGGGGCAGATTTAAAAGCCCCTATTGCCACAGGAACATCACTTTAACAAGGTTTACTGTGGAGATAGGGTATTCGCCTTATTTACAAGGCAGCATTAAACCACCTAATGTGGCTTAACACCGCCTTGTAAATCAGGCACCCTTTCATGCTATACTTAGCGTGAAAGGGATGGGCAATGGGTGTTGCGGTGGGCGTTCCACAGCAACAGCCATTGATTTTGACGCTGCCCCCTATTTACAAGGGTGACGTAAATAGGAGGCAGCACCAAAATTATGACCAGGGCAAACATGATCTTACCCTGGCAAAACTAGAAGAAATGCTTCATTTTTCCTTGTTTTTGCAGTTTCTGTGTGTGCTGCATTGTGCAGCACACATATAAACAGCAAAGTGCCATGAATGATTGTTTATGTGGAGGAAGGGGGTCCCTTCCTGTACATAAACAATAATTTAAAAATGACGATTTGCAACTTCTATTTGTGCGGCACACATAGGAGTTTCAAATCGCCATTCTGCATTGTTTATGTGCAGGAAGGGACACCTTCCTGCCCATAAACAATCATTCCCTCAACGCAGGCACCCTTGCACAATGGTGCAAAGGTGCCTGCATTGGCATTAGGTAGCTTAATTTAGTGCCAGCACTTGAGAAAACGGAGGGATGTGCCGTATCTTTGTAAATATGGCTCATCCCTATGTTTACGGAATGGCAGAGCATGGAGTTAGGCATTGTGTTTAACACCACCCTACGCCATTCCCTTGTAAATCTGCCTCCAAACTACTTGAGGAACACTGAGCGCTAGAAACTGGTGTGAATGTCCCTTTTGCTAATAACTCAACCGCATCGAGTACATCTGTGCATCCATTCCGTGATGTTCAAATATACCTCACTACCTTCAATGCACTAATTATATCATCTTGGTTTATTAACACAGCGGCGGCGAGGCAGGGTGATCATTGGTCATTGAAAGGAGTTGACAGATTAAAAGTACCCAGATTACTACTAATAAGATAAATTTTCAGCACTCTTGTATTCACCAATCCTCCTCTTCAAAGACTTTGGAGCAGATCATTCAACAAAAAATGCTGGAGGTGCCACCTATCTCAATCTTGTACCCTAAAATACAGTACGGTAGTAGGTGGCCCACTAAACTGCTCTACATTTCATGAAAACAAGCGCTCCATTGTGGAAAACCCTAAAAAGTCCTCAATCCTGGAAGAATGTTTTATATGCTTTCATGGAAGTTAGCTTGTTTATGTAATTGTGATCACTGAAATGGTACATGACGATCTGGTAATAGAGAGTTTGGAATATTTCTTGGCAGGAGCATTTACACAATTACAAACAAGAGAATTCTGAAACTAATAGAATTAGTTTGCACCTTGCAAAATATCACAGCACTCTGGACAGTACAAAAGAGATTTTTTTGTTAATGTGGGAAAATTAGCATCCCCAAGGATGATGAATGACGTGTTGAAAGTGACACCTTGCCTCCTGGTGTTCAAGAGACGACACCACCTAAAAGATCACATGGAAATTTAGATTCCAGTGAGTGTGATCTTCCCTAGGTAGTGGAAGCATGTGTAGAAATATATCCAAATTGTCTCCTGAAAACAGAGAATTACAGAACATATTCATCACGACTAACCTGTAGACCCCAGTTTTCAAATAATGCTACTACTAAGTGTTCACAGAAGCCAAATAGTGAGCAAGTGACAACGGACAGCAATAGCCGACTTACAGAACTTATCCATCAGAAGTCTTTGCTGTTTGCCTCAAGATCTCAACATTACACTATTAGATCAGAGTGCAACAGCAGTAGGGTGACCAGACATCACAGATTTCCAGGGTCAGTCCTGATTTTCAAAGGACTCTTCCAGTGTCCCGATACTTTTCTTAATTTTGAATACCTATCCTGGTTTTTGAGTCAAAGGTCAAGTCCTTGAAATGTAAACGGGTACTTCTGAAGTATGAAATCATTTAAGTAATGTATCTGTTTCTTTCAAGCAGCAAAGGAGGAGGTATGCTGCATGCTCCCAGCAGAGAGGAGAGAGAGGCGGGGGAGAAGGGTGGGAAGTTCGGGGTGGAAGTCCTGCCATAGCTAATGTTATGTAAATTGAGCCTTGCAAATGTGTGTCTATCTATCTATCTATCTATCTATCTATCTATCTATCTATCTATCTATCTATCTATCTATCTGTCTATCTATCTGTCTATCTGTCTGTCTGTCTATCTATCTATCTATCTATCTATCTATCTATCTATCTATCTATCTATCTATATATATTTTTGTTACAAACAATCACTCCATCAGGAACAACGCGAACTCCTCTTGGTGGCAAAGTAAAATTTATTTTTAGTTCTCTCTGCTGTTAGTCATGACGCGTTTCGGCCGAACCGTCGGCCTTGTTCACATAAAAGATATATTTATATATTTGTGTGTGTATACACAAACACACTCACACGCATGCACGCTATGCAAAAATTGGGACAGGCCAGACATACAATTAAGGCTAAGTGCTTTAGTCCTACTTTTATGTCAAACCTGTCACGATTTTTGTTACTCAAAATGGGGTCACCCTAAACAGCAGTCATCCTTCACAGACGAGACCATCAGGTTGATTAATTTAGGGGAGAGTTTAAGATGGTCTTCCTGGGTTGCTGATGAAGCAGAAAATCGGATTTACAACAGATGTATAGTATCATTCCAGTCTCTGTCGGCGCAAGTGGATTATGAACCAGTTCTGGAAGATCTGGGTGCAGACTGTCAGAAGATATGAGCAGTCCTGGAAAAAACTGACTCTCTGAATGACTGTATGGTTCACTGGGACGGGAAAAACTGTGTATAGGCAAGCCCTAAGCCATTGCCTCAGAAATCATTCCAGTGAGAGATTTGTCTAATGGCATGGAACTCAAATTGATGTACACCCCAAGTCCTTAAGATCCGAAGGAAGATCAAGTGGGATCCACTCATTTGAGAACTTTGAGAAGAGTTTTGAAGTCATAGAGTACAACTGTTTCTGTAATTTAACTTAATGTTGTGAAATCTGTCCCACAAGAGAACATTAGTTAGAGGTTTGTTCAAAGTTCCCTTGTTGAAGTTGGTATGGAAGTGAGACATGGTCTAGGGATTTGATAGGTACAGCAGCCGTAATAAATGGCAGAGGTGGTCGGTGTTTTAGGATGAGTGATGTTGAGACATATCGAACACTTTGGAAGCCAGCCAGGAATTATGCGGTTTCGGGTTCCATACCACTTTTGTAGGTGGGGATTTATTCCTCAAAAAAATTAATTCCCACTCACCATAGATAAGTTGTCAAAGAAATCTGCGCTCATGACAAATCAGAAGCCTGAAATTGTTTATTAACAAAAAGGAAACTAACTTGAGAATCACAGAGCCAGGCTACAAGGAGACCTCTGTGTATCTCATGAGCATAAAAGCTAAAGCAGACATCCACAGAGTACAAATACATATGTTTTCATACACAGGGCTACAAAAGAGATCATGTGAAAAAAACGGAACAAAGAGCTATGTAGTTGCAGGTACTGAAATTGTGGGATAGTGCACATTTAAACTTCAAACTGATACAAAAATGTACATTTTTAGAGAAGAGCAAGCTATTCCATGGCAGGCATGAGAGTAAGGATTTACATGTCAAAGACGGGCCCAACTTGATAGCATTGGCTTGACTTTGAGGAAGAAAAAGGCTGCTGCTACTTCAATTACGATAATGAAATATTTCTAAATTCCTCATAGGACTTTGGTCAAAGGTATGAGCTGTGTACAGTTTATGCTGCTTCATGACAAACCAGAATATATTTAAAAGTGTGCTAGACATGAGATAGGAGTGAGTTTAGGATATGCTTTAATTTTAATACATTCTCTTCAGAATTGTGAGCTAGCATGTGATAGCACGGTAATGGCCCAAAATTAATTTATAATGATCTTCCCGCTCTATGGCTTTCTTCCTCTGCGATGGACCTTTGAATTGTGTATTAGGAGTCAAGGAGAAATTTTGACATTTCAAAATATAACAGTTTATGTTCAATAAATGATGAGAGTTGTATTGTCGTTTTTTTATTTTTTATTTTCTCATTAAAAGATTAATAAAGAGCTTTATTTATTCTGTATCTTTATTCAGTTAGTCTATCAATCAAATAAGTTAACAGAATTCTCATCATAAAGAAAATTGTATAGAACAAAATCAATCATCAGTATCAATGCATTCAAACGTGTTCCATAAAGGAATACAATTCCCTACTCTAGATCAGAGTTTCTTAAGAACCCATAAAGAGCTTGAAATCAACAGAAAAGAGTGAAATCAAGGAGCAAGAAGTTTTGAAATCAAGTTAAATAACAGAATTACCCATAAAGAGTATTTCATACGAACCAGCCGAGTCTCAGATCAGCATACAGTTGCAGTAGAAAACTGTGGAGCCAAATAAATTCAGGTAAAAGGGAGGGAAACAGTGGCAGCAGTAGCTACCGCCGTCAAGGGTCTGGGGCAATGTTCCAAGCAATAGCGCTACCTCTACCTAGGAACACGCACTAATATTAAAGTCAAGAAAAACGTATTGAAAACATTGTTGCCGGCTTTCTCCTCCATGAGACAATAAGAAGACAGGGTTCTTCTGTAAGCAAGTGCATCTCCTCCGTTCCCACAGAAATACATGTGGGTCAAACGTTTCATCATGTTATTAGCGACAGACAGTCTTGCGAGATTAGATTCCGGAAACTTTGGGCATAGTTCCCATAGGCTTCTCACATCCATTGATCTTCTATATCTCTACTTGTTTCACTCCGAGAACAATGAAATACTAACTGAAAGACAAATCATGGTTAAGTAATGCATTCTTTTTATATTAAACAACAGTCAGTATTGTTTAAATATGCAAGCTATTCTATTAAATTCTTATATGAAACATTAAGAAATAGGAAGTTCATGGCATTCAAGAATGAAATGTTGCATGCTAAAGTAATATTCTTTGTTAAATGGGAAAATTCTGCAGTTATGACGATATCTCTAAGCATCAATCTAAGGTAAAGCTTCTACATCACATTGTGCACATTTTGACAATATTGAGTTTCTTCTTAGCTAGGAAAACTTGAGTCAGGTTTCTTCGGCGGCCTACATGAATAGCAATGATTGCCTACTGCGAGTTAGCACATATCAAATGCATGTCAGTTTAAAGTTAAATTTTACACTCTTTCTGACAAATTTAGCATACTGTATATCACTCATTTTACGTCATATTTTTAGACTTCATTACATGCCTGGGCTATTAATAGGTTGGTCTCATATAATTCCATAACCTTCAGGATTCCGAAAGGAGCTTTCGGGATTTCTTTGGAACACTGTAGGAAACAATGAAAGAATCTAAGGAAAGTGAAATTTGAAATCGTTCTCGAGGATGTTGAGAAACCATGTGACTTAGGTGGTGTATGTGCAGTAATGGTAAAAGCTAAAGGTACACCAACCCAAATAAATCAAAGGTGACCACTGGCTGTGTTAGTAGGGCTGCACTAGGTTAGAGACTGCCTCTTCTTCAGGAAATGGGATGAGTCTTGCCACAAAGTAAATACTCTCCAGACAGAATTGTGTAAAAGTGGGTTTATTAGCATAGCCTTGAGCAGCACCGATTCTGTCTGGCTTCTTCCTCAGTCCCTTTCCAACTGCCAGTTCACTCCCTCAGCATTCCACTGAGACCCAAGTGACATGAAGGCCCACAGTTACATCACTGAGAAGTTTTTAAAACACAACAAAATGCTAGTTCTGATAAGTGCTCTTGACAAGGTAGATATAATTCTTGCAATCTTACTGCAAAAATAATAATAATTTTCCTGGCTAGTGAAAGATTGCTATAGTGCCTCTTGGTCAGTAAAGGGGCATCATTTGGCTGCACCAATGCACAGTCAAAGTTCTAGTTTGAATCAATTAACATTCTTGGTTACATTTGCACTCTGGAAATAGAAGACTTTTGCGGTGCGGGGTCTGCTTCCTCAGAGTCTTCTGAGTTATTGTTTTAAATGTGAGAGACATACGCTTTTGGAGCAGTGTGAACATTCTTATAAACCATGCCTGACTTTATTTGTGAAGAGGCCACTGAGGTTTGGTCCCCGTGGTTCGACAGAATCTTTTCAAACAAAGGATAAAGTACAGCTGAACAATGCAAAAGCATGGCCTATGTGCCATCCTGGGTTGTTTAAGTTTAAGTTTAAGTTTAAGTTTAAATCACTTCTAAAGCGCACGTACACCTGACGGTTTCATGGCGCTGTGGTTCACTAAGCCTCAATAAGCAGGAGGGGGCCAGGAGACAGGAAGAGACTCATTGGGGGAAGGCTTGTGAAAAAAGAAAAGTTTTTAATGCTTTTCGGAACAGAGGATATTGGGTAAGGGACCTGAGTTGAAACGGAAGTGAGTTCCAGAAGGTGGGGGCGATGGTGGAGAATTTGGAGCCTCCCCATATTTTTCGACGAAACCGGGGGACAGCCAACAGATGTTGGGAAGATGATCGTAATTCTCTGGCCGGGGTATAGAGCTTTATCTCAGAGGAGATAAAGGCAGGGGCGGATCCTGACTGAGCCTGAAAGGTAATGCAACCCATCTTGAACAGTGAGCGTTCGCGAATAGGGAGCCAATGCAGGGATTTCAGGAGCGGGGTAACATGATGTGACTTGGCCAACTTATAGACTAGTCGAGCGGCCTGGTTCTGCACCAGTTGAAGCCGTCGAACATTGTAGGTGGGCATACCACAGTATAAGGCGTTGCCATAGTCTAATTTAGAGACGACCATAGCCAGTACAATGAGTTTTAGGGCAGGGAAAGAGAAGAAGCGGGATACCTTGCGGATGGTGCGGAGGGAAAGGAAAGAAGAGGACACCACCGAACTCACCTGGGAGTGCAAAGTGAGTTGATCATTGATCTTGAAACCGAGCGCTTTGACGGAAGGAGAGGGGGAATGGGGGGAACCCAAGGAAGGGGGCCAAAAGAGAGAGGACCAGGGGCTGGCACAACCACCAGTCAAAACCAGTTCGGTTTTATCCGGGTTTAGTTTCAGGTGGTTGTGGCTCATCCAGTCCCGGATGAAAATCATAGTGGTTTGAAAGTTGGATATAGAATCAGGGGATGAAGAAAGATTGAATATGAGCTGGAGGTCATCCGCATAATTAAATACGGAGACCTCCATTTGTTGAAGGGCGAAAATAAGAGGGGCAATATAGAGATTGAAAAGTAGTGGGGAAAGGGAGGAACCCTGTGGAACCCCACATGGAACCTTACAGGGCTCAGCCGAGAACTCGCCCAGCCGCACTGCTTGGGTGCGGTCCCTAAGGAAGGAGGATAGCCAGACCAGGGCTACTCCGCCGACCCCGGCCGCCCGACACGGGAGAGTAGGATGGAGTGGTCCACCGTGTCGAAGGCGGCGGACAGGTCGAGGAGGACCAGGGCCTGGGGAAGATTGGTGTCCATACCTTCTCTAAGGTTGTCAAGCACGGATAGCGCCACAGACTCGGTGGAGTAAGCAGGCCGGAATCCGGCCTGACGGGGGGCTAAAACCTGGTTTTCTTCCACAAACGAAGTAAGGGCTCTGGTCACATGCCGTTCCAGTACTTTCCCTAAAAAGGGAAGTAAGGAAATAGGTCGGAAGTTGGCAGGGGCAGAGGGGTCAGCGCCAGGTTTTTTTAAGATGGGAAGAATAATGGCTGTTTTAAGAATTGGAGGAACAACGCCCTGAGATAAGGAACAGTTGAGAAAGGAGAGTGGAGGTAGCACACAAGTTGTGAAAATGAGCCTGAGGATGTGAGCAGGGCAAGAGTCTAGAGGGGAACCTGATTTAACCAAAGGTAGAAGGGAAAGAAGAGATTCTTCTGTTAAGAGGGGGAGTGAGTCAAAACGAGCCTTTGCAGAGGGGCTGGGGGGATTGTGGAAAGAAGAAGAAGGGGGAGGAATATTGACTTTGATTTTTTCAATTTTATCCAAGAAATAAGTATTCAAGGAATCGCATAGGGACTGTGACGGCGGGGATTTAAGAGTGGTTCTGTCAGCGTAGGCAAGATTGTGGACTATGGAGAATATTTCTTTAGCCTGATTATCAGCGGCTAGGATTTTAGAAGAGAAATATTCCGTTTTGGTGGATAAAATAGTTTTTTTATATTGGGACAAGAGAGAGGTGTACTGGGTTTTGAGGTTAGGACAGTATTGACGTCTCCAGGCACGTTCGGCATGGCGAACTGAGAGTTTTAGCGCCTTAAGGTCCTCACTGAACCAGCGGTTAGAGTCGTTAGGCCGTTTGGAAGAGACTCGACGGAGGGGAGCAATCGAGTCGCAGCCTGACACGAGCCATGAGTTGATAGAATCAGATTGGGTTGTAAGCTGTAATACAAGTAAATCTGGGCAAAGGGGGAGGAGTGTGGAGACCACTAAGGATGTGTCAAACCGGCCCCAAGAACGTGCCCAGATATTTTTGGGAAGTGGGGGTTTAGAGGTTAAGTCAAGGGGTGAAGAGAAAGAAATCAAAAAGTGATCAGACCAGGGACAGGGGGAAATAGAGAGACACATTATAGGACAGATAAGAGACCAGATCTGGTCGAGGGTGTGTCCCTGAGTGTGAGTAGGGGAGTGAACATAGGAATTAAAGTTGAGGTAACGAAGGGTGTCAGAAAATTCTTTGGAAATAGCGCATTCAGCTGGGTCAGAGGGCCAAAAATTAAAGTCGCCTAGCACCATGATGGAAGAATTGTTAACCGCTAGGGTGGCCACCAGCTCTTGAAACCCTTGAAACCCGGGGAGAAAGGCTGGGGAAGGTTGGGGGGGGCGATACATGAGTAGACAAGTAAGGGGGGCTTTGAGGGAAAGAGAGCGGACTACTAGGAAATCCGAAGTGCCAATAGGGGGGAAAGTGAGAGGCTGAAAGAGAAGTTCTTTCCGAGCGATCAAAGCGACGCCCCCGCCCACTTTATCCGTGGATCGATCGGCTCGGAGCGCGTAATAGGTGGCAGGGAGAGCCGCTAATAGGGAAGGGAGAGAACTATCACGAAACCAGGTCTCTGTGAGGAATAGGAGATCAGGTTTATGTAGATCTAGAAGAACAGAGAGCTCATGATAGTGCTTAACGGCAGAATGCGTGTTAAGGTAATAGATGGAAAGAGAAGCAAGTGTGGGTGCAGTAGGGTGCTCAGGACAGGAGACGGGAGGGGGCAAGGGGGGAGGGATGGGGAGGGGGAAAGGGTGAGGATATGGAGGCTGTGAGTCCCAGGCTGTTAATATGAGAAGTCACAGAATCGTTGATCGGCCAGGGGCCTTGAAGACCGTGAAGTTGGGCCGACGTGTAGTGTCTTAATGGGGCAGGGGGGGGTGGCCCTTGGTCCGGTCGGTTCCAGTCGAAAGAGGGGCACGTGGTGGCTCCTAAGCCGCAGTGATAATAAGATGCAAGTGGGATGAGAAATCATTGGCAGAATACCTACTACATCTAGACTCATACAGATGGAATTGCCCTCATGAGAGAATTAGAGATAGATGTCCACGCATGTAGAGCTTGATCATCAAGGCCACTTCTGGGCAAGGATCTGGGATCAGTGTAAGGAGCTGTAAGAGGGTCAAACCTGGAGATACCAGCACTTCAAGAATCAATGTCAGAATCACAGAAACCCAAAAGTGTGGAGTGTCCATCACATCAAGTGAATGGTGCCAAAACTGGAAAGGTGAGTTGAGAATGTTGTGGCTGACATGCACAGTTATACCCATGATGGAGCACTAGGACACTTTGGTGCCGATTCCGATCCGGGTCGGAAAGCACTCCAAACGAGCCGGATCCAGAGTGTTTTCCGACCGAGTCGGAGTCCTGCAGTCTGACCGAGCGAGTACGATGCGGCCGTATGGTGCCAGACTCGGTTCGGTCGAACTCGCATAGAAGTCAATGGGAGCCGGTCGTACGACGCGTACATGGGCTCCCATTGACTGAATGGGTACGTCTCGTGCAAGGGCACCCCCTACAGTGGGTACGCATTGGTGCCATCCGCACCGTACATGCCTTTGTTGGGGGGACCCTTAGGTCTCCCCCTATGTCCAAGTCGTAGGGCTGCGGGTGACAGGGGGTCCAACGCGGACCCCCAAAGGCAACCACCCGGACATTTTGCAAGCCGGACACTCCGGCTCGCACAGGCTGTCCGACGCGTGCATCGTACTGGCTCGGTCGTAAATCACATCCATTGCACGACACGGTTAGCTTCCGACCGAGACGTGCGGAGCGGTTCGGACCCAGAAACGACTCAGTCGGTGAATTTCACGTAGCTCGCATCGTACTTGCTCGCTCGTACAGCTGTCCGAGTCAGGCGGAAAACACAAGTTCGGGTCGTAGTTTTTCCGTCCGGATCGCGTTCGGTGCCCTTCCGACCCGGATCGGAATCGGGCCCTTAGAGTGGAATTCCTGACTTGGCATCATCAAGGAGCTCAACTGACTGTTCTTTTTCATGGGTACTAGAAACCACTTCTAATCAGTTATGAAGACCTCGTAACCAGGACTGTAGTAATTACAATATTGGTACTGACTTTGCTTCTCAGCTGTGAATAGGGAATGTGGCGTAAATTCCACTCTGAGCTGGTAATGCAAATAAGTGCTTCTTCTAGAATGTTTTCTTGATCTCTCATCATTCAGGGGTCCCTCTCTTGCCCTTATCAATACCTTTAGGTTGCCTCTGGAAAGAAAGACAGTCTTCCACCTAAATAAGAATGATAGTACATATAATTTCTTTGGCCTCCTCCCGCATGTAAATCAGTGCCCACTTCCATCTTCAGTACTGGACTACTGTGGCCAAGTGTAGAGATGCTCTGTTTACGGCTGTATGTACATCAGGCCACTTTGTCCGAACAGAAGTCAATCTATTGCAAGCATGAGATTGGAGGCTCCAACAAGGAATCTGCGTGGTTTAGTAAAGAACTAAAAAATCCAACTTCTATGTCAATGCACTGTGTGGCATCCAAATTTCCACTCCTCGTGTTGCTTTCTGTCAAATCATATTTCCATGTAAGGCGCACCAGATGTGGAGCAGAGCCCAGATTGCTTCACCCCCCACCAGGTGCTAAGGGAGACTTTTTGACTGGGAATAATGTGGAAGGTCCAGACAATGTTTCATCATCAGAGAGAGAAAGATTCGAAAGATGGTATTTCAAAAACTGCAGTGATATCAACCAAAGAAAATATGACACGTCATGTAAACCTTCTGCAAGCCAGACAATACTAAAAAAAAAGTCAAGGCTGATTGTCTGCATTACATTTAAATATTCACAAAAAATCATTTTCTTCTACATCCTAGTTTGTCAAGAAAGTCAGATTTATGAAATTGAGTTTTCTATTTTGAAAACAATTTTGAGAAATCCTACCGTTTTGAAAGACTGTATGAAAAAGCACACCAAACGTTCTTCCACTAGTCACGCTGGCTATTCAGAGGCATTGGATGCTACAAGCTCACTGGTATCAGGTAATGCACAAACACAAAATTACTGGGCATGAAACAAAAGATAAAATAGAGATTGTTTAATACTATCGAGCAGCTAACAGCTTGGCTTGCATGACAGAAGAGTGAGAAAACATACGAAGAAGATTCGCAAAAATCACTAGCCAGTTGATACTACATTCAAAGATCTGAAAAAACTAAGTGTAGCTGGTTTTGTCCTTTCCGGTGTTAGTCGTCGTATTGTTCAAGAAATCCCAATGCAAATAGCCACCTGTCGCCAATAAACCAGCTTCCCAAGAGCAGCCATTTTAAAAGGCAGCTCACGACAACATGGAGAGTTTGTTTGTACAGCCCCTTTTGTACTGATATCTAATAGATCTGAGATATGCCACCCACATATTTTAAAAAAAAAAATAATAATATTTGAAGACATGGTTCGATGATTATGGCAACGCTGATGCCTGTTGATTCGTGGCAAATGGGTGGCTACTCTCGCTAATGCTACATGGATTGGCTTAAGGATACTTAATTGTTTTTGCCACAGCAGACTGCGTATGATATGCGCTTCTTATAATAATCAGGTAGGAAGCCGAAAAAAGAAACCCCTTCAAAAAAAGCAAGAGGGAAAATACTAAAAATATAAATTATTTAAGAGAAATATTATTTTAAATCACAATGAACTGGGCCTCGGACATGATGCCAAGAATCACCCAAAGCCTGTCTTTCGTAAGAAAAGTTACCACGTGCACGCCCCCCGCCCCCCACCCGCCCCTCTCCTCGCGCGAGGCCTCGGCGTGATAGCCGCGCACCTACGTCTGCCGCCACTGAGAACGCACGCGCTTGCTTCACGTTTCCCATCCAACGGCCGGCAGTCGGTAAGCAATTACACATTTATTTTGTGTTTGATGGCCGAGTGCCGAACGTGAAAGCACGCTATTAGTTTGTGTCCCTGCAGGGCGGCTGCAATAAGTAGTCGGGAGAGTTGGGACCAGGGAAGAGGGTGTTGTCTGCTGTTAGCGTGACAGTGCTGTCGGTAGCATTCACATTACTGAAAGGTAATAAAGTGACAAGTGCGTTATTAGAAAGATATGAGGAGAAATTGAACGGCAGCGACGCCTTGCCGCTCCGTCTGTCCTCATTTCGTTCTTGCCTGCTCTGTTTTTAATCTCCCCTTCCCTCCCCCATCGGATACAAACTACACATCTTCTCCACGTTGGGTACAAACATCAGCATTTATGTCGGAATGGAAGGTCAAAGCAATTTGCAATGATAACGGTTAGTGGTCGAAGTGTAATTGGAGAAGTAGTAGAATGGAGGTCTTGGGGAGAGTGAGAAGAAAGGGACGAGGTTTGAACAGCAGAAATATTCCCCTAGATGCAGGTCGCCCCAGCTCACTGGGAGAGGCAACTGTCGCAGGGTCACGGCATCTCTCCCGTCCACATGTGTTACACCCCAAAAGTAAAATGGCCAGTCAACAGGAGCAGGGCCTTCTCACCACCCCACTCCCACTTCTTCCACTCACTCATCTTCTGTTTCATCTTTTACTGTCCCTCGTTCTGCTATCAGTTTTAACAGTGGCGGCTCCTCCGCTAAGGCAGAGGAGCTTCCCCCCACTGCTTTGCAGCAGAGAAAGAAAGGAAAAATAAAATTATAATTACTTGATGTTATTATCATTTTATTTGCTGCTGCTGCAGCAGCATGGGGGTGGGGAGGGGCTGCTCTGCTCACAGAGCAGGACAGGGGAGGAATGGTAGGCACACTGAAGTGTGCTTGAAGCTTTGGCCAGCCAAACAGTCATGTGTACATACCATGTTCTCCACCCAGGCGGCATTACAGCCTGGGTGGAGAAGATGCCCAGGACCCCAGTCCCTGTCTGAGCACCGAACTACGGTGCTCAGACCAATGGCTTAGGGAAGCCAATCACAACGATGAATTGCAGCGTTGTAATTTGCTCAGGGGAGCCTGTCTGCTTCCTGTTCGGCCGACGCGGAGGAGAGGACGTGGGAGAGAGCAGCGACGAGGTAAGTGTCTTTTTCTTTTTTTGCACCCTCATACCCCCTCGCCCCCTGCCCCGACACCCCAGACCCGTGATGGCCACCACTGAAAAGTTACTACCACTGCTGGTACTCTTTAGACTCGCATCAAAGGGTTAAACAGCTAGGCCAACCTCCACTGGCAGTCAAAGTGATGACTTTGTGTTTGTGGGCGCTCTGCACAAGGCACGTGTGCACATTGGGCTAGAAGTAGGATGACCAGAAGTCCTAGATTTCCCCTGACATTCCAGGTGTTTTCAAAGACTGTACCAGGGTCTCAATACTTTTTTGTAAGCTAAATACATGTTCTGTTTTTAAGAGGGTTAGGTGCAGGGGCGTTACACCCCCTTAATAAATGTATTTTGTGATAAATAGTTGGGTACAGATGCTTTCAGTTGGGTATGCTATCTGTCAGATTTCACTAGGAATTTTTACACACCAAGACAAAAACGTGCACACACACTCTCCTTTCAGAAATACTTCCAAAATGTTTATTTCACAAAACAATATGCTTTCTCTCACTTATTACACCTATCTATTCGCATTCCTCTGCCTTTCTGCTGCCACTTAAGCCCTTCTTGTGTGCCCTACTTGTCATATAATGTATTGTACCATTATGTGCCAGTGTGATTGTTGGGAAATCTGAAGCTCACACGCCCCCAGTTTTCTGACCAGGCTACACCCCTGGTTAGATGAGCCCTCTTTGCACAGCAAGAAGTTCTCTGCTTGAAAGGGGAATCTTTTCTGCTGCCACATTCACGCAACACCACAGGTATTTAAGACGGGTGAATGAAAATCAACTGCATCACCATCACCCCCCCCCCCCAAACACACCCTCATCCCAGCATGGTGACCTTGTAAATGGCAGAGTTTGGCCCACACAGAGCAGTTCAAGCATTTTGGGGTTGGGTATAGGGGTAGAGCGGAGGTGGAGCTGGAAGCATCCCAGGTCCCAGGGTCAAGGCTACAGAAGATACTAAAGTACAAATTGAAGCTTATCCAGTCTCGTATTTTTTTATTTGCTTACTGGTACTCGATGTTTGTTTTTCCATCCTAAAAATAGGACTTCAAGTCCCAGAATGCAAAGAAAATTGGCCTGTGAGCTAATCTTCATTTTTTAATGTAAGGAGGTGCTCAACGTCTGAAACATGTTTATTTCTTTTATTATAAGTAGTCTTTTTAGTAGAGTTGTAGATTTCGCCTGTGCAGTCCCCTATCTCAGGTGTTGTTATCGTGATAGTTCGTTCTGTTTCTATGTCTATTACCTCCCAGGGTTTTTGCTGTAAAATGGGATCACCGTGGCTAAAAGGGCTTGTGTCTTGGCTTAGGCTGCTGCAGCTTCCAGGTTACACACAATTCTTCAGCTGGTGCAGGATTGCCTGCAGTGGAGATGGGACCTCAGTGCCACCTACAAAGTATTTCACAGTTCATTTAGAGGTTGAAGTTCAAAGATGGGAACTGTGATCCTGAGTGCTTTGAGGGAACTTCAGGGAGTTTTTGGGTCGACCTGAGACATGGCTGAAAATAACAAAATATATTCGGGAACTATTTTGTAGGCCCTTCACCTTCAGGTAAATACATATAAAATATTACGGATTCACCTTATACGGAAAATAAGTGCAAGTTAAAGTAATCAGTGCATTCGGGACAGAATCTCCGCACTCGGGGCAGAATCTCCACAATGCAGTTCTCGGTGCAGAGTAACTTTACTACACGGACATCCTACAGTGAATCGGGCCCTTTGTGTGTAACCAGAGAATCACAGAACTGAATCCTGGTTGGTGCACTAGGGAATACTGGCATGTGTGTAGTGCTACAAGATCCCAGCCTGCATCTGATAACATTGTTAATATGCAAGTCATTTCAAAACAAGTTGTAATAGACATAGTATAAAATAGGCTGCCGCAAAATTTGCAGAGTTATGTTAGCTAGGATTAGGAAGCGGTTAGAGTTTTCCCACACCTTCATAAACAAACCCCTGTTTGCACAGGGGTCAGAATTCTAAGAGGTCCATTAGTATGTAGGGCGGAAAAACAACCGCCCGCCGGCCCCGTGGGAAAACCGGTGGCCAAATTAGCATTAACCGCCCAAAAAATCCGACAGCGGCGGTACGAGGCCCAGAATAACCGCCCGTAGCGTGCGGAGATGGACAAAATCCGTCCGCGGCGGTCGGAATCGCGGCGGAAAAATAACAACCTGCCGCGAGTATAGCGGAGACATCGCCCCGGAAATTAGTATATCCCGACGGTCCCACGTACGTACCACCGTCTCCAACCGCCGCGGTCGCACAATTCGATGAATGGGAGAGCCAGCGGAAGAACTGAAGCACAGCCACTGCGGTGGACGAACCGTCAAAAATATGGCGGACAAAGCCAAAACCCCACAAGAAGGCCAAAAAGTGCACACAGAAAACTAGACATGCCTCCCAAATACACAAAACACACCCCAATGACACAACCACATGGCAAAACGAAAAATACAAATCCCAGGACAACACACCTGTCCGCAACGCCCCAATTGGACACACCCACATAGCTGTGTATAAAACCAGCCCCTTCACTGACCACAATCCCTTGCAAAACTCCAGGCAAGAAGGGACACATACCCCAGCTCACAGGAAAGGCAAAGGACACAAAATCACCAGCCACACCACACACAGCACCACCACCTCCAAACCAGCACAACTAACCCCCCTGCACAACACACACCATACATAGCACAACCACCACTCACACTCCAACACCCACAATCACTTTGCACACCACACACCATGGCCACACAGAAAATGCCCAAATTCACTGCGAGTGAGTTGAAGGTCATGGTAGATGAGATAGTCAGAGTGGAACCACAGCTTCTTGGTACCCTGGTCCAACAGACACCATTAGCCACAAGGACACAAATGTGGGCTAGGATAGTCCAAAGGGTCAATGCAGTAGGGACCACCCCAAGATCAAAAAAGGAGATCATGAAGCGGTGGCATGATCTGAAGAGGGTGATCAAGGAGAGGAGGAGCAAGAACCGTGAGCTGGCTCAGAGGACTGGCTGTGGCTCTCCCATTCCACAAAAAACATTCACACAATGGGAGGAGAAGGTGCTTGCCATACTGCATCCAGAGAGTCTCACAGGAGTAGCCGGGGGAGTGGAGGCTGGTAAGTACAAACAAATGACTACAGCCACTCTGCTATGTACTGCCTTGCACAACTACAAAGCTACACCACCTAGGACACATTCCATCCATCTGCACCACATACTCACAAAAACATGGCTCAAGGATCCAACATTCACCCACTCCCATTCACCCCAAACATAGCTAACAACATAACCATGGGGGCATGTGTACAAGCAGACAGCACTACTACAACCACCAGGCCCCCTGTCCCACATCTGAGCAGGATGGATCCCTCCCCCACCCCACCCAGGAGCAGTTGGAAGCCATTGCAGTATACCAAGCAAACACAGGTAGGTAGCTATCTTTACAATGAGGGTGTCTGGGTGTGGGGGGCCTGCACTACTACTCCCACCATGCTCCCTGTCCCACACCTTGGCAGGATGGATCCCTCCCCCACCCCACCCAGGAGCAGTTAGAAGCCATTGCAGTACACCAAACAAACTTACAGATAGGTAGCCATCTTCACAGTGAGGGTGTCTGGGGGTGCGGCGCCTGCACTACTACTCCCACCATGCCCCCTGTCCCACACCTGAGCAGGATGGATCCCTCCCCCACCCCACCCAGGAGCAGTTGGAAGCCATTGCAGTACACCAAACAAACTTACAGGTAGGTAGTCAGTACGTGCACCCACCCATTTTTCCCAAATTAAATGGTGCCATATGACAAATCCAGCCCTCACATTGCACAAAGAGCCATACCTACCTCGTTGCCAAGCACAGTGTGCACACAGGTAAGCCAAGGAAACTGTCACAATCACCAAAGTGTGACACACCAATGCACAAGTAGAAGAAAGCCTGGGCACATTCATACACAGCAACTAGTTACATGTGCATCACCATGGGGCAAGTGCAACAAGGACCATTCTCAAAATATGAAAGCATGTGTGGTGGCACAAATCAAGATATGCACATGACAGGACAAAGGGATGCAGGAGATGACAATGGCCAGTCCATGGCCAGATGTGACGTCTGCCAGGTCAGACAACTAAATCATGAGTCCACAATTAAACACATGTTGTGCCAGGCCCTAGATGGCAACAAGTCCCAATAAACCTCAATTGGACATGGTTCGCATGGTATGCCCTGACACCTCGCACCATGGACAAGTAATGCTTGTACCACTGTATCATGTCAGGGAGCACAGTACTGCACACAGTCAACAATGTGATGATATGTCAATTGTGCAGTGTACAAAAAGTGAATGACACACAGCTAACCCAAAGCTTGCCGGGTGTACTGCAATGACCATTTCCCATCTGACCCACAGGTGACGAAGAACTCACTGCCGAGGACAACACCAGCAACCTGCAGAGCCAGTCTCCACCCCCGGTACAAGGACTTTCGGATGTTGACTCCCAGGATTCCGTGGACGATGAGCTTGAGGCCGGCCCATCTGGTGTGCCAGGGAGCAACAGGTCCCAGGACCCCAGCGT
This sequence comes from Triturus cristatus, assembly GCF_964204655.1. Lineage (NCBI taxonomy): Eukaryota > Metazoa > Chordata > Amphibia > Caudata > Salamandridae > Triturus > Triturus cristatus. The sequence continues at coordinate 1,006,367,814 of NC_140581.1, read as the reverse complement.
CCCCCCACCACATCTGCGGCAACAACAACTCCACAGCAGACCCCTGCTGTCAGGGCCTGTGCGGCCACCGCCACCATCACCACCAGTGCTGCCTGCAACACCCTCCCTGTCCCAGAGGATGCCCCGCACACACCACGCATGGAGGAGGGCAGGGAGAGGATGCGGATGCCCACAGTGGTGCGGCAACAGGTCCGTGGCAGCAGGGCAGGTGGGAGGGACAGGGTCACCCAGGGACACCAGGAGGCTGGGACCCACTCCCTGGAACACATCACCAGAGTCCTGGGCGCATACGAACAGGCCCAGGGACGAACGGGCCGGTCGGATGATCTGTTGCACAAGCTATTCCTGCTGATGACGTCCATCGACAGATGCATGGGACAAATCGTGGATCTCTTGGGCCAGCAAGTGGTGGTACTGAGGGACAGGCATGCGCCCCAGATAACACCTCCGCCTCCCTCTGGTGGGCTGCACAATGACAGCTCACCATCCTCCCCTGTGCCCACAGAGAGGGGTAAGTCCTCAGACTCCACTGGCCCTGCAGCAAGGCCCCCCGCCAAACGACAAAGGGGCCGTCCCAAGAAGACCCTGGGAGTATCTGGAGGCACAACCTGCCAGACGCAAGTCACGGAGCCAGCCATGATGACAACCCTCTCCACCACTGCATTGACTCTTTGGACTGTCCTTCCCCACACTGCCTTGTGAATGGCATCTGCCTGTTGGACTGGGTCACCACAGCAATGTGGTGACTACCCGACCATCTCATCTACCGTGACTGTCAACTCACTCCCCCCAATGGAAATGTACACCCCTTGCTTCTTACCATAGTAAATAAAATATCCTCTCACACATGTTGTTGTGTCTGCTCCGTCTTTATTGCAGGGTGTACAGTCTTCAACATGATCACAATGTACCAGGACCATGGGCTGTATGTAGGCAAGGAGAAGTCGAAGGCACCTAGGGAAACACAACAGAACTGTCACTGGTCTGGGTGTGGCATCACAGACATCACACAAGCCCTAACACCAGGATAACCCAACATGCACATGTCACAATGGCCCCCAAGTGTCAACATACACGTCCCGTTGATGATCCCAAATGACATGTCCTAGAAACATTTCCAACCACCACTGAGTCTACAACTGGCTGATGCTACAGTTCTCACATGCCCCTTCACGACAACAGCAATCTCATCAGACAATGGGTATGTTGCATATTGCCACCCACCGTCAAGTGAAGTAGCGGGTGATGAGCTGTTCACGCAGGTCAACACCTTCCTCCTCTCCACTGTCCTCATCACTGGACACGGCTTGGTTTGCAGGCTGGGGCCATGGGTCCTCACCATCATCCAGGAACAGGGGAATCTCCCTGCGAATGGCTAGGTTGTGGAGCATGCAGCATGCAACAACAATCTGACACACCTTCCCGGGTGAGTATGCCAGTGCACCTCCGATCTTGTCCAGGCACCGGAAACGTGACTTGAGCAGGCCAAAAGTGAGCTCCACCACACGACGTGTCCTCCCATGGACCTCATTGTAGCAGACTTCAGCCGGGGACCTGGGATTCCGCAGTGGGCTCAGCAACCAGGGACAGTTGGGATATGCAGAGTCACCTAGGTATGACAAACACAAATAGACATTGCAATGTAGCAGAGTCTCAGGGGAGCAGGTCACACACACAGCACGCCACACAACTTGGCATACTCACCCACAATCCATGCAAGCTCTGGAAGATTAGCCGTCAGCTGGGGCACCTTGCTGTTCCTCAGGATGTAGGAGTCGTGGGGCGAGCCTTGGAATTTGGCACACACCTGCGAGATGGTCATATCTGCCAGGCACACTACCTGCACATTGATGGAGTGGTAATGCTTGTGATTGCGGTAAATGTGCTCACTTGCCTGTGGTGGCACAAGAGTGACATGGGTGCAATCAATGGCCCCCACAACATTGGGGATGTGTCCAAGGGGGTAGAAGTCTCCCTTCACAGCTGGCAATTCAGCACCCCTGGGGAAATGGATGTATCTGTCCTTGTATAGCATCATGGCGGACAGTACATCACGCAGCAAAATGCTGAACATCGGTTGTGACATCCCACCAGCGCTGGTCACAGTCTCCTGGAATGATCCTGTGGCAAAAAAATGCAGGGCTGCCATCCCCTTTATAAGTAGGAGTGAAAGCTGTTGGATATGTCACAAAGGGTTTTCAGGGTGGCTCTGTCCAGGCGGCATTTGCGTATGATCGCAACATCCTACATGTCCTCCAGCACCGTCAAGTGACGAATCAAATTTGGCCTCCTCCTATTGGAGATGATAGTGGACACATGTCAATACAATTCACCAAGAGATGTGCACAGCATGTCACGTTCTGGATGACACAACGACAACAATGACTGACATCTAGAGTGACTAACAGACCAGCTTACAAGGAGGGACACCTTCAGCTACACAAAGGGCACATGTGTCATCTTACACAAGACAAGCACCTCAAACACCACCTTTGGCTATGTGAATGCACATAGGGATATGGCCACAGTACACATGTGCACACCTGGGAGTCTAGCATCCAGCATATGTGTAACTAATCAAAACCACTGTCTCCTACCTAGCTGCTCTACCGGTCACACCTTGATTCGTCATTACAACCGGGCATACATCTACCACACAATGACCACAGTCGGCGCTGGAATGATGAATGTGTTCATGAGCAGACATGAGAGGCAATGCTAATTAGATCAACATTCATCGAAACGAGCATTGCTGTGATTGTCACTGGACCTCAACACATTGACATGTGTACACAGTGTACAGTCCAGGACTACACTGTCCTGCCTACACCAACATCAAATCCTCAAGTGACGTGAGTGGTTACAGACAAATGTACGTTACACACACACAAACATGGCTTGTGTACCCGTCAGTGGAGTAAATTGAACATTGGCATCGTGTGCACAATGATGTGCCATTGAACATGTTGGCACTATGCACTGTTGATGTTTGACCGATGGCCATTGCATGGCACCCATATCACGGTAGCTACCGCCTGGCACCGGCAGTGTGTCACCAGCACCCCATTCACACCAGTGCAGTAGTTATAGCCATGGAGACATGTGGAAATGGCAGTTGGCATGCTCCGCCACCAAAATGGCGGTGCCTCGTGTCAATGCATGGCACCCATATTGTGGTAGCTACCGCCTGGCACTGGCGGTGTGTCACCAGCACCCCCATTCACACCAGTGCAGTAGTCATAGGCATGGAGACATATGGAGATGGCGGTTGGCATGCTCCGCCGCCAGAATGGCAGTGCCTCGTGTCAATGCATGGTACCCATATCGCAGTAGCTACCGCCTGGCACTGGCGGTGTGTCACCAGCACCCCCATTCACACCAGTGCAGTAGTCATAGGCATGGAGACATGTGGAAATGGCGGTTGGCATGCTCCGCCGCCAGAATGGCGGTGCCTCGTGTCAATGCATGGCACCCATATCGCGGTAGCTACCGCCTGGCACCGGCGGTGTGTCACCAGCACCCCCATTCACACCAGTGCAGTAGTCATAGGCATGGAGACATGTGGAAATGGCGGTTGGCATGCTCCGCCGCCAGAATGGCGGTGCCTCGTGTCAATGCATGGCACCCATATCGCGGTAGCTACCGCCTGGCACCGGCGGTGTGTCACCAGCACCCCCATTCACACCAGTGCAGTAGTCATAGGCATGGAGACATGTGGAAATGGCGGTTGGCATGCTCCGCCACTAAAATCGCGGTAGCGCATCCCGGGACCCAGCAGTGTTACACTGCCATGGAGCTCACCCTAGAGCCAATGCGAAACTCGATAGTAGTGGCATGATGCAATTTTGAAGATCGCGGTAGGCGTGCTCCGCCACCGCAGAGGCAGTCATTGGCTGCATTTGAAAGATGCACCATCGCAGTAGCGCACCCCGGGCCCCAGCGGTGTTACACCGCTATGGAGCTCGCCCTAGAGCCAATGCGAAGCTCGATAGCGGTGGCATGATGCAATTTTGAAGGTCGCGGTAAGCGTGCTCTGCCACCGCGGAGGTGGTCATTGGATGCATTTGAAAGAGGCAGGCATGGACCACCAATTGCTGCAGCTTGTCACCTTTGAAACAACCCCAGGGGACTATATATGTGGGAGTGAGCCTCACATTGCCACTGCTCACAGAGCCTGCTGCCTGAGACCCCTCACCTGCTGCTGCCTCCAGGGATTGCTGCCTGACACCCCTCACCTGCTGCTGCCTCCAGGGACTGCTGCCTGACACCCCTCACCTGCTGCTGCCTCCAGTGACTGCTGCCTGATACCCCTCACCTGCTGCTGCTCCAGGTGCTGCCTCCAGGGACTGCTGCCTGACACCCCTCACCTGCTGCTGCCTCCAGGGGCTGCTGCCTGACACCCCTCACCTGATGCTGCCTCCAGGGACCGCTGCCTGGGGACCCTCGCCACCAAAATCCCCTGCTGTTGTCTCACGTCCACAGTGATGGCAAGGACAGAGAAGATCCGTGCCAGTCCCTTCATGAGCGAGGAGCTGGAGATCCTGGTGGACGAGGTGCTCACACAGTATCCAAGGCTATATGGTGCCCAAAATGTCGTGGTGAGTCTTAAACAGTGTTGTGGTAGGGCAGGAGGCCACACATGTAGTGGACTGATGCAGTATGTTATGTTATATGCATTTATTAAGCGCACAGTTTCTCAGGAGTATCCCAGCACGAGTCTATAAAGGTACTATATTCATCTTCAAACAAAAAGATACGTTTTCAGTTTTTTCCTAAAAACCACTAAGTCCTGGATAGTACAGATGCTCAACGGGAGAGAGTTCCAGGCAGTAGCTGCCTTCACTGTGAAAGAGCCACTCCCGGTCCTCTGTCGCTTAAAGCGGGGAACTTGAGCAAGATACAGAGATGCAGAGCGCAATGCCCGCCCAGGTACATAAAAAGAGATCCCCTTTTGTAGATCGAGGGGCCCGCTTCTATGAAGTGCCCGGTGGGCCAGGATCAGTAGCTTAAATTTCACTCCAGCGGCTACTGGTAACCAGTGGTACAAACGGAGCTGGCTCTGTACACTGTCCCTAGATGACAACCCGGATAGCAGTCTGGCAGCAGTATTCTGGACTACCTGTAATTTCTTTAACAGATAGCCCGGAATGCCAGAGAAGAGGGCATTAGCATAATCCAACCGGGACATAATCAGTGCACATGTAATTGTTTGTCTTGCTGCAATTGGTAGAAGGGGGAAAAAACTTCTAAACGATTTAAGCAAACCAAAGTAGCCACCAACCAACTTCTTAATGTGTACCTCAAAAGAAAGACGTTCATCGAACCAAACCCCAAGGTTCTTTGCCGATTTCCCAGAGGAAATTGGACAAGGGTACTCAGGTGGCCAAAGCTGCTCTCGGAAATTCGGAGGAAACATGCCAAATAGCAGAACCTCCGATTTCCCCTTGTTACACTTGAGCTCTGCCTCCGCCATCCAGTTAAAAACTGGGGCCAAGCAGAGTTGTGCCTGGGAGTGTGGGGTAGTGTCATGCACTGCCTGACATGCTGTCTCCAGTGGGAGGGTGTGTGTACCCAATGCCACAGCTTTCCCTCCCTGCACATGTAAGTATGAGTGACCTGTGTTGTGTTGTCAGCCATACAGTGACACAGAAGGTTGTTCATGCTGTAGTCAGGACAGTGATTGCTTGGCTGGATGGCTGTGTGTGCCCCTGTAGTCCTTCTCAGTGTGAGCCCAGCTGGACAGCACAGTCCCCGTCTACAAAGACAAGGACACATCACTTCATCTACAGAGTATGACATCAGTCTTTTCACATTGCACTCCAGCTGTGGGCCATCTCAGCACTGTAGATTGCACACAACCGCCCTTGTGAAGGGCATTTTGTATTTGTGAGATCATGTCCCTCAATGTGACATCCATGACACAGTTATCTATTCACAAGGCAGGGACATTGAGGGCTGCGCAGTCTTGGACACAGTGTGTCACCCCCCAAACACAGGTTGATATGTGATGTATGTGTTGCTCAACCCAACAATTGACTGGAGATGTGGGCAGACAGGTTTCAGTGCTGGCATCCTGCATGTGTGTGAGATGTGCAGGGACTGTGTCCCCCCTCACACCTGCATGCTTTAACATCAGCTTTTCCCATGCAGGGGTCACATGTGGGCTGTACTATAGTCTCTGATTAATTTATCGTTGGATATGTGATTTTGTTGTATCTTGCTGCTATACTGATAGATGTCGGTACATGGCACTGTGTACCTGATCATTTCTCCCTCTTGTCTCCCATGCCTGCAGCTCAAGGTACACCAGCGTAAGGCCGTGTGGAGGGCCATTGCAGCAAAGGTGCGAGCCCTGGGGGTCTCAAATCGACGGCACACCCACTGCCACAAGAGATGGGATGACATTAGCCGGCTGGCAAAGAATATGGTGGAGATGACCCTGGGGCTGCTTCCTCGCACTGGGCGTCTGGCACGGTTCAGCATGACACCACTAATGGGGCGCATCTTGGCGGTGAGACAGCCAGAGCTGGATGCACGTTTGAAGGAGCATCAGCAGCAAGCCAGGGGTGAGCATTTAGGGAGTCTGACTTTAGATGGGAGTGGCTGCATGTGTACAGAACCTGCGCCAACGCTGGCGTCTGTGATGTTGGTAGTGTGATGCTGTGGCATGTAAGTGGCTGCTGGCCTGGGTGCCTGTGGCATGCATTTGCCCTACCTGTACTTACAAAGTTGATTTGGAAGCTGTGCCTTCACATTACATTCTGAGTTGTGCTCTTCAGGTTTCTTCTGCATTGGTGTAGTCTTGGGAATCCCATGGGAGGAAACGGCAGTGTGCCCAATCTGACTGTGCGTTCATCAATGCGTCCATTGCATGCACCCATTTGGGGAGGGCTAGATATCTTACAGCAATGTGCAGCATTCTATTGTCCCCAAGATACGACATGGTGGGTGGCATGGGCTCATGTCCATTGTGGACTGTCATGTTGTAGTCTGTGTTGTCCCCTCCTGTTACATCTAGTTCTGTCATTGGCAACAAGTTGTGTGCCCCCATCATGTCCCTAGGTGTGCTCAGAACTAGTTGTGTGTCTGTTTGAACAGAGACACAAGCAGGGTGTTGTGCTGTGTGGTCATCACATGGCTCACTCAGGCCTGAGTTTCCAGTTTCCATGCACTGCTTGAGTCTAGGTAGTGAGTTAGCACAATGTGATTGCACAGGGTGGTGTGCAACATGTAGATTTGCTCAACTTTTGTCATGCATTGCTTGCATATGTTTGTTCTGTTTTTGCCACTGACCTGACCCTACATCTCTCTCTCTCCCATGCAGCATCACCTGTGGTTACGGAGGGACAGGAGACGGACACCAGTGGGGGTGAAACTAGCACCACAGCTGCCCAGGAGCCCAGTGACACAGATGTCACCAGCGCATCAGAGGGAGACAGGAGTCTGCTGGAGGAGTCTCAGCCTGAGACGCAAAGCACCACATCATCCGATGCCAGCGGGGATGCATCAATGTTGGAGGGCACAGGGAATGGGGACTCTGCATTGACTTCCACCACACAGCAGCCATTGCCCACCCTCCCAGCCACTTCCTCTGGTGCTGCCCGTGTCCGCCTCAGTAAGAGGGGAAGAGTGTCCTTTACCCCTGGCACCACTGCCCCTGCCCCTGCCCCTGTCCCCCCTGCTGCCATCAGTGCTGAGTCTGTGGACCTTTTGCACCAGCTGTGTGTAGGCCAGACAGCTCTCCTAAATGCCTTCATTGACCACGACAAGAAATTGGCCCAGCTGGTTGCTTTCATGGCGGGAATACATTCCGACGTGGGTGGGCTGCACCGGACAGTCCAGGCTTTGTCATCAACAGTGACATCTGCCGTGCAACAGGCACATTCTCACAGTCCAGCTCCAGTCCCTTTGTCTACCACCCAGGCAGTGGCCAAGTCTGACGATAGTGACCACGGTCCACATACATCACGATACAGCACACGAAGCACACAGCAGCAGCAACCCAAGCGGGCCCGGGCGCAGACACCATCCCCACAGAAGACCAAAGGCACCCCAGAGCGCAAGGAGAAAAGCCTGTCAGGCGACACAGTGGACAATTAGGAAAGCAGCAGACCTCAGGCACACATGCCTCAGTGGCATCTCCATCTAAGGACTCTCCTGCCCCTAAAGCATCGCGCAAAGAGAATCGTACAGTGTCTGTGCCCACCAAGGAGGTGGTGCATGCCAAGGGTACACCTAGGAAGTGCTCAAAGGCAGTATCACCAACCACCTCGACTCCCATTCCAAGCCCAGTGAAGCAGGGGCCGGAGGAGACTGTAGGGGTGACACCTAGTAAACAGGGGTAGGGGGGTTTAGAGGCGAAGCAAGGCAAAGCGTTCCGCTGGGTTCAGCACATCACCAGAGAGGCTACCAGCGCCTGCACCTGCTGCAGCAGTGGTGGTGAGTGTGCCTGTTGTGCCCACAACACTTCCCATTGATCCACAGTCAGTCAAGTCATTTAGGATCCCCAAGAAGTGGAAGGGCACCCCTCCACAATCTCCCAGCCACACCGTGACTCCCGTCTGCATGACTCCACCTCCACGTGCCACTACACCACCTGGTCCAAGCAGACCTCCAGCTTGCCAAGACACTGATCGCTGGGGAGAACATGGCGGCCAGCGGCTAGCAGGTCGCAGAGGCTCCAGGGGAACGGGATGGAGACGGAGCTCCGCAACAATGAACGGCTAACGGTTAAAGGGTTTTTAAGCTGAAGAGCTCGAGCAATTGAAAGTAAACGGCTAAAAACGGAAATGATATTATCGGAGAAGGATACGAGGTTGTGAGAGGACATGCCAAAAAAAAGTGCTGTAAGTGCTGACGGCTTGACGGTTTGGCAGGCTGACGCTTTAGGAGACGACTAGCGAGTTGAAGCTGGAGTTCTAAAAAAATCGTGCTGGGGGTCAGGCGCGCGGTGTCTCTCCCCGTGGAGTGAGCTGGCGGTTTCGCCAGAGCACTGAGTGAGATTCCGAGAAACGGCGGTGCGGGATGCCTTATGCCTTAAAAGAGGTCTGGAGTGATTCATAACTGCCAGCGCTTGTATTTTGAAAATCGCGGCAGCAGTCATACGGCGGCGTCATTACGGGGGTCATTTCTATGGGAAGCTTCTGTGTTTTGCCGAGTCCTGAGTCTACCTGTCTGGGACCTGAGGTCCCCTTGAGAGAATTGACAGCGGTGGCAGGGCTGGTCTCTTCTGGAGCGGTGGCGGCGGCCACGGACAGGCCGGGCTGTGTAGCAAGACAGGAGGGGGCTGTTACACATGAGGAGGGGGTTGCGCAGTGGGCGAGGGCTGCTTCAGAGATCCAGCGAGGTCGTAAAGCGCTGGCTGGACTCTCGCCTAGAGGAAAAGGCAGGGGCCTTACAGGACTCAATCTCCCAGAATTCCCCAGAAAATATCAAGGTCTACGGGGAGTGGCTCATGATTTTGCTGATATTTTAAGCTAAGTGAGGCCATTGAAGAGGGTGGATTCTGGGGGCGCACATGGGCAGGAGCGAGAGCCCAGGGGCAGGAGGCAAGAGGTCACAGAGAGAACTCTCGTAGATCAATGCAGTCAAAATAGCATAGTGGACTCTCTAGATTCCACAGATGAGGCTTATATATCAAGATATCCCTTAAGAAGCAGCTTGAAGATACCTGCTATCAAGCCTCATAACAACCTCAGTGGGACTGGAAGGCAGTCCAAAGATCCAAAATCCGCAGTTTCTGCAAAAGGCCCTAAGTTTGCAGGACCAGCAAAGTAAAAAAAAAAGAATAAAAATCTAAAGGCGACTGTATTAAACCCGCCAACTCAACCACCTCTTCAAATCCAACCTAAAGCAAAACTTATACCCTCGTGAAAAGATTATTTCAAGGTAGTGCCTAACACCCTTATACTGAAGCCGTCGACACGCGACCTAGATAGAACAAGTACCTATCGGGAACAGCCGCACAACTACCCAGAGGGTGTTCTTAGTTCTAATAAATTTCAATTATTGAAGGGGCAGTTGGAAGGATCCGAAGTAGGAGGCTCTATAATGTCTGAGGAGAGCGACAAAGCAGGGGATAAGGTACAAGACGCAGGCCCTAATTGTACAGGTGAGATTGTATCAAGGGAGAATCAAAATAAGGCAGAGGAAGCAGGGAGTATTTACTTACCCAATGGCAATTTAGGGGAACTTCCTATGCACCAATCTGTTTTGCAACTATTAAATTCCTTAAGTGAGGAAATGAAGGTTAGATTCCAGGTCTCGGAAAAAAACCAGTCTGAAATGATGTAATTTTGTGAAAAACTGGAGGATAAGCTAGACTCCCTGACAGTCAGGGCTGCCGCTCTTGAGTCCACGGTGGCAGAAATGACAGTTCAAACCTCTGAAAACTCAAGGCAACTTGCTAAATTAAAAGAGCATGAACAGGGGCTCCAGGAGAAGATTGAATCTATTGAAAATTCTCAGAGAAGGAACAATCTACGCTTGCTCAAAGTTCCGGAATAAGCAGAGGGGAACAATATCAAAGAGTTTGTGGTTAAGTTGATTAAACAATCCACCTTAATCGACACTTCAGAGCAAGACCTTATGTTAGATATTCAGAGGGTGTATAGAGTCCCATTCAGACTGAATCCAAACAAAACTAGACCTAGGAAGATCCTGGTATACTTTCTAACCTACAGCCTCAACAATGAAATATTAACCGAGCCTTAAAAAAGAGCCAACTAAACGCAGAGGGTATTTCGTTTCAGATTAGATCGGATGTGTCTTCATTAACAGCCTCTAGACAATGGGAGCTAGGCCAGCTCCTAGACCCCTTTAGACAGAAGGGAGCAACAGCTCAGTTAAAATTTCCCGCAATTCTAAAAGTAATGTTTAACAACAAAATGCGGGTTTTCAAAAGGGTGCAAGAAGCAGAAGTATTTTTACAATCATTACCAGAGGTAGAAAGCTAGCCACTTGCCCGACAGAACTGCAGGATACTCTGAACTTTGTCTCTATTTTCTTTGCTTCTTTTTCTTGTTAAGCTCTGAGCTTTATTTTCTTTCTTTTTTTTCGAGAAACCAATATTTACTCAATCTCCGTCCCAGGTACCTGGAAGGGATGCCTCAAGGCCAGAGTAGGGCCTCAAAAGGAAGATGGGGGGTTCTCCAGGGGAGCACTAGGGTGGGAAAGGGGAGGGGAAAGGGGTGGTCACGTGGTGGGGAGCATAGGGAAAAAAATAAAAAATCAATAAGTCCAAAACGCCAGTATATGTTACTTAAACAATATCTTATCTACACAGTGAGGAATGGCACAACATATGATTTATCAAGTATCATATCTAAAGGTCCTATCCTGGAATCTTAACGGACTGAGGGTAAAATATAGAATGGAGAGAATCTTTCAATGTATGAAAGATATACCTGAACAAATACTTATCCTCCAGGAGACACATCTCAATGAAAAAGAGATGAAGGATCTGTGCAAGACTAAAAATTGGATCCAGGAAGTTATCTGCACTACACAGCAGATAACTACGAAGGGTGTGCCCATCCTTATTAAAACAAATTCAGCTTTAGGGGTTGAAGGCTCTAAAGCTGACAAGATGGGTAGATGGGTCATAGCTAAGATAAGGTTTCATACGCACAAATTTACCGTGGCAGGTTACTACGGACCTAATCTGGATGACCCAGCTCCATTGAGGGAGTTGTTGGCAGAGTTATTAAGTTTCCAGGACCTGCTAATTTTAGCCGGAGATTTTAAACTGGTCTTAGACCCTTTATTGGATAGAACCTATAAGAGTAGGTCACTACAGAACTGCAAAATGAGATCTTCCTTAATAAGTGCAATGAAGCAATTGGGCTGGATAGACACATGGAGGAAAAAAATGGGGAGTAAAAGGGGGTACACCTTTCACAACAAAAAGCATGGGCATAAGTCTAGATTAGACTTTTTTCTGATAAGTGCGGAAATGTCAACCTGGGTGGTAGACTCAAGACATATAGGAAGCCATCTATCTGACCATTCGGCAGTTTCGTTAGCCCTGAAACTCTCCACGCAGCAGGCTACTAAAAGATGGACTCTTGATTGAACTATTTTATTAGAGGAAGAAATAGTGCAAAAATTGGCAGCTGACACAGAAAATTTCTTCTCGATCAACTTAGAGACCACCTCAATAGGAATGGTGTGGGATGCGTATAAAGCCTACCTGAGAGGTCAGATCACATCTATTCAAATTGCCAGACAAAGGGAATATAAGACGGAGATAGAAGAAATTGAGGTAAAAATCCGCAATATTGAGCAGGTTCTTGCTGCTCAGAGGGACACACTTCAGGAGGACATTGCCAAGACTTTATCATCTTATAAACTCGAATTGACTGGGGTATTAGATTCTAGGTTGAGGAAAAGGTGGGAGGCCAGCAAATTGGCCCATTTTGAATATGGGGAATCTAGCGGTAAGCTTCTAGCCTGGAAAACCAAATAGGACCTGAATAAAAATAATATAAAGGAAGTATTATGTGAGTTTTCCGGTAAGCTACTTGACAACCCCAAAGATATTGAAGCAGCCTTCCTCATGCGGTCTATAAGGAAGATTTAATTCCTGGCTTGATCAATGGCCTTTAAACAAAATTGAAATGGGTAAGACTACTTATCTCAATGGAACGATTAGCTCTATTGAGATAAATAAAGCAATACAGTCAGGGAATAAGGGCAAGGCTTCCGGATCGGATGGGTTACCAGCTGAGCTGTATATAGCATTAGCGGCTCTTCTTGTCCCAGTGATGTATAAACTATTTTCGCACATTTTTGAGAATGGAGGGAAGGTGCCCCCCTCATGGAATGAAGATACGGTCGCCCTGATTTTAAAAAACCATCTAAGTCAGCAAACCAATGCGATTCATACAGGCCTATCTCTCTGCTCAATCTTCATTACAAGATCTTTGCCAATATTTTAGAAGATAGACTAAACGCGGTCATAGGGGATGTATTGCATGGGGACCAGAAGGGATTTGTTAAAGGTAGGAGCATCCAGGATTTGATATACAATCTGGTTGGGGCCATAGATATAGCAACATTGCACAAAGTGCCGTTGGCCATTATTACCCTAGATGCCACAAAGGCATTTGATTGGGTGAACTGGCAGTACTTAGCCCAGGTTTTAGACAGATGCAATTTGGGTGAAAATGTTTGCAGAACAATCTACTCAATATATCAAAAGCCCACAGCCAGAATCCTGGTTAATGGTAATCTATCGGCGGCTGTAACCATTAGAAGAGGGACTAGGCAGGGGTGCCCTTTGTCACCGTTACTTTTTAATCTCTATATAGAGCCACTAGCGCAGAGGATTAGAATGCAAGATAGCATAGTTCCCTTTAAGTTTGGAAACTGGGAAAAGAAAGTATCCCTCTACGCTTACGACATGATGATATACACGTCAGACGCTACAATAGCTATTCCAGCAATATATAATATAGCCTCACAGTTCGGACAAATTTCAGGGTATGAAACCAACCAGTCAAAGATGGAGTGCATGGCTTGGAATATGAATGTACGTCTTCCTATATTGAAAAATGAGATGAGGTATTTGGGTATTAGAATCACGCAAAATATTCACCAGATTCCTGTTATAAATGTTTCCAAAATAGATAAAGAAATTGCAGATTCTTTAAAAAGCTGGGCGTTTCTTCCTCTGACATTAATAGGCAGAGTTAATCTAGTGAAAATGATGCTCCTACCCAAGCTCACTTTTCTATTCCAAAATATTCCATTGGCATTTAGGGAGGAGGCTTTAAGAAAAACACAAGCCAAGATGAACTCTTTCATTTCGGCTGGTAAGGCTATAAGAATATCATGGAAAAAATTGCGCAGAAAAAAAAATAAAGGGGGACTATGTGCACCAGATCTAATCCTCTATGCATGGGCATTTTTAACAAGGGCAGGGAAAATGCTTCTGAAACAGCCAGATGATTCAGATATAGGTAATATGTTTAAGGCAATGCTATGGGAGATAAAAGGAGGTGACCGAGCTTTTCTCTATAAATTTGGAGACCCGCGCTTTTTCAAGAAAGTCCATCTAAAGACATTAAGAGACATGGTGACTACTTGGCACAAAGTCAGGAAGATCTCGAAAATTACATACTACAGTGCCTTGGCTCCTATATGGGAAGCTCCAGGATCACCGGAGTGGATTAAGATGTACTGGCAACCCCTCTGAAAGATGCGGGGCTGGAGCAATGGGCGCAACTAATGCCGGAGGGCTGTCTGTTGTCGTGGGAAGAGCTGAACATCATTTCGGACTGCAGAATATCAAGACTTAAATATCTGCAAATAAATAGTTGAAGCCAGGCAATTGATACAACGGTAGGCATTTCAAATGACTTGGAGAAAGCGCTATTTACGAGTACTCGGAACAAGAAAGAAATAGCACATCTCTACTGGATGATGATAGATATCGCGGATGGTGATTTGATGTTACCAAATCAGCTATGGGGAGATCAGCTGTTAGATCACAGTTCAGAAGTCATCTGGCAAGTATCCTTCGATTTATTATATTCCACAGTGGCTGCAGCCAATTTAAAGAGGAATCATATCTTCTCTCTTCACAGAGTGTATTGGTCACCTCTCAGGTTGTCCAAATTTTCGAGGGGTCCTATGCCTTGTTGCCCAAAGTGCCAAAAGGAAAAAGCAGATGACATTCACATGTTCCTGGGGTGTCCAATGTTACATACATTCTGGGAAGCAGTTATGGAAGGTATGAAAGCTATGTTCAATTTCGAAATCCAGGTGAGCACAACTCTGGTATTTTTTGGTATTTTATCGAATTATGAGTCATTACCACGTGATACAAGCAAATTGTTTTTTTACCTGATATTACTGGCCCGTAGAGAAATCTGCAAATGTTGGATCAAGAATATCTCCCCGACCTTTTTAGATTGGGTAAATGCAATTAAATATACAATAAGACTAGATAGAGCCATTAGGAAAAAGAAGAAACAATTCTGGTTGCCATGCATCAGCTGGCTTGATAAGTTGTGATCCTAGAGACTTATTTGTCCAATGATTATGCCTTTGCACAGAAGTATTGACCTCTCGGATCAGTTTATAGGGTCTCCCAGGTAGAAAAAACTGAACTGACTCAGCAAGAGAGGCTCTGTGTAAAGTGCTCCCATTAATGTTCAGATAGGAAATTTGCAAACTGGTGGCGCTAAATCACTGGAAACGAGGCTCCAGAAAGTGAAAGAGCTGATTCTGAACGCATATAATGGCGTATGAGGACTTACAAGAAGAGAAAAAAAAAAAAAGACACTGATCGCTATACGTGAGCTGTTCCACTCTCTCCCCCTTTAAGTGCCCCGACAGTCCCCGAGGCACACCCATCTCCCAGTCTGCCTGACAGCCAAGTCTGAGTGGTAGTCACCCTCACACACCTGTGTCTCACACAGGAGGACCTGTACTGCACATTGTTGCCTCCTGACTGTGTTGCTGGCCATGGAAAGGTACAGTCGCACACATTCCCTGTGCAGCTTCTCATGGACTCAGTCTGCAGTTTGTCATGCCCACTGGCCTTGCCGTTCACTGCTGTGTTGGACCCTTCCCTGTGCAGCTTCTCTTGGACATGCTCTGCACTCTGCCCTTACCGCTGGCCTTGTTGTTCAATGCTGTTTTGCCCTTGCCTGTGCAGCTTCTCATGACAATGCTATGCACTCTGCCATGGCCACCGGCCTTATTGTTCACTGATGTTTTGCCCTCGCCTTTGCAGCTTCTCATGGACATGCTCTGCACTCTGCCCTGGCCACTGGCCTTGCTGTTTTGCCCTTGCCTGTGCAGCTTCTCATGGACATACTCTGCCCTGGCCACTGGCCTTGCTGTTTTGCCCTTGCCTGTGCAGCTTCTCGTGGACATACTCTACACTCTGCCCTGGCCACTGTCCTTGCTGTTTTTCCCTTGCCTGTGCAGCTTCTCATGGACATGCTCTGCCCTCTGCCCTGGCCACTGGCCTTGTTGTTCACTGCTGTTTTGCTCTTGCCTTTGTAGCTTCTCATGGACATGCTCTGCACTCTGCTCTGGCCACTGGCCTTGCTGTTTTGCCCTTGCCTGTGCAGCTTCTCATGGATATACTCTGCCCTGGCCACTGGCCTTGCTGTTTTGCCCTTGCCTGTGCAGCTTCTCATGGACATGCTCTGCACTCTGCCCTGGCCACTGGCCTTGTTGTTCACTGCTGTTTTGCCCTTGCCTGTGCAGCTTCTCATGGACATACTCTGCCCTAGCCACTGGCATTGTTGTTCACTGCTGTTTTGCCCTTGCCTGTGCAGCTTCTCATGAACATGTTATGCACTCTGCCATGGCCACTGGCCTTATTGTTCACTGCTGTTTTGCCCTTGCCTGTGCAGCTTCTCATGGACATGCTCTGCATTTTGTGCCTTAGTCTTCTCTTCTCATGGTGCCTATCTGTGCAATTTGTGAATAAAGACAGTTGCGCCAATTGTCTATTTTGTCAGTGTCCTTACTGAATAAAGTTATTTTGCTGTGTGTAAATGGTTTACTGTGCCACATGGTCTGTGTGGCACTTCAACATGGACAATGTTTGGGCTCACTTGCTCTCTTTTTTTCAGGGGTGACAGGGTCTTCAGTTCTTCTTGGCCCAGATACTTGTGGTGGCAATGGTGTCAATTGTGAATGGTTAGCAGTAGTCATTTACTTGATTAGTTCATGTTGGCTCTGTTGTACACATGTCAGGTTGGGGGGCACTGCCAGCACAGGATGGGTTTCTGCACACAGTATTGCAGGCAGGCTGTCCAGGGTCATCATGTGTGTGTTCTTCCTATATGTGTGCCCAGTGGTGTATGTGTGTGGTCATCTTGTGATGGCCAGTCATCCTAGTCCCATGGTTTACTTTCCATGTGTACTCTTGGATGGCCAGGTATTGTGAAGGGGGTGAGTTTGTGGGGAGTGTTGATGTGTGCATGCCTATGCAATGTCAACTACACACATGTCACCCAGGAGTTGTGTGCCTGTTGTTTTGATTGTTCATCCCTGTGGGTGTGGTTGTATGCCCATGTGTGAGTTGTATGTTGTGCACTGTGCAGTGTGTTGGTGTGTCCTTGCAGTTTTGTCTGACTCCTACTTGTTGTTTTTGTCACTTGTGAGTATGCAGAGGGTGTTACTGGCAATTCAGTTTTGTGTTTTGTTGCACATCCCTGTGTCTGGTGGCTGTTTGTGGGGTCTGTTTAGACCTGCTGCTCCACACTGCCATTGTGGTTGTGTTTTCTCATGCCTTGCTGTCCCATGGTGCCTTCTTGCCTCCAGTGTGGCATGTTGTGTGTGTTGTCATGCCATCCCCTATCTGTGCTTCAGCTGCCTACCCATTGTGGGTCTGCACTCCCTCTCTTTGTGTATGGTACACTCCTGCCATGTCCCCTACTGACATGCAGTACACTTCATTTTGGTGTGAACTGTCCCCTTGGTTTGTATGTGTGTGTGCCTCCCCATGACTTCATTTGTGCCAATGTGCTTTGTGGTGCAGTTCTTTGTCCAGGGCCAATATGTCACTCAGTGCATTTCCCCAATGGGTCATGTGTGATGTTCTGGTGCTGTTTGTCAGTCATGGTTGCTGCTATGCAGTTCAACTGTGTGTGCTGCCCAGCCCTGTGGTCAAGTTGTTTCCACCTTTGTGTCCAAGACATGTGCATCTATTAGGTGTTGTGTTGGATGTATGTGTGTTGTTTGTGTTATTGCTTCACTTCCTGGGTGTGCTGTTGTCTTTATGCTGTGCTGTATGGTGTTGTGTGGGTTGCTGTTCTGTCACTGATGCCTGTGTGTGTCTGGTATGCTTGGTGTGCACACACAGCTTGTTGTGCTTGCTGTGCTGTGTGTATGTTGCCTTGTGATTGCCTGGTGTTTATCCCCTGATGTCGTGCTATGTTTGGTATGTGATTGTTATGCCTGTGCATCTGTTGTTTGTTTGCTGTGGCTGTGTTGTTCTGTGATGGTGCACTTCTTGTGTGTGTTGTGGAATGTTGTCTGTGCATTGTTCCTGAGTGATGAGGTTGTGCACTCCTGTTGTGTCTGTTCTCCCATTGCCTTTCCCCAGTTTAGCTGCACAGGGCATGTCTGTTGTTATTGTTGTTGTGGCTCTGTGTGTGTTTCAGTTGGGTTATGGGTTTATCTGTTGTATTTGTTTCCACATTTGTGGTGGCATCCCTGTGTGTGTGTGTGTGTGTGTGATGTTTGTGGCTGAGCCCAGGGTGTGTGGTTGTTTGTGTGTGTATTACCTTTCAAGTATTGCCAGCCTTCAGTGTGTTTGGCACTGGTGTTGTGTGCTGCTGGTGTGAGGGGGTATGTGTGTAGATTCTTACTGGTGTTTGTCAGTCCTGAGGTGTGTAGATGGTCCCTGTGTATAGTGCTGCTTGTGTACTCCTGTGAAGTAGTTGTATGGATGTGTGGCTGTTCCCAGTTTGACTTCAGGGCCTTCCTTTCATCCTTTCATCCTTGTGCCTATACATGGTTTGCCTTGCTGTCTCCCTGTGTTGTTGCACTGAGCTGTCTGTGGTTTGATTTCACTGACTGTGCCAGCCATGTGTGCTTTGATGGTGTGAGGGTGTTGTGCTCTGTTCCTTGTGTTGATGTGATGTACACATGCTTTTTGTGTATCTCCATAGCCTTCCATTTGTGTGCAGCTCACTTTGGTTTCCCTATTTGTTCTGCTCCATTGCTGTTGGCATGTGGGGTGTGTATGTGTGTCAGTCTGTGGTATGTATGTGTGACTGTGCAGGCTGTGTGTCCATTTGGATGTTGATTCCTTGTGTGTGTTCATTTGTTGCTTGTTCTCGTTGCTTTTTCCCTGAGTGTGGTTTTGTGTGTGTTTCCCTGGCCCTGTGCTACTGTGCTGTGTGTTCCTGTGCAGCCACTCATGCATTGTGTGTCTCCATGATTGTTTGCTGTGTGGTGCAGGGTATGTATTGCCCTGGCTTGTTGTTGTGCATGGGGTGCACAGGGGGAGCACATGGCATGTGCCTTCATGGGGTGTGTGGGTGTGGCCCTGTGGTCTTTGTGCCCTGCCCATGCCTGGCACTGGCCCTGCCTTCTGCATTGCGCATGTATTTGCTTGTGTTCGCCGCTGCGGTGACGTGACTGGGACATTGCTGCATGGTGGCGGTAGCTGTGTGTCTAGGATGCAGCGGGGTGAATTTGTGGCAGGTGGGTGATGTGTGGGTGCCCTTGGGGATGTGACCCTATCCCCCCTAGGGTGTCTGATGTGGATTTGAACCCTGTGTCAGGCCGTGGGTTGTGTGTTTTGTGTTGTGGTATTGCGTACCTGCGGCGTCGTCCGCGGCAGTCCATGAGTTCCTGGTGATATAGCAGGTACAGCACCGGAAAGACGTGTAGAGCTGGGTCCATTGCGGTCGTGTCCGGGTGGTGTGGGCCGGGACTCTGGTTTCGCGCTCCGCTGTCCAGTTTCCGCCGTCTCTGGTTGGTCGGTGTCTCCGATGCGGTGCGTCTGCTTGCTTGAGTCATCCTAATTTGTGGACCGGGGCGGACTTCATTCCACACGGCGGAGGGTCTCCATTGGCTCCCACCGCCGCGGTCGCGGGCGCACTTTGATGGCGGTGCGCGTCGCACCGCGGCGGTTGGAAATTGGCCTATGTTTGACCATACTAATATGGCGGGCGTGATGTCCGCTGCTAGCGGGCGGAAGACTGCATTTTTCCGCACCGCCAGCGCATCGGTGGTCCCACCGCCCTACATCCTAATGGACCCCTAAGTAGGGTGTTTTTTATTGCATCTGGTAATTTCAAAGTGCATTAAAACCTCACCCTTTGTTAAATGTTGGTAGGTCAAAATTGTATTGTAATTATCATACCATGTATACTTTGGTGCTGTTAAGCACCAAAATCTGCATGTTTCTCCCCCAAATCTTGTAATAGGTGCTATTATTGCATCTGATTAATAATAAGCCCCAGGCATTATTATTTTTCTTGTGTGATATAAAGCACCTGGTTTCCGCGAACTTGAAATCAGGACCTTATGTTTTAGGATAAACAAATAAATAAAATAAAAGTGATAGTTTTAAAATATGAACCTGGAAACGTTCATGCTTCCAACACTGCTACAATAATGACAATGCCACTAGTGTACTAAGGGGCTAGTCAGTTGTCAGGTGTACCCTACATTTGGCCTAGATTCTTATGGACCAACATTATAGTATTTTAAAACAAACTTTTTTGCAACTCAAGTCAGGTGTTTGAGTGGGTTCACTGACACAATATCGACATCAAAAATATCGATGTAAAAATTATCTGTGTGAAATATAGAATACAAAAATATTGACTCCCTATATTTAAAAAGGTAAGTACAAAAATATTGGGGGGAAATATCAATGTAAAAAATATAGTTGTACAAAATATCAATTTATATATATATCAAATAAAATAATAAATATTAAAAATATTAAAATCAAGTTAATAAAAAATAAAACAAATTAAATTTACATTTGAACAAATATAACAAATAAGCTTAATTAAAAAAAGTTAAACACACATAAGGTAATATATATATATATATATACTTACTTTAAAACAATAAACTATTAATTTTATTTTATAATTTGAAAATTATATAAAAATTTAAAAATATATATATATTCATATAGGCTTTGAATGTCCGTACCTGGGAGGTCCCGCTGGGAAGGGGACGGGCCAGGAACTTGGGTGTGTAACATATATATATATATATATTACCTACTGGCGGTCGCCAGTAGGTAGTTATAGTTAGGACCACGTTTCCATAGGAAATCCGCAACATTCTATTTTGAATAACTTTGGCGCCGGTCGACGAATCCTCGCGAATTTTTCAAAATAGGTGGGGCGCTACGCTCCGCTCCTACCCTGAAAGTCTCGGGGGGATTCGTCAAGCGGGGGCTGAGATAAAAGGGGGGTCCCAAAACGCGTTTTTCCCATGCATTTTTCCATAGGACCTTTAGACAGGGCTACAGCCCGAACGGCTGAACAGAATTACTAGAAATTTGGCAGAGAGGTAGTCCTCAGGTCAAGGAAGTGCCTTTTGTAGGTTTGGTGTAAATCTGTTCAGTAGATTCTGAGAAAATTGCCTTTAAATCAATATATATATCTGAGCCAGCTTACGGTGCGCTTACGGTACGCTTACCGTACGCGTACGGTGGCGTGCGCGAGCGCGATTCTGATTGGCTCTTAGATCTTAGTAAACATTTGAATCGGCCGAAACCAGGAAGCGGCGGCCGCCATTTTCTCTCTCGCACTGAGAGTGATTTTTAAAATATAAAGCCCAAAAACATGTAAAGGGGCTGTTTAGACAGCTCCCACACACATAGCCATGTTGAGGGAGTCCCCAAAGATCCCCCAAGGCCAAAAACGGAATTTTTATTTTTTCGGTAATTTCGCCGATTACGCTTACCGTACGCGTACGGTAAAAATTAAAAAAAAAATAATAATTATCCACACTCTCTCCACCCCGTGTGCAATTGGTGCCCGAAGGGCACCAATTGTGCATGGCTTATTCAATATACGAAAAATTAAAATATTACCTTTCAAAACGAAGTGCATCATATGTCCTCCATGTGCGCACGGTGCGCGAAGCGCATCGTGCGTACATGGCCCATCTAGCGTAACGTGGGCACGCGGTGCGCGTAGCGCACCGCGTGCCCACCGTGCGTGCACGGCACTAACTGCGTAAAGTGGGCACGCGGTGCGCGAAGCGCACCGCGTGCTCACTGTGCGCGCACGGAACGAACTGCGTTAAGTGGGCGCGCACGCCACGAATGGCGTAAAGTAACTTAGCATTTAAAAAAACTTACAAATTCACTGAAAAAACCATCGGTTTCACACACGTTATAGTAAGGAATTAGCATTTAAAAAACCTTGCAAATTCACTGAAAAAACCATAGGTTTCACACATGTTATAGTTAGCGGAAATTTTACTGATAAAAAACCAATGAAATTCCCCCGTTATAGTTAGTGCAGGCAACTATAACTCACGCGACCGCAATCTTCTGCTGATGACATATGTGTCTTTATGAAAAAAAAATATTTGTAATATATGTATAGCTAAAAATGTATGGAAGAAGACATGGGCAAATAAGTGTCTAAATACAGTATTAGCATCAGCAGAGGATTGCGGTCGCATGAGTTATAGTTGCCTGCACTAACTATAACGGGGGAATTTCATTGGTTTTTTATCAGTAAAATTTCCGCTAACTATAACATGTGTGAAACCTATGGTTTTTTCAGTGAATATCTATATATATATACACCAATAACATAATATCTCATTTAAAGGAAACATTTTACTATAAATTAAAAATTGAAAACATTAAACTATTTACAAATCTTTAAACTTAAATTTGGCGCTAAAGTAAGTGCAACAGTAGGGAAAGTGTTAGATAGCGGAGGGGTAAAAATGACTAGTCACACTCCAATGAGTGCAACAGTAGGGAAAGTGTTGGATAGTGAAGGGGTAAAATTTACTATTCCAACTCCAGTGAGTGCGACAGTAGGGAAAGTGTTGGACAGGGAAGGGATTACATTTAATATTCCCACTCCAGTCAGTGCAACAATAGGGAAAGTGTTGGATAGTTAAGGGGTAATATGTAAAATTCCAACTCCAGTGAGTGTAACAGTAGGGAAAGTGTTGGATCGTGGAGGGGTAAAAATTACTATTCCCACCTCAATGAGTGCAACAGTATCGAAAGTATTGGATAGCGGAGGGGTAAAAATGTCTATTCCCACTCCAGTGAGTGCAACAGTAGGGAAAGTGTTGGACAGCGAAGGGATTACATTAAATATTCCGTCAGTGCAACAGTAGGGAAAGTCTTAGATAGCCATGGGTAAAAATGACCATTCCCACTCCAATGAGTGCAACAGTAGGGAAAGTGTTGGCTAGTGGAGGGGTAAAATTTACTATTCCAACTCCAGTGAGTGCAACAGTAGGGAAAGTGTTGGACAGCGAAGGGATTACATTTAATATTCCCACTCCAGTCAGTGCAACAGTAGGGAAAGTGTTGGATAGCTAAAAGGTAATATGTAATATTCCAGGGGGGCGTAGCCAACTGACAGGCATGTAGGACGTAAGCTGGAAGAGCTCCGTTCCTTACACTGACAAACAGCAAATTATCCTGGCATATACTGGACCTGCACGGCTGGGTCGCCCATCCTGTCGTGGCAAAACACTCCTGGACCCGGTGGCTGTGTTCCTGACCGTCATACAGCAGATGAATCCTGACAAAGAAGTACGCAGATCCTGAATGACATCAGAGTCGTGGAACAAGGAGGGGAGGATCCACGTCCCTAGTGAGACCGTCCCGCTGACCTTCTGCAATTGCTGCTGCACATATGGAGGCCGTGGGTGGTGTTGCCAGGAAGATTGTGGCCATTGTGCTTGATCGGGGGTGGAGCGGTGGTTGCCTGCGGTGAGTGTCGGCTCCTTCGGCTCAAGACGCGAGAACAAAGACTGCGGCGGCAAACATGGCGGCTATGGGCGGGACGGATCTGAGCCGGCATTAACGAAGGTGGGGAAGAGACGCGCCCTAATAAGTGTGGGAGCGAGTGCGGGGAGGGCTGGTGCTGTAGAGCGTGGAGTCGGCAGCCGCATTAACCCCCCCTCCCCCCTGCTGGTGGCATATCTTGGCAGTTTACGGTGAACCGCAGCCGCGAGGCAGAATAGTGGAACTGCCCCTGGTACAGAGTCGGACATCGCGGCACCCCGCTGCATACGGGAGACCGCGAACTACATTGGGCTATACTGCAGAGTGCTGCACTCGCTGCCTCCATCTGTGGTGGGTGCTGACCTTTACTGCACAGGATAGAGCGCTATTGTTGGGCCCCCTTGTGCCTACTTGTGCCCCTGCCCCCGGAATAGTGACCACAAATACAAAGATTGGTGATGTCCTCTAACTGCTGGTTGCCCTGAATGTGGTGATGTATAGGGGATCAGGCTGTGACTAAGGTGTTCAGCTGAAAACAATTGTACGCTGCAGCTCGTTGAGGGAATTAAGGGAACGACCAACTACCCAGCAAGGCGGCCTGAGAATCCAAGGTCCGCCAGCATCAAGGGGAACTGCACGATCGCTAGTTGGTGGTTGTTTTCAGCTGAACCCCTGGTATTATCCTGGCTGATCCGCGCAATCACTTCCTTACTTGGAACCTTGTGCATCTACTCAAGGAGCGATTCGTTTCTGAAATGGGAATTGTAAATTCAGGCTTTTATTCTCTCTAGTCCTGATGATGATCTATGTATTGGTTGAATAGATCGAAACGTCGTCGACCCCATGTACAAACATGCATTTTAAACGCATTTGTTAAAAATTGTGCATGACATTGTACCTTTAAGAAAGCTTGCCCTTGTATTTCGTACTGGCTATAAGCTTCATTCTTCAGCCTGATGTATGTTTCTTGTGTTTGACTGTCTGTACTTTCTGTTCAGTTGGTAAGGACACAGGACTGTGTCCCACTCTACATTCTATTTGTATGTCAGAAATTAATTCTATTGATCATTAAAACTTCAATGTCCGGCTGGGCATTGTACAAGTGATATAGAGCCGATTCTGGTCTATATTTATCGCATGTTGCATTGTTTTTGAAGGACCTCTTGTTTTTCAAAATAGTTCCCTTCGATTACGGCACAGGTTGCCAAGGACTTCTGATGTTGTTGTCCGGTAGTCCAGGAGTGGTAACGTATACAGAGAAATGTACTATGTATGCTATTGTTGGTGACTGCTGTAATGGGTCTAGTATAACTAAGCTGCATAGGGAAATATGCTAATGTAACCAGGACATTTTCAAATGGGCGATATGTTGCCTCTACGAACTGTTGCAGTTCTGGCCTTTACCCTCCCAGGCGATTGCGATTAGGCATTTACTGTTTGGAATCCATGTTGGATTTTTGTTTCAGGTTTGGTCCTCTGATGTTCTCCGGGGGTACCTGGTATTGGGGAATGTATATGTTAACGCATGTTCGGCGCACAGACAGTTTATTTTTACAGAGATTTGGTTTCCACATACAGCATGGCCACTACACTTTCTGTACCGTGATGGCATTACATAACAAATACACTTACTGCACCTGGAATGTGAGGGGCATGGGCTCTGTCCATAAAAGACACCGTATCTTGGCGCAACTAAATAGAAGAAAGGTTTCTGTAGCTTATCTACAAGCAACCCATCTTAATGTTGATGAGGTAGCCAAACTGCAGAAGAAGTGAAGGGGGCAACTGTTTGCTACTAAGTACTCCACTTTCTCCAGGGGGGCGGCAGTGTGGATGCGAAGCAGTGTCCCTTTCAGACTCCGAGAGCAGAAAATAGACATCAACGGCAGATTTGTGTTACTTCATGGACTGTTGGACGGGGCTCATGTGGTCATGGGTTGTATATATGCACCAAACACTGATCAAGACAAGTACCTAACTACACTAAGCGCAGCATTGGCAGACTGGACTGAGTATCCTTGGGTGATAGGAGGCGACTTTAATGCTGTATTAGATGTCTACTTAGACAGGTCCCACCCCCCATTGCAAGCTACAGAAAGCAAAACACAAGCAGAGGCACTTAAGAGATTGGCAGAGGGATGGGATCTTCGAGACGCATGGCGGGCTAAATATCCAGAATTCAGGGAGTATTTTACTCACCACCACACATGCTACACACACGGATTGATCAGTTCCTCTGTTCCGACGCCCTGTCGGGGTCCATTACTTTTGTACTCCATATGGGTAAAACCCTCTCAGACCATAACCCAGTAGAGGTAACTGTGCATTGGGGTAAGGTTCCAACTCCAATTCCGACCTGGAAGCTGCAGCCCATTATGCTGGAAGACCCGGTCTTCTGCCAATCCCTGTCGGAGGCGATTGATCATTATTTCTTGGAAAATGCAGGATCTGCTAGCAATCGCCAGACGGAATGGGATGCCTTTAAGACAGTCAACAGGGGAGTGGCAATAGGCACTAAGACAGGAGTTAGAATTGCTCTAATAGAACGGCACACAAAGCTAGAGGGTACCTTGGCGGCACTAGAAGGAGAGGCCCCGGGGACGGGTGAACAACTGACACATTTGGGGGAGGCCAACATTCAATACGCGGAACTACTTGAGGAACTACGTGTCGTTGATCAACGGTTATATATACAGAAACAACACACACAGGCAGACAGATGTGGGCCGCTGCTGGCACGGTTGGTTAGTAATGCCCCTCCCCGACACCCATATTGGAGATCCGGAACAGTGGGAATACTGTGGTGGATAAGCAATTAGACATCAATAATGCATTCAGGGACTATTATGAACGACTCTATGGTACTGACGTTGATTTTGAGCCCTTTTTCGACGGGCTGCACCTACCACAACTCACACAGCAACAACGTGACGAGCTACGGAGGCCAATAATGGGGGCAGAAATTCGACAGGCGATTAAAGCGCTACCGCGTAATAAAACTCCAGGGAGTGATGGCTTACCTGCCGAATTTTATGCAGTGTATGCTGACCTGCTGATTCTCCGCTTGCAATGTATATATCAAGAGTCGTTGGAAACGGGTGGGCTCCCTGCTTCAGCCCTGCAGGCGTTAGTGGTCTCCTTATTAAAGCCGGCGAGGGATGGTTTACTTATCTCAAACTACAGACCTCTATCACTTCTGAATACGGACTATAAGATTCTGAGCAAATTGTTGGCCTCCCGCCTCGGTCAGTTTATTCCTACATTAATACACACTGATCAATGTGGGTTTGTACCGGGTAGAAATGAATGAATGATTTAAATCTTATTGTGCGCAAACTTTGCCCAATGGGCGTCAAGGCGCTTAATATCAGACTACTCCACCGGGTCATGTTGGGCACACTTGGCACAGGTACCAAAGAGGGATGCATATCACTTGATTTGAGACAGGCATTCGATTCTTTGCGCTGGGACTATATGTTCTATGCCCTTGCACCGTTTGGTATACCAGATGAATATATAGCATGGGTGCGCCTATTATACACAAACCCCACCGCACAGGTGCTTACAGGCCAGCACATCTCACGACAATATGCGGTGGCCCGGGGAACCAGGCAGGGCTGCCCCATGTCGCCATTGTTGTTTATCCTGGCTCTTGAACCGCTTTTGCACAGACTCTGTGCCTTTGCAACCTGTAAGGGAATAACGCGGGGTCGCACATCTCACACTGTCTCAGCATACGCAGATGATCTTATTCTTTATATCAAAGACATGGAGGTTGAACCGCACCCAATGCCTTCCATATTTGAGTCGTTTCAAGACCTTTCTGGACTGGCTATTAATGCAGATAAGTCGTATGCGTATTTCTTTGATGAATTGGCGTGGAATGGTCCCTTTCAATTTGGCCCCTGGACATTTCAAATAGCGCCTGATACTTTTAAATACCTCGGAATACAGATTTATCGCAATACCACGGACCTCTTAGATGGTAATTGAACATGTGCGATCGCTGTGCTCAAATCCAATTCTGGGTCTCACTGCCCCTTTCGATAGCGGGCAGAGTGGCCATCACAAAAATGGTGCTGCTACAGCGGCTCCTTTATTATTTCACCAATCTACCTATCCTTGTCCCTACGAGGATCTTTTAGGTACTGGACTCTCTGGTGAGAGATCTGGTGTGGGGCAATGGGCGAAAGCGTATTAGCCTAGCAAAATTGCAATTAACTACGAAACAAGGAGGGATGGGAGTACCAGATTTACGTGCTTATTGTTATGCTAGCTAGTTGCAGTGGCTAGCTTATTGGCTTGCAGGACGTAATTTGCATGAATTGGACATGACACCACGAGACAGGGACAAGGGGATTATTCACAGGCTTTTACTACCGCAGGCCCCCCTGCCAGCATCGACGACCCACTTATTGAAGTTAGCTATTACTTATTGGAGGAGTGCGGTGAGATACACTGGACGGGTGGTACCGTATGCCCCCACTATCCTGTTACTGGGTATCCCTACAAGATCGGGATTGACTACTAACCGTGCTCTGCGGGCGTGGACGGATGCGGGAGTCACCTCGATAGGAAAGTGTACTAATACCGCATGAAACATTTGTGCGCATACACAGTGTACCCGATACAATGTTCCTATTGCACGCACACATATCCAGATGTATACGCATCACATGGCCGCCGGGTGATACTGAACCAACCAAGAATGCCCTACTTACCATGCAATACCTAATGGGACATGGAGCACGACAAACCAAATGGCTCACCCACGGTATTCGTACTGAGACGGCGATCTCCTTACGACAAGTACACGACAGGTGGGAAGAAGACATAGGCTGTGAGTTTACAGTTAAGGAATGGGATACTATAGTGGGATACCCTCGCAATTCTAGATTTAAATTTACCCAATTGATGTTGCTACACAGAGCTTATTTAACACCGCGCAGATTGAACACTATGTTTCCAGGAGCAAGTGATACCTGCCCGCGCTGTCATGCACCCAATACGGGATTGATATACATCGTGTAGGATTGCCCCGACTAGGGTACTACTGGGCGACAGTGTTCAAACTACTAGCCCCGGTGTGCCATACAGTCACCTTGGAATATTCCATACTGGGATTAGGGCCTCGTGGAAAGAAGGGTAACCCCGCCTTCCGATTTGTTAACCTTGCGCTCCTTCTGGCTAAAAGAGCCATAACCACACGATGGAAAGCTGCTAGAGCCCCGTCCATACAGGACTGGCATGCAGAAGTGGTGAGATGGGGAAGGGCTGAGGGGGCCGAACTACAAAGAGAGGAGTATAGGGGGCTAAGGAAAACACCTATCTCACTAAGCTGGAATGCAATGATAGAGGAATATGCTGTGATAGATAAACTATCCTACTAGGGTGCACTGTTATTATA
Organism: Triturus cristatus; assembly: GCF_964204655.1. Lineage (NCBI taxonomy): Eukaryota > Metazoa > Chordata > Amphibia > Caudata > Salamandridae > Triturus > Triturus cristatus. The sequence continues at coordinate 1,006,338,970 of NC_140581.1, read as the reverse complement.
GTTTGAGGGACTGGACCACTGTTATGTGATGCAGGGGCTCCTTACATTATCCATGGGTTGTTACATTGTATGATTCACAAGACTGCACAATATACCTAAGTCAGATTGTGGAACCGAGATGCACATGAGTTCAACTTGGGAAATGTGAAAATGCTACTATAAATACTTATTGCCGGACATGCGGGGAGGGGAGGGAAGGGTGGGTAAGTTTTTAGTTGAGTTGTTGTCAATGTATTGAGCACCGATAGGTTTGATTACTTATGGTATGTTTTATTAGACTCCAGATATGGGAACAAAAGCTGGAAATCATCCGTACTGGTTTGCAATCGGAGATTCAATTACAGATGTTAGATTACTAAACAATGTCTTGCGAGGATTCTCGTAATGCTTCGGCACTGTCACTGTGTATTCTTCTATACTGATTGCGAATGTATGTCATTATGCCATGTACAACTATGATACTGTATCATGTTATGTTGCCTAAGCTGATTGTTGCGTAAAATCAATAAAAACAGATTTATATATATATATATATATGTAATATTCCAACTCCAGTGAGTTTAACAGTAGGGAAAGTGTTGGATCGTGGAGGGGTAAAAATTACTATTCCCACTCCAATGAGTGCAACAGTATGGAAAGTATTGGATAGCGGAGGGGTAAACATTTCTATTCCCACTCCAGTGAATGTAACACTAGGGAAAGTGTTGGATAGCGAAGTGGTAAAAATTACTATTCCCACCCCAATGTGTGCAACAGTAGGGAAAGTGTTGGATTGCAGAGGGATAAAAATTACTATTCCCTCTCCAGTGACTGCAACAGTAGGGAAAGTGTCGGATAGCGGATGGATAAAATTTACTATTCCAACACCAGTCAGTGCAACAGTAGGGAAAGTGTTGGATAGCCAAGGGGTAAAATGTAATATACCAACTCCGGTGAGTGCAACAGTAGGGAAAGTGTTGGATAGTGGAGGAGTAAAAATTACTATCCCCACTCCAATTAGTATAACAGTAGGGAAAGTGTTGGATAGCTAAGGGGTTAAAACTACTATTCTCACTCCAGTAAGTGTAACAGTAGGGAAAGTGTTAATTAGCGAAGGGGTAAAAATTACTATTCCCACTCCAATGAGTACAACAGTAGGGAAAGTGTTGGATAGCGGAGGGGTAAAAATTACTATTTCTCGCCTCGGATGGGCCTACTGAACATATGGGAGGCTACAGACCTCACGGAAATAGAGCAACAGATGGTGACGCTGGGCTTCACCCTGGTCAAGCGCGAAATAGCGCGCCATTGGGGGGCTGTAGCGGTGCCATCAATACGCACATGGGTACAGGAATTAGACAAATGTATGGTAGCGGAAAAGGAAGTCTTCATAATTCGGGGGTGACCTAGGAAGTGGGAACAGAAGTGGAAAGCGTGGAATAGGTACAGAGGGTCCCTATGTACGTCCCCACTTGTGGATTTGGCAATGAGACGGAAGGAACTTAAGGAAATGTTGAACCAAGTCATGTAATTTATTATATGCTATTCAGTAAAGTGTTGTATGTTGCTGCTGCTAAAAATATAACCCTGTATGTGCAACGAATAAAATCAATAAAATGTTATCCCAAAAAAAAAAAAATTACTATTTCTACTTCAGTGAGTGTAACAGTAGGGAAAGTGTTGGATAGCGAAGGGGTAAAAATTACTATTCCCACTTCAATGAGTACAACAGTAGGGAAAGTGTTGGATAGCGGAGTGGTAAAAATTACTATTCACACTCCAGTGAGTGCAACAGTAGGTTAAGTGTTGGATAGCAGACGGATGCAATTTACTATTTACACTCCATTCAGTTCAAAATTTTAAACAAACAAAATATTAGCAAAAACTAAAAAAAAAAACAAATGTTAGTAATTAAAATACACATATATTTAATATAAAAAACATATTATAATGTTAATTACATATGACAAATACCTACAGATATTATATTAAATAAAATTAAAATGAATTTCAAACAAAAAGTATTTGCAATTAGAAAATATTTAGAAACAAAAACATTAATTACATAAATTTAGTTTTTGTATTTCCTACCATATAACACCACACAAACCACAACCCACGTCTAAATTGAAACAAAAATGTACTTCCATAATTAACATAATTAATTACCAATTAAATTGATATAAGTAAAATGCATTTACTTCCCACCCTTTACCCCTATAAAAGTAAAACCCACACACACAAAAATAAACAAGTACCCTAATTAAATATCAATTAATTAATATTAATTAACAACCATTAATTGATTAAACACAAATTACTTGCCACCCTTTACCCCTATAAACCCCTCAACAAAAACCTACAATTAATTACACAATTTCCATATTTAATTTACAATTAATTAATATTAATTAACATCTAATTATTAACTAATTAATTCCCACCCTTTACCCCTATGAATCCCACAAACCACACCTAAAATGAATTACACAATTCCCATATTTATTTTTTCAAATAAATTAATTAATATCAATTAACTAATTATTAATTAATCAAAATAAATTACTTCCCACCCTTTACTCCTATAAACCCCAGAACCCGCACCTAAAATGAATTACACAATTACCATAATTAATTACCAAATAATTAATTAATGGTAATTAACAACCAATTATTAATTAGTTAATAATAAATTACTTCACACAATTAACACTATAACATCTCAATTAAATAAATATTAATAAATACAAAAAATTCATTAATTTATTAAAATTAAATTACTTCCCACCCTATTCCCCTATAAACCCACAACCCACTATGGAACTAAAAAATGCAAAATGTAATTAAAATTAATAACTACAAAAAATGTAACACATGTATTAAAAATATAAGCAATTCTTATTCAAAGAAAATAAATCACATTCATTTAAAATATCTACTAAAATACATAGCACTAATTAAACAATCGATATTTTAAACAACTATGGTGCCGATTCGGATCCTGGAGAAACCGGGTACGAACCGTCGGTCGGAGCGTTTTCTCCGTCCGACTCGTACCCGGGAAATAAACATTACAAACATGGAAGTACGATTCCCACGGAAACACCATTTCCGTACGAATCGTAAAAATCATCGACCGACGAAAATATACATACGAATGTGATCCGGGAATGCTCCGACGTGACGTCGGGACGCATTCAGGCTGCGGTTCACGAACCAGGAAGTACGATCCGCACCGACGTCACCCCGCACGAACTATATTTTCCGGCTGCCAAAAACTGCCGGGAAATCAGGACGACGCACACAAGGAGCACCTGTACGCGACGGACAGCCATGGACCCGAACCTACGTGTCATCCCAGCCCTCATAGCAGTCCACCTGCTCTACAGGCACCGACGCAGACGCCGCAGAAGGTCAGAATAACACCCAGGGGCAAAGGGGGGGGCAGGGGCAGGACACATAACCCCCACACAAGTCACAAATCACACATGCCCTGGACATACCTGACCTGCAGGACCTGGTCACCTCGAGGGGGTGGGGGCATGTCCAGCAACGCAAGCGTCCGCCACAACGGAAGTGGATGTTGACGCGAACCGGCAACACAACAATACCGGTACGTACCGTCCCCAGGCCTTAAGAGCGTGGGTACGGGCCGTACCACGCCTACCACTACGTCACCCCAACAATGGCGGTACGGCCCGTACCCATGTAATAAAGGCCTGGGGACGGGCCGTACCAGCATTGTTGGGGTGATGTAGGGGGTACGCGTGGTACGACCCGTACCCACGCTCTGAAGGGCTGGGGACGGTGCGTACCCCTACGGCACCCCATTGGGGGTCTGCACCGTACCCAGGCCCTCAGAGCGTTGGTACGGGTCGTACCACACATACCCCCACATCACCCCAACAATGCTGGTGCGGCCCGTACCCAGGCCATTAGAACGTGGGTACGGGCCGTACCGCCATTGTCGGGGTGACGTAGTGGTGGGCATGGTACGGCCCGTACCCACGCTCTTAAGGCCTGGGGACGGTACGTACCCAGGCCTGCAAACCGTGAGTACGGGAATGTACGGAGCGTACCCCCACCAGTGTATGTACGGACCGTACCCCCACCCCACCAGTGTATGTATGGACCGTACCCCCACCCGTGTATGCATGCAGCGTACCAACTCCCCACCCGTGTATGTACGAAGCGCACCCCCACCCGTGTATGAATGGAGCGTACCCCCACCCGTGTATGAATGGAGCGTACCCCCACCCCACCAGTGTATGTACGGACCATACCCCCACCCCACCAGTGTATGTACGGACCGTACCCCCACCCGTGTATGTATGCAGCGTACCAATTCCCCACCCGTGTATGTACGGAGCGCACCCCCACCCATGTATGAATGGAGCGTACCCCCACCCGTGTATGAATGGAGCGTACCCCCACCCCACCAGTGTATGTACGGACCGTACCCCCACCCCACCAGTGTATGTACGGACCGTACCCCCACCCGTGTATGCATGCAGCGTACCAACTCCCCACCCGTTTATGTACGGACCGTACCCCCACCCCACCAGTGTATGTACGGACCGTACCCCCACCCGTGTATGCATGCAGCGTACCAACTCCCCACCCGTGTATGTACGGACCGTACCCCCACCCCACCAGTGTATGTACGGACCGTACCCCCACCCGTGTATGCATGCAGCGTACCAACTACCCACCCATGTATGTACGGACTGTACCCCCACCCCACCAGTGTATGTACGGACCGTACCCCCACCCGTGTATGCATGCAGCGTACCAACTCCCCACCCGTGTATGTACGGACCGTACCCCCACCCCACCAGTGTATGTACGGACCGTACCCCCACCCGTGTATGCATGCAGCGTACCAACTCCCCACCCGTGTATGAATGGAGCGTACCCACACACCACCAGTGTATGTACGGAGCGTACCCCCACCCGTGTATGAATGGAGCGTACCCCCACCCCACCAGTGTATGTACGGACCATACCCCCACCCCACCAGTGTATGTACGGACCGTACCCCCACCCGTGTATGCATGCAGCGTACCAATTCCCCACCCGTGTATGTACGGAGCGCTCCCCCACCCATGTATGAATGGAGCGTACCCCCACCCGTGTATGAATGGAGCGTACCCCCACCCCACCAGTGTATGTACGGACCGTACCCCCACCCCACCAGTGTATGTACGGACCGTACCCCCACCCGTGTATGCATGCAGCGTACCAACTCCCCACCCGTTTATGTACGGACCGTACCCCCACCCCACCAGTGTATGTACGGACCGTACCCCCACCCGTGTATGCATGCAGCGTACCAACTCCCCACCCGTGTATGTACGGACCGTACCCCCACCCCACCAGTGTATGTACGGACCGTACCCCCACCCGTGTATGCATGCAGCGTACCAACTACCCACCCATGTATGTACGGACTGTACCCCCACCCCACCAGTGTATGTACGGACCGTACCCCCACCCGTGTATGCATGCAGCGTACCAACTCCCCACCCGTGTATGTACGGACCGTACCCCCACCCCACCAGTGTATATACGGACCGTACCCCCACCCGTGTATGCATGCAGCGTACCAACTCCCCACCCGTGTATGAATGGAGCGTACCCACACACCACCAGTGTATGTACGGAGCGTACCCACACCCGTGTATGAATGGAGCGTACCCACACCCGTGTATGTCCCGACCGTACATGCCCAGACATAGGAGGGGTGTGTGCAGAGTCCTCCCAGCAGTGCCCAGACATAGGTGGGGTGTGTACAGAGTCCTCCCAGCAGTGCCCAGACACAGGAGGGGTGGGTGCCTATCTCTCCCAGCAGTGCCCAGACACAGGAGGGGGTGTGTGCAGAGTCCTCCCAGCAGTGCCCAGACACAGGAGGGGTGTGTGCCTATCACTCCCAGCAGTGCCCAGACATAGGAGGGGTGGGTGCAGAGTCCTCCCAGCAGTGCCCAGACATAGGAGGGGTGTGTGCCTATCACTCCCAGCAGTGCCCAGACATAGGAGGGGTGTGTGCAGGGTCCTCCCAGCAGTGCCCAGACATAGGAGGGGTGTGTGCCTATCACTCCCAGCAGTGCCCAGACATAGGAGGGGTGTGTGCAGAGTCCCCCCAGCTGTGCCCATGGAAAGAAAGGGGTTGAGTACACACAGATACAATGGCCACAATTGTCAGTCAGGTGCTCAAAGACCCAGCAGAACACGAAACACATGTGTGCGAGGCTGGGAGTACACACATGCATAGTGCGGAAAAGGGAACATGTACACATGAAGTCCTGTCAATATACTCCACTCACAAGTACAGTGACCCCCAAGGATGACACAAATGATGCAGGTGGAGACCTTGGCCAGCATGCATGGCCAAAGTTGAAGGGGTCCGTCACACACCCAGCAAATGTAGACACAGCACTGCACAAATGTCTTCACAACACCCTGCAGGGAAGATGTCAGGGTCCACAGAGGAAGGTACACACATTATCGCCACCCCAAATCATGGAGCAGCACCACCAACAGCAATGCCAGAAAAGCAGTAGTGTGCCAAGGAAAATAAAATAGCTTTATTCAGTAATGTTCTAAAATGAATTGTACGAAGAGTTCAAAATGCACAAGGCCCATAGGGCAGTCCATAGTTCCAATCCAGGTGGGGACACATTGGGATGCGTGTCCCCTAGCTTGCCTGCACTGTTCAGACTACCTTGTCATCCACAGGGGGGGGGCATCATGTGGGGGGGAAGGACCAGGCACCGCAGGGACAGGAGGGGCAAGGGTAGGTGTTGTGGGTGCAGGGACGGACGACTCCAACACAGGGGGTGGGGCAGCGCCAAAGGTGGATTGGAGCACGGCGCTGCACACTACTGCCAGGTCGCCCAGCGTCTCCCCTGCACCCGAAGGAACCACAGGCCCCAAGGAGGGGGGGTCGCAGGGATGGGTCGCAGCGCTACTCGGGGAGGGTGTGGACAGGGGGAGGGACTCAACCACCCTGACCGGGGACTCCTTTGACCGCTTGCGGGGTGGTGTCACTTTGGGGCTCAGGGACAGAGCGGCCATGAAGGAGTCTTTGGTGGAATCCTGGCCAGGAGAGCTGAGGGGAGTGGATTTGGAGGGTGGTGGTCGTGAGGAATGTGGACTCCCACTCTGGCTGCGTGTCTTCCGTTTCCCCCTCGACCCAGTGGGTGTGCCTACTTCACCCTGTGTGTGCGTGCCAGAAGGTGTGCGCTTTGCCTTCCCTGGTGGTGTGGTGCCTGTGTCTGGTGGTGTGCGTGCATGGCTACGTCTGGGTGTGGGAGTGGAGTGTGGATGGTTCAGGGGTAGGGGGGGGACGTAGCGCTGCAGGAGACCCAATGCTGCAGTCAGTGTCGAGTCTATGGACCTCAGCAAGTTGCGTTGGTCAGACTGCGCAGCTGAAATGCCCTCCATGTATGCCTCCATCTGGTTGAGCACTTGGCTGTGGCCATGGAGGACATTAAGCATCGCAGTCTGACCAACCTGCAACTGCCGCAGGATGTCCACAGACTCGGCATTGGTGGCAGCAGTGGAGACAGGGGCAGGGGGTGCGGTGCCTGGCAAGAAGGAGACACGTGGTGACCTAGCACGGCGGGAAGGGACACGAGCAAGTGGGAGGCCGGTGATCGGATTGGCGGGGGCGGGTAGTGATGGAGTGCTGGTGTCAGCTGTGGGAGCAGCCTCCGCCCCCTCGGAGTGCTCAGCCTCGGACCTGTCTGCGTCATAGTCAGTGGTGGTTTGACTGGACAGGTCCTCCGCTGCACTCCCGTCGGCCTCCGTGCCACTCGATGTGCCAGACAACTCTGCACTGCTGGCACTGGTGCTCGCTCCCTCCTCACGGTCCGTGCCAGTGTCTCCCTCATAGTCCCCCGACGATGCTGTGGGCAAGGTGAAGAGACAGGAGAAATCAGACACCTGTATACATATGTCACATGAGTCAACTCTACATAGGTCACAGTGCATAGCCTGAAAAGCAACAAGAGTAACATCTACAATACAAGGTACATATGTAGTCCCTGCAACACACAGTTTGTTGACCCACCATGCCACTGTTAAAATATGGAGAGCATGACACAATAGCAAATAACTTGATATCAAATTGTACAGAGGAGCCAGGCTCTGGGGACAATCTAGCACAGCATCAGCGACACACAGCGTAGCCAAGAAAGGGATGAGCAGGAACCATGTCTAGCAACTCTTGGGACATGCTGCAAAGGTAATACTGAAAACCATGGCCAACATGACTGGGGCACTGCACCTTGAGTGTTTGGCCACAGAAACATCACACACTGGCCAGACCGAGCAAGGAGACTTCAGGTTTGGACATGTAGGCCTTGCCCGCACCAACCCCCCCCCCTACCTGAGACAATGTGATTGAGACAGAGGAAGCACTTACACCTCTTAGTCTAGGATGAAAACACATGGCCTGCAATTAATCCTGATCGCACACAAACTACCCCTGGTGCGCCTGTCCACATATATCACTGACAAACAACCATCATCAGATTTACTCTATCAAGTGCTGGGGAAAGGTCTGATATGAATAGGTTAAACAGGAGTGGAGCCAATACACATCCCTGTTTAACACCAGTTACAGTTTTGATCTTCCTGGAGACATGACGGCCTTCGCCCAGCTTGATTTTAATCCATGTTTCGGTATGAAGCTGAATTATTGCCTGCAGAAGAGACTGTGGTATTCCCCATGATTTTAATTTCTGCCATAACAGGCTTCTGGGCACACGGTCAAAGGCTGCTTTGAAGTCTACGAAGCAGCAGTGCAGCTGTATGTGTTGGCATGCTGCTTTATCCATCAAAACTGTTAATGTTAGCAAGTTGGTTATTGTCCCGGTGTTGGCTACGAAGCCCGTCTTATTGAAGGGGAAACACGCAGTTGTTTCAGCCCAGGCCTGTAGCTCCTCTAGTAAGATGTTTGCAAAATACTTGGACTCCACGTCAAGAAGTGCAATCATTCGGTAATTTTTTGGCTCGTTTCTCTTTCCGCCTTTATAGATCGGGTGAATGATTGCTCCTCGCCAAGATTCTGGGACCGTGTTGTTTAATCTGCAATAATAGAACAGCGGGGTCAAATAATCTGACCATAAATTGATGTCAGATTTAAACATTGCTTGGGGAAGGCCATTCGGACCTGGGGCTCCATCAGCTCTTGCTTTCCTTATGTGATTTGAAATCTTATTTTTTAATACTGCTGGCAACACCGTAGGCTCTGGTAGGATGTCATTCCGTTCCATAGGGTCCTTTTTTGTCGGGTCATCTAATGGGGTGTTTTCGAGCCAAACCCTCCTCGCTTACTGGGCTGGCAGAGTCGAGACCAACTTTGTTGTCATAAGTGTCTCCAAAATGAAGAGATAAAAACTTGCTCCAGTCTACTTCACTGATGTTTGCGCTGCCATGCCCAGTTACACTTTGATTACTCCTATTCACAAGGGACCAGAAATGCTTCGGATTAGGATTTTTACTTTCATGGATGAGCTTCAGCCAGAATTGATCCGAGGCCTTTAATTTTTCTTTTTGGAAGGCGGTTCTGAAAGAAACTTGCGTTTGCTTGTAATTATTAAAGTAGATTTTGTTACTAGGGAACCTTCTTGAAAGACGGAGTGCTCGGTTCCTCTCAGTTCTTAATTTCCTTGTGGCTTTTGAGATGAAAAATTGAGAGGTTTGGTTTCTCGGGCCCCTCCTTATGGGAAGTTCATTGAGAAGAAGATTTATGAGAGAGGCCCAACCACTGACCACGTGGGTGTTTAAATCTCGAGATTGATGTAACAAAGCTCTACTTTTTTCCATCAAAGATGGAGCCATGGAATCTGACCACTTTAACCGCTTAAGATCCTCTGAATGGCTACCTAAATGGGTGTGAGCCAATTCTTGATGATATGAGTCGCCAATGGATAATGTTATTATTTGAGCCCGATGATCACTATCTCCCTGTTGGGCAATTTGATAGCTCTTAATCCAAGGCAGTAATTCTCTGCTCCCTAAAGTAAAGTCCAAAAACGAATGGGATCTGCCTTTGACCAAGTCCAAGCAGGCGGGGTATCAGAAGAGAAACGCCCATTCAATAAAGTATATCCCAAGTTGTTGAACTGTGTTCCCACGTATTCCCCCAATATTGATGATTTGTTCCCAACGGGGATTACCTGAGGTCGAAAATGTGAGGGGGTTCTTGGAGGATCCGGGCATGTATCATCTACATGGTTGCAAAATAGATTAGTGTTGAAATCACCCGAGATGATGCTTGGTGTACTTCCGTACTTGCCGATTAGGTCGCAAATGGAATTGATCAGACTATCAATTTTAGATTTTTTCTTAGTAGTGCCGGGGGGAATATAGACATTAAGAATCAACAACTGAGGATCGATAGTCGAGCTTCCCAGAGTTATTCCAGAAAGCCATTCCTCTGCGAATTCGATCTGTTTAACACTTGTTAATATTTTTGTTGATACATAAATCGAGAGACCACCCTTGAGACGACCGAACTTGGACTACCTGGAGGCAGGTGTCATAAACTCCAAAAAGCCCACTATTGGGATACTTTCTCCTGCCCATGTTTCCTGTAAAAGGAGAACGTCGTATTCTTTTAGAAAGTCCATTGTAGCTGGTGATTGTTTTTCCGGGCCAAATCCATTAATATTCCAGGAACATATTGTCAAATTGTGATTAATAATGGGTCAATCGGTCTGATTTCGAAATAAAACCCCCGGTAGCCATGACCAGTCTGCAATGCCACTATTTCGCTGGTTATTTGCCGGCTCAGGGTTGCCTGTTGGCGAGCTACCTCTGGCGGACCTCAATACTGAATAGGGAGTTAAGATGGAACTTACAATGCATGCCTGATTCGTTTCAAATATTGAGGGGTAACAAGGAACACTCGGGGTTGTTATTATTATACCCCATGTTTTGAATTGGTCGGTTTTAGTCAACACTAGATCCCGAATTACGGACGTTGACAGCGTTATTTGAGTAGCTTCGCCCGTATTGGATCCAGTACATGGGATAAATTCTATCGCAATTATATCCCTCGATTGAAGATGATTTAAATCTGATAATGATTTGAAGAGTTTTAATATATTTCCTCGGTTAAGAATGTCTTGCGGGCCCCTTGAGATGAATTCTGGAATAAACAGCAATTTGGTGTTTTGAGTGCTGTTTTGGGGCTCACAGAGCTCGTTGGCCGTTGCTGGCTGTTTTTGCTTGGAATTTTCTTTGGAGAGCTTTCTTGACAATACGGATATCGTGGGTGAAAAAGAAGACTTTTCCTTGTGGTTTATTTTTAAAGAATGTGGGGAATGACTTTTGTTTGTGGGCTCCAAGCTACAATGGTTTGCTGAATTTAAATCTCTTTTACAACCAGAATCTATAGCTATACTTTGTATACATGGTTTGTTATTAGTGGCACCAGTGAGGGGTTGAAGTGAACTGAATTCTTGAGTAATAATTTGAAATGATGCGGGGCTCTGTTGAGCAGCTCCCGAAACTAGGTGCTTAAGTGATAGTTGTGTAGAGCCAGATTTTACTTGTATTGGTGAATGAAAAGAAGATTCCAGAGCTTGAGATGCCACTGGTTGCCTGTTAATCCGGGTTAAAAGTTCTGTCTGTGTTAGCAACTGATTTGACGGAGGTTGAGGGCTTTTCCGTTCTCCTTTCGAAGAAAATATTGGTGCTGTTGATGGAGCATTTCCTAAGGGAGCGGCCTCGTCCCTGAGGGAATTGCTCATATTTGAAGATGTTAGGCCGATTATTAGTTTGTTATGGCTTTTTCGTTGTCTTTTCTTTTCTCCTTTCGACAGGCAGTGTGATTTTTTGGATGGTTTAATGGAAAGTGGTTCAGCAACTGCTATGTCGATTGGGTTAGGAGACTTTGAAATAGTGTGAACTTTCAGGCAAAGAGAATCCTGTAGCTGACTTGGAGCCTGAGTGGAGGGATCTTGCGACTTGGACTCCAAGGGTTTCTTTATTTCCGTTAAAACGGCTGAAAGAAATTGAGGTAGAGATGAAAGAGAATCTATTATGGGCGAACAGCAGCACACTGATTGCACCAGTTGTGTTTGGGCTTGGGCTTTTTTAATAAGAGCATTGAGCGCCTCCAGTTTTTGATCGATCCCAGCGGTGTACACTGCAAGTGTGTTTAGCAGGTGTACCTGCATGTCCATCTTGTCTGAATGGTATGTTAAAGCAGCTGACGTTGTTTGAAAAGTTAATTGTGTTACATGCGACATCCATGTTTCATTCTTTTTTGATTTGGCACAGTTCCTCTGGGTGGTTGGATTTGGCTAGCATTCCTCACACAGTGCACTTGTGCATGGGTATGTCCCTTGGCCACAGCTTTCGACACTTTACCTATGTGTGACACAATCTTAGTTGATGCACATTTCTGATGGATACATCTGCCAGTGGATTCCTCACCTTGTGAATATCCCCTGCGCCAGCAACATTCGGAAACTTTTGTAGCAGTCCACGCCGATGAGGTCGAAGACGACATCACAGAGACACGGCTCCGCACGCGACTCCGCTGACGTCACCGGCTCCATAAGAAGACCTCGTCGGCCTGATGACGTCAGTTCCCTTTTTTCCGCGCCGACGACGCCAACGGATTTCAGGAATCGTTACTAGTAGCTTTACCTGTTACTTTGTGTATTTTCTGGAATATATCTGTCTTTCTTCGAAGATGTCGACAAGGAAGTCGGGTTTCAAGCCCTGTCGAGAGTGTGGCAAGCACATGTCTATTACCGACCCACACGAAGACTGTGTTTGGTGTCTTTCATCCGACCACGATGTGGACGGTTGTTCCAGCTGCCGCAAGATGAGCTCGAAGGCTCTCAAGGAGAGAGAGGCGAAGCTATTCATCGCTCGGATGAAGAAGAAGGAAAAAAGAGGAAGGAGGAGGTCTGGATCCAGGTCGAGGTCGAGGTCGGCATCCAAATCGACTTCTGGGCATGCTTCGAGAAGTAAGAAGCATAAGAAAAAGAGGAGACATTCATCACATCATCACTCCGATAAAGGTTCGGCTCCGAAGTCGAAGTCGCCTACTCGACGTCGGAGAGAGTCAGTGTCTCCTTCTCCGGTCCCGACTTCACCTCCAGCGCCTTCTTCTCCGGTGACTTCGCCAGCTCCGGCTGCATCACCGGTGCCGGTGTCATCCCCGACGCCGGTTCCATCTCCGGCCTCAGCTGATTCTCCAGCTCCGTCTCCGGCCCCGGATGAGGATCTTCAGGCTCCGAGTGAGACTGTGACGCCGCTTGTACCACCGTCGGCGCCGCCAGGCCCGAGTCCGGTGATGCCTGACCAGTATCCTGTATTCCCTGGTCCAGGTCAGGACCCCACGCATTATCTTAATGCCATGTACGGGGTGTTTTCAAGGGCCATGTATACCTCTGGTGCACCTGTGGGTCCGATGGGTCCGATGGCTTTCAATTTGGGAGTGCCGCAGGTCTACCCTCAAGCTCCATTCATGCCATTCTTTCCGGCGACGCCGTCTTGGCAGCTACCGGCGCTGAGAACATCGACGCCGCTTCCCTCTTCACCGGCGCCGGCTCGACTTCGTTCGACGCCGGCTGCTCCTGCGGATCCGCGTTCGACGCCGCTGCCGGCGCCGTCGGATTCGAACACGGCGCCGCCGACGCCGCTGGTACGGATTCGTTCCAGAAGGGAAGCACGGAGAGTGGTGGATGAGAGACGCTTTTTTTGGAAGAAGCTGAAGAGGGAGAGTTAGTTGAATCTGATGAGGTGTTTGAGGAGCTGAAGGAGGCAAGTGGACTGGATTTGTCTCCAGAGTGGGAAATCACTCCACCATCAGATGAGCCCTCTAAAGATGCAGCACCGTATCATGCGGTCATCAGAAAAGCTGCGGAGTTGTTAGACCTTCAGTTATCACCCACGGAGTTCAGGTCCAACATTCTAACTGAGGTGCTGCATTCGCCAACTGCAGTCTCGGAGCCTTTGTTACCCTTTAATGAGGCTATTATGGAACCTGTGCTAGAGGTATGGCGCAAGCCTTTTTCAGCTCCTGCGGTCTCCAGGGCAGTCGCAAGGAGATATAGAGTGGCTCCAGGGGATCCTGAATTTTTAACTTCGCACCCTTCGCCTGAGAGCTTAGTGGTTCAGGCGGCTTGTTCGGGAAGATCAAAGGCGGCCTTTCCTCAGGTTCCAGGAGACAGAGAGGCCAAAAAGGTGGACCAATCGGCCAAAAAGGTCTTTTCATCAGCCAGTATGGCTCTTAAGTCAACAAATGCGACGTGTTTGTTGGGGCGCTATATCCATGCGCTCATGGACTCGGCGAAGAAGTTGGCACCAAAGCTATCGGAGGAGGATAGGGCCGGCTTCAATGAAGTTCTGACTGATGCCCAGGCGGCTGCACGCCAAGTCATTCAAAGTGGACTGGACACAGCAGACTCAGTTGCCAGAGTCATGGGGTCTTCTGTTGCCACCAGGAGGGGTGCATGGCTAAAGTCCTCTGAATTCTCCTCTGATGTGCAGTCGACTTTATTAGACTTGCCTTTTGATGGGTCTGGTTTGTTCGGGAAGAAGGCGGATGCTGCTCTCGAACGTTTCAAGGAGAGTAAGGCTACGGCTAGGTCATTGGGCCTTCAATCCCAGCCGAGAGGATCTTTCAAAAGATATAGGGGCTTTGGAAGGGCGACTTTTCGCTCTTATAGACCGACCCAGCAACAGCAGCAGCAACAACAGCAAGGCTCTTTGTCCAAGGGATACAGAGGAAGAATTAGGGGTCGCTCACGTGGCCGTCAACTCTCCTCCTCCTCTTCCTCCTCCTCTGCCCCTCCCACCACCGCAAAGCAGCCCTAGATTCGACATTCCGGATCATGCTGGTCCTGTGGGGGGCCGGCTTACCCATTTTCTACAAGATTGGGAATCTTTAACTACAGATCTCTGGGTTCTGGATCTTGTAGAAAATGGGTACGCCCTTCCCTTTCGGGAATTCCCTCCAAATTACCCTCCTTGTCAAGGGGCTTGTTCGGAGGACCATCGTCTTCTCCTGCAGGAGGAAGTCCTGAAGTTGTTTCAGAAAGGTGCGATAGAGGTGGTTTCAGAGCAGGAAAGGGGTCAGGGATGCTACTCCCGGTATTTCCTGATTCCGAAAAAGGCAGGTTACGTCCGATATTGGACCTCAGGATCCTGAACTTTTACCTGAAACAGGAGAAGTTCAAGATGCTCACCCTTGCGCAGGTTCCTCAGGCGCTGAATCAGGAGGACTGGATGGTGTCGCTCGACTTGCAGGATGCGTACTTTCACATCCCCATCTTGAAGTCGCACAGGAAGTATCTCCGGTTTACGGTAGGATCGCAACATTATCAGTTTGCGGTACTCCCGTTTGGTCTTACTTCGGCACCTCGGGTCTTCACGAAGGTGATGGCGGTGGTGGCAGCCCATCTCAGAAGGTCGGGGGTCTCAGTTTTCCCTTATTTAGACGACTGGCTGATCAAGGCGGAGTCGTCGGAGAAGGTGCTGCGTCATCTGCAGGATACAACTCAGCTGTTGTACAAATTGGGTTTTTCGATCAACGTGCCCAAATCTCACCTGGTGCCCTCTCAGCGCAACCTGTTCATAGGTGCGGTACTGGACACTACTGTTTGTCGAGCATTCCCTCCTCCTCAAAGGATTCTCGACATACAGGAAATTATTCCTTTATTTTACAACGGAGCGGTCCAGTGGTGCCTCCGCAAGCAGTGGTATCAGCACAAAGGAGATCTCAGGGAGTCTGTGAGGATCTCCGGAGAAGCTGCAGCGGAACTATCTTGGTGGAGCGCGGAGGGCAATCTGTCCCAAGGGAAGCCCTTCCATCTACCTCCATCGGTGGCCACGGTGATAACGGATGCTTCCACCTTAGGGTGGGGTGCTCATCTGGGGGATCTGGAGATCAAGGGTCTTTGGTCTCTAGAGGAAAGGTTGCTTCATATCAACCTTCTGGAGTTACGGGCGATACGTTTGGCGCTCAAGGCCTTTCTCCCTTCCCTTCGCGGTCAATCTGTTCAAGTCCTGACGGACAACACGACCGCAATGTGGTATATAAACAAACAGGGAGGAGTGGGGTCTCTTTGTCTCTGCAGAGAGGCCCTGCGTCTATGGTCCTGGGTTCAGGACCATCGGATTTGTCTGATGGCAAATCATCTGGCCGGGGTTCTGAACGTACGTGCGGACAGTCGCAGTCGGCAGTTCTCCGCCGATCATAAGTGGAGGCTTCATCCGGAGGTGGTTCGTCACGTCTTCCAGATGTGGGGATCTCCTCGGGTGGACATGTTCGCCACTCACGAGAATGCTCACTGCCCGTCATTCTGCAGTCTCCAGTATCCGATGCAGGGAGCGTTGGGGGACGCGTTTCAGTTGAGTTGGGGCTCACAACTCCTTTACGCGTTTCCTCCCATACCCTTGATTCCTCGGGTTCTGAGGAAGATTCGCCAAGACCGGGCCCAAGTCATATTGGTCGCCCCGGATTGGCCAAGAAGGGTGTGGTACACAGATCTTCTCCACCTCTCCTCGTGCCCTCCGCTCCATCTCCCTCTGAGGGCAGACCACCTCTCGCAGTCGGAGGGGCAGGTTCTACACCCCCACCTCCAGAGCTTACACCTTCATGCCTGGAGATTGAACGGGGCAACCTGAATTCTTTCTCTCTCCCGCCAGATGTGGTGGATGTTATTTTATCGGCCAGGCGACACTCTACCAAATCTATTTACTCATATAGGTGGTCTAAATTTGTGCTTTGGTGCGGAGAGAGGTCCATTGATTCCTTGAAGGCTCGTTTGTCTAACATTCTACAGTTTGCCCTTTCACTTGCTCAGCAAGGCTTTGCTGTGGCTACTGTGAAAGGATATTTATCGGCTTTGTCGGCTTTCCTTTGTTTGCCGGATCAGCCGTCATTATTCAAGTCACCTATTGTTCTTCATTTTATAAAGGGCCTTACAAATAAGTTTCCTCCAACTCTTTTTATTATGCCTCAATGGGACTTAAACCTGGTATTAACTTATCTTATGGGTTCTCCTTTCGAGCCCTTACACAAATGTCCCTTGAGGCTGTTGTCTTTTAAGACGGTATTCCTCATTGCAATCACCTCGGCAAGGAGGGTAAGTGAGCTTCAAGCTCTAAGTTCAAAACCCCCATTCTTGACTGTGCATGCTGAACGAATGGTACTCAGGACCAGGGCTGCGTTTTTGCCTAAGGTGGTAACTCCTTTCCATCTGGGGCAATCCATTACCCTCCCTACCTTCTATCCTCCCCCTCACCCTTCCAAGGAGGAGAGACTTCACCGCTTGGACCCTAAGAGGGCGGTGAGCTTTTACCTGGACAGAACAAAGGACATCAGAGTTGATGACCAGCTCTTCGTCGGCTTTGCTGGCTGCAGGAAAGGTCGAGCGGTGCACAAGCGCACCCTTTGCAGGTGGATTGTCTTGTGCATCAAGATTTGCTACTCCCTGGCTGGTAAGGAACCTCCGGAAGGTTTGAGGGCTCATTCCACTAGAGCAAAGTCTTCCACGTCTGCTTTGTCTAGGGGTGTTCCTGTGGAGGACATTTGTAGGGCGGCAACTTGGGCCTCCCTCCACACCTTCGCAAAACATTATTGCTTAGACACCGAGGTGAGGAGGGACGGAAATTTTGCGCGATCCGTCCTGCAGGACTTTCTGGTATAGAAGGGTGGACACCCTCCTCCGGGAGTGGGGACTGCTGTGGAATCTATTCACAAGGTGAGGAATCCACTGGCAGATGTATCCATCAGAAGAACAAGTTACTTACCTTCGGTAACGCTTTTTCTGGTGGATACAGTATCTGCCTGTGGATTCCTCACTGACCCACCCGCCTCCCCGTTGTCCATCCTTCTATACCTGTAATTCTATGCCTGTATTTCTATTGATGGTGTTTCAAATGTGTTTATTACTGTCAAAGGCATTATGTTATTTCTTGTGCTTTGTTATTTATTCTCCACACTGTGTGTGATGATCTGCATATATTGTACTGTGTATACTGTGTATATATATATTGCTGTCAGTCCGTCCGTGTGCCTCGAAGGCACGGAAAAAAGGGGCGGAACTGACGTCATCACGCCGACGAGGTCTTCTTATGGAGCCGGTGACGTCAGCAGAGTCGCTTGCGGAGCCGTGTCTCTGTGACGTCGTCTTCGACCTCATCGGCGTGGACTGCTACAAAAGTTTCCGAATGTTGCTGGCGCAGGGGATATGCACAAGGTGAGGAATCCACAGGCAGATACTGTATCCACCAGAAAAAGCGTTACCGAAGGTAAGTAACTTGTTCTTTGGGAACGCAGTCAGCAGTGTAGTGAGCGGGCGTAGCAAGCCATGCAGAGCCGCCTTACGTGTTGCACTGTACGTGGCCAAATGGTGTTTATTCCATGCTATTTGAGAATGCAGGTAGGTAACTTAACAATTTGTGACAGGGTTCTGACGAACACAGTGGGTAGGTATACTGGGTGTAAGGTTCTGTTTGGGCCTGCAGCACGGATGTACTCGTGCACAGATTGACACATGGCCTAGTGTTTATCAAAGGTTGAAGGGGGGGTTCACGCACTGCCAAACCTTGTCTACATGCACACAGTCCACCTGCTGACGAGCGGACATGGCCACACCACCCAAGGGTGATTTGGTCTCCCTTTCTCCCTCCCTCTGTCAGCCTCCTCCCTCTGTCCGTCTCCCTTTCTCCCTCCCTCTGTCAGCCTCCTCCCTCTGTGCGTCTCCCTCTGTCTCCCTTTCTCCCTCCCTCTGTCAGCCTCCTCCCTCTGTCCGTCTCCCTTACTCCCTCCCTCTATCAGCCTCCTCCCTCTGTGCGTCTCCCTCTATCTCCCTCCATCTCCCTCCCTCTATCAGCCTCCTCCCTCTGTCCGTCTCCCTCTATCTCCCTTTCTCCCTCCCTCTATCAGCCTCCTCCCTCTGTCCGTCTCCCTTTCTCCCTCCCTCTATCAGCCTCCTCCCTCTGTCCGTCTCCCTCTATCTCCCTTTCTCCCTCCCTCGGTCAGCCTCCTCCCTCTGTGCGTCTCCCTCTGTCTCCCCTTCTCCCTCCCTCTGTCAGCCTCCTCCCTCCCTCTGACTGTCTCCCTGTGTCCACCTCTGTCTCTGTCCCTCTCTCTGCCCCTCTCCCTCCCTCTGTGTGTCACCCTCTGTCACCTCAGCCCAGCTTCCTGGGCACACACAGTTTGCAGGTCTTTCAAAGGCCATTGGCTTGTTCATGTGGGTTTGTTTCTTCTCTGCCGGCACCCATTGGGCGGAGTGTCTGAGTCTGCGCTGCTGCTGTGGCGGTGTGTGCTGACACTCTTTCAGTGTGCTGCGTCTTCATTGGCTGCTGTTATGTGCAAATTGTGCCTTCATACCCATGTCGTCCTGCAACGCGGCCACCATTAGCAGGCAAAACAGTACTGTGTGGGGACACACTGTTTGTATGGCTGTGCCCTAAGCCATATGGGCTGAGGGCATTGTTGTGTGCTTCAGAGTTGCTCTATGTTAGTTTTGAGGCCCACCCTCCCGGCATCGGGGACATCCTGTCTTGTGTTGATGTTTTGTGTGGCCTGTGACTTGGCATGGCCTTGCTTGGGGCAAGGGGCATGGAGGCGCTAGTGCCATGTGTGTGTTTTTGGAGTGTGGTTGTGTCCGGTGCTGGCTTTGGGGGGGTTGCGTGCATGATTGGTATTTGGGTTGTATATGGCGTTCCCCCCATGTGAGGTGAGTTGTTTGTGTACTCACCAGGCTCTCGGACTCCTTCTAGTCCGTCTACTCCCAACGGCGGCAGCGTGGCCATCACCTTCTCCTCCCAGGGATGGTAGTGTACCGGTCTGCGGGCCGGACCTCCTCCAGTGATGTTGGCCTGGTTGTGCTCGTCCGTCATTTTGCGGCGGACCGTCCTCCGCAGATCGTACCACCTGGCTTGGCACTCATGCCTGGTCCTTCTGGTGGCCCCAACAGCATTCACGGAATTGACTATCCTCTCCCACATGGCAGATTTTTCTGATATGCTGGTCCGTCTGACCAATGTTCCAAAGAGCTGTGGCTCGACTCTGATGATTTCGTCGACAAGGGACTCCAGCTCGTCCTTTGTGAACTTTGGATTCTTGTTGGTGGGCATGGTGTGGGGTGTGGGTGTGGATGGTTGTGGGTGTGGATGGTTGTGGGGGTGGGGGTGTGGATGGGTGTGGGTGTGGATGGTTGTGGGTGTGCAGGTGTGTGTGTGTGAATGTGATGAGGGTGTGTTTGTGATGGTGGTTGTGTGAAGGAGTGCAAGTGTAAGGTGTATTGATGGTTGAAGTATGGTGCAGTGCGTTGTCTCTGGGGTCTGGCAGCAGTGGATCTGTTGCAAAGGATCATGGTTTGTGTGTGTTGGGCCTTTTTATTGGTCCATTTGTGGGTGTGGCTGTGTTTGAACTTTGGGTGGGTGTGTTATAAGGAGTGGTAGTGGTTTGGGCCTCTGTTTATCTGTTTGTCAGTTGCAGGTCAGTGTATAGGATGTATTTGGCCTTGTTGGATATGTTTTGTGGTCTTGTGTGCCTCAATTGACTCTCCTTGTGTTTTTTTTGTTTGTCCTGGTTCAGTAGGAGTGTTTTTAGCGTCTGTATGGTGCGTACATGGGCCATGTTGTTGTACAGTGCTGTCCTTTGCTATGGCTTAGAACGACTCGTACATGCCCGATGTTGTGTGAGGGTGCTGGTGTGTGGGCCTGGGGTAGGGTGCGTATGAACACGGGCAGGGTGTTGGTCCGCACCGTCCATCGGTGGTGGTGTTTCGCACCGTACATACAGGGGGGGCTGGGTGTAGGGTCCATACATACACGGGTGGGGAGTTGGTACGCTGCATGCATACACGGGTGGGGGTATGGTCCGTACATACACTGGTGGGGTGGGGGTACGGTCCGTACATACACGGGTGGGGAGTTGGTACACTCCATGCATACACGGGTGGGGGTACGGTCCGTACATACACGGGTGAGGTGGGGGTATGGTCCGTACATACACGGGTGGGGGTACGGTCCTTACATACACGGGTGGGGTGGGGGTACGGTCCGTACGTACATGGGTGGGGAGTTGGTACGCTCCATGCATACACGGGTGGGGGTACGGTCCGTACATACACTGGTGGGGTGGGGGTACGGTCCGTACATACACGGGTGGGGTGGGGGTACGGTCCGTACATACACGGGTGGGGAGTTGGTACGCTCCATGCATACACAGGTGGGGGTACGGTCCGTACATACATGGGTGGGGTGGGGGTACGGTCCGTACATACACGGGTGGGGGTACGGTCCGTACATACACTGGTGGGGTGGGGGTACGGTCCGTACATACACGGGTGGGGTGGGGGTACGGTCCGTACATACACGGGTGGGGAGTTGGTACGCTCCATGCATACACGGGTGGGGGTACGGTCCGTACATACACTGGTGGGGTGGGGGTACGGTCCGTACATACATGGGTGGGGTGGGGGTACGGTCCGTACATACACGGGTGGGGTGGGGGTACGCACTGTACATACGGGGGTGGGGGTACGCACCGTACATACGGGGTGGGGTGGGGGTACGCAACGTACATACGGGGGTGGGGGTATGCACCGTACATATGGGGTGGGGTGGGGGTACGCACCGTACATACGGGGGTGGGGGTACGCACCGTACATACACTGGTGGGGTGGGGGTACGGTCCGTACATACACGGGTGGGGTGGGGGTACGGTCCGTACATACACGGGTGGGGAGTTGGTACGCTCCATGCATACACAGGTGGGGGTACGGTCCGTACATACACGGGTGGGGTGGGGGTACGGTCCGTACATACACGGGTGGGGGTACGGTCCGTACATACAGGGGTGGGGTGGGGGTACGGTCCGTACATACACGGGTGGGGAGTTGGTATGCTCCATGCATACACGGGTGGGGGTACGGTCCGTACATACACGGGTGGGGTGGGGGTACGGTCTGTACATACACGGGTGGGGTGGGGGTACGGTCCGTACATACACGGGTGGGGGTACGGTCCGTACATACACTGGTGGGGTGGGGGTACGGTCCGTACATACACTGGTGGGGTGGGGGTACGGTCCGTACTTACACGGGTGGGGAGTTGGTACGCTCCATGCATACACGGGTGGGGGTACGGTCCGTACATACATGGGTGGGGTGGGGGTACGGCCCGTACATACACGGGTGGGGGTACGGTCCGTACATACACGGGTGGGGAGTTGGTACGCTCCATGCATACATGGGTGGGGGTACGCTCCATGCATACACTGTTGGGGGTTCGGCGTGTACATCCGCGGCCGGGGGGCGTTTTGCGCGTACATGCGGGGGTCTGTGGTGGGGTGTTCAGCGCGTGTGCGGGCACGTGTCTCCATGCTTGCTATGGGAGTTCGGTCCGTACGGTGTTATTTCCATACAGTTGTGAATTCGAAAGGACGGGAGTGATCGTACTTGCGCGGTCGGACTTCATTTTTCCGATTCGTACGGTAAATCGTCCGGGGATGTGTCGGACACAATTTCCGACCCGAGGACGTATGGGGAAATTTTCCGGATGTGATTCGTATGGAGTTTTTCCCATGCGAATCGTACTTGGCAGTTTGTACGCTACTTGTACGATTCGGACGGAAAAAAGTCCAGATTCAATTCGGACGGGGGAAATTTTTCCAGGATCCGTATCGGCACCTATATTTTTACAAACGATATTAATGACTTCTATATTTTCAAAATCAATATTTCTAACCTTAAATCGATATTCTTGACTACGAAATGTTTGCTGTTGATATTTCTCACTCACGATATTTAGAACTCGATATTTCTGTAGGCCGACACTTCCAACTCAATATTTTGTCTGCACACCATTTAAGTGCGATCTCATATGTGTTATTGAAGAAAAAGGAAATGCTGTAAAATAAAATAGTTCCCTAGGATCACGCAGTTTGGTCAAACAGAGAAACCAGGATTGAGTCTCTGTTTTCAATTTTTGCAATTTATCCACTACACAGTTACCAGTCATCAGATCCCACCACATCCACAAATACAAAACAGAGGTACTTCAGCACACTATAACGTCACCAAAGGACAGAGAATGCAAGAATCCATCAGAAAGAAACAGAAAGAGGCAGTGATCATGTATTCTGTTGTAATCTGTATAGCGCTTCCCTAACCCTTGAGATGCCTAAATGTAAAAATAGCAGAAACATTTATTTGCCTTATTTTGTTAATACTTTGAACCTATTCATAACATCAGGCACTATTCAAACAGAAACTGGACAAAAAATGTATGTAATTTGTTATGAGGTTTTATCTATGATACTGGTTAATGCCTAAGCCCTCCAAAGCATGATCCTAAGTGCTGCCTGCTAGGTGTATTGTGGGTGCTATGGGCCCCACTGTACTGTGATATTTAGGTGGATTTTCACTTCCACTGAAAATATTTTGGGGTTGATTGGCAGTACTCTCGGGCTTCCTAACTGCCTGAATCAATGAGCTTGCATATTCCAACGATAGATCTATTTATCTCTGCGCATTTTCTCAGCAGTTAATGGTTCAAACTGTACATATGCAGACACTCCATAGATGGCAGGTATTGGCTTGTGCTGATTGTGCTTGCTTATCTCATAATTTCAACAATTTCAGCAAAACCCATACACCAAATTACTTCACACACAGGCCAGACTGCAGTTAAACACTTCTGTCCTTCAATTACAATCTAATGCTTAAGCAATCCACCTCTCACTCATTTGCCCTTCAAACTCATGCAAAGACATACCAATGGAACTTATTAGGATCATTACTCTGGTCTGATGCAAGACATCAAAAAACTCCCCATACTGGCCACACAATAAACACGCACTGTTCCATCTGTGGCACTGAACAGAAAAGCATAATACCCCTCTACAAAGGTGCTTTAGTACCTCATTAGGATTTTGAAGCTCTGTGTAAATACAAAATACTTGAACCCTACAACACTGCAAAGTCATAATAATGGCAATATAGGGCTAGGCAAATCTCTATAAACATAGCATAGACCTTATTTATATAAACATACAAACTGTATTTAGACCCGATTCAAAGTTATGTTTTAAAATCCAATCCATACACAAATGGATGTTTGCACCTTGTCTGATAATACTGAATAGTGCACACTCTGAAAATTTCACTTGACATATTTCACAGGAAAAAAACGCCTGAAGAAGTCTATCAGGGTGCAATGCTTAGCTATAAATGCAGAACATGCAATAATTGATGCAGTAAACACAAATTGTTGCCAGTCATGTCGGTAGCTACGTCCTTTATAAGTAACTGTTGGGACGGGAAGTCTTCTGCATGTCTCTGGAGAGAGTGCTTCCCCTGCCTTATGCTAATCTCTAGGCAAGCCACTCAAAAGCTACTGTATGGTTTCTAGATCCCTACCTCAGTGAGCACGACAATCATACATGTCCACTAATTGTCTCCCTGTTTACCTGGATTGAGACCTTAGAGTTTTGCTCTGAGGTCGAGTGGCACCCCAAATTTTCAGAGAGTGGCTACTGCCCTCTCTACCCAGGCTGTGGTAGACTGACAGTGGTGGCAACAAAAAATCTATAGTCAGGAGGGGTGAGTCACTAGCCACCCTCCTGATCAATTCTGTGCAGTCTATCCCTTGCCTGGGGTACTGTTGCCTTTGTCTACCTGATGTGTGTTTCAGATCCAGTGTGTGGTGTTTGAGAGCCAGTGGGTGTACTGGGGAAGAATGGTGAGTTGAGCCAATGTGTGGAATGTATGCTGTTCTGCTGGACATCCCAGCTCCCCAGGCCCCTCCCCATTTCTTTGGGAGCCTAGTGGGCTGGGGTAGACACTCAGCTCTTATCTGGGTTTTGCTGCACTACCTCTGCTAAAAGGACTCTCCCTCCCCCCCTGGTCACTGCCTCCTGGTCAGCACAGGCTGGTACCAGGAAAGATAGTAGGTCATTTGTACATGGAATTGGCATTGGAAACGTCATGAATGGTTTGTGATTGGAGGTGTAATCAGGATGCAAATGTAGCAGACCCTCTGATTGGATCAGCCTATCAATCAGAGGTGATAAAGGTCTGGCCTGAGTGGTCAGCTGTCATTCAAGACTGGTCTGTGACTGAGGAGGCGGCCACACCAGGTCCATCCACAGGAAGCCAGCCAGGACCCATGGTGTGAAAGCAAGATAAAGACACTTGCTCACTGCGTCTAGAACTTGAGGAAGTTTTCTCTGTGACCGATGGATTCTGCTACCTGGAGTTTGATGAAGATCCAGGGCATCAGCTGCATGGGAGAAGACCTGCTGTTTCTGTGAGACTTGGTGAGCTGGCGCTTTGAACAAGGAAATTGCAGACAGGTGCGCAAGGTGTAAAGTAACCTTACAGCACATGAAGGGAGCAAGAGAAGGGGAAGCTTGATTGTGCTTGGAGGTGAGATCGATTTCCCTAAACTCCTCCCCTGCACTGAGGGAGCCTGTACAAGCAGTAGCTGGGGAACAGAGGCCACCTTTCTGTTTGTGATATCTTTGGGGTATCAGGGTGAACTAGCACTCTGTCCAGCCACTAACCTCCTACAGCTAGCCAGTGGCAACTGGACTAGTGGGACTCCAGTAAACTGTGCTAAGACATCAGGCACCTCTGATCAGATCCCTGATGCCATTAGAGCAGTGTCCTCACTCAGGACAGGAGGGCACTTCTGTTGCTTTGGGTGGGGGTTATAGGGCTGATTAAGAACCTTTGACTTCACATCAAATGCTGAAACGATATCCTTTCAATCCAAAGATTGGTATCAAGGCTCTAGCGAATGAGAGCAACCCTGTGCAACATGGTCTGTAATATGCAATGATAATTCAATGTTGTTATAGTGCTTGGCGTCTAGGTGCTATAATACTGTTTGGGGTCAGAACTCTGGCCCAGTAGTTTGTAGAGACATCTATTTTTCACTGTTTATCCTACTTAATGTATAGTATAATTCTCTTGTGTGTATTAAAGCACTTTTCTTTTATAAAAAGTAAAGCACTGACTGGACATTGATTTTATCAGCTGGTAGTATGGTGTGCACTGTATTCTGAATGTCTAACCCCACCCCACCTCCTTGAGTAAGCCTTGGACTGCTCTGTCTCGCTACCCTGAGAGAGTCAAGTGTTGGAGAGGAGTACTTGGTTATCCAGTTTTGAGACCACTAGTACACCAGTGGGGAACACTTCAGTTGATGCGATTGGAGCGCAGTAACCCCTGAGTTCCCTGGTGCCCAGGAAGCCGGGTCTAACAGTAACAATTAAACTCAATCAATATCTTGCATGTATATGTTTTCAATCTATGCAGTATAGGTCTTCAGGAACTAAATGAAGGGCAATTCTATAAGAAAGCGAGGAAAAATGATGGGCTGTGGCTCTTGCCCTTTGGTGATGGAGCATTGTTACCAGAGGGATAGCTCTGGTGTCTGATGCATCACCTATGACTAGACAGAAGCATGTGTCTGCTGCCTAAAGCAAATGCCTCCATGATCAGTTTCACAGAGTGGATTGTAAGATAGATGTAGAATTTAGTTTAACAAATGCATTATGTGTTTTTTTCTCTGGAACGGTGCCTATGCAGAGGAAGTACACTAGCACTTCCCTTGTGTAGGCACTGTATAGCTGTTAAACTTGGTTCTCTCTGCAGTGTCACCCCCTTACATTTTGCATTTACCCTGCCTATTTTCAGTTTTTTTCTGGCATTAGGACTCTGTGCCCTTTACCACTGCTAACCAGTGATAAAGTGCTTGTACTGTCTCCCTAAAACGCGATAACAGTAGCCTAAACCTGATTGCCACATTTAATTTACTTCTAATCCCTCAGTACATGGTACTACCTGCACCCATGCCCTGTGAATTAAATGTTACTAGTGGAACTACAGCACTCATTGTACCACCCACTAAAGTAGCACTTTAAACATGCCTCAGGCCTGCTATTGCACCTTGTAGTGCTGATCTAAACTGCCAATTTGACCTGGCAAAATAAACCATTTGATCAATATGGTGATGCGCAAATGGTGCATCAGACCCAGGATGCACAGCCACAACGATATCACTCTATCATCGTCGTCATTTCGTAGGCATTTTGTAACCAATTTAACAGCTTTATCGCAGTTTTGTCATAGTCTTCAATATTGAGCCAAATTAAACAAGGAATTCCAGATCTTCTATATTTTATTTGCAGATACTAGTATTCAGAACACGTGCACAAAGTCGCTTCAAGCATATTTCTACAACATGTGACAGTGTAAATGTCTTCTATTCTAACGTATACCCAATTAATTTAGAAAAGATTCCCTTAATCAGGGGTAACTACAAGACAAAAGATTTTTTAAATCCCTGTCAGCACACGACGTATGTGATGTTTGTCTAGCAAACTTCCACAACTGTGTCAAATCACGCTTGTGTGACATATAAATTCAAAAACAACTCATGCGTAATACCCCCAATAATCCATGCCCAAAGTCACCTTGAACCAAATAATAAAGTGTGAACCCAAATAAAACCCATCACGTGATAAAACACATAACACCCCAGACTCAATCGTAATACAAACGTGCTTGTTTAAGACCCAGTTTACGTGCTATGAAAACGCTTGGCCAAACTATAATGAACTAATATGCTCACTGCAGCTATTTATACTGCAAAGTAAAACACCATAGAAAGACCCCAGTAAAAGTGCAAAGCTGCAAAAGTTTAAAACAATCCACTTATGATGTATTGAATTTACGATGACCATGTCTCATTAAAATAAGCATAGAATACAAAATCTGCCAGCTAGCATGCGCCCCTCCAAAGCCTGCTCCATAAGAAGAACCAGGTGAAACTAATCTCTTTAATAGTACCTAAGCGAACCTGTGCTCATGAAGAAAACAAACTAAATACTATGAACCCCCAATGCTCATAATACTCTGCCGCCAAGAAGAAAGAATATCCAGCCATCCTCATAAATAATTGCTTTAACTGGGATACTTTAGAAGAAAAACTTGGTTATTGCTTAGCTAAAACTACAAATTTTGCAAACAATATGTAAAACATTGTCCAAACTATTTCAGTATACTTTTGAACAAGGTACAAATTGAAAATTAAAATGCAGTGAGCCTTACTAATAATCATTAAATCACAAGTGTTTGCAGCTGCGGGTATACTAATGAATCCTCAATATATGTTGATACTTATAATTTGTTTAAACCATTATAGGGTGCAAGCTGCCGGTGGACAGAAATGTAAATAATTAATGTATATGTGGCTGGATGTATACTGCTAACTATATATATATATATAAAATAAACCATTTACCAGGCCTAAACCTTCCTTTTAAATACATATCAGCCCTAAACCTTAAAGAGCCCACGGTTTAGAGTGCATTGAATTAAAAAAAAAGTTGGGCATGTAGTTTTAAGTTTTACATGTCCTGGTAGTAAAAAACCTTAATCCATTTTTTCACTACTATTAGGCCTACATCTCCCATAGTACATCATGTGGCTGCGTTATTGCATATAATAAGCACTAACATTTAATTGGGAACAGGTAGAAATATCATATTTGGACTCAAATGAATTGTGATTTAAAATAAGTTGGATTTTGGATAAAAAAAATTAAAATGCCACTTTTAGTAAGTTAGCATTTTACTGCTCAAAGGCTTCAAATGCCTTCTAGGCATTTCCAGTTGCCTGAGTCTGTTAGTGACTCCTTCATTAAAAATTCTTATTGGAGCCAGACAGTGAACAATAGGGGACTAGATGTGGGCAGGATGTTTGGCAGTGGAGCTATTCCCTTCCCCACAATTTCAAGAGGGCTTGCCTCTAGCACATCCACAGTAACCTGACACTAGTCATTTGTCACCCCAGAGTTCCTGGAGCGTGGCAAGGGAAGGGGAGAACTTTCCAGAACCAGATGTGGGAGTAGCCTAGAAAATTCCCCCATTTCTAAGTATGGGACAGGTATTAATAGTGGACCTCCTTGTCGACTCCAGAACATTCCAGGACCTGCAGACATTCCTGAGGAAGAACTGCCTTGTTTCCCACAGGCCTGCGCTGCTGCATGAGGCATGCATTGATCCCCAGAAGACTTCCCTGCTGGCGGAGGCCTGACTTTTTTTTTTCAGAGGACTGGCCTGCTTATTGAGGCTTGCCTTGTTCCCCAGCAGACTGCCCTGCTGTTTGAGGCCTACCCTGCTCTCTGTAAAGGATGACTGTACATGCTCTTTTCATCCTAGGCTACTTGTGCGACTACAAGGGTCAGTTGGCTGTCTTCCTGTTCTGAGTCCTGCTGGCCTCTGCTAGAGTGAGTGCCCTCCCCAGGTCCAGGACCCTTGGCTGGAATTAGAGTGCACTCCCCTAAAAGAAATGGAAAACTCCTGAGTTCTGGGCTCTTCACGCTGGGCTTTGAGAAGGTAACTTTTCAGCTGGACTAACCTAGTCCCTTCATCTGCCTGCACTACATCGCTGTCAGCCTGAATTTGTGATTTTTCCTTAGCCTAGTATAACCAGATGATCACAATTGGAACTAAGTGCTTTTTGAGACTATGTCTACCTAAAACTTTGCAATTGCATACCTCTGGTTCTGCTGATTGTATTTTTGTCATTATGTCCTCATTTTATTTATTAAAATGTACTCTACTCTTCAAAATGAGCTTGGGCTTTTGCTTGTGTTGTATTTTCACTTTATTACTGTTTGCACATTTGTTAAATACTTTACACTTAGCCTAGGCCTATCAAAAGCAGCACAATCGAATATTATGGTTAACAGGCTACAACTGCAACAACTTTTCACACTGAAAACTTTACTTTGTGTACTAATTGTTCCAGTGTTACAATGACAACTGGTAGTCATGTTATCTGCCTGGGGTCTCTCTTGCGCCCCTTTTAAAGTGGTTTCTTTCTCTACCCAGGCTAATCACTATAATTAGCATACACATTTAGGAACAACCAATAAAGATAATATAGCTATTCTTCTCAAGGGAATTATTGAGAAATGTGTAGCAAATGTTGCATTTTATAATGCACATTGGCCATGCAGGATTTAAAACAACATTGATAATTTCGTGGATTTTACATTTTATGTGCTGGGGGCTTCAGAACAGAATTGAAAGCGTGGTTGTTGTTATTATAATATATGCTTTTAAGAGGCACAATCTCTATTTCTTCTAAAACGGCCTCTTAGCAAGACAATGTCCATCAGCGACATATTCTACATGTTCATGTTCTGGAGCTAGAAGGAACACTTTTGCCATTTGAATGCTAGAACACAACGTGTTGTAAATGTATTTCAGTTCTTTATGCTTGGTAGCTTTCTGCATGGATGTAGCTTAGTCGTCATGTATAAGGACTACTCATTGTGGGGTGCTAGCAACAACTATTATATTTTGATTTAGGATAGCACATATTCTTGGCAAAGTACTTAACAAGTGGTAATATTGCCAGTTGATTTGCACTCATTTATTCAATCTCAGGAGAATTGTAAATATATTAAGAATCAAACCTGTGACATGCCATCACACATTCCGAAATCAGGTGTGTGAAATCTGTACGTGTTAGGCATCAAACCGGCATATCTTTCAAAATCCCCACGAGCAGACTGAAAATGTACCTTTGGTCAACAGTCAGGTATAAACTTATTTCTGAAAATGGAACTAAAAATACTGCATGAGTTCACTGACATTTAACAGAAGGAATCAGAAAAAGGGTCATCATCATGAAATAGCCCTGCAAAAACTGGTTCCAAAGTGCTTTGTTTTATAATCTATGGAAACTGCTTTTTAGTTTTCCAATCATTCATTTACCTTTATAAAGATCTCTGTCAGTAGCCTGTAAACATTGTCAGATTTCTTAAAAACAAATTTGCTGTCATTGAATCAGGTTTGACCAACAAGTATAACATGCTCAATGTTTCACTCTATTTTCTTGTGTTAACTCTAAGGATAGCTCAACTCTGTTGCTTGATGTGTTAGCCATTCCTCTATTGGTTGACATGTTTGCCCACCCAAAGTTCGGTTCTAGTTGCACCCCTAGCACAACTGATGTCCTTTGGTGGTTGTTTAGCAATCTCCCCAGGACATCTGTGCCATCCTCGAAGCATTTGTATTTTTCCCCAGAGAGAGTTGGGAGTTTCTCTGCGGCAAGGCTGACAAAAAGCCAAAAAGTCAATGGCTCTGCCACCTCAGATGCCCATCCACGCACTGTAAGGTTCTAGGCACCCCTCTCACTGCAAGGCCCCTCAACGACCTTGGTCAGGGCAAGGACACTATTAATGTTGGCAGAAAAGTGTGTTATATATGCCTTAATGCAATACAATACCACAAAAAAGAAACGCTGACCTACATGTTATTCTTATGTCTTACACGTTTGTATCCATTATTGAGCCCTACGAAGGGTGAAGCCGATCTTGGGCAGCTTGTGTTCTGGTTCAGGGAAGGCCTGGCCTAGCAGTTCTGGCTGGACTCTTTCCATTGGCGCAGGATCGAGACTGATTTGCATACGGCTGAATCCAAACTGAGGTGTCATTTTGTGCAAAATAACAATACAATGAACTGGGATGCAACCGAGTAGTTACCAGTGGCTGAGATTAATTCAAACATTCCATCCATCATCCCATTTTATGTACTTCAGTGTTACTTTCTTTAAAATCGGTCATGTCCATGCTGGCACTCTCATTTTCTAGAAGAGAGTCGATGCTAATTCATTTCTTTAATCGCATAAACAATTCCACTGTTCACATTCGAATACTCTACTTCATCACAGTATTTTTATACAGAGTCCCTGAAATAAGGCATGTGCTACAGCATAGACTCATAACACATGCTACATGGAAGAGTGAAGGCGCTCAACAATTTTTAACAGGGGTTCAAATGTTTGTTTAGGTTACCATTTGAGGAGTGTTGAGACTTGAAAAAGTGTTTGTTGATCGCTGGTGAAGAAAACAGTGAGCAGCAAGCATTACCAAACACCATTGGTCTCACCTTTTAAACGTGAGGGTGAACTAATGGCTTTGCTAATGCTTGTTTCATTTGGCAGCAGCAGAAAAATAAATACAAAATATTCGCCATGGCATGTGCATGCCCAGGACGTCAGTCGTCTTCACAACCTGCTAGAGACATCCTTAAATAGTGTTTTCTTAAAGAAAACGCCAAACAAAAATGGCCTCTATGGCACTCCCATCTACATTCCAGCACTGTGAGCATGTTTGTGTGACTATGTCCATGAGTTAAAGTAAGAGAGTCAGTGAAGGAGTAAGTCAAAGTGAGTGAGAATGAGTGACAGTCAAGACGAGCATAAGTGAGCATGAATGTGAGTGAGTGAGGGAGAATGACAGTGAATGTAACTGAGTGTTACTGTGCATGAAGCACAGTAAGGCCGAGTAATTCAGAATGGATGGGACTGAGTGAGACAGATTGGGTCAGAGTAGGATGAGTGAGACTGTGTGAATTAGTGTGACAGAATGAGACTGAGTGAGTCAAAACTAGGCAGTAATAATAATAATAATAATAATAATCTTTATTTAGATATAACACAGATATCTTTAAAAGAAATTACAGAATTCACAATAAATAAAACCAACTGTTTTAAAATACGATATACTGTTATATGTTACGCTGACTATAAAAATACAACATACATATTAAAAACAAGGCAGTGTTCTGTGAAATGGGATTAGATGTATTGACCTATCACATTTCATTTCTTCTTCTCTAAAATTTTTGTTATCAAGGCCTGTTTTGCATAAAATTACGATATACTTGTTGAATAAAAGTTATTAAACCCAGGTTTAAGTCTTTGTTTTCAGGGTTCAGAGCCACAATAATGGCTTGCCTACATGTCCGAACACCCATCCTATTCCACTCTACTTTAAGTTTGCACCTGCGTTGGGAATTAAAAGCCGGACAAAGACAAACCACATGTAGCAGAGTCTCGGCTGTCTTGCCGCACCCTCTACAGATTACATTTTCCGCCATACGTCGCCAGGGGGGCAGATCTTGCAAAAAACGACAGTCACCCATTCTGATTGCCATAAAGCTACGTTT
Organism: Triturus cristatus; assembly: GCF_964204655.1. NCBI lineage: Eukaryota > Metazoa > Chordata > Amphibia > Caudata > Salamandridae > Triturus > Triturus cristatus. Next base: position 1,006,305,963 of record NC_140581.1, on the reverse strand, counting down.
TAAATACAGTGAATATGTGCAAGACAGATAAGTTGCAGGGGCTAGCCGTCTGTAAGAATTTACAAGGGCCCAAGCATGACTATGTTTGGTAAAGAGTGCCTTATCCATTATGAGAGAACTCATTCTCACACATTTTTTGATGCCAGTTTTAAATGCTACCTGACTGGGGTTGAGGGCCCATAGCTCACTCGCCGACATTTGATGGATGTAGTCCTTGAAAAGACAACCAAACGTACCTCTGGGGTTTTTCTGGGTGATTTCCAACCAGACCAAGGATTCTAGTGTACCCGAGTCCGCTTGCCTCAGTTTATGGCAGAGATTTAAATATGTACCAATGTTAGAAACATCATAATTCAATATCCCCAGCTCTAATCTTACCTGAGCTGGAGATGTGGAGTTTGGCAGATGGAGTACCTTTTTATAAATTTTGGTTGTATGTTGATTTAAGGCAGTATTCAACTTGCCCCTGAATATCTCTATGCCGTATGATAGAGTAGGGCCGATTTTTGCTCTCAGAACTTCTAAGAGTGGTAAAAGAGTTGGACCAGAGATATTTTTCGAGAGTTTTGCTAATGACACCGCAAGGGTTATAGCTTTAACTGTGAGCTCGTTACGGTGTTTAGTAAGATTACCCCAAGAGTCCAAATGGACACCTAGGTACTTATACGAGTGACCTACGGCGAGGCCTAAATTATTATATGACCATCCTCCAACAATGCGCCGTTTCCGACCAAGTGGGACAACTTGTGTTTTCTTTAAATTAACCTCTAGTTGGTTCATGGTCGTATAGGTGTGCAGTTTATCAAGGAGGCTTTGCAGCCCGACCCTAGTGAGGCTAAAGAGAACCAGGTCGTCGGCATATAAGAGATTACTTAATGCCATTCCTCCTACCTTTGGGGGCTGACTATTAGTGTCGTCCAATGAGGATGACAAATCCGCTATGAACAGATTAAAAAGCATGGGGGCCAGCACGCATCCCTGCTTCACACCTCTTGATGTCGAGGCAGTAAACTTAGGAGGTTTTTACAAGAGGCCTGCGCCGCCGGAGTGTCAGGTTTTTAGATTCTCTGGTGGTGCAGGCCTCTCAATCATATCTATGAGGCGACGCAAAGCCACCCTGCATGGCTTTGCATGGCCTCATAGATATGGAGTAAGACAAGGCAGCGCAAATCGCTGCATGCCTCGCTCTGTATGAAGGAGGCGTTTCATTGGCGTTGCAGTGGGTGCTCCCACACAACAGCCATTGACTTTAATGCTGCCCCAGATTTACAAAGTCACGTAAACCTGGGGCAGCGTCAAAATGTTATGCCTCTCCAGAGCAGTCGTAATGAGTTTTCATTTCTCCTAGTTTTTTCATTTTTCATGTGTGCTGCACACAAAGAATGAGGACAATGCCTCCATGTATTGCTTTTGTGCAGGAAGGTGTCCCTTCCTGCACAAAAACAATCCTGTCAACAACGCAGAACAAGGGTGCCTGTGTTGGTACTAGGCACCAATTTGTGCGTTGGCACTGGCTGAAAGGATAGCAATACACCGTATCTCATAGATATGGTGCATTTCTGCCCTTTTAATTTGGCAATACGGCAGCACAGCAAAAAGACTTGTGGCGCTGCCCTACACCAAATCTTTGTAAATGAGGCCCTCAGTGCAAGAAAGTGTGAGAGAACTGTTCAAGAAGAAGCTCATTGGAATTCGAACCAGGGATTACGCCCACCACTTTTAAAGGCCACCAGCTGCCATTGCATTTTGGAATGATATATAATTTTAGTTCACTTTTTCGAAGATGCCGACAGAAGGCATAAGGTATGTTTGCAGGTGGAAAAAAGAGAGTGATCTGGTGGCAGTGCATAGGTGCCCCGGTCACTGCAAAAAAATGTGTGGTTTGTTTTTTAAATAGTAAATGTATGGGGACTGGTGTGGGTGCAATGGACGAGTCTGGTGTGAGGGAAGAGAGCAAAAGCAAGCGGCCCGATAACAGCCTTCAGATGCGCCAAAAACGTGTTTGTGTATTGAAAAAAAAATGGAATGGGTGAGGGAGCAACAGACAAGACATGATTCCGATGATTGTGCAAAGACAAGAAATGAGCAGGCCAGTAGCAGTGTGCAATTACTGGGCTTTGAAATGGAAAAATAGAAGAGCAGGTACCCAGTAAAAGTGTACCTGCTTGTTTCTGAGAAGTGTCGGTACTCTCCAATCAAACGTATTACGTCACTCTTGAGAAGTGACGGTACTCTCCCTCTCAAAATAAAAAAGTGCTGGTACTCCGTACCGGGCAGTACCGGCCAATTTAAAGCCCTGGGCTTTGTTGAAAAAGTGTTTAAAAAATAGGATTAAAAATGAACGCGAAAGAGAAGAGGCAATAGGGGAACAATGGGAAGACAACAGGAAAAAACCTGGGCTCCCGTCGAATGCTAACTTTGAAGAAACTAGCGCCCTCATTTCAGCAGCAAAACGTGACAAGTCGTCCAGTCAGAACATGGTAAAAAAGAAATGCTCTAGAGGCCAGCGAAACAAAGAATAGGGATGAAAGGAATCGACTTAGGAAGAGAAATGAGCCGTACAAGAAAGCCGTAAAATGAAGAGGAAGTGCCTGACCCAAATATGCATTTATATTGTAATGTGCTAGACAAAATAGATGTTAAACATTAACATGCCTTTATGCAGACCTAAAAATGGAAGCCAAGAGATATTTTTGTTGCTCGTTCCAAATTCACAGTGCGAGCGCTATCACCATAAAACACTTTCAATTGCAGATGTGAATTGAAAGTTCATAGTTGCATTGTTTTAAAGGGTGGCAGATCAGCAGAAAAAAGAGATTAGCGTTCATATTACTGCAAAGGCCTCTGGAATTTGAGCTAAGTAGCTAATACTGGGTAAACTGTCGTGCAAAACTGCATTTTATCAATATCCCTTCTACATACCACATGGATATGACCTGACATACGAGACCCCGAATACTATGCTTGGCAGAAAAACTTGGGGGCATATTAACAAGGGCTTTATCTCTGCTTTTTTGGCTTTAAAAGCCAAAAAAGCAGAGATAAAACTAGCACCCTATCAAAAACAGGGTGTTAACATGCAAATTTGCATGTTAGCACCCTTTTACTCTACGCTTCCCCTTGCATCTCTAATGAGATGCAAAGGGGGCGTTCCAGAGTAAAATAATAGGAGAAATGTCGCTAAGCGACATTTCTCCTATTATCAAGAATATCGCTAACCCTGTTGGAGACAAAAAAAGCAGCGCTAACTGCGGTTAACGCTGCTTTTTTACGTCTGGTATTTTTCTGACTTAGCCATGATATCCTATGGAAGGAGGATATCATGGCTAAATTTGTCTGTCCCTATCAACAAGCTAACGTGAGATTATCGCTGGGTTTCCAGCGATAATCTCACGTTAGCCACTTAGCGTGAGGATTTTTATCGCTATTGAGATAAGCGTTGCTAATAGCACGCTATCTCAGCGATAAAAATCAACGCTAGCCGGCGATAATTATCCTAGCGCTAAGTGCGCTTAGCGATAATTATCGCCGGTTGTTGTTGATATGCCCCATGGATGTAGAGGTCCCCTTACGCATGTTAGTGCCAGAGGTAGATCTCTTGTCCAATCACTGGGAAGGACACATCTTTGTGACACATTTCTCAGATGGTTGCTATCAAAATGAATGCCCGCTGACAGGAAAGCCAAGATCAAGTGGGACACTTGAGCAAGCGTGAAGCGAGCATGTGGGCGGACAGGGGAGGCGGTCACTGCGCGAGCATGCAGTTGTGTGTGCAAATTAATGTTGGCCATGGGAAAATTCCTTCTTGCCCAGAGAGGAACTCATCCCGAGGACTGCAGCTGGACACGATGATCCGTACCGAGTAGAGCAACCATTGCCATTGTGTCTTTCGGTTGCCACAACAACCACTAAACAGTGACACAGCGGTGACGCGCTGCATCCACCCCTCCCTGCCCACCGTTCACCTTCTCGTTGCCTTTTCAGGGCTGTTGCGTTTTATGTATCTTCAGTGGAGGGCGTTTCATGTTCAAAGAAAATACACGATGGGAAACAAAAACCCGATTGTTTAAATATTTAGGTGGCGCGGAGGAATATTTCGCTTGTTTACCCACAAACACCTTTTCAAATTGTAGCGGTGCTTCTTTGCTCTGAGTCGCGGAATGGACTCTAAAGAGTTGTTCCCGAGATGCAGGCAGGCTGTGCACTCTGGCGTTTGCCGAAAAAGAAAACGTTCACTCAAACCGAAAGAAAGGTCCTTGAAGACCACCCGTACTCTTGTTTTTCAGTGTTGTACACAGAGTACCAAACAACCTCAATAAAATGGAGAATTAAAGAAAAACACTGTACCGTACCTGTCATAGTTGAACATTTTCCAGAGATGTCTACCGTGGGCTAACAAAAGGGATAGTAAACAGGTGGGCGAATGTATTTAGATCATATGCAAGTTATACACTAAGGTAATAAGACATAACGTCGAATACTTAATATCATGCTACCAAACTATCCCAGCACAAATATCGACAGCCAACATATTTTCAAGGTGTGTGTGTCTATATATACACTCCACTCCTGAAGACGAAAACTTATTCTCAACTCCATATTTAAAGTTACATTGGTGTGGACAGAAAATGTATACTAGCCTATATATACGTGGCTTGCTGTTTTTCTGGTCATCAATATTGATGCTACGATATTTTGATAACGCATTACTTAAAACTTGATATTCTGCTATGGTGGTGTGGTCTACATTGGAGAAGCTGGCCACCTGATCTTGGAGCTCCGCCGCAGGAGAGCAAACAATCCTGCACAAAAGCATCCAGCAGGCCCGTAGCAACACGGATTTGCTAAGCAAGAACTCATAACCAGAGCTGCTTAAGACGATGTGGTTTTTGAAAGGCCACACTGACCAAATGCAAGAAATCTTCGACAGTCTCTGGCTATCTGTACCCTCCTTGCTGCCTCACAATGGGCTTTGGGGGCCAGCCAACCAACCGGAGGCGGGCCCCCCAGGGAGTATGGTGCAGCCTGGGCTACATTGTGCTTCTTTGGGCTTCAACTGGGCTTTGCTGCTTTGGGCTTCATGTCCATTATATAAGCGGCTATTTAATGCAGGAGGCCACCATTGTGGTAGGTGACATGGTGGCCGCTAGTTTAGTCAGGAGAATTTTTTATAATAAGTAGTAGCGCAGTTATTAAGTGGGTATGGAAGATTCAATGTTTCAGGATGCCATGCGCCTGTTTACAGGGGCAGGTCGCATGGATCTACTTACACCCGGCGCACATTTATTTATTTATTTGAGTTTTATACAGCGCTGGCTAGACCCGGAGGTATCAGAGCGCTTTACATAAGGAACAGCGAGTTGCAAGTTACAATTCTTTTTACACAAGTTACACAGTTCACTTGCAGTTTCTAGTTTGTATTTTTGAGGGTTGTTCTCTCCTTCAGAGAAATGAACAAGGGCTAGTTGCGCATGCAGTGCCATGTCTAATTCGTTCGCCAACACTGAATTGCTCGTGTTGATGGGTGTGGGGACTGATGTGCAATGAGGTGCAGAGCGAGTATTGAGGATGGACGCTTCTGAACCAAATAGTTAATAGAAAAGCGGAATGGATGTGCCCAAGACTAGGGTAGAGGGGTGATTCGCGAGGAGGCACAGGTAGACAGTGTAGTTACCATTTTCTGGCCCACTACTCTTTGAACTGTTACTAAAGGGTGCTCGAATGCCACTTTACAGTGAACACAGGTGGGGGCTGGCAGGGAGTGTGACACAAGGGCAGTGACTGTACTTGGGGTGTATAGCTGATGAGGCAGCAGGGCTTCCAGCCTATCAACGCACAAAGGACAGATCTTTGAGAGTGAGGTGGAGATGTTGGCCCAACTGTAACTTTGGCGAACCTTAGAGGACCACATCTCCTTTTATAAAAACAAAAAGCATATAGGGATGGATGATCAGATCCTCCGTTCTGCTTGAGAGGTATGTGCTGCTTCGGTCTCTCTTATGGGATCATAGTGTGCAGGAAGCATGCAGTCCTTTGAGTTCAGTTCTCTTTCACTTGTTCTAACTACACTCTACATGTCGCCCACCCTACCCCTTCTCTCCTGATGGCAAGTCTTTGCCCGAAAGGTCCTGAGTTGAAGGGTGGGCACTCACTTGGAGTCCCCCATGAGCCTGGGCACCAGGTCGGCATTCCCCATGCAGGAGAGTTGGGGTGGGGGCGGCCCCTGACACATGCTACATGGGCAAGGCATGCCCGTCCAGTGCTGGCGGGCTCCTCCGTCCAGGGGTATTAGTGGGGACTTGAGCAGGCCGTGGGGCGGCCGCAGGGGCCCCGAAGGGGGCAGGATGGGGTGGTGAGTTTCGGAGGAGGGCAAGTCAGCGACAGCCGAGTGCACCAGGGCGCTGCCGCAGGCTGGGTGGAAGCCGGGGTGGTGGTGCTGCCCCCCCACCACCGTAGATCTTGCTCACCAGCCGCTTCATCTTCTCCAGGGAGCTGGAGAGCAAGTGTGGTGGCGCCCCTGGTAAGGCGTGCAGAGCGCAGTGTGGTGACTGCTATCCTCACGCACTCACCCCCTCGTCGTAGCCGGTCTGGGAGCAGCGGTTTGCAGGTAAGCTCAAGGGGCCACTTGGTAGGCAGGAGAGCGGCCCAGGAGGTAGGAGTGGTGCGGGTGCTGGGCAAGGCCCAGTGCGTCAGCCTGGTTTAGTATTTATGGGTAGGGAGGGTCAGGGTCAGGGCCAAGTCCTGGCCGGCGGGAGAAGTGGAGGCCACAGGCCATGAAATTGACTTGTAGAGCCAAATGAAGTACCGTCTCGCCCCAGAGGGGAACATGCTGGGCTCGGGGAGAAGGGAGAGAAGACAGCGGGAACGCGAGGGAAGGGAAAATGTTGGGGATGAGCAGTCTGCCACAGCAGACTGGGAGGGGTGAAGCAGTGAATGACAGAAATGACTTCAGCAGTCTAAAGGGACAGATGGTTCAAGAGGGGCAGGGGTGGGGATGAAAAAGGGATCAGTAAAATGGCCCCCAGTGTCTTTATCTGCAGGGGGTGGCTAGAGAGAGCCCCCGAGCATTACAGGGCTTTTGGAGTAAAAAGGAAGGGTGGGGGCTTTGGCAGCAACAGGGGGGCAGTGTGGGACAGGGAGAAAGCATGGTGGTTTTAAGGGGGTTGCAAAGCAATATGGAGCAGGACCTGCTTCTGGATTAATTGCAGCACCTCTAGAGCGGGGTGGTGAGGACAGGCTAGTGAGCTAGGCGGGGAGGCTATTTGGGGGGGGCATAGGGGCAGTTGGCTGCAGGTGCCAGATCAGGTTGAGGAACAGGGACACCATGCCAGATCTGCCTTATATTTTTCATTGTAAGCGTAAAGGAGGAGATGCAAACTTGGGAGAGTCTTATGTGGCTCACAGTCCCCTAGGAGATGAGATGGTAGGGTCTAGGGTGGCCAGCTGGACAGCGACGTGGGGCGGCGACAACACTGCCACACGAAGATCTGGGGTGGCGCCCGCTGAGGGACTTTGAGTGTCTTGATTGCTTCACTGAGTGCAAACAATTGCTACTTCTTTATTCTAATACCTAATCATTGGTAAAAGGATGTACCCTACCTTCCTCGCAAGGTTCAGAACACAAATGAAATAATTCAGGTTCACTTATATAAATAAATGAAAAACACTTTTCCACCTAAGAAGCCTAGGAAAATCGGCAGACAGCAGAATAAACACAACGCACTTAAAGCTCCCAAAGATCTAACAGCAATTAATAGAGCCAACACAGTTCCCGCCAACAGCTGGAATTACTAAGAACCACTGATGTGATAGATAACTCAAAGTAGCAAAAACAAGGCTCCAAAACATAAGACAATACAGGCTCCTTTAAAGGCCATACTGAGTCTGCATAGAAGTGAAGCAAGGCATAACTGTATGACCTAACTACAGGAAAACAATGTAGAAATGATAACCAACTTACACTAACAACGGCCCAACAGGCTAACCAAGATTGATCATGAAGGCATAATGCAATGAACCCATATCTACTGTAAACTGGATTGGCCTATTGCCTTGCTCACACAGCTATCATCGCTCATATTCTCAGATTGGCCTCCACACTGATGTATGTACATGAGTATGAGCACTCGGTCTGCAATGATCCGCAACCCAATGATCTCTAGCTGAGAACCTGTGTTCTGTTAATGTCTTCGTTTGTGAGAGGTATGGATCACTGACTATCTAGTCCAGCTAAAAGAACTAACCTATCAGAAGACAAGCATTAAAAGCTACACACCGGTGACACCAGAGACAATTTATACAATTCGCTAAATATACCCAGTACAGACAGGATCAAAAAAAGATAAAGGCTCTAAGAATCACTGACTTACCACAGTTTAAGGTGTATATCGTAAGGAGCAAGAGAAGTGTCCATAGAGAATTAATTGAAAACTAATCCACACTCTGAACAATAACTTAAAACTAAGGTCAGGCTACCACATTAGATATAGAAAGAATCACCTTAAATCACCATCTGAACATAATGTCTATCGCACCATCACCCTTAACGCAACAGTGGAAGAACCGAAGGATAAAGAATGCAATGAACGATAGGTTGGACAAAAAGATCCAAATAGCAAATTCCGATACCAGATTCTCCCAACAACATGGATCTAATTCTACAACACCCAAACTCACTATACGATCCAACAAAGAGCACTAAAAATAATACGGGCACCCTACAAGTAGAGATGATGGGCTTCATAAGTGACACGAAGTCCCTTTCCAATAGAGTAGAGGAGACTGAATCTAGAATAGGCAAACCCAAAAATGTACAAAATATGGTTAAGAAAACATCAGACAATGTATCCAAAATGTTTGACATCCTGGAAAGAGAAGTAAATGATTTAGAAGACAGGAATACAAGAGGAAACCTAAGACTTTTTGACCAACTAGAGAACTCAGACGAACAAGAAGCTATGGGCCACATGTATCATAATTGGAAATTGCGATTACCTAATTGTGATTTTCTGAAAATCGCAATTAGGTAATCGCAATTTCCAATGTATGAAACTCCAGGAGTTTCATTTACCGATTCCCAGGGGGTCCCAAATCGACCTACCTCATTAATATCAATGAAGTAGATCGCAATTTGCGACCTCCTAGGAATCGCTGAAAATCACAGGGATGGTGGCCTGCTGGGTTCAGCAGACCACCATGTCTGTGATTGCTTTTAAATAAAGCAATATATTTTTTTTAATGCAGCACGTTTTCTCCTTAAAGGAAAATGGGTTGCATTTAAAAAAAAAAAGAAGAATAGTTTTCTTTTCATTTTTAAGAGCACTCAGTGGTCCATGGGGCCACTGCCTGCTCTTAAAGAAACGTTTTTACAACCATTCCCAAAGGGGAAGGGGTCTGTGGGGCCCCCTTCTCATTTGCGAATGGGTTACTACCTACTTGAAGTAGGTGGTGAAATGCAAATGTTTTGCAACCGACTTCACGGTCACAAAACATTCAAACATACCATTAGAATTTGCTATTTGAAAGTGACGCCCTAAACACGCCCCTTCCAAATACCGAATAGCAAACCCATTTTGTGATTCGATAACAGGTTACAGAATCACAAAATGGGTTTTGATACATGAAAAATGCCTTTGATGCGTTCTCAAACGGGGCGATTCGCAAATTTGGTTGATGCATGTGGCCCTAAGTCTTGTGCTCTATTTTCAGAATCATGGTGTCAGAAATTGGAATATTATTTGGGGTGCAAGACTGCTCTCGTTTAGGAATAATCAAAACCCTTGTCAGGATAAACCCCCCACGTCATAAATTAACCTGAGCTCAATCCCTGACAGCTACGGGCCTATGTCACCCAGCAGACAGGCTTAACTAAGGGCAATGTGTGCAGTATTTATGCAGTACCAAGACAGTAATAACGTTAAAATGCAGAAGAATAAATATCCCAAACCAAATAAGAAAAATACAGTAAAATGTAATAAATGAAATTACACCAAAATAAAAATCTCCAGTAAGGGGAGTCAGTAATATGAGTTTGTTAACTTTTACGTAGAAATAGCGCCAAGCAGTGCTAGACTTGAATGGTTGCAGTAGACTGGGAAGTAGGTGCAATTACAGACTGATTGCGATGAGGGCATGGTCGGATACACCAAACAGGTTCCTCCTAATCAAGGATTTTACCTTCTGATTTAAGGCTCGCTATAGTTATAGACGATCGACCTGTTGTCTGCCAGGGCAAGCAGAGTATTTTACTCTCTTGCCCTGGCAGATGTCCAGACAGCCAAATTTAGAAATGTCTGTTAGGCCGACAGTCATTTGTAGCACTCGCAGGAACCACAATCAAGGTTTTTCTGGTGGAGGCAGGCAGTAAAAACTGGCTATATGGCCCATCGAAATTAGGCCTCACAGACCTATAGCCAATTCTCCAATGGCCCTTACACCATTGGGCCATCAGTAAGGGCCATCACATAAGTTTGGCCACGGCAGAGATGAAGTGTATTGTGGTAATCCTAGTGCCCTCCCACATCTAACACTAACATTTTGTTTGTGGCAGGCACTGAACCCACAGCAAAACCAGAGACAGAAGTCTTATAGGACAAAAGCAAGGTCTTTCAGCAACCAGACAGTGGAAGCACAAAAATGGTCTTGGCATCCTGTTCTCTCCCTTTCATGTGTGCCACAAGGGTTACATGTGGTTCAACCAACCTGCCAAGCACGATTTGCGCTTTAGTATAAAAAAGAATGCCCACAGCCCCTACCCTGCACATTCTGTGGAGTACAGATGAGTCCTTTCTTCCCATTCAGGTTAGCCTATTGTTTGCTCCTGAGAGGGATTTCACACCATTTACATACCTGTTCAAGGTTGAGCACAGGCTGAGAGCTGGCAGAACATACGATAATTAGCCTTCTGACAGTTCAGTCGGCTAGAGGCTAGCTTTCTAAAAACAATTTTTCTTTAGCATTTATTAAATATCCAACATCACCATTGAATTTTATTTTTAATATTTATTACAAATAGTAGTTTCATTATTTTTCTAGCTCGTCCAATTCCAGAGATACAGTATTAGTATTTAACCTGTACTCTTGTTTTCTACATAAGACAGCTAGACCTGCCACACTGAAAGTATCTTTTATGGCCATGTCACTGTAGGGATTTGGTCAAATATATTTTCTACATGTCTCACTTTTAAATACCATGCACCCTACCTTCTAGGCAACAAGGCTTACACAGGGGTGACTTACTCATATTTGACTTGTCAAAAAAGGTTGTTTTAACAGGTAAACTGCTGCAGCCAGACTACAAAAGTAGCTCTGAAGCCATGTTTTCCTTGCCACACTAGTGGATGGCACAATAAGTACTACAGTCCACATGTGACATTTATCTTCCAGGCCATGGGTGCACATTTTACACCATACACTGGGGACGTACATGCAAGTTAAATGCACCAATTAGAGATAGGTCAATTCAACAGTTTTAAGGTGGAGCACATGCACTTTATTTCTAATTAGCAATGGCAAAGTGCACAGAGTTCTAAAAACAGCACACAAAATAGGGTCCAACAAAAGTGAAAAATCTAGGGTGACCATGCAGAAAAGGCACATTTCCTACAGTGCTTAAATCATTTTAACCAACAACTAAAAAACACTAAGGCTCATACTACCCACGATTGACTTTGTGAAGCCCTTCGATTTCGTTTGCTGGCAGATCCAATTCTATTGGCTGAAACAGATGAACTTTGGTCCCCTTGTTTGTTGATGGGTCTGTGTACTATATTCTGAGCCCTGGGGAAATGTTGGAGTTACTGGGGTTACTTCCCAGACTATCCCAGTGCTATGCAATACAAGACAGGGCTGCCCCCGTCACCTCTTTTGTTTGCACTAGCCATTGAACCCCTGGAGGAATGGATCCACTGAAATGCTGACTGGATGGTCGTGAGGACCGGATCCCTCTCCAAGCTGATGACCCATTTCTATATGTGAGCAACCCTGAGACATCAGTACCCCACCTCCTACACATGCTGCAAGTATATGCTGACGCCTCGGGCCTTGAGGTTAATTGGTTCAGATGCACTTACATCCCCTTTAGGGCACCCACAATGACATTAAGGTCATGGCCCCATTTCAGTTGTTCAACTGCCATTTTCGCTACCTGGGCATACAGGATGCCCCCTCTTCACAAAAGGCCTGGGACCTGGGCTACATTCCAGCTTAATGTGGTGGGCAGGAGTGCACTGTTTAAGATGGTTGCGCTACTAAAATTCCTCTACATCCTGCAAAATTACCCCATCCCACCCTTCGTCTTCCATACACTACTCTTGGATGTGGTACGTTTCATCTGGCCCAGAGGGTTGCCATGGATTTCGCCACGCCCGTACGATGGCGGATTGGGGTTTTCGGACCTCCAACTGTATTATTGGGCCAGCCACCTTCTTTCCATCACGGACTGGTTCTTTGCAGCCGACATTGATCCCTCCATAAAGGTGGAACTTGGTGCACTGGAGCGATACGGCTCACTTAATCTTCTTTGCAGATGTGACGCTACCACGCATCTGTCACTCGCTACCCCCTCAACGCTGTTTGCCTGACACCAATCACTGAGTTGGATCGGCTGGCACAGAGTGTCGACAGCAACGTCACCTCTCTGGGTGGGGCCCTGGATTAGCCACAGAACTATACCAGAGGGCTTCGGAGTGTAGGATTCCATAGGTGTTAGAAATCGAGTTTCAAGTTGGCAGAGGTATGCAGCCTGTCCAAGTAGAGTCCACTATCCTAGTTAGGGTAAGTCACAACTCAATCCCAAATTATCCTGTTCACACCACTGGTAGCTTGGCACAGAGCAGGAAGGCTTAACTTAGAAGGCAATGTGTAAAGACACCACAAAAAGACTCCACGACAGTTTAGCAAACCAGAGAACATTTATCTGAGTAAAACAAGAACAAAATGATCACAATCCATCAAGTAGAAGTCGAGATATTGAATGTTGAAGACATAAATGCAATAAAGTGGTTAGAAGCAGGTAGCGCTAAAAATATTACTTCAGGTCACGAGGGACTGTGGCAAATCCAAGTTCAGGCAGACTGCGATGGAGCATGGGCTGGCTACAGGGACTCACTTTGCCAGACTGCACCACAGTACCATGGCTCCTGGGGTGCAGTCTGCATGGTGAGGCTTTGCATCATTCGGCGTCGGCTCCAAGAGGCTGTCAGCTGTGTGGCGAGGCTTTGCGGGGCTTTGCATGGGATTTAGCAGAATCTCAGATGCAGAACCCACTGCTAAGGCCCATCACTTGGATGGGGCACCTCAAGGAAGGGTAGGACTCACAGAAGTCAGAGAACAGTAGCACCAGCAGAACTGCAAGAATTTGTTTGTGTCCCTGAGACTTCAAAAGCAGGAGGCACGCTAACAAGCCCTTGGAAATCATTTTGGAGGGAAGGAAGAGTTCAGCTCTCCTTCCAGGAGAGTCAGAGAGCAGCAGGCAGCAGGTCAACAAGCAGGAAAGCAGTCCTTGCACAAAAACAATCCAGTTGAGTCCTTTGAGCAGCACCGCATTTCTTCAGACAGCGATTTGGTGTAGGCCCAGAAGTGTCTGATTTGAGAGGGTCAGGGACCCAGTACTTATACCCAAATGTGCCGTTGATGTTGGGGAAACTTCAAAGAGTGGTTTTGAAATGCATGTGTATTCATCTCAAGCCAGTATTGTTTTTCAAGTTATCTATGGGGATCACCAGCCATTTGTGTGGGGTCAGGTTGATGTCCCGGTGTGAGCCCCCTTTCCTCCCGTCTGCCCAGGCCTGCCATCAGAATGCAGATGTATGCAGAGGAGTGTTCAGCCACCCTTGGACTTCTGTGTTTGTGGCTGTCGAGGAGGAAGGCACAAATGGGATCTGTCACCCCATTCAGATGGGTATTGGAGACAGGCTGGCGGTCACATAGAGCAACGCAAGAGCAGAACAAGCATTTGCAATGCAATAGGTCTCGCAGTTACGAGAGTTACAGCTATTGGCATTGTAAATAACAATGCCTTGTATTTATGTTTTTAAAACAAAAATAAAAGGCATTATTATTTGCAATGTCAATAGCTCAAACAAGCATAAATGCGAGACCTATTGCATTGCAAATGCTTGTTGTTCAAAAGCCGTCCCTCCAGAGTCTGCATGGTAGTGGTATAGCCAGCAACCATTAATTCGATTAGCTGGTGATCGGAGTTTATGCCCCAAAGTATGTGTCAGTGTGTGTCTGTTTAAGATTAGGGCTTGCCTTTTACGTGACATGGTGAGACCAGTGCTACTTCGGGTGTACAGTGGAGTGCATGCAGTCATGAAATCTTAGCTGGACCTGCAGAAGTGTAAGAGTGGCACCTTCCTCCATATGTACAGGGTGGTGTAGATGTCACTGGATCTCAGAGAGGCCAGTCATTGTGAGTTGTGCAGGCATGTGTTGCAGCGAGTGCAGTGCTGTCATTCTATGGCTATGAGAACAGTGCCTCACGTGTGGTGTGCACGGCAGCCAGGCGGCACAGAACAGTGGTAAAAAACATCTATTGGAAACGTGCTGCTTGAAAAAATGAAAGGCAAAGGAGACACGCTGTGTTACGTTGTTATTATATCTCCTTTGAAAGCACCACGGGGGAATACTTGTGAAATCACGTATGGCTCATGTTAGAGGGCAAAAGTATAATGTGCTCATATGCACTGTCGGGATTAGCAACATGCCTTGAACAGCAAACAAGACTAATTGCGCGCCGCATTTGAGCTGCAGCAAATAAACGTGACAGGGCTCGCATATTGACAACGCCCTAAATAAGCAATTTGGGTCATATTGATACTACTAACAGTCTCCAGTTCTGCAGGCCGGGACTACATGTCCCATAGTGCCTTAGTGGTGTTGTGAAAATATTGGAGGAGAACGCCTGCGCAGCCAATGACGTTCGTGCTTTTCCTGATAAACACGGGCGCTGCGCTTGAAACCAAGGGTGGGCTGGGTAGAGGAGGGGAGAGCAGCGAAGCAGAAGCGCGCGAGGGCAGGGGGGGACAGGGAGTGCGGAAAGCACAGTGAGACCTCACAGAGGCAGCATACATTGCCAAAATCTTATTTTTTTTTAAGCGTTTTTTGGGTGTCAGAAGTTAACTTTAAAGTACTCGCTCAATTACAGATCTGCAAGTGGCCCCAAGACAAGCAGTGGAAAGAAAAAAACACAAGA
This sequence comes from Triturus cristatus, assembly GCF_964204655.1. Classification (NCBI taxonomy): domain Eukaryota; kingdom Metazoa; phylum Chordata; class Amphibia; order Caudata; family Salamandridae; genus Triturus; species Triturus cristatus. Next base: position 1,006,290,767 of record NC_140581.1, on the reverse strand, counting down.
CAAGCAGGAAGTGGGATAAGGGAGGGGGTGGCAAATGGCGTGTACATTTCGAGGGCGCTTTGATGTTCGCAGTGGCCGCGCGGCTCACTGAGTACATCAAAGCGCCCGCGAAATGTACACGCAGGCTGCCAAATGGTGCGCGCGCCCGGCGCACATGCGTGAAAGTGATCGCGATCACACATCAAAGCGAAAGTGAAAGCAAACGGTGTGCAGGCTGCCAAATGGTGCGCGTGCACGGCACACATGCACTGTATTTGGAGGCCTGAAAGCACTTCCAGATCCCCCATTTACAAAAGCTCTCGCGAGAGCAGCGCTAAAGCGCTGTCTCAGGCGAGACCTAAAAATGCCCACTGTCTGAAAGCGGCATTTCTGCGCTAGTAGTGTTAAATCCAACCTTACCAGCAAAGTGCATTTATCACCAGTATTCCACCAATACTAAACATGATAAAGCTTCTCCCCAGGGATCAGGAATTACCACTTAGAGGCTGGTCTATGAGGGGAGTAGGCTTCACCATAGTGAAAAGCAAAAAAAGCTGTTTTTCACTACCAGGACATGTAAAGCATAGAAGCACATGTCCTACCCGTTGCTTACATAGCACCCTACCCTCTAGGTTGCAAAGCGCCATCCTTAGGGGTGACATATATAATAAAAGGGGGAGTTCAGGGCTTGGCAAGTAGTTTGACCTGCCAAGTCATAGTGACGGTGAACTTCACGCGCAGGCCCTGCCTTCGTAGGCCTGAGACATGGTTAGGGGGGTTTCTTCCGTGGGCGACACAATCAGTGCTGCAAGCCCAAAAGTAGCATTTAGTTTACAGGCTATGGGCACCAGTAGTACACATTAATAAGAACTAAGTAAATTAAATATACCAATTGGGTACCATCCAATGTTACTATGTTTCAGGGGAGAGAGCACAAGCACTTTAGCACCGATTAGCAGCATTAAAGTGTGCATAGTCCTAAAGCCAGACAAATGGGTGCAGAAAATGGAGGGAGGCAGGAAAAAAAGTTGGGGGTAGACCCTCCCAAGGCAGTCAGTTCTAACAAAAGGCATCTCAATGGTAAGGGAAGTCTGGACGGGCTCATTTATGTACACCTGACTGACACCTACACTATGCACAACGCAATTCTTTTGTTTCTTCCAACTGTGGCACACACTTGAAGCCTCGCTCAATCTCTCAGAACCCCTCCCCCAATATTACCCCTTATTGGCACACCTGATGAAATCACATCTCCTCAAAAAGGGTGGCACATGCCGCTATCGCTTGCTTCTAAACAATCCCCCTGACCCCCATGACTGCTTTGCGAAAATGATGAGAGGAATAACTGAAGCCCCATGGATGATGATGACTGGATTGAGGCTAAAATGGGGTCTAGAGATCTTGATGAACCTCCGACTTATTCCGTTGAAATATCTCCACCTTGTGTACTACAGTTCCTCATGGCTACACAAGATAAGAAATACTCTACCTTCCTGATGCTGGAGATGCCGGTAAATATTGGGCACCTTCTTTCACATGGTCAGTGTCTGCCCAGTTATCCAACCATAGTGGGCACGCATCTGCACCACCTTCTCAGGAATTGTACATAGAGAGGTTCCACATGACCGGCAACTAGTTCTCCTGGGTCGGCTGGATGAATGGGAAGGGAGTCATCACATCAGATGATTAGCTGGTCTGGGTTTCATTATCTTACAGCAGCGGCTCCTCCTTTAGGGAGGAGGAGCGTCGCCCCACTGCTGAGAGCCAGCAGATGAAAAATAAAATAATGTTAAAACTATTTTATTATAATTTTATTTTTCATTGACTGAGCCTAGTCTCGGTCGAGTCTAGGCTGGGGCAGGTGCTTCCTCTACAGACAGCAGCATGGAGAAGGAGTGGTGGGCACGGCAAGTGTGCATGTTGAGTTGGCCGGCTGGCTTGGGAAGGACAAACCGACAGGCGCAGATAGATTTCTCCAACCCGAGCTGTGTTTCACAGCTAGGTGGCGAAGAAGCACAGACTCCCTGTCCCTGAGCGAGCAACAAACCAGCCTACTGAGACCAATACTGGTGTTTCTCTCATGCCCGGTAATTGCATTACCAGCATGAGAGCAGCATCTGACTATACTCTTACTGAGCCTGAGATTTGTACCTACACCTCAACATAATCCATTCAAATGTATTTCTGGAATGTGTTGAAACTATGCAAAAAATCTGCCTCCACCAGTGTTCTCTAATGATCTCCATAGGCCATCTTTTGTTTGCCCTCCTGCATTTACTATAGGTCCAGAAGTCACAGTCTTTGAACAACGGGTTCTTATTGAGAACACTGTATTTGAACAGACCACTCAGAACCATCTCTTTTAAAACATGTCAAAGTCTGACTGGGCAACCATAAAATTGCTGTAAAAAAATGAGAATATAATAAAACCAGTGGACAAAGGCAGCGTGATTGTTGTCCTCAATACCCATGACTATGACACAGAAGTTCAAAGACTTGTAGGAGCACGTTCCAACTATATACAACTAATGAGGGACCCCACTGTGGAACTACAGGGAATAATTAAAGCCATGGTGGTTGATGCAAAGGATAACAAGTGGATTACTGCAAAGGTAGCTGACTTCCTGGTGAATCCCTCACTGAGAATACCAGCTTTTTATATCTGGTCAAAAATACACAAACTCTTGGGCACCTGATTGTTTCGGGCATCCAATAACTATTAGAACAATTGTCCTAATTTGCTGATTTTTTTTCTTGAGGAAGGTTGTGATTAACCATCCCACTTCTGTATGGGACACAACAGATTTGCTGAAACTGCTGCAGGACATCAAATATGATCCTACCACACAGTTTCTCATTACTCTAGATATCGAATTGCTGTACACCAGCATCCCCCAAGATGCTACGTTGGTGGCAGCTTCAGGAGCTTTTGGGGCACAGGAGTGGTTCTATGATACCCCTGAAATGTTTGTACCTGAAGTGCATTGAATTGGCACTCACAAGGAATTTCTTCATGTACAAAGATCGACTGTTCCTACAGACATCAGGTACTTCGATGGGAGCCACATTCTCCCCGAGCCTGGCCTGCATTTATGTGGGTCTGTTTGAAGTCAACTGTATTTTCCATGACACCAATCCCTTTCGCACAAATTTGGGTTGATGGAGGCGCTATATCTATCTATATATATATATATATCTATATATATATATGATAGAGTTATATATAAAACACACATGAACACAACATGTTTCTGACCATGTTCAGGTGTTGAATTCCTAATCATTTATAGTAATGTTGCTGATGATGACACAGCAGGCGAATTGGGGAGTATCTGCTGATTTGCTTCCTGGTGGTTGCTTATGTGAGGTACTTCCTACTTTTTTATATATTTTTCTTTCAGAATCACATTTGGTTTGCCCCTAGGTGCAGGACCTTTTTTTGTTTAACATGATACACGTACTGGGAGGTTCATAGATAGATACTAGAGCCGCTCCCTTCCTAAATGTGTAATAGGGGGATCCCAAGGACTAAGGTTCAAGTGTGTGAAACGTGTCAAGGGCTTTTGTTATGAATAATTTGAGTGGAGTGGAGGGTGCCCTTGAAGTTTTTCCCTCAAGTGCTCCATCAAATCAGGTGTTTTTTAAGCGCGACTACTCACCCGTAAGGGTCTCAAGTTGCTGTGGGGTGTGTGTGGGGAGGGGGTTCGCAGGTTCCAGTCCATCAAGGAGGGGGTCTGTCGAAGAGCCAGGTTTTGAGGTATCTTACGAAGATGGGGAGCAATGTTATCTGTCTGAGGTAGAGCGGAAGGTCGTTCCAGGCTCTGCCCACGCAGAAGGAGAAGGAGCGTCCTCCCGATCTGGTCTTTCTGGTGCAGGGGACCACGGCGTAGGAGAGCTGGGCTGATCGTAGGGTCCTTTGGGGTGCGTGGAATTTGAGTTGGCCACTCAGGTATGCTGGTCCGGTGTCGTGGAGGGCCATGTGAGCGTGGGTTAGCATCTTGAAGGTGACTCTAGCTTCGATGGGGAGCCAGTGGAGTGTGCGCAGGTGCTGGGAGATGTGGCAGTGTCTTGGCAGGTTGAGGACCAGTCTTGCGGCGGCGTTTTGGATGTTCTGTAGCTTGCGGGTGAGGTTTTTGTTTATTCCAGCATAGAGTGTGTTGCCGTAGTCGAGCCTGCTGGTAACCAGGGCGTGAGTGACGGTCTTTCTGAGTTCGAGGGGGATCCATTTGAAGGTCTTACGTAGGAGGCGGAGGGTGTGAAAGCAGGAGGACGAGACGGAGTTGATCTGGTGGTCCATTTTGAGCTCTGAGTCCAGGATGATTCCCAGGTTGCATGCGTGGTCCGTGGGGGTGGGCGGGCTTCCGAGGGCGGGGGGCCACCAGGTGTCGTTCCAGGCATCTGGGTTTGGGCCCATGATGAGTACTTTCGTTTTGTTGGTGTTTAGTTGTAGGCAGTTGCTTTTCATCCATTTGGCAATGGCTTCCATGCCTTCTCGAAAGTTGTGTCTGGTGGTGTTGGGTTCATTGGATAGGGAGAGGATGAGTTGAGTGTTGTTTGCGTATGACACAATGTTGAGTCCGTAGGTTCTGACGATGGGGGCAAGCGGAGCCATGTAGACGTTGAAGAGCGTAGGGCTGAGGGAGGACCCCTGGGGGACTCCGCAGGTGGTAGGTGTAGGGTCCAAGAGGAAAGGGGGGAGTCTGACCCGCTGCGTTCTGCCGGAGAGGAAGTAGCGGATCCAGTCGAGGGCCTTGTCTTGGATCCCTGCGTCATGGAGTCTGTGTATTAGATTGCGGTGAGAGACTGTGTCAAACGCCGCTGAGAGGTCGAGGAGGATGAGGGCTGATGTTTCTCCTTTGTCCAGTAAGGTACGGATGTCGTCTGTTGCGGCGAGGAGGGCGGTTTCCGTACTGTGTTTTTTTCTGAAGCCGGATTGAGAGGTGTCAAAGATGTTGTGCTCTTCGATGAATGTGGCGAGTTGGCTGTTGATGGCTTTCTCGATGACTTTTGCTAGGAACGGGAGCAGGGAGATGAATCTGTAGTTTTTGAGGTCGGTGGGGACAACCAAGGGTTTTTTCAGGACGGCGTTGATCTCAGCGTGATTCCAGTCGTCAGGGAACGGGGCGGTTGCCAGGGAGCGGTTGATGGTGTGGCAGAGCATGGGTGCGATGGTGTCGGCGGCTCTGTTGAAAATATGGTGGGGGCAGGGGTCCGTGAGGGCCCCAGAGTGGATTGACTTCATCGTCTTCAGTGTGTCTTCAGTGGTGAGGGCTGTCCAGTTGTCGATAGCTGGCTTCTGGGTGTCGGGGTGGTTGGTGAGGGTTCAGTGTGTTAGTTGTCTTCGTCGAAGTTGTTGTAGATGCTCTTGATTTTGTGGTGGAAAAAGGTGCTGAGTTTGTTGCAGAGGTCTTGTGAGGGAGGGATGTCGGTGGACTCACTGGTGGGTTGGGCGAACTCCTTGATGATGTTGAAGAGTTCTTTGCTGTTGTGTGCATGAGTGGAGATTCTGTCTTCAATTGCTTTTTTCCTCGTTTTTTTTATGTTGGTGGTGGGTGTTGGTGGCGGCTCTCAAGTTGTTGTGGGCTTCTGTGGATTTGGTGTTCCTCCAGACCTTTTCGAGGCGGCTGTAAGTGTGTCTGGACTCTCGAAGTTCAGTGGTGAACCATCTAGCTTTCTTGGCGTGGGTGTTGTTGTTTTTCTTGAGGGGGGCTATGCTGTTGGCGCTGTCGGAGATCCATCCATGCATGGTTCGGGCTGCGGTGTTGGCAACGTTTTCCGCAATGGTTGGGGTGGAGTTGCTGAGAGATGAGGTTAGCTGGTCGTCTGTGATTCTGGTCCAGTTTCTTCGTGGGAGCAGGTGCTGGTGTCTGTGGATGGTGGGTGTTCTGAAGGTGAAGTGGACGCATCATTGGTCAGTCCATGGGAGTTCGGTGGTGTGGCGGAAGGTGATGGAGTTTCCTGTTGTGAAGAGGGGGTCGAGGTTGTGTCTTGCTGAGTGTGTGGGTTTGGTCACGATCTGGCGGAGTTCAATGTTGTGGAGGTTGTCCAGAAGGGATGTCGTGCTGGGGTCCAGTTGGTTGTCGAGGTGGAAGTTGAGGTCTCCCAGTAGGGTATAGTTGGTGGACGCGATGGCATGCGGCAAGATGATGTCCATGATGGAGTTGGTGAAAAGTCCGCGGGGTCCAGGGGGTCGGTAGATGAGGGTTCCTCGGAGGGAGGAGGTAGGGCTGGCCAGTATCTTGAAGTGAAGGTGTTCCATCAGGTCTGTGGGCTCGTCGGGGAGTGTGCTCAAGCGGAGGGTGGATTTCTGGACAATGATGATTCCTCCTCCCGGGCGGGTGGGGTGGTCCTTCCTGGAGATCTTGTATCCTTGGGGTATGGCAATGGCGATGTCTGGTCCCGAGGTGGTGTAGTGAAGATCGTTATCTATATATGAACATTGCTAAGTTAGCACAACCGCGTTAGATGTTAGAAACCCATCTTGCCGCTTTTGCTGCTTTTGCACACGACACTGTAGTCACATGTTATTAAATTGAGAAATGCTTACTCGACTTTGCTTCACATGAGAACTGTCTGTTGTTAACATCCCAAACAGTGAGCAGCGACCTTGGTCTGTACACAGTGTAAAAGAAACAGTCTGGGTCGCTAGACGGTGCATGTTGTTGAGTTCAGGTTGATCGGCCCACTAGTTTAGCCAGAACACGCACGCAGCTGCAAATACCTAAAAGTCGGGTGCTTTTAATATTGCAGTGTTACATGTTTTCATTACATTCGGAAGAAGAGCGTTCCTATGAGCAGAGCATAGCTGATCCTGTGATGTGAACTCTCTGAGCTGATCTTTACGGTATGGGGTTCCCCATTCAAGCCTAGAGACCTTCTATTAGTCTAATAATACTATTAGCATGTTAGAGAAAGGAAGGTGGCTTAGATCCACTGTCATTTTAATATGATTACTCCTTTCATTTTCTATGGTATTGTAACTATGCTGATGGTTTTGATTTTAATCGTTTGTCTGCTAATGTTAGCCAAACTGCTGCATCTTAGGACACAAGGTTTATAAAATAAACTCTTTAAACTTTTACCATGTCTCTGTTTATTCTGTTGTGGACTGGTACGAGAATAATTACGAAAAGGTATTTCTGATTCCCACCATTCCTGAGAAATATACTAAGTCGCTTGTTCTGGGTTGTCTATACATTGGGACCGCCGAGCTAAACCTCGGATAACGAATGGGACACTGATGCTGGCCAGATAAGGGGTTCTGGGTTCTGAGGTGAGTTTTTGGTACACCACAATTCACTGAGGGCCTGGGTTCCTGCGCATAGTTCTGCGCATAAGCAGAATCCCTGCAACAGTGGCGTTGGTCCAGGTTTCGGTAAAGAATGCTACATCCGGGGTAGTGCTGTCGAGGAGGTTCCAGATTTCAGTGGCGTGTTTGTGGAGGGATCGGACGTTGAAGAGGATGCATTGCAGGGTCTTCGGTTCGGTTGTGTTCTTGCGGGCGGATTGCGTTGTGTCAGTGGTCTTGGCGGTGCTGCAGGTGTGCCGGGAGCGGTGACAGCTGAAGGTTCCGTGGGTGTCGGCTGGTGATGCTAACTTGCAGTTGTAGTTGCGGCCTGGGTTGAGAGCGTGGAGTGCCGCTGGGTCGTAGCATTGGCGATGCAGAGACCCAGGGTTCCTGGCGCTGGTCGCAGTCGGGTCACGGACGGGCGCAGACTAGCTTGCCTTTGGCGCCCTGGCGGCGCGGCCGCCATTAAGTAGGGGTCGGGGAGGGCTGGACAACTGGGAGGCGGGGAGGGGAGCTCGATTGGGCCGGTCGCACTGGTCGTGCTGGGGGGGAGGTGCGGAGGGGCCACGGGGGCAGCAGCGGCGGGGGAAAACGGGCTGAAAAAGGCAAAAGGAAAAAGGCAAAAAAGAGAGAGAAAAGTGCAAATAAGGCTGCAAAAGTACAAGAGAGAGTGGAGGAGAGACACAGAGGACACAGGAGAGTGAAACGGTGAGATTGAGATGAGGGTAAAAAAACGAGTGAAAAACAGAGGAAAGACACAGAAGGAGAGTGAAGGGGGGAGCTTGAAATGAGGGGAAAACGACAGAAAATGGAGTAAAGACACAGAAGGAGAGTGAAGGGGGCAGATTGAAGTGAGGGAAAGAACGAGTGAAAAGGAGAGGAAAAAGAGGAGCAAGAGAATGGAGACAGAGGTCCACTGGTCCACCAGGGGTGAGGCGCAGGTGAAACCTGCGGGTGGAGGAGGGCCTCGAACACCAACACTCGAGAGTGCAGGGGCTTGGGGGAAGGCCTCACTTAATGGTGGAGCAGCGAGGGAGGGAGAGCAATTTCACTGACAATGAGTCAGTGGTCTTGCTTGTTTATGGGGAGTCTGGGAGCCTATACAGTGTGGCACATGAACTGCCGGGAGCAGAGGAGCACCGAGGCGACGGCCAGCAGTGGCAGGTAAGTACTGTTTTATTTTTATTTTACCCCGTGCTGCCCCACCACTTTTTATTGGGAGCAGTCACCACTGTTATCACAGAGATGGACATTGCCTGTCACTGGCACTCTAGAATGGCCTTACACTTCCTCAAATGGCCTTGTGGAATGGACTTTGCTGGTTTAGGATAGCAGTTTACTTATAAATCCAGGGGTGCTCTGAAAAGCACCAGAAGGTTTGGGGTGATTGGTTAACATATTCAGAATATCTGTCCCCTGTGATGTAATCTCCTTCTATCGTTCTCTGTATTTCTGACATTGGGGATCTATAGGTTTTGTCCAGACAGTGGTGCAGCTAACTTTTGTTCACGGTTATGTATTCTTTTTGTTACACAATATGAAAAATTTATCAACAGCTTTCTAAAAAAATAATCCCATAATACCTATTAATGCCCTGTATTAAGGTTGCATCCGATCAATGTCAAGATAATATTATTTCTTTGTAATGCTATGTCAAATTTGCTTTGGTATGTTACATGATGTAAGCCTTGACAAACAAGTTACTTACCTTCGGTAACGCTCTTTCTCTTAGTGACTATCTAGCCACCAATTTCTCACCTTTCCAATATGCATAAGACTGGATCTGAATTTTTTCAGCAGAACAGAATGCAAGCAGGTAGGTGGTGCCATGCGGCTCCGCACTGATGCAGTACTGTTTCAGAAATGCCATGCAGGGCCTATATAGGCACCACTCCCACCCAAAGACGTTAGTCTTCTTTCGAGACTGTCTGACCCCCAGACGTAGAGCTCAAAAAGCAAATTGGTGTGACCAGTGTGCAGATTTCTAGACTTGAGATCTTATTTATGACAGAGGCCACTCTCAGAATGTGGAGGGTCAGTGACGAATCTGCAGCTAGATAAGAGTCTCTATGAGAAAGAGTATTAACTAAGTTAAGTAACTTATTTGTCTGATTGGGACTTCGAGCTGCAAATTTCTCACCTTTTCAATAGATACCAAAGCCGCACCTTTCAGGAGACAGGTCTGTGAATGGACTCAAATCCGAAAATCCTGCCGGATCGGGTAATATGCCCCTCCCGGTGAACCTGCCTGTTCAGTCACTAGTGCTTCGTGAACATATGGAGGAGTGACCACGTAGCCACCTCACAGATGTCTAAGACAATAACACTGCATGCTTTTTGTAGTGGTAGCAGCTTGAGCCCTGGTAGAATGAGAACGCGGTCCTTCCGGAGGATGCTTTTTAGCAAATGCATAGCAGATCTTAATGCAGAGCAAAATCCAAGATGGTTCTGTTCTGCACATTCTTGTCCTTTTTGTCTCCACAGAACCCAACAAAGAGCTGATTATCCACCCGGTGTTCCTCCGTACAATCAATAAAGAAGCTCAGTGCTCTCTTGGCATCCACGTGATGGGGCCCCTCCTTAGACAAATTAACCGGAGCATAGAACACAGACAAGGTAGTGTTTTAACCAACGTGGAACAGCATCACAACTTTAGGCAAGAAAGATGCATGCATCCGCAAAACCAGTGTGTCCTGGAAGAAGGTAGTTTACAGTGGGTTAATGAAGAGAGCTTGAAGCTCACTCACATGCCTCACCATTGTTATGGTGACAAGGAACACAGTCTTAAGTGTGAGGAGCTGTAATAAACAGCTGTGAAGCAGCTCAAATGGAGTGCACTTCAGGGTACTAAGGCCCAAGTTAAGGCCCCACTATTTAATGACAAAGGGGGGAGAAGGAAACAAATGTTGCAACCCTTTCAAAAAATGCAAAACAACTGGAGACTTAAACAAATAAGGCTGCTCCGGCAACCACAAAAAAGCCAAAGCAGCCATAAAGATACTCTTTATCTGTGCCTAGGACAAGGTCTTGCTGGGCTAGGGATAAAACAAACAAAAATGTTAGATAATTTGGCCCGAAGGGGGTAAATAAAACTTGTCTTAAAAACAGGTGTATACAGTTTTTGTCAAGGGATGCTTGACTGCCCAAATGACATTAAACCCCTCGAGAGGGAGGTCGAAGGAGTTCAGTGGTCGCCACTCAATCTCCAAGTGCGAAGGTGGAGATTGCGATGGCCCGGGTGCAGAACCCAGCCCTTTAGCTGCAACAGCAGATCCTCCCTGAAGGGAAGCCTGATCAGAGGACAGATTCTCAGGCCCAGGAGTTCTGTATACCATAATGTTCATGCACAATCTGGATCCACTAGGATATGTTGGCCCCGGTCTGTCCTGATCTTCTTGGGAACTCTGGGCAGGAGAGGTTTCAGTAGAAAGGCATACAAGAGTCTCGAGTTCCACTCAAAGAGGAATGCATCCCTGAGTGAAAGATATCTTGGAAACTTCAACATGCAGAAGTGCTGACAATGCACATTCTCTGCGGAGGTGAATAGATTGAGTCAATATTCTCCCCATTTTCAGAAGAGACCTCGCGCCACCTCCGGGTGTAACTGTCTTTGTGATCTGTTAGGCACTGATGTCTGAACTAACCCGTCATGGCATGTAATGTTCCAGCAGGTGGCTCACCACCAGGGAGATTCCTTGGAGCCTACAAATGCCACCTGGCAAGCTCAACCAACAGGATGCAGGAATCCATCAATCCCAGCAGCCTCAGAGTCGACCTCACTTAAATCCAGGACCAAGGCTGGAAGATCAGGATCCTAGCTTGAATGTCTTATACTCTCTTTCCTGGGGGAAAGGCACAAAACCAGACGGTGTCCGGAATGGTTGTGATGAAGAGGGGTGTCTGCGAAGGAATCAAGTATGACTTCAGCACATTGGTAGTGGGCCCCAACGATGACAGGAGGTTCACCATAGTCCGGAGGTGGTTAATGACCACCTGGGGCGAGCCCACCTTTAACAACCAGTCATCTATGTAAGGGCAGACTGCCAACCCTGACTTCCGAAGGTGTGCTGCCACCATGGCCATCATTTAGTGAACACCCAAGGGGCACTAATGAGAACAAAGTCAAGCACAGAAAACTGAAAATGCTTCTGTCCCACCATAAACTGCAGGTAGCACTGATGGGTCTGCAGGACAGGTATGTGGAAGCAGGCATCCTTCAGGTCCAATGCTACCATCTAATCTCCAGGATTGATGGCTGACAAGACCTGGGCCAGCGTGCGCATCTTGACTTTTTCCTACAGAGGAAGGCATTGAGAGGGCACAGGACTACAACTGGATGAATGCCCCTTGTCCTTCCAGAGCACCTGAAAGTAGTGGGAATAACAACCACAACCTACTTCTGGCACAGGCAGCCTCTGTATAGCCCCTTGACCAAAAGGGCTGGCACTTCCTGCCGCAAAGCGGACCAATGGTCCTCAGTCAGCCATTGGGGTGATGATGAAAGGGATGGCAATGATGAAAGGAAGGGTAGGGCGTAGCCCTTCTGAACAATTTGCAGGGCCCAGCAGTTGGATGTTATGGTGTTATGGCCTGCCAACCCAGCAAGAATCTTTGGACCCTACCTCCCATCGGGTGGCTGTGTTACAGTAAGGGCACAGTAAAGGGGTTTGGCAGGTGGGGCTGCAGGAGGGGCTGAGGACCAAGCACCCATTGACTTTGGCTGTGGTGGCGGTGGGTACCATGGCTGCGACTGCAAAAGTGTTGGGCGCCATGTTGTGGTAGGATTGGATTGTGGTGTGGGGCATCTCTGCCAAGGCAGCAAAATGAGTGAGAATGTGGAGTTGCGATGTGGAGCAGATAGGCTGAGAGAGGGATTCAAGGCCCTGCTTTCTTTGAACCACTCGAGAACAAAGTCTGCTTATTCCCCAAACAGGTGGGTCCTATAGCACGGCATATCCATGGAGGACAACTGGACGTCACCTGAAAAACTGGTGGACAGCAACTAAGTGTGGTAATTGTCTGGCACCAATTTCCCACCCGATGGTGTCGGTGGCCACATCCTGACTGACCTGGATAGCCTGGGAAGGACATGTCTGAGATCTTCTGAGACACCAAGGAGGACTTGACCTGCTGAGTCCCAAAGAGCATGGGAGTAGCGTCCCAGGAAACAGCTGGCATTCACTGAGTGGAGTGCCAGGCTGGTGGAAAAAAAGACTTGCTCCCTAATGTCTGTACTCTCTTGGATTCCCTTTCAGGTGGAGTAGTTCGAAAAGTGTTGGGGTGGACCTGCTTCTGGATGTCTGCACAACTAAAGTTTCCAGGGAAGGGCTTTGAGATAGTAATGCAGGGTTGCCTGGTGTCAGAAACCTTACCTCTGGCTTCTGCAGGAACAGAACGATGATTATTCCCAATGCCCCTCCCAGAATCTCAACAGCTAGTTCGAGACAGGGAAACTTCAAGTGGGGAAATGGGGTTGGGATAACATAATAAAGAACAAGAAGAGACTGCCTCTGGTCGTCAGGTTCCAGTACCCTCTCAGACTTCACCCCTTGGTATTTAGTTTTGTCTGGTGAACAGGCAACTCTAGGAACCAAGCAAATACAGACTATTAGGACCTCTAATTTTATTGGTTATATTTTACTAAAATTCACTTATTTATTACTGTACCTACCCTGTAAACCCAGGCTTGAGCTACTCTTCTAATTAGTGAATAAGAGTTGTAATGTGGGAATAATTGGTTTAATATTTATGCTTATTCTCCAGTGGTTTTACTCTTTTTTCCTCTTATGTTTTTTCTTACAGGAGATTCTAGTGGATTCAAGGTTTCAGGTAAGCTTTACTTCTTTAGTTTGTTTCAGTTCTCTCTATACGTACATTTGGCATAACAACTTAATTCACATCTCTTCTTTAAATTCTTAGTAAAAGTTTTAACTTAAACGCTATTGTACTTAGCTGTAAAATGCGTAGACCAGAAGCAGAGATTGTAATCCTCTCTAGAAGATATTTCTTCTCAGCGAGACTTGTGGTGATTAGTGGTCTTGTTCCTTTCTTCAGAAAGAGGAGAGAATACGCACTCTCTCACAGAACGACTTTATTCCTAGAAGTTTCTTCTGCGCCCCAGGGCTCTAACACTCCTCCACAGGTGGGGCTTGCGAGGGCACATAATTTAGTGACCCCGCGCAAACTCCAAGGAGAACACTATTCCCCAGAGGAGGATACCGGAGTGAGTCGACACGAAGTGTCTGTCAACACACGATGGACAAATACTAAATTCTGTGCTAACGACGCCCACTACCCTCACACTAGCTAGTCCCGACGGACCCGCCTAAACAAGGTGCGTCTCCCAAATTTACTTAAGTGATGTGCTGTTCTGCTTGGGTTTTCGGATCAGATAGAACCCGCTCATCAGAGCCTCTCTAACCCAGCCAGAATGTTACCCTCTCCCTAGGGCCTATTCACAACAAGTAACCACAGATATATACCACCTAAGGACAGGGAATTCCTACTATATATATATATATATCTAGACCTCTTATAATACAAATGGCGGCCTCGCGATCCCAGACGGACCCAGGACTTCCTACCCAGACGGCAGCCTCAGCCTCGCGGTCCCAGACGGACCCAGGACTTCCTACCCAGACGGCAGCCTCAGCCTCGCGGTCCCAGACGGACCCAGGACTTCCTACCCAGACGGCAGCCTCAGCCTCGCGGTCCCAGACGGACCCAGGACTTCCTACCCAGACGGCAGCCTCAGCCTCGCGGTCCCAGACGGATCCAGGACTTCCTACCCAGACGGCAGCCTCAGCCTCGCGGTCCCAGACGGACCCAGGACTTCCTACCCAGACGGCAGCCTCAGCCTCGCGGTCCCAGACGGACCCAGGACTTCCTACCCAGACGGCAGCCTCGCGGTCCCAGACGGACCCAGGACTTCCTGCCCAGACGGCAGCCTCAGTACAAGTTCATCCTATGATTACCATAACATACAACAAGGGAATCAGTTTTACTATTTATCAGATCACACAAGAACTGCCAGTTTGAGCACAACCTGTTCTCTGGTTCGAGGGGCTCCTCTCTCCCTTATTCAGTTACCACTTACCTGATCAGGGTTAACATCTGTTCATGTCAAGTCACAGCTGACTAGAAGAATAGGCTACCCTCTTATACAAGAACACGCAGCACATGTTGATTCACTACAAACTGGATACTTTATTACTCATTACACATACAATCACATAACATTACGATATAACACATAACCTGCAAGGAAAAGTGTAAGATTAAGTTGTACACTCTAATAAGAAAGGGTCGACATCACCTTAGTAGTATGTAGCCTGCACTCAGTGGTCATCTAGGCTCCCTTCTCGTCTGTGCCTCGGCTCGCCTGGAATCACCCTTCTCCGAGTCACTGGGACCTCTTCCTTATCGGCTACTCTCTCCTCTCTGGCTATTCTGTTAGGAAAGCATCTGTCTCTCGGTTCTTCTCCGCCTTCAAGATGGCGTCTGTCTTCCCTGGAATAAGTAGTAGCTCTACTGCTAACGGCTAGATGCCGCCTACGGACTGAACATGTAACTGCCTCAGACTTTCACTAATATAGAGGTGCATTTCCTCATGGAAAATTCCGGCCCGTAACCTGCCGCCCACCAAATTCTTGTACCTCCCCGTACCAAGGACACGTTCCCAGCCGGCCGGCCTGATGTAGTGTCTTCGGCATGAAGAAAAATACAATCCTTCGATAAGGGCCGGCCTGAACCGGTTCTCTCCAAGCGAATAACACCTCATAACTAAAACATAACTCTTGACCTAAAAGAATCCCAAGCTGCCGGAGCAGAAAGAAAGATGGAGTCTCTCCCGTTTGAGGCCTACCAGGCCTGAATTCAGCACGGCTCCATGAAATACTCTCGCTACAGGACAGGTTATCCCTAATACTAACGAATCTATCCCCTAGGATATGTGTGCAAGCCCTGATCTATGGGGAAGAACACAGGATCATGTCGAAGTGCCTAGTAAATAGGCTCCATTCACTACACTAACCCTTAGACTTGGATGGTAAGAGACTGAAGTCACACTAGTCACCCTTTAACACAAAAAAGGCCGGGAAAATCGAGCAGTACATTTCACCCTTGACTTCAGTCTATTATACATTCATTAAACAGAACTAACATCGGTGGAAGAATAATATGAAACAAAACTAACTGATCTATGTCTAGTACCAAGTGTGCAGAATTGAAGTAGTGAAGGAATACACTGAATAAAGCAACAGATAGAAATCAAAACAGCGATAGTAATCAGAATACCTCCTAATATTTGACGTAACAGATATAAATCAGGTAACCAATTAAAGAGCCAGTCAAACCAGCCCTGGTCAATGTGTTTTCAAACTTCTTCCGTCAAGTCATGTAACTTGTCAATATGAGCGCGAATGGATTGTGTATGATCAGACAAGTTAAAACAACAAAGACCCTCAAAATCAGAACAATCGTGTCCATGTTTAAGCAAAAGATAATCAATGGCCGCTCGATTTTGCAAGATAGCCCTACGTTCACCCTGGGCGTCTAATAGCATGTCAGACAGGACTGTAGAAGTATGATTAATGGATTTTACCATCCAGCAGGCCATTTTCCCAATAGATTTGGCATTATAAACCGCCAAAGCAGGAACACCAATAATTGAAATAGCCAGGCTAAGGTATTCAGACTTGGAATATAAATGCAAGGACGAGTCACAATCCTCCTGTAACATCACTGCATCTCGAATCACACGAGAATTGGCATTCGGATGTGACGAGAACATCAGTAAACTGAGTCTCGTAATGGCACAAGGGCCTCCAGAAATATTTGCGGGGACATATGGCCAGGAAGTATTACCACATGAGAAAAGCCATCCGGCAGGTAGTAACATCGTGCGATAATGACTGGGGGTAACTACCAAACTCTTGCAAGTCATATTGTTCTGGACAGAAGCACATGTTTTCGGTGTCCTTTGAAAGCACAAAGTTCGCTCATGAAGGGTAAAGGAAGTAGCACCTTTCAATTTTAGACGCAGACATTCAGAAATTGCACTAGGATTACACGTAAGGAAAAAACACAAATCTCCTTGTGTGATATTATAGGTAACTATTTGGGACTGGATGGGGGGCATCTGGTCTGGTAGTTCAGTACATAAGGGGCAATACGCATGGGTAGCAAAATCGCCCAGAAGAACATTGGGGCGAGCCTTTGAAATATTGAAAATATGAGTCAAAGTTTCTAGCGAAGCAGGGACAGCAACCAGACAGGTTGCCAAGATGTCGTGTACAGATCTCATCGGTGTCAAACAGAAGTGAGGGGCATCAGTCACCCTTTTTGCCAGCAAGGTCCAAAAGTTCGATGACGAATCCCACGCAGCGAAGGAACGCAACACTCGGGTGCGTAACTTATCCCGGGTTGACGGGATCCCTCCTCTCTCGTCGAACCAACCCAAAAATAGTCCGACGCCGACACATCCTGCAGCAACAGTCCAAAGAATGATCTGAAAGAGAATCAAATACAGGCATTATTCATTCTCGTAAGTAACATTTGTCAGCCGGGACCGCTTCCCAGCTATCTTTCCCTGGTCTCATAACTAAAATGGTATTGTCGTGACCGGTGGCAATGACTTCTGCTTGTTCAGGGGGATTCTTAGGCGACTGCACCCAAACCCTGGCCCCAGGGTTATCTGTGGAGCCAAAACCTTTCTGGCCTCGTACAGTTAGCAAAGTTGGGGCAGTGCCTTTTGTGATCTCTCCACTGAAAACAGGCATTATGAGTAATTGAGCCACTCGGTCAGTTTGATGTATCAGTAAGTCAACCTCACTGCTATTCAGTAGGAGCACCTTAATCTCTCCCTGATAATCACTGTCAATGATTCCTCCAAGCACCTGAATGCCTTTTACAGCCAGCCCCGATCTAGGGGCGATTAATCCAAAATTCCCGGGTGGTATATGAACACCAACACCGGTTGCGATGATGACCCGATCTTTACCTTTTATAACGGTGTCATCCATGGCATGCAAGTCTAAACCTGCCGACCCTGGGGTCGCTCTACATGGAGCCAAAGCTCCGGGAGTAATTTCCCAGTACATCACAGTCTCTCTGATTTCATTTGGCTGAGCATTAACATTCGGAGGAAACAAACGCATAAGTGGAGATTCAGCATTTAGAAAAGGACGGTTATTCAAAATTAATAGCGCTTGGGGCAAAAAGTCTCGCCAATTCTTATACTTGTCATCTGTCAATTTGCGCAGTTGCTCCTTCAGCAGACCATTCAATCTCTCCACAAGACCCGAGGCCTGTGGATAATATGGGATATGAAATACCCAGTCAATATTGTTTTCCACACAGAATTCCTGTACCAATCTTCCACGAAAATGGGATGCATTATCAGATTGAATTTGGAATGGCACACCATAATACATCATAATCAATTCCAATGTTTTAATGGTATTCAATTGGGTAGCTTGCTTACAGGGAAGGGCTACCAACAGGCCACTGTATGTATCAACAATAGTACAAACATATTGACAATTCCTACTCATGGGAAGTGGACCGATGTAATCAATCTGCCAAATTTGAGCGGGCAGTTTCCCGCGATGTAAATGACCTTTAACAATTTGGGGCACTTTGCGCTGTCTGATATGCTGACAAACGGGACAATGTAAAATAACATTTTTGATTAAATCTAGGGGAATATAAATTCCTCGATCAGCAGCCCACCTGCTAGTGGCTTTCTCTCCAAAATGTCCTGCCTTCTGGTGGGCACATTTCGCCAATCCCGCAATATCAGAATCTTGCCTGTCCACCACTGCCTCAGCAATTTTAGATTTCTCATCTGCAATGTTATGAAAAGATTTGTCAAGAGAGTCTATCGGGGTGTGAGCATCCACATGGAAGATTGTAACAGTACTCTGTGGGAGCATCTCCCAAATCTCCTGCCATAATTCTTTTCCCCACAATTCTTTTGAATGCAATTTCCAATTATGGGAATGCCAAGTCGGTAACCAAACTGCCAGTCCATTGGCAGTAGACCAAGAATCGGTGAAAATATGACATGTGCCAGGTAACTCTTGTTTCAAAACTTGATAAACAGCATAAAGTTCAGCAAATTGACTGCTCTTACCTTCACCAGTTGTGCTCAGCAGTTTTTGTGTGATCGGATTATAGGACACCGCCTTCCAGTGCCGTTTCGTCCCTATGAACCTTGCTGAACCATCCGTAAACCAGACATGGTTTCTGTCCTCTGTGGACAAATCATCAAAAGGTCTACCCCACTTGACAGGAGACTCCTGTACTAAAGGTACGGAACATTCACTCTCAGTCTCAGTCGATGGCGCTCGCGCCACCTGCTCATGTAAAGATGCAACTCCTTTTTGTCCCACACGCGCCCTGTCTTGTATATACCATTTCCATTTAATCACACTTGCCTCTTGAGCATGTCCAATTCGGTGAGTTTTCGGCGAACTCGTAACCCACTGCATGATAGGAATTTCAGGTCGCAAAACTATATCATGTTCCAAAGTCAATTGCTCGGTATCCACCAGAGCCCAATAACATGCAAGTAACTGTTTTTCAAAAGGTGTATAACGCTCACCAGCATCAGGTAACTTTTTGGTCCAGAAACCTAACGGTACTCTACTCCTGCCTTGCTTCTGCCACAAACTCCAATTCGCATAAAGGCCCTGTACAGACACATTTAAATCCACATCACCATCACGTACGGGCCATAAATCCAAAGCATGCTGAATTGCCTCTTTTGCTAGGTTGAACGCATCTTGCTGTGGTTTATCCCATTCAAATGCATTCTTTTTACGAGTGACACGGTACAAGGGGGCTAATATTTGACTCAAATGAGGAATATGCTGACGCCAAAAACCAAACAAACCAATGAAGCTTTGGGCTTCTTTCCTATTCCTCGGAACTGCAAAATCAAGAATTTTCTGTTTAACCTGAGGGATCACTTCACGGTGCCCTTCATGCCAATTAATACCCAAAAATTTTACAGCCTGGGACGGGCCTTGTAATTTATCCGGGTTGATTTCCCAACCTTTCTCACGCAGGCACTCAATGACTCTGTCCAATTGGGTCTGAACTTCCTCTTGTGTTTCGCCTTGGATCAAAACATCATCAATATAATGACACATCTGAATTTGTGGATGAACCGGTACCTCAGCCAAATGCTCTGCCACCAGCCGGTGACATATCGTAGGACTATGCACATAGCCCTGAGGAAGACTTCTAAACGTCATCTGACGCCCATTCCACGTAAAACTGAACTGTTCCTGACACTCAGGGGCAATCGGCATCGAAAAGAAAGCATTAGCAATATCAATGGACGCATACCATGTACCTGGATGTTTTTGTATTCTTTCAATTAAAGTAATGACATCCGGTACTGCAACAGTCAAAGAGGGTGTGTGTTTGTTCAATTCTCTATAATCAACAGTCATGCGCCAAGAATTATCACTCTTACGTACAGGCCAAACAGGATTATTCCAAGCAGAAGTAACTGGGGTTATAACACCTGCATCCACCAACTCCTGAATAGTGGTACTAATCTCCTCATGACCACCTGGAATACGATACTGCTTCTGACAAACCACTTTTGTCGCCTGAGGAACTTTTATGGGGGGCATTCTTAAACGACCAACCCGTATAGGCCTAGACGATATATAATGCGTAGTTCCAAATTGGTAACATCCATCATCTAAATGCAAAGTCATTCCTTTCAAAATACCAATTCCAATTATGAATTCTAAGAGTGGCACCACTAGTACAGAGTATTCTTTTCTAGGGATTCTACCTATTCTCATTTCAAGTAAAGTTTGAACTGCAGGAGTTTCCTTTCCACCTAATCCGGTAATTGTAAAAGGCTGACCTGTAAACTTCTTTGATTTTCCATGAATAAGAGTGGCCTCCGCTCCTGTATCTACCAATGCTCGGGCCCTTTGGATATTACGATGTCTCCAATAAATATCAATATCTACATAGGGTCTATTATCTCTGTGAGCCCATCTGTGTACTGGAGCTTGACCTATTTCCTAGTCATGCTTACTGCATTCTGTGTACCAGGATAAATCAGGATAAAGACTTTCACGTTTCTTAGGTATCGGTACCTCCTGTTCATATCCATTCCCAGTACGAAATGGATTTGTGTCTTCTGCATTGTACTGCGGGTTTCGATCGGCCAAACTATGACGATCCTCTCTCCTCCTCAACTCAGGGGATTGATCCCTATCATCTCTACGTCTGCTGTAAACATAATCATTACTCCCCCTTTCTCTTACCTCCTCTCTCTCTCTCCGTCTCTCTCACGACGGGGGGACATATCACGTACATAACGTCGATCATCACGACGAACAGAGCGCCCACGGCGGTCGTCATCACCGCTACCGTCAGAACCACCACGATCACACTCAGTCGTCCGAACACGCCGGGCACCCTCCTTCCGATCCAAGCCACGTTTGCGAAACAACTCCCACAAACGAGCAGTAGTCTCACCGTCAATGTCCTCCCTCCGCACACCATCAGCCAGAAGACCAGAAAAGATATCACGTCTAGTAAGTTTATTGTCACCAGGAGTACGAGTGTCAGGCCGGGACTGACGTTCAGGTTTAAACCACTCACCCAACTCACCGAGTTGGCGTACCGATTCCAGTACCGTAGATAACACGTTACCAGTCTGATTAATCAATAAAGTCATCATGACCTGCTTATAGGCAACAGGGGAAGAACGAATGATACGATTCCGCACAGAAGATGTCAACAAACCATCAAGCAACCTGTCAGCAGTACCCAGAAAAATTGCCGTTTTCATCACCTCCTCTTTGAGACGTTGTGCAGCGTCGCGCAAAGTATACCACGGTTTGTCAGTCACAGGCCAATCAGACTCAGTAGGATACTTTTGATTACAACCCTCAGTCGCCAATTGAAGCAAAGAAATTTGACCACCACCATTATAGTTACGAAAATGATCCTGTACAGTAGAATCCGAACTCAAGGAACAAAACTTCAAACAATCGCCATTATCTAACATAATGCCAGCAGCGCCCAGTTCATAAAGGCGCACCATCCATGTGAGCAAGGTCTCACCAGCTCGCTGCCGAAATCGCTGCAAAATATCACTAATTTCTTGTTGAGTAAAGTCCTCTAAAGAGTCTAAAGAAACACCCTGCGGAGCAGCGGGAGACTGCTGCAACTTCCGACGAAAAACTGGATGCACTGAGACCGCGGGACGAGCATCACAAGGAGCTCGACCAGTACACGTAGAGGAACAATCAGTGGAAGAAGCATCGACCCCGCTCGAAGGACGAGCGCAATCACGGGGTGCACCATCAGAGGCGCAAGAAGCAGACCTACAATCACGGCCGGAGCGAGAGGACTCGCGCTTGGCAGGTTCTTCACCCGAGGAAGGAGAATCACTCGAGTTCCAGATATTACCATCCCATTCATCAGGATTCCAATCCAGTCCGGCTTTCGCCACGACCAGACGCACCTTTCGCGTCGAAACCCGACCACGCCGATTCTTGTATTTATAACGAGCAATTCGCACAGCCGCCCTCTCGGCAATAGTTTGGTACGTCTCAAGTTTGTCAGCAAGCAACTTATTTTGACACCGCAACAAAGTATGAGAATTCTGAATCTCAACAAAGTGCGCTTCCACATCCTTAAGAGATATCTGTAACTTCAACAACCTCTCATGCAGAATCCTGTACGCAGACAGAACAATCCAACCTCTGCGCCCCAAAATGGGAATCTCCTCACCCTTCGAGACGGGTGCCTTCTGTAAACAAGTAATCACATTAGCCGGCTCCGCCAGCTCCAAAGAAGAATTCCAATTCTCACTCAAACCAGTAGAATCAGCCCACTCACGGGCTAAGGCTTCATAAGGCGTTGAATCCCATCCGGGAATATCAACGGGCAACTTAAAAGTAGATTTAGATTTTCTAGAAAACATCGTGAAAAAGAAAGAAGAAAAGAAAGAAAAAGAAAAGAAAGAAGAAGAAAAGCTAGACACACAAGTATACCACAAAGAATATACAAACAAAACCACGCACACGCCGAAAGCAAACACGATACAACACGACGCACACAGGTTTCGAAAACGGTTCGTGACGCCAAATGTTCTGCTTGGGTTTTCGGATCAGATAGAACCCGCTCATCAGAGCCTCTCTAACCCAGCCAGAACGTTACCCTCTCCCTAGGGCCTATTCACAACAAGTAACCACAGATATATACCACCTAAGGACAGGGAATTCCTACTATATATATATATATATATATATATATATATATATATATATATATATATATATATATATATATCTAGACCTCTTATAATACAAATGGCGGCCTCGCGATCCCAGACGGACCCAGGACTTCCTACCCAGACGGCAGCCTCAGCCTCGCGGTCCCAGACGGACCCAGGACTTCCTGCCCAGACGGCAGCCTCAGTACAAGTTCATCCTATGATTACCATAACATACAACAAGGGAATCAGTTTTACTATTTATCAGATCACACAAGAACTGCCAGTTTGAGCACAACCTGTTCTCTGGTTCGAGGGGCTCCTCTCTCCCTTATTCAGTTACCACTTACCTGATCAGGGTTAACATCTGTTCATGTCAAGTCACAGCTGACTAGAAGAATAGGCTACCCTCTTATACAAGAACACGCAGCACATGTTGATTCACTACAAACTGGATACTTTATTACTCATTACACATACAATCACATAACATTACGATATAACACATAACCTGCAAGGAAAAGTGTAAGATTAAGTTGTACACTCTAATAAGAAAGGGTCGACATCACCTTAGTAGTATGTAGCCTGCACTCAGTGGTCATCTAGGCTCCCTTCTCGTCTGTGCCTCGGCTCGCCTGGAATCACCCTTCTCCGAGTCACTGGGACCTCTTCCTTATCGGCTACTCTCTCCTCTCTGGCTATTCTGTTAGGAAAGCATCTGTCTCTCGGTTCTTCTCCGCCTTCAAGATGGCGTCTGTCTTCCCTGGAATAAGTAGTAGCTCTACTGCTAACGGCTAGATGCCGCCTACGGACTGAACATGTAACTGCCTCAGACTTTCACTAATATAGAGGTGCATTTCCTCATGGAAAATTCCGGCCCGTAACCTGCCGCCCACCAAATTCTTGTACCTCCCCGTACCAAGGACACGTTCCCAGCCGGCCGGCCTGATGTAGTGTCTTCGGCATGAAGAAAAATACAATCCTTCGATAAGGGCCGGCCTGAACCGGTTCTCTCCAAGCGAATAACACCTCATAACTAAAACATAACTCTTGACCTAAAAGAATCCCAAGCTGCCGGAGCAGAAAGAAAGATGGAGTCTCTCCCGTTTGAGGCCTACCAGGCCTGAATTCAGCACGGCTCCATGAAATACCCTCGCTACAGGACAGGTTATCCCTAATACTAACGAATCTATCCCCTAGGATATGTGTGCAAGCCCTGATCTATGGGGAAGAACACAGGATCATGTCGAAGTGCCTAGTAAATAGGCTCCATTCACTACACTAACCCTTAGACTTGGATGGTAAGAGACTGAAGTCACACTAGTCACCCTTTAAAACAAAAAAGGCCGGGAAAATCGAGCAGTACATGTGCACGGTTTCTTGAAGCCACGCGCTTCAATTAGACTCTTGAGCTAAACAAGGAAACAGGAAATAAAACTAGAACAGCTCATGTGTCAGCCATGTTGGAGTTTCTCTCGCTCCAAGAATGACGTTTTCTTTCTTTTTGCAACAAACAAAGGCTTTCAAGACCTATTGCACACACTCTGCGTCTTTTGCTTTCTTGAATCCTGACCGTACCCCTTCGCAAAGGAGGTCCTTCCGGTCAAGGTTTCTTTGGGAACCTTAGTTGAAACGCCCTTACAAGTCTAGGAGCATGTACATCAGTGTGCAATTCCCAGGATCTCTCCTCAGATCCATAACCCTTCTAGTCAATTAAGTAATAGAGCTTTTTCTTGACTTTCTTTGAATCCCAAATTCCCTTGACATCAAATTTATTTCCAGGATCTAATGGCACTGGTTTTGGGGGTAGTGCTATCCTCGAGTCCTGAGGTGCCTTTTTCAACAAAGAAATGTAAAAGACTGGCTGGATTTTCATTTTTCTCGGTAGTTTCAAACAGAATGTCACTGGAAATCCAACTTTTTTTTATTGTGTATTGACCCACAAATCGCGGTTTGAACTTGCAATTTTCCGGTAACCTGAGATTATTTGTGTTAAGCCAAACTCTATCACCTACTTGTAAAACTGGGCCTTCCCTTCTTTTCCTGTCTGCATATGCCTAATAATTTTCTTTAGCTTTCATTACTTTCTCTGTAGCAGTTTGATAGACCTGTGTTAAATGCTGCACTACACCTGGAACTGCAGGTACTGAAATCTCCCTACTAATTACTGAGGAAGATGGGTATCTACCATAATTCAAATAGAAAGGGGAATAACCAGTAGAGAATGTTTTTGCATTATTATGCACAAACTCTGCTGCCCAGAAAACATCTGGCCAATCTCCCTCCTGATCCAGTAAAAACAGCCTTAAATACTGCTCTAGTTCCTGATTTGTTGTTTCTGTCTTCCCATCTGTTTCTGGGTGGTAACTAGTGGAATATCTTGCCTCTATTCCCAAACCTTCCAGAAAGGCCTTCCAAAAATGGGACAATAACTGGGATCACGATCTGAGATGATGATCTTAGGGATACCATGAGCTCGCACTATGTGTGTGCTAAAAAGGGTAGCTAGTTGTTTGGCAGTTGGAACCCCGCTTAAGGCAATGAAGTGAGGCATCTTGGTGAATGCATCTAAAAAAACTAGAATCATATCACACCCCTGACTGAAAGGTAGGTCCACAATTAGGTCTACAGTAATGGTGTGCCAAGGATGAGAAGGAGTTGGCATTGGTCGTAATATACCCTTTGGTAATTGTCTCTCCGATTTCCCCCGAGCACAGATCTCACATTTCTTGACATAAGAGTAAATATGCTTGGTCATTTGTGGCCATCAGTAAACTTCTTTTAACTAAATCTTCAGTTTTTATGATTCCTTCATGACTTGCTAACAAACTGCCATGGCATTCTTTCAAGGCCAAGTGTTGTAACTTTTGAGTCAGTAGATACAATTTTCCTTTGTTAAAAGATAAGTTGAGCTGGATTTCTCACTTGGAATCTTGCCTTGCCCATTCTGACGTTTCTTCTGGGGTCATTGCCTGAATTACTCGGTCTTCTGTCGTTTCTTGATTACTGTTCCCACAATTTTGGAATCTGGCATGATCTTCTGACATTCCAGCAAATATTTGTTATTTTGTATCAATTCGCGGTAAGGCGTCGGCCTTTCCATTTTTTGATCCTGGCCTGAATATGATTACAAAGTCGTAATCCACAAAATATAATGACCATCGAAACTGTTGTGGAATGAGGGTCCTTGCAGATTTAAAAAACGTTAGATTTCTGTGATCCGTGAACACTGTGACTGTGTGCTTTGCTCCCATCGAGTAGTGCCTTCATCCTTAAACGCATCTTTGATGGCCAGCAATTCCTTCTCAGTAATGGTGTAATTTATTTCTGAAATGGTTAATTTCCTTGACCTATAAGGCACTGGGTGAAGTTGCCCGTCTTCATATGTCATTGAGAAAGAACCCACACCCTCCCAACAACCATGTCAGATGCATCCGTTTCAAGTAGAAACGTTCTTCAGGGTCCACCTGCAAACAAACTGTTGCTGTCGATAACTCCTTCTTTAAAGACTCAAAGGCCTTGTTTGCCACTTCTGTCCACCTAAATGGAACACCCTTCTTGAGGAGACAGGTGAGAGGAATTATCTTGTGTGAAAATTTGTTAATAAACCTCCTGTAAAAATTGGCAAATCCTATAAGGCTTTGAATTTTCCTCACACAACTAGGGGTTTCCATGCCAGGACTGCCTTTATCTTTTGTAAACTACTTCCTGATGGCGAAAGTACAAATCCCAGATATTACCCTTCTCTCACATTGAAGGCACATTTCTCCAGTTAAACATACTGTTTATTTTCACGTAGCCTTTGTAAGATTTTCCTCACTTGATATGGAAGTTCTTCTTCTGAGTTGGAATAAATTCAGATATCGTCAATGTACACGATGGCATATTGGTCAATTAATTCACTCAGAACTGGTAATGAAATGCTGAAACACTGCTGCCACTTTACACAGCCCGTAGGGCATTACTTAATATTCAAATAGGCCAAATGTTATTCTGAAAGTAGTCTTCTATTCATCAAATGATAATCTCCTCTTAGAACAAGTTTGGTATAAATCTGAGTTCCCTTCACCAGATCTAGAAGAACTGAAATAAAGGGCAAAGGATATCGGTTCTTGATGGTGACCTTATTTATTGCTCAATAATCAATGCAAGATCTCAGTGCCCTGTCTTACTTTTGGACAAAGAATAATGGAGATGACACTGGTGACCGAGCTGGGCAGATGAATCCATTAGCCAGATACTTTTCAGTGTACACTTTTAGATGTTGATTTTCCTTCTCCGTCAAGGCATAAACTCAGCTATATGACAAATTTGAACCTGGTTCTAGGTCCATCGTACAGTCAAATGGCCGATGAGTTGGAAGTTTCTCCGCCTCTACTTCGTTGAAGACAGCCTCAAATTCTCAGTAATCTGGCAGAATCTCATTTGTGTGTATTACACACACAGAAGCTCTTTCGTCACATAGTAAGGTAGTGGGGTTGTGTTCTCTTGACCTTTCTCCTGAACCAAAATAATTCTCCTTGCAGAATTCGGAATTCATCACTATGGTTCTTGCACTCCAAATTGTTGGATTATGTTCTGTGAGCCAAGGCAATTCCAAGATAATTTGGAATTAAGGAGCGTCTAATAAATTGAACTGGATAATTTCTCTATGTCCTTCATGAAAGGTTAACTCTACTTGCTCTGTGTGACTCACAATTGGTCCAGATGAAAGATTAGTTCCATCTACTGCTCTTAGTGGTTCACTCTTAGTCTTTAAGATGGCCTTCAAACCTATTTTAGCTGCAAATTTTAGATCCCAAAAGTTTCCGGTTGCTCCAGAGTCGTTCATCACTGAAACTTCTGTTAAAGAAGTCTTCCTAAATTTTAATGTCATTGATATTATCTGGTGAGGGGACGATGATTGCAAGGTATTGGCCAGCTGATGTCCTTCCAGAGTTGTTTTCTTATCTGCACTCACTAGTCAGTTCAGACAAAAGTTTATTTGGACCAATTTGTCCTTAAACACATAAAATTTCCATAAATGCAATCTCATATAAAACATATCTTAATAAAATCTCACATAACATTCATACATGTAAAATTAATTAATCATTTCACCTTTCTATTTAGAATACCATGTATCATATACATATGTATGGGAGACATTTTGATTCTATTCACCTTTAAGGTTTTATTTTTAACTTTTTGGATAAACTTCCCAATGGCACATGCTATATCCAAATTATGCATTTCAGTTAAAAGGTCTACTGCTTGTGACCCTTTTTTAATATCATACTTTTTAAATATTGGACATAAAACATTTTCCTTATATCCAAGACCTTCCAGCAGTCCAATAAGACGTGCAATATGTCGCATGTGGTGCCCAGATCACAAGTGCACTTCCCTTTAGTATCAATCAAAGCTCTTTTGCCTCATTAAATGGCAGAAGGAGTTCAGAAGATGTTTGCTCCAGCTGGAGGACTTCCATCAACACATTAGTTTTAACCTTCAAGGTGGGAGCTGGAGATCAAGGACTTCAGCCGCCCTACGCTTCACCATGGAATAGGAGACTAATTTCTTGGTGGCTGGGCCAGCGGGTAAGAGAAGACCTGATTCAGGGAAGGTATTGAGTATCCTGCAAGTCTTCATTCCAACTGTGTGCAGTATAGGGATGAGCGAACATACAAACCGCGCCATAATCATTGTCTGATTCTGTACCAGAAAGGCTGTTTACAATGTGTGTTTTCCCTTGTGGAAGTGGCAAATCAAGAGCGGGAAGCGGCACCTACACAGTGGTCGGGCAAGGCCTCACTCGAGGCTGTAATGATGCCAACTCAGAGTCAGAGAGTATTATAGATATCTCCTCATCTGACATCAATGGATTTAGAACCAACGTTATAGTTCCATGAAAAGGTGTGGATCGTGGCGCTGGAGGCGGGGCCGTAATTAGAGCCAAAGGTGTTATGATGGGCTAGGAGAGTCCAAATGGCGCCAAGGGCGAACCACCGATGGCACTCCAGGTGGAAGGCGTCTCATCTCCCTGGTGATCGAAGGCGCGCCAGGAGTCAGCAAGGATCAGCAGTCAGAGCATGGCTTCACAGAACTCCATCTGTTTAGTAGGAGTGGTGGATGGTCCCGGAAACTCGGGCTAATTGCAGGATCGGATCTGAAGTCGACAGACTCCTGGAGCGAGATTGAGAGTCCTGATGCCACCCCCGCCTTCTCAGGTGAATGTGAGTCGGGGCAGAGTCCCATTTTGATATCTGATGTTTCTTTTTTGACTTACTGGATGATTTAGATCTCAACAAAGAACGACCTCTGGAATGGCATCGCCGACTTCTGGAACAAGAATGGGACCAGGGCCAAACCTTTGACTTGGACTGTGACTTGGACCGATCTTGTAACTTGGTCTTCTTATGCTTGGTGATGTAGAGTTTTGCAGTCTCAGATGGCCTTTGTATCCATCGATGCGCAGACGCTGTAGGCCATGGAGTTGTGACTCAACCCCAGGGCACACCAGGCATACCTAATGGGGAGCTGTCACAGACATTTGTTTGCAACCATTCCCACACAGCTTAAAACCTGTTGTTTTTGGAGTTGACAATCCTTTGCACACTGTGAATTTTTTTATACAAATTATGAAGTAAACATCTCTGGGACACCAGAGAAAGCTCCGGATCCCTGTCTGGTGGCACAGAAAGAAAGGAACTGACAGCGTGCAGGGTTGGAACTTATATTGGCCCTGCACATCATTCCGGACAGTAAATCAGTGCGGAGCGGCACGATGCCACCAAACAGCATGCAAAGGTACTGCTGAAATGTTTTAGGATCCAGCCTGATGCCTGGGAATTATTCAGAGGTGAAGAATCTGCAGCTTGAAGTCCCTATCAGAATTCACCATATTTGTTTTTCTAACAAAACTAAATAAAAATGTCTTGAATGAAAAAAACTTGATATTCTGCTATGATACCCACTCTACGTAGGGTGAATGGAATATCTGCCAATCTGGGGTTATTTAAGAGTTTGGCGGATGCTGGAGACCTTCCAAAAATTGATGAATGTCCCTCTCGCCCCATTCAGAGTGCACACAAGTATATACTCTAAATACGGCAAACTGGACATCTGCCAATATTTGGTGAATGTCCTGCATCTGCCAAACTCAGTGATACACCCAGTCAAATTTTAAGAGGCAGAACTGTTAGAGAATTTTTGCTTGGCACTTTAATGCTAAAAAATAATTAATCAGTTGTGTATGGAGAACTTCAACCTTTCATCTGGGGTTACGGCCTTACTCCAAAAGAACAACGACAAGGCGCTACATTATCACAAGGAGCTTGTTTCAAAAGCTTTTTTTTCCATGAGTAGGCTTTGTTTACTTGTGAAAATCCAGGAGTAGGTTTAGAGTAGACCATAACTATTAACATGAGGATAATTGTCATATCTTTTGAAGGATTTTATTGATGATTTGGAGATGCTGGGCATGCCAATAAATATTTTGTAAGAACATTCTGCGTTCAACCTTTCAATATAAGGTGTAATTTACGGGCCTCTACATAAAATGGCAAATTGTGTCAAAGCAATATGAATTTTTTGATCACCTCTTACAAATGTGAATTTTAATTTATTTTAGTCATGTCTCCATCTCTTACAGATGAGAAGTGTCAAAATTTGATCCCTCGTTAAAAACCAGCAACTAGCATCTGAATGACTATTGGTTAAAGAGGCTATCCAGTGTAGAGAAAAATACAGTTCTCTTTACTCATCGCGAGCAATCGCCATCAATAAGCATTTTAGACTGTTATTTCTTTGATGAAGTCAGCAGGGGTTTTAAGATGCACTGTGAAATAATTTACTGAATGGCCCCTTCAAAAAGGGACTGCCAAGCATTGAACTTGGAAAATATACTTTGACCACACAATATCTGCACCATCCATTCTCAAAACAATGAAAGTTAGCAATCAAATGGAGGGCATGTTAAAATGGCAAGAGACAACAAGCATTGGCATAGCCAATAGGTCTCGCCTTTGGGACCTTATAAGTATTTCGTTATGCAGCACAATATCCTTACTGCAACAACATTAACTATTGCATGACAAAACACTTATAAGGTCCCAAAGACGAGACCTATTGGCTATGCCAATGCTTGGTTTGTGTAGGAAGGGGCACCTTCCCCACAACACACACACCCTTACACCATGGTGCAAGAGTGCCTGCGTTGGTGCAAGCCAGCCAATTGAGCGCCAACGCAGGGAAAGAGGACAGGAAATGCACCGTATCTGGTAGATACGGAGCATTCCTGCCCTTTTCTTTTGAACTGGGGCAGCGCAGCAGGAATAATGTAAATGAAGCCCAAAAAGTCTTAGCTAACACCAGAAATCAGCGTCGGATTGGTAATGCTGGCACTCGGTCAATGCCCGAGGAGCCAGTATCCGAATTCCAGCTGTGGGCTGCTTTTTTTTTAGCAGCCTGGGGGGCCGATTTGGGTGGTTTCTGCGTTGTTCGATGCCACCAGCGTCCCCGTGGGTGCCTGAGTGGCCTTTCTGGAGGCAGATGGGCGTCCATTACCTCCCTTTTGCCAACCAGCAGAGGTGTCACTCCCTTTCTCTCCCTGGGCCGGCCCATTAATATATGTATATTGAGCGGGGACAGGGGACCTGAGCAAAAGTGGCCTCACTTGTTTTCAGGTGTGTTTCACCAGTGTAAACTAATCCGTGCACTTTTTTTTTACCCCCCACCTTTTTTCTTTTTTTTTTTAACAAAATGTCGCCGAAGCATTGTTTTGTGAAAAGGCAATATGCAAATGTGGGCCTCTTTTTTGAGCGTGTCCAGGTTGATTTTTAATCTTAATCCATCCCTGCCAGAAATAATAGGAATGAATGGAATTTCTTGAGATAAATCGTCTTGAGCGCTTACATTCCTCTAGGGTAGCACTCCACTCCATTTTTGACTTGTTTGTGCACTTACAGAAGGAGACCTGTCCTATGTTCATCAGTATTTTATATGTCGTTTACTGTTTTAGAGAAATTATGATTTGCCCAGGATCACACAGCGTGGCCACGTTCGAAAGTTGTGATTTACGCCCTGCAATCTTGACTCCACGGATGCCAGTGTAGACAAGACACTGAAATACACGAAAAGGTCACCGCGTGTGTGCAACCCATAATTTAGACAACCGGAGGCATCTGCCAGGCGATGGGCAGCGCCCCGCGGAGCGGGATTGGTTGCCATCTGCTGGCCCAGAACTCTGGCTTTCACACAGTACTGCATCGGGGCCTTGGCATCCAGATCTGGTCGTCTGAGCCCCACGGCTCTCCTCTCCCTGTAATCCGGCCTCTAATACCCAGTGCCCGCATCTCATAGCCGGATGAATCGGTGTGAAGGGATTATGGCTTGCCTACCCGGATCTAACAGCTGGAGCGTGAACTCTGTGAAACAGCTGCCAAGGGCCAGGGGAGGGTGAACAGGGACAGAAGAAGAGACATGGGAGCCACCCACTGATGAAAGGAACACAGTGCTTCCCGGCGTGCTCTGCTGTGGGTCACGCAGCTTTGTGATCTGCGCTTTGAAAAGCCCTGTTCTCTGTTCGTGGTGGGGCGTGTGGCCCATTTGTCACTTCTCACATTGTCCGCCACTGCCGCCCTGTAATGATTTATGGTTAATAAATAATTCAGAAATGCTAGATTACTCGCTATGCCATAGAAGAGGAAATATGCTGTGTGTGGGGAGCATGGTCTGCAAGAAGTGAGTTATATACTCCAGGTGCAGATGGGTAGACAGAGATGGAAGTGCAAAACAAGCATTGGCCGCGCGGCTGTGAAATTAACGCCGCGCGGCCATGAAAGAGAAAGTGAGCCACACGGGTAACATGGAAGGGGGGGGTGGCGGTGAGTGCTAAAGCAACACAGGGAAGGCTGGCATATGGTGATCACTTTTGCGGCCGCTTTGATGTTCTCAGTGGCCGCGCGGCTCACTGAGAACATCAAAGCGGCCGCAAAAGTGATCAGCAGGCTGACAAATGGTGCGCGCGCCCGGCGCACATACACTGTAGTTGGCGGCCTGAAAAGCACTAGTTTGCACTTCCAAATGCCGCATTCTATAGCTCTCGCCAGAGCAGCGCTAAAGCGCTGGCTCAGACGAGACGTAAAAAAGGAGAGATCAGGACCCAGGCCCACCATGATTTTTCAGTAAGAAGTTGTTTCTTACTTCTGTCTAAGATGTGAATTACTACTGCATTTTCAGGCTGAATTCGCAAACCATAACATTTTCTGTGAAGAGTTGTGTTTTGGTAGAGGCTGAGTCGTCATTTACTCACAGCACCTGACAAATGGAGCAGCTTGCAGCAAGTAAGCATATCTTACTTCTGGAAATACATATGTTAACTATCCCTAAACACAGTATAGGACATGACAACTCACGAAAAAGCCTTGTTAAATGGCCCAGATGCCATCCTGAATAGTGTTATTTTTCTTAATTACACACTAAATAATTGTAAACGAAAGGTTTTCCTTTTGTTTTTAGGTCAAGTATTAGAAAAAAATATTTGCAAAATATAAACATACATATGTGCTTTCAGCCAGCCCTCTTCATCCATTGGTCAGTTTTAGGATCCTTCTCAGTTTGCTTCCAACCACCACGCCATATAGCAAGGGGCAGTCCACTTCAGCCATTAGGGGAGGTAACTAAGTGATAGCATTTTGTTTAGAAAATATAGCAGGCCAATGTGGGGTGGCTCCATTTAAAAAATAATTATTTTCAATTTCTAACTTTTTAAATATGTTTTCACTAAAGTCAACCCAGGCTCCTTTGCCCTTTTTCGTGTTGCTGAATTTTTCTGGAAACTTCTCTGCAGCAGCTCGTCCATGCAATAGTCTTCTGTATCTGATAGTGTTCCAGATCCAAATATGTGCATACAATATTTTCTAAAGAAAACAAAAATTGGGGTAAATCTTATAAAGCAATGCCGTAAAAATCAGGGTTAAAAAAAGTACAAAGGAAGATTCCATTTTTGTACATATTTTTACTGCAGATAGTTCTAATTTACGTATGCAGCCTTGTCCTGAATATTGTCTGCAAATGTCTTTCATAAACAGCAGCCCAGTCAAATACAATAGTCCTTTTCAGTGTCTGATGGCGTTGACAGGCCCAAATTTCGAAACGAGATGAACTTACCACCAAAAGAGGCCCTTTTTTTAAAAACCTACAACAAACAATGTATACTTGAGAGGGTTTTAGGACCTTTTTTTTCTTAAGTCAATGGACATTGTTTTTTATTTCAAGCTTGCAGAGACAGAAGAGGGACTATCACATGGGCTGAGCTTCTGCAGAAGAACGCTACCAACAGATAAGTTGCAGCACGACACTGAGCAAGAAGCCCAGTGATGCTGGAGTAAAAAAAAAGTACAAAAATAATTTTTCATTTTAAGTGATTTTTTGGGGCATTTCTTCCATAACAATCTGAACACAAAATCACAAAAGGCTGAATCACTTTAATTCCATATTTCGCAATTTCATACTCTCTAGCTCTATGTGTCCTCTTACAGTAGTCATATTCACACTCACAGCTGGTGGCACACATTCACTGTGTGCTTCACCGTGCAGAGCAACAGACTGCATTGTAAATTGAAGACTTCTTATTGTTGGCACCATAGCTCTGCTTTACAGTGGAGGCTGTTAAATTGTTTTTAGGCCTATATTTGTGTGCAACAAATAATATTAAGTAGTAATGATTTTTTAAATGTTGGACCCAATACGCAAATGATGAATTAACACACTTAAACAAGCTCAATATGAGGTTTAGAAGTGTGTTTAGTAACATGAATTAGTTATCCCACATTTTGGTGAAAATTCAATTTTGAATCAAATGAATGCTGCTGTTTGTCATTCACTACTGCATTCACACCCTCCTATCAGATTCTCTTGCGCATGTTCTCTCCCCACAAGCTCTACAAGAGGGAAGACATGATGCAATGCCTGATAATGCTTTCCTAACTGTTATGACCACAAGTGAAACTTCCAGTGTGCCAGTAGATTGATGCATCCAATGTCTCTTCCGCCGTTGCTCAGTTGGACATAGATATTCTATTCTTTGTGTGGAATGGTAAGAGTAAATGTTGCACATTTTGATTGAACATCTCCGGATTACAGCGACACAGAAGATGCAGGATGCTGTCTTACATATAATGTTGATGTGAATTCTTTTGATTTCCTAAAGATGTTGTTTCGTGCAATCATGCCATGCTGAATCTGTGGATTTAAATGATTTCCTATGCATGAATTGTTAACAAGAACTCAAAGATAACGGGAGTGAATCAGATTATTTGAGATTTTCCTGAAGGCCTTCCCATTGTATTAGGGATGCTGTCCAACTCTTATGATTTTGCTGCTCTTTTGAGCTTCGGATAATTTCTGATTTTAACTAATTTGTAATAACACTGCAATTTGAGCCTTTGTGGCATTCATTCTGTACCACTTGATTTTGAGATTTCTGTAATAAAACCCTTTAACTTTTCTCCTGATCTAGAACTCAGTTAGTGGTCCTGGTTACTTATTTTGGTACTCTGCTAAACTGAGGTCGGTGAGGGTGACTTTTTTCACAATTATTTCCATGAGGAATAGGTAAAATATAGCTGATAAGCACTTAGATTCCTTGATACTGATCTAAACTGATTATGAGACATTTTGGGTTATACACAGATGAACGTGCACTAATCACATGGAAAAGAAACATGAGAATTAATATGTGAAAAGATATAGTTGCTGCATCATAAAAGCATGTAGATAAATTGTAGGATAGATGGAAACATACACATTAAGTAATAGAAGTTCATAGTTTAACCCATTTCAGTTGTTAATTCAATGTGTATCAAAAATGATAAATGTGATATATTTAGGTGTTATAAGATTCCTAACCATTCTTATCAAAATATTGATAAGTGTGAAGAACTTAATTAAATCTAACATGATTTAGAGATATTTACCTGTGATATTGAAAAGTTTCATTCTGAATTTCATTATTGTGTAGGTGAAAATGTGCACCAAAACGGACAAGAGAAAAAGTGGTGCTGCATAGTCATATTTAGTGCAACTGTACTGCAACATTCAGATTCTGACTTTTATATATGTACAAACGCAAATCATTTGAAACAATATTAATATTTTACATATTAGTACTTTGAAAATGCAATAATGTGTCTTACTTACATGTGATGGAGCAGGTTTCGTAAAGAAGAAACTTGCTCGGATTCAATCCTCTCTAATACAGTAATCAATTTGTCTTGTAAATACTAATATTGCATTACACAAAATATATCGTATCTAGGGGATGCTTTCATATGTGTATTACTAACCAGTAACCTGAGTGTCTTAAAATGGCCGACAAAACGCGGGAATTTCACTGGGCATGCTTGTACTGCATCTACGTAGTATGATGTTTTCTATACTTGGAGGGAAACCTTTGCAGCTGCGCAATAGCTTCTACAATGGCCGCTTGAAACTCGCATGTTAATGCGCATGCTACTGCTTAAACTAAACCTCATAAGTTCTACTAAATACAATTCGAAAGATTTATGTAAGTAAAGGGGGATAGAGTAGAGATAAGTGGTATACAGTCAAGTCATTTTTTCCGTATTCTAACATGTCTTTTTCTGACTTTATAGTTCATATTTGGGCCTTGGAGGGTGACTGAAATCCCTACCCCACCTGATCTGTGCGCACGCGCACTAAACCCTGCCCGGAACTATGATGACACCATTGAAACCCAGCCAAGGTCAAGCTGGCGAGAAGCACATGGAACTTAACCCATCGACCCGGACAAGAGCAACAATTATTACAAAGTATATACATTGTATTGATCACAATATGAAACGCGGGTGGGAAGAAAGATTTGGGAAAGTAAATTAAGGGTTGAAAATATAGAACAAAGAACCTAAGTAAAATATTACATTTAATATGGTGTGATGAACTCACCTCCTTGCCCTGTCCAATCAGAAGTAGGGGTATACATGACATTGAAACATTGGGGGTGGTACACGAACCCAGAATAGTATAATTGAGGTAAGTTAGCTAGAGACCAGTGTCAGACCCGTCATTCCGACCCGTCACAGACCCAATACGTATGCTGGCCACAGACGCTGTCCAAGACGCTGTCTAAGACTCTGCAGATGCCAGAGACCCTGCTCGTAGACCGAAATACTGATCGATAATCCAATCATCTGGAAGGGGAGTCGCAGAAGAAATATCGAGGAGAGTAGTGCGACGCTGGCGTTGCACTTAGAAGAGGTCACCTTCCCAGTTCTGAACCTGTCCTGATCCTCTGTCTTCCACCTGTCCTGGTGGATTCCATCTGCCCATCTTCAAGGAGTTGGGTTCATCTATCACCTTAGGTAAAT